>NC_138984.1:82326746-82979569 GCF_964341445.2 Mesoplodon mirus
TGTTTTCTGAGTTTGGCTGTTGTTTAACACTGACTCTCTCATGGGAACTTCTCTGAATTCTGTGAAGAATCCGCTAGTGGGTTCTTTTCTCTGCAACTGCCTTGAGGTGGACATTGCCCCTCCTTTGCCTGGCTCCTCCTGAGCTCCCAGCTTCAGTCCCCACAGTGTCACCCACAGACTTTTATAATTGGGGTCCTCTTGTCTTGGCAGGCTGCCTTCTTTGGCAGGATCCTTTTGACAAGGGCCTTCTCACTAATCCACTGCATCAACAACTGCAGGGGATACGCATCAATTTCTCCGAGTGCTCCCTTAGAATTCTCTGTTACTTCTGCTTGGGGTTAGAATACAGCACCTCCTTGGCCCTTCTGCCTCAGGGGATGGACTCCCAGACCAGTTCTCTTCAAATAAATCCTCCTCTCAAATTTCAACAATTTTTCTCTCAGAATTCTCCTTGGTCAGCATCACCTATGGCCTTCACGCCTCAACCAAAGCTGAGAAAGGAAAAGTCACATTTTAAAAGCCTGTTTGGCACAAGTTAATATTTTCTGGAACACATTATTGATGAAAAGTTTGAATGATTTGTTAAAACTCTGTGAACTAAGGAAGACTCCTTAAGCTTGAATTCTGTAACTGGAGTAGAATCTCATAAAAAGCAAGAAATTCAGTGGAAACAAATGAGTTCTTACCAATAAATGGTTTGAGATTGTCACTAATTTGGAAGTAAAAGGCTCTGGGTGAAAGCTGAAAATGGACTGGCTTTTAAGAAATTCAGACAGCACATGTCTGAGTAAGAACTGGCTCAGAGTTCAATTGCATGTTGAAAATATAAACAATTTCATTAGGAGAGCTAAATGGAAGGAATTGTTAAAATACCTACAAATTAATTTTGTCACTAATATGATAAAATAATTTTAATTTCTAGGAAAACGTTATAAAGAATTATGGTCAATTGTGATATTTATGAATAATGGAAATTATTGACTTAAATAACTCAAAAGTGTAACAAACAAATTTCTGTTGATTGTCTTATGTACTTGTATACCCTACTTTCAAAAAACAAAAGTCAAAAGGCCTAACAAATCAGGTGGAACTTGGAAATATGCATCTAAGCAAAGTGATTCATAAGCATAATAAATTCTGAAAATCTACTGTCTGACAGAATACATAACTGGACCACTATTCTGATCTCAATTCTGACAGATTGGTTGCGAGTATATAGCTAAACAACTACTAAGGCTTGCTATGTACTGGATGCTTTCTTAGTAACTAATATATTTTAATTAAATGAAACCTCACAAGTAAAACCTGTGAGATGGTATTATTATTATTATTATTATTATTATTATTATTATTATATCATTTCCACTGTACCGATAAAGAAATAAGACATGGGGGCTTTAAGTAGCTTCAAGATCACACAACTTGAATCAGGGGTCAGGACATCTGGTGGCAGAGCTCTGCTCTTAATAATTATGCTCCTGGAAGTGACCAGACCCTTGTGAACAGTTGAAGTTATCATCATGTTTGAGTTGGCCAACACATAGGGTTCATCAAGTCAGATTTCTGAAATCCCAGAGTTAGTCACATTTCCATGGCATGGATTTTGGAAGATGATTGGAAGATATTGGGAATCACTTAGCGGTGCAATTCTTTTTTTTTTTAACTTTTTTTTTTAAAATTATTTAATATATTTAATTTTTTTTATTAGTCTCTGCTTTACAACAAAGTGAATCAGTCATACATATACATCTGTTCCCACATCCCCTCCCTCCTATGTCTCCCTCCCTCCAAACCTCCCCATCCCACCCCCCCCAGGCGGCCACAAAGCACGGAGCCGATCCCCCCGCGCCACGCGGCCACCCCCCACCATCCATCCACCCCATGCCCAGCAGTGTATACACGTCCATGCCTCTCTCCCGCCCAGTCACAGCCGCCCCCCCATATCCCCAAGCCCACCCCCAGTAGGTCTGTGTCTCTATTCCTGTTTTACCCCTAAGTTCTTCATGACATTTTTTTCTTAAATTCCATATATATATGTGTTACCATATGGTATTTGTCTTTCTCTTTCTGACTTACTTTACTCTGTATGACAGACTCTAGGTCTATCCACCTCATTACAAATAGCTCAGTTTCGTTTCTTTTTATGGCTGAGTACTATTCCATTGTATATATGTGCCACATCTTCTTTATCCATTCATCTGATGATGGACACTTGGGTTGTTTCCATCTCCGGGCTATTGTGAATAGAGCTGCAATGAACATTTTGGTACATGTCTCTTTTTGAATTATGGTTTTCTCAGGGTATATGCCTAGTAGTTGGATTGCTGGGTCATATGGTAGTTCTATTTGTAGTTTGGTAAGGAACCTCCATACTGTTCTCCATAGTGGCTGTACCAATTCACATTCCCACCAGCAGTGCAAGAGTGTTCCCTTTTCTCCACACCCTCTCCAGCATTTATTGTTTCTAGATTTCTTGATGATGGCCATTCTGACTGGTGTGAGATGATATCGCATTGTAGTTTTGATTTGCATTTCTCTAATGATTAATGATGTTGAGCATTCTTTCATGTGTCTGTTGGCAGTCTGTATATCTTCTTTGGAGAAATGCCTATTTAAGTCTTCTGCCCATTTTTGGATTGGGTTGTTTGTTTTTTTTCTATTGAGCTGCATGAGCTGTTTATAAATTTTGGAGATTAATCCTCTGTCAGGTGCTTCATTTGCAAATATTTTCTCCCATTCTGAGGGTTGTCTTTTGGTCTTGTTTATGGTTTCCTTTGCTGTGCAAAAGCTTTGAAGTTTCATTAGGTCCCATTTGTTTATCTTTGTTTTTATCTCCATTTCTCTAGGAGGTGGGTCCAAAAGGATCTTGCTGTGATTTATGTCATAGAGTGTTCTGCCTATGTTTTCCTCTAAGAGTTTGATAGTTTCTGGCCTTACATTTAGGTCTTTAATCCATTTTGAGCTTATTTTGGTGTATGGTGTTAGGGAATGATCTAATCTCATCCTTTTACATGTCCCTGTCCAGTTTCCCCAGCACCACTTATTGAAGAGGCTGTCCTTTCTCCACTGTACATTCCTGCCTCCTTTATCAAAGATAAGTTGACCATATGTGCGTGGGTTTATCTCTGGGCTTTCTATCCTGTTCCATTGATCTATCTTTCTGTTTTTGTGCCAGTACCACACTGTCTTGATTACTGTAGCTTTGTAGTGTAGTCTGAAGTCAGGGAACCTGATTCCTCCAGCTCCATGTTTCGTTCTCAAGATTGCTTTGGCTATTCGGTGTTTTTTGTTTTTCCAAACAAATTTTGAAATTTTTTGTTCTAGTTCTGTGAAAAATGCCAGTGGTAGTTTGATAGGGATTGCATTGAATCTGTAGATTGCTTTGGGTAGTAGAGTCATTTTCACAATATTGACTCTTCCAATCCAGGAGCATGGTATATCTCTCCATCTGTTTGTATCATCTTTAATTTCTTTCATCAGTGTCTTATAATTTTCTGCATACAGGTCTTTTGTCTCCTTAGGTAGGTTTATTCCTAGATATTTTATTCTTTTTGTTGCAATGGTAAATGGGAGTGTTTTCTTGATTTCACTTTCAGATTTTTCATCATTAGTGTACAGGAATGCCAGAGATTTCTGTGCATTAATTTTGTATCCTGCTACTTTACCAAATTCATTGATTAGCTCTAGTAATTTTCTGGTAGCATCTTTAGGATTCTCTATGTATAGTATCATGTCATCTGCAAACAGTGACAGCTTTACTTCTTCTTTTCCAATTTGGATTCCTTTTCTTCTCTGATTGCTGTGGCTAAAACTTCCAAAACTAAGTTGAACAAGAGTGGTGAGAGTGGGCAGCCTTGTCTTGTTCCTGATCTTAGTGGAAATGGTTTCAGTTTTTCACCATTGAGGACGATGCTGGCTGTGGGTTTGTCATATATGGCCTTTATTATGTTGAGGAAAGTTCCCTCTATGCCTACTTTCTGCAGGGTTTTTATCATAAATGGGTGTTGAATTTTGTCGAAAGCTTTCTCTGCATCTATTGAGAAGATCATATGGTTTTTCTCCTTCAATTTGTTAATATGGTGTATCATATTGATTGATTTGCGTATATTGAAGAATCCTTGAATTCCTGGAATACCCCACTTGATCGTGGTGTATGATCCTTTTAATGTGCTGTTGGATGCTGTTTGCTAGTATTTTGTTGAGGATTTTTGCATCTATGTTCATCAGTGATATTGGCCTGTAGTTTTCTTTCTTTGTGACATCCTTGCCTGGTTTTGGTATCAAGGTGATGGTGGCCTCGTAGAATGAGTTTGGAAGTGTTCCTTCCTCTGATATTGTTTGGAAGAGTTTGAGAAGGATGGGTGTTAGCTCTTCTCTAAATGTTTGATAGAATTCGCCTGTGAAGCCATCTGGTCCTGGGCTTTTGTTTGTTGGAAGATTGTTAATCAGAGTTTCAATTTCAGCGCTTGTGATTGGTCTATTCGTATTTTCTATTTCTTCCTGATTCAGTCTTGGTAGGTTGTGCATTTCTAAGAATTTGTCCATTTCTTCCAGGTTGTCCATTTTATTGGCATAGAGTTGCTTGTAGTAATCTCTCATGATCTTTTGTATTTCTGCAGTGTCAGTTGTTACTTCTCCTTTTTCATTTCTAATTCTATTGATTTGAGTCTTCTCCCTTTTTTCTTGATGAGTCTGGCTAATGGTTTATCAATTTTTTTATCTTCTCAAAGAACCAGCTTTTAGTTTTATTGACCTTTGCTATTGTTTCCTTCATTTCTTTTTCATTTATTTCTGATCTGATCTTTGATTTCTCTCCTTCCGCTAACTTTGGGGTTTATTTGTTTTTCTTTCTCTAATTGCTTTAGGTGCAGGGTCAGGTTGTTTACTCGAGATGTTTCCTGTTTCTTAAGGTGGGATTGTATTGCTATAAACTTCCCCCTTAGAACTGCTTTTGCTGCGTCCCATAGGTGTTGGGTCGTCGTGTCTCCATTGTCATTTGTTTCTAGGTAATTTTTTATTTCCTCTTTGATTTCTTCAGTGCTCACTTCGTTATTGAGTAGTGTATTGTTTAGCCTCCATGTGTTTGTATTTTTTACAGATCTTTTCCTGTAATTGATGTCTAGTCTCATAGCATTGTGGTCAGAAAAGATAATTGATACAATTTCAATTTTCTTAAATTTACCAAGGCTTGATTTGTGACTCAAGATATGATCTATCCTGGAGAATGTTCCATGAGCACTTGAGAAAAAAGTGTATTCTGTTGTTTTTGGATGGAATGTCCTATAAATATCAATTAAGTCCATCTTGTTTAATGTATCATTTAAAGCTGTGTTTCCTTATTTATTTTCATTTTGGATGATCTGTCCATTGGTGAAATTGGGGTGTTAAAGTCCTCTACTATGAGTGTGTTACTGTCGATTTCCCCTTTTATGGCTCTTAGTATTTGCCTTATGTATTGAGGTGTTCCTATGTTGGGTGCATAAATATTTACAATTGTTATATCTTCTTCCTGGATCGATCCCTTTATCATTATGTAGTGCCTTTCTTTGTCTCTTGTAATAGTCTTTATTTTAAAGTCTATTTTGTCTGATATAAGAATTGCTACTCCAGCTTTCTTTTGATTTCCATTTGCATGGAGTATCTTTTTCCATCCCCTTACTTTCAATCTGTATGTGTCTCTAGGTCTGGAGTGGGTCTCTTGTAGACAGCATATATATGGGTCTTGTTTTTGTATCCATTCAGCCAATCTGTGTCTTTTGGTGGGAGCATTTAGTCCATTTACATTTAAGGTAATTATTGATATGTATGTTCCTATTCCCATTTCCTTAATTATTTTGGGTTGGTTATTGTAGGTATTTTCCTTCTGTTGTGTTTCTTGCCTAGAGAAGTTCCTTTAGCATTTGTTGTAAAGCTGGTTTGGTGGTGCTGAACTCTCTCAGCTTTTGCTTGTCTGTAAAGGTTTTAATTTCTCCATCAAATCTGAATGAGATCCTTGCTGGGTAGAGTAATCCTGGTTGCAGGTTTTTCTCCTTCATCACTTTAATTATGTCCTGCCACTCCCTTCTGGCTTGTAGAGTTTCTGCTGAGAGATCAGCTGTTAACCTGATGGGGATTCCCTTGTGTGTTATTTGTTGTTTTTGCCTTGCTGCTTTTAATATGATTTCTTTGTGTTTAATTTTTGACAGTTTGATTAATATGTGTCTTGGCGTATTTCTCCTTGGATTTATTCTGCATGGGACTCTCTGTGCCTCCTGGACTTGATTAACTATTTCCTTTCCCATATTAGGGAAGTTTTCAACTATAATCTCTTCAAATATTTTCTCAGTCCCTTTCTTTTTCTCTTCTTCTTCTGGAACCCCTATAATTCGAATGTTGGTGCGTTTAATGTTGTCCCAGAGGTCTCTGAGACTGTCCTCTGTTCTTTTCATTCTTTTTTCTTTATTTTGCTCTGCAGCAGTTACTTCCACTATTTTATCTTCCACCTCACTTATCCGTTCTTCTGCCTCAGTTATTCTGCTATTGATCCCATCTAGAGTATTTTGCATTTCATTTATTATGTTTTTAATCGATGCTTGATTCATCTTTAGTTCTTCTAGGTCCTTGTTAACTGTTTCTTGCATTTTGTCTATTCTATTTCCAAGATTTTGGGTCATGGAAATAGAATCTTGGATCAGCTTTACTATCATTATTCTGAATTCTTTTTCAGGTAGACTGCCTATTCCCTCTTCATTTGTTTGGTCTGGTAGGTTTTTATCTTGCTCCTTCACCTGCTGTGTGTTATTCTGTCTTCTCATTTTGCTTATGTTATTGTGTTTGGGTCTCCTTTTTGCAGGCTGCAGATTCGTAGTTCCCGGTGTTTTTGGTGTCTGTCCCCAGTGGCTAAGGTTGGTTTAGTGGGTTGTGTAGGCTTCCTGGTGGGGGGGACTAGTGCATGTGTTCTGGTGGTTGAGGCTCGATCTTGTCTTTCTGGTGGACAGGTCCACGTCTGGTGGTGTGTTTTGGGGTGCCTGTGGCCTTATTATGTTTTTAGGCAGCCTCTCTGCTAATGGGTGGGGTTGTGTTCCTGTCTTGCTAGTTGCTTGGCATAGGGTGACCAGCACTGTAGCTTGCTGGTCATTGACTGAAGCTGGGTGCTGGTGTTGAGATGGAGATCTCTGGGAGCTTTTCACCGCGTGATATTATGTGGAGCTGGGAGGTCTCTTGTGGACCCGTGTCCTGAAGTTGGCTCTCCCACTTCAGAGGCACAGCAGTGACTCCTGGCTGTAGCACCAAGAGCCTTTCTTCTACCCGGCTCAGAATAAAAGGGAGAAAAAGTAGAAAGAAAGAATTAGTAGAAGAAAGAAAGAGAGAGAGAAAGAAAGGAAGAAGGAAAGAAAGGAAGGAAGCAAGGAAGAAAGGAGGGAGGGAGGGAGGAAGGATGGAAAGAAAGTAAGAAAGGAGGGAGGGAGGAAGGAAAGAAAAAGAGTGAAAGGAAGAAGGGAGGGAGGGAGAGAAGAAGGGAAGAAAGAAAGAAAGAGACAGGAGGGAGGGAGGAAGGAAAGAAAGAAAGAAAGGCGAGAAAGAAAGGGGTGGAGGGAGGGAGGGAGGAAGGGAAGGTAGGAAGAAAAGAAAGAGAGAAGATAAAGTAAAATAGAATAAAGTATAAAGTATAGTAGCGTTATTAAAAATAAAGTAATTATTGAAAAAAAAATGGACGGATAGAACCCTGGGACCTATGGTGGAAGCAAAGCTATACAGAGAAAATCTCACACAGAAGCATACACATACACATTCACAAAAAGAGAACATGGGGAAAAGAATCGAAAATCTTGCTCTCAAAGTCCACCTCCTTAATTTGGGATAATTCGTTGTAAAAAGAGGAAAAGGGGAAAAAGTCTTAAATCTTGTCCTCAAAGTCCACCTCCTCAATTTGGGATGATTCGCTGTCCATTCATGCACTCCACAGACGCAGGGCACATCAAGCGTACCGTGGAGCTTTAATCCGCTGCCTCCGAGGCTGCACAGAGAGATTTCCCTGTCTCTTCTCTGCTCTCACAGCTCCCGGGTCTCAGCCTTGGACCTGGCCCCACCTCTGCGCGTAGGTCGCCGGAGGGCGTCCGTTCTTCGCTCAGACAGGACGGGCTTAAAGGAGCCGCTGATTCGGTGGATCTGGCTCACTCAGGCCGAGGGGAGGGAGGGGCACGCAGTGCGGGGCGGGCCTGCGGCGGCAGAGGCCGGCGTGACGTTGCGCCAGCCCGAGGTGCTCCGTGCGCTTTCCCGGGGAAGCCATCCCTGGGTCCCGGGACCCCGGCAGTGGCGGGCTGCACAGGCTCCCTGGAAGGGGGGGCGGACAGTGACCTGCACTCGCACACAGGCCTTGTGGCGGCGGCGGCGGCAGCCCCAGCGTCCCACGCCCGTCTCCGGGGTCCGCGCCTTCAGCCGCGGCTTGTGCCTGTCTCTGGAGCTTCTTTAAGCAGCGCTCTTAATGCCCTCTCCTCGCGCACCAGGAAACAAAAGGGAAGAAAAAGTCTCTTGCCTCTTCGGCGGCTCCAGACTTTCTCCCCGGACTCCCTCCGGGCTAGCCGCGGCGCACCAACCCCTTCAGGCTCTCTTCCTGCCGCCAGCCCCAGTCCTCTCCCTGCGCTCTGACCGAAACCCGATACCCGAGCCTCAGCTCCCAGCCCCGCCTGCCCCGGCGGCCGAGCAGACAAGCCTCTCGGGCTGGTGAGTGCCGGTCGGCCCCGATCCTCTGTGCGGGAATCTCTCCGCTTTGCCCTCCACACCCCTGTTGCTGTGCTCTCCTCGTCTACTCCGAAGCTTCCCCCTCCGCCACCCGCAGACTCCGCCTGCGAAGGGGCTTCCTAGTGTGTGGAAACCTTTCCTCCTTCACGGCTCCCTCCCACTGGTGCAGGTCCCGTCCCTATCCTTTTGTCTTCTTTTGCCCTACCCAGGTATGTGGGGAGTTTCTTGCCTTTTGGGGGGGTCTGAGGTCTTCTGTCAGCGTTCAGTAGGTGTTCTGTAGTCGTTGCTCCACGTGTAGATGAATTTCTGATGTATCTGTGGGGAGGAAGGTGATCCCCGCGTCTTACTCTTCCGCCATCTTCCTCCGGATCCAGCGGTGCAATTCTGACAGTGTATTTAAAATTCAAAAATTTTCTAACAAGCCCGATATGGCTTAATGGCAAGACCTCCCACCCATTGCATTTGCCTCTAAGTAATGAATGAGATTTGGCTAAATAGAAAATAATTTTTTTAAAAAGGCTCAGATTTGTTTACACAAATACGGCTTCAGTTGAGTCATGCCAGAGAGTTATGTGATCAATATTATGATGCGGCCAATGAACTTCTGATGATGGCTATAGGGAGAGTGACTGGGACCAGGGAATAGAGCCCCCCCCCCACACCCGTCTGCGCTGGAATGACCAGACTAGAACACTGCACACAATTTAGAACACTGCACACAACTATGGACAAACTGGACATGTTCATGAGGGAGACAACTCAGTGTGAAAAGAACCAGAAACTAGGTTGACAAAGAATAGTTGACTACTGCCTGAGAAAGAAAGGAAGGAAAAGGGAGGACATGAGAGGTTTTCTGTATGTAAAGGTTAAGGCCTGTTCATGAAAAGGGATTAGAATTTTTTTTCTGCTTGATCCCAAGAGCCAAGGACAGATGGATGTAAATAGAAGGTTACAGGATAACATAAGGAAGTACTTTGTCACGGAGTTGAAAAAAATAAAACAGACTATCAGTGATTGTTCAAGTATTAAACTGGAGAAATTTCAGTTGATAGGTTGTTCTGTTTCATTGTTTTGTTTCTTTGCTGTTCAGTACAACTTGTTTGCCTGGTATTTTTGGCCAATTTGCCCAACTTGACTAATTATTTTGAAATTGTGAAGATGCATCACAGTAAATATAAATATGATCACTGTAATGTAAGTCCTCTTCTTGTAGTGAAAATTGATGTTGGATGGCACAGCCATCCTTCGCTCAGTGTAGTGTGCTCAAAGACTTCTCTCTCCATTAACCAAGAATGTCTTACTGTAGCATAGATTTCAAATGCTTTGGTGATTTGTACTATGCTTAAATAAAGCACATCCTGGTATGAAAATGAATGAATGCCTCCTGGCACTCTGTTCATGTATTCCTCAGAGGTTATGATAATTAGGATGCTTGTTTAATTGCTGTCCTTTTATTTCCACTGGCTTGTGGCAGTTAAAGAACAGATTTCAAACCATGTGTGTTGCATACACAGGTAATTTATAAACTCATTTTTGCTGTTATGAGCACAGGGAAAACATCTTGAATATCAATATCAAAACATCCTGAATCTTGATATTCAGTCAATGTTTTAATCATTTTGTGCGCACTATTACTAAAGGTACATTTGGTCCACTCCTTAGAAAGGATTCCTTTGAGTGACTGCATTTCATGACTGTGTCCCTTTGGCCATGATAAGTAAGCATTCTATCACTATAATAATTTTTATAGAATAAGAACTCTTCAGACAACTTAGAGGAGCAACAAGTTTTCAATGCAGATATCAAAATATCTGTAAGTATAAAGTAGCTTTCAATTACATCAGGAGCAAATATTTTATCCTATTCAGTATTGTTAAATAATTATTATCACATAAAAGTATTATATTTTAATAATGCCTTTAGTGATCTGAAATATCTGACATAAATAGCCAATTTATTACATTAGGAATAAATAGCCAATTTATTACATTAGGAATGCTTAAAGGATATTGAGTATGAAGGTTGTTAATGTTAACTATTACAGTGCAATAATTATTTTCTAAATGCTATTCTTATTATGGCAATCATTTTTTAAATTATAATAAGCCCAGTTTCCTGGGGTGTTATTATTGGGTCAGAATGGGTCAGAGGCAGAGGTAGTATTATTCCTTATTAGGAAATCATTAAAAAGTTCATGTTAAAGGCAGGATGAGATCAAGATAAAGACAATCTGACCATCTTTGTTACATTATCAAACGATTTACTTCACATATATATATTTAGAGCTACAGAAATAATTATTAGATTCCTCGTGCTTTCCCTTTTTATGTGAAATGTACAATATTAAACATACTGTGTAGTTTGATTCACACAATAAAGGGCCTATCACGGTAAAACAAGTCACACAAATTTGTAAATATAAATATAACATAGAGTGAATCACCTTCAGTTTGTAAAGAGCTCAGAATAGCAAAATGCAATAAAACAAGGTATGCCCATATTCAAAACTTATCGTTGAATAAATGAAGTATGTAAACATGTATGGATAAGTACAGTTGGCCCTTCGTGTCCGCAGATTTCACATCCACAGGTTCAACCAAGCTCAGATCGAAAATATTTGGGGAAAAAAATTGTGAAAATTTCCAAAAAGTAAAACTTGACTTTGGTGCAGAGGCAACTATTTACATAGCATTTACATTGTACTTACATAGCATTTACACTGTATTAGGTATTATAAGTAATCTAGAGATGATTTAAATATATAGGAGGATGTACATAGATTATGCAAATACTACACCATTTTATATGAGACTTGAGCATACTTTGATTTTCTGATCTAATGGAGTCCTGGCATCAATCCCCTGTAGATACCAAGGGATGACTGTAAAAAAAAGAAAGAAAATGAGTAGAGATAAATATTGGGAAATAAGGCAGCTGTTATGTAAGAAAGGATGGTATTTGGGGAAATCTTTTTATTTTGTTAAGTGTAAACATAATTGAAATATTTAAAAATAATTACTTAAAGTGAGCACCCAGTGCAATTTCTTGCCTTTAAGGAGGATGGCATAAAAGTATTCAAGGGAGAAAAAGGTTAGAACTAGGAGGAAAGATCTTAGCAGGGACTGTGAATTGAAAAAAACCACACCTTTTGGCTGAGGTGAATGATATCCAGAAATTGATTTGCTTCAATTTTGACAGCTGTGGTAGACGAAAGATCACCTGATTTCCAGTCCCACACAGTACAGCATGTCATTGTTCAAAAAATACTAAATTTTATAAGATCATTTCTAGGTTTCAGCTATTTTTTAAAGTTATTTTATATTGGTGGCATCATGCAGTATTTATTAAACTTCAAAACTACAGGTGATACTTAAAGCTGTACCCCAACTTCAGAAAATTTAAGTTTAAAAAAAAAGAGGTGGATTGACTCTACCTTATAGCATATACAAATAGCAACTCCAGATGGATTTTAGAAATAAACATGAAAGGCAAAACAATAAGGCTTTTAAAAAGAAATCATAGGGGAAACTTTTTATGACATGTTGTTGGCAAAGATAAATTGCATATAAAAAGCACTAACCATTTAGAAAAAAAAATGAAAAATAGAGAAGTAAAGTAAGTTACATTTTAACTACAAATTTTTGATCATCAAATGATATCTTTTAAGTAGTGAAAAAACCCAACCATAGAATTGCAGAACATATCTGCAATACCTTTACCTAGTTAGGGACTTATATCCAGAATATGTGAAGAATTTCTGCAAATTGATAATCAGAACACTGACAATCAAATATAGAAGTGGGCAAAAGTCTTAAACATGCCCTTTGCAAAAAAGGATATCCCAAGTAAACAATAGAAAATTTGAAAATATGTTCAACTTTATTATAGAAACAAAAATTAAGTTTGCAACATAATACCATGCATACTTACCACATGGCTACTATAAAAAGAAAAACCACACCAAGTGTTGGCAAGGCTATGAAGCAACTGAAACTCTCATACATCGGTAATAAGTGTGTAAACTGGTACAACCACTTTGGAAAACTGTTTAGATTTATTTACTTAAGTTTACCATAGGCATACCTTATAACCCAGCAATTGCATACCTAGTATATAGTCAAAAGAAATGTGTACATCTCCTCACCAAAAGGCATGTACAAAAATATATTCTGTGGAAACATTGGATCTGGAAATAGCTATAAAGATCTCAAATGTCTGTGAATATATTGTGGTATATTGAAATACTTTACAAATATGAGAGGAAAATGAAAGAAAAAAATGAGAAAGCTACAGACTGGCTGGATCTCATAGCATAATGTTGAACAAAAGACATCATTCAAAAAGGTACATACTATATGATTCCATGTATTGTATGAGAAATCAGGATATTCCTTGCACAAGGGTAAGATCTAGAAAAGGGCAAGAAAGGGGCTTTTTGGATTCTGGTAACATTCTGTTTTTTGTTTGGAAGACTGGTTGCACTGATTTGTTCATTTTGTGAACCTTAATTGAGTGTACAGTTGTGATTTGTGCTCTTTTCTATGTGTAGATTGTTCCAGAATAAAACTTACAGATAGAGTGAGGGTAGGATGGATGGAGGGACAGAGGGAGAGGAGAAAAAGAGAATAGATGGGAATAGAAAAAAAATTGGAGAATATAGTTAGCATTATATTCAGCCTTTGGAATTTACTGAGGTTTCTTTTTGGCCTAATAAATGGCCAGTACTGTTAATGTTTTATGTGTGCTTTAACAGATTGTGTATTCTGATTTGAGACACAGAATTTAATATGTGTCTTCTGGCTTAAACCTAGCAATGGTTGCAAAGTTGTTTGGTTGAGGTTTTCTATATCACTGCATTTTTTTGCATGACCTACATTTTCTGAGAGCGGCATGATAAAATTTTCTATCCAAATTTTTTATTTATCACTACATTTCATTTGTTTTGTTAGTTAACCCTTTTATATTTTGAAGTTGTATTGTTGGATACGTATGTGTTTATGATGAATGCATCTTATTTATTGCTCATTTTTTAATTTTTTTAAACATCTTTATTGGAGTATAATTGCTTTACAATGGTGTGTTAGTTTCTTCTTTATAACATAGTGAATCTGCTATACATTTACATATATCCCCATATCTCCTCCCTCTTGCGTCTCCCTCCCTCCCACCCTCCCTATCCCACCCCTCTAGGTGGTCACAAAGCACCGAGCTGATCTCCCTGTGCTATGCGGCTGCTTCCCACTAGCTATCTGTTTTACATTTGGTAGTGTATATATGTCCATGTCACTCTCTCACTTCTATCGCTCACTTTTAAAGTACATAAACATCTTTCTTTGTACTGTATTTTTTGCCTTAAATTCTAAATTTTCAAATGGTAATATTACTGTGGGTTCATATTTGCCTGATATCTTTTTCAATTCTATTAATACTATAGTTCCTATGTCTTTCTGTTTTATGTCATTTACATATATTGTAGTTGCTGTTTTATTAGGACTTAGCGTTGTCCTCTTGTCCATATTTTCAACTCTCTACTATTAATTTGTTTCATTTAAATTTATTTTTGCTTTCTTATTGATGATTTAAAAGTCATTCATTCTGGTTTATTATTGTAGTTGCCAAAACTTAAGAACCATATTCAGTTTATTTACCCTTATTGTTGCATTTAACATAGCAATATCTTTCCCCTAATAAGAAAAGCACTTTAGTAGTTGAGGAGAGTATTGTTTGGTGATTTAATATTGATGCATGTGTGTGTTGGATCGAGATGTAAGATGTATTTCTTTTGTGACTGATGATCAAAAACATTGAAAGCCATAAGTCTACTCTGTAGACCTATTGAAAAAGGTCGGGATATTTCTTTTAAGTCTTCAGTTTATTTCTCTGCCCCAGCATGTTACCAAAATCATTTTATTCAGGTATTTACTGCACACACATCCAGCAGGGAGTGGTTCTCAGAATGATTGAAGAGCATTCAGGTATAAAACTTACAATAGGAATGTCTCAACAATCAATCTGCTATATTTCTTTAACTGCTCTAGACATTCCAAGCATAATGACAGGTTATTTTAATCTTGGGAAATGTTTTCAAAAGAGACAAAGAAAGGAAGAATCATTGAAAATTAAAATGGTTTTACTTCTTACGTTTCTTTTGAGAAGAAAGAATCTCTGTATCAATGATCTGATAGAGTGGGAAAGATATAGCCAACCTCTTCGTGTCTAATCAGTAATTGTTAATGGAAACAAGAGGCCATTCAGGTTAGAGGGTAATTTCTATGAAAGAGGAATGAGAACAACTTACTGCTGATACCTCAGCATTATGCTTACATTGGTTTCCCATTTTGCAACATGATTTTAAAATCTTATCTTTATCTGTGAAACAGATTATTGCACTACCTGTGATTCATTGACTTTAGGAATTGGTAACACTAATTAAAAATTGGAGCAGCTAAAGTTTTTGTTGATAGATAATCACGTTGCTGTTCACTCTAGTACTTATTATATACTGCCAGTATCTATTTTGATAGGTCAATATTCCTGTTGTGCATGTTTTAAAATATCTTTATTAACATGAATTTTTCAAAATTGGCTCTACAATTAATTTCACAATACCCCATAATATAGGTTAAGCTATAAAACTCATTTATAAATAAAGGAACTGAAGAAAAATGGAGAGATTCGAGTTTTAAGAAAACAGCCTTGCTTTTCTTGTAGATAATGCAAACAGTGAAGACAATTTCTTTTTGCCTAGTCTTGGGTCATTAAGTTCTAGCAATTTCCATGAAAACCCAGAACACCACTAGTTTTCTTCTTACTACTTCTTGAGAGAACAGCAAATAGAATGAATATTAACATCAAATCAAGAAGACTTGAGCTTAAATCTTGACTTGGCAATTGACTGACCATGTAATTCTGGCCAGGCCACGTAACCACTCTGAGATGCAAAAATTTCTTTTTGCTAATTAGCTCTAATTTATAAGGTCCAAGTAACCAATTAGGTTATAATGTTCACTTTATGGAAGTCATTTTTGTTCCCTGTGTGTTACATTTCTCCTAAAGTGGCACATAATTAACCATGTGTCCTCTTCTTGGTTCAGTGCTTTTTATAAGAGCCACAGTAAATTAAAAATGCCAAATCGTAGATCTCAATGCAGAAAAGCAAAGTGGGCTTTCTCCATAAAAGCTATTTATATGAACTGTGGAATCTTAAAAAGATAAGTTATATTAAAGATTTATTACATTTGAATGAATGCATGCTAACTCTAATGAACCTAGGGTAATGCCCACTATAAACACTTGGAAACTGTCAATCAGCAACTCATGTTAATGCCACTAGTAAGTTGGTGGTGCTTTGGATTCATTCAAATATGCTTTCATCTCTCACCAGGCTTTCACAAATATTGTATTAACAGTCTTGGCAGCCATGGGTGTGAGGAGTATGAGGTATATTCCCTTACTGCATGGCTCAGATTGCTGGTTTAATTTTTTTTTTTTTTTTGGCGGTATGCGGGCCTCTCACTGTTGTGGCCTCTCCCGTTGCGGAGCACAGGCTCTGGACACGCAGGCTCAGCAGCCATGGCTCACGGGCCCAGCCGCTCTGCGGCATGTGGGATCTTCCCAAACCGGGGCACGAACCCGTGTCCCCTGCATCAGCAGGCGGACTCTCAACCACTGCGCCACCAGGGAAGCCCTGTTTTAATTTTTTAACAGACATTTTTCAAAGTACTATAATACATTTAACGCTTTTCTAGTGAGAAGTAAATCCACGCTTACTGAGTGTTTTTTACATGTCGTAAATGCATTATCTTATTTAATTTTATAGCAACTCAATGAGGTAGATAGATTTTACTCACCACCCCCAACACCTTTTACAGATTAGAAACTGCATCTGAGAGTGGTTACATCACGTGGCCAGACTTAACATAGTCAGTCAACTGTCAAGTCAGTATCTGTGCTCTCTTAAGAGTAATTAAAGGAAACTAGTATTATTTACGATTACTATTTCCTGGAAATTTCTAGGACTCATTGGCCCACCATTGAAAGGTGGCCTCAGGAATAATGGTTAGTCTAAAAGTGAATAGTTTCATGATTTTACTTAACCTATTAGGCCCAATGAATCACAGACTATCATAGTCATGATTATTGAAAGTGTTAACTGCTTAAACAAATACTAAGTTCTCTGGCAAAATGACAGTTTTCCTACTGCAGTGGTAACTCAGATACTATAACGAGCATTGTGCAGACCTTGGTCTAGTAAGTGTACGATATGAATTTCATGGTATGATCAATGTATTGCAGTAGCAGTTTCTGATGCTTTTTTAATGTTAAGCACTATTTATTGTGTTACACAAGTCCCATGTGTTCTGCAGTTTAAAAGAGTTTTTATTTTTCGCTCTTGAAAATGGCAGATTTTGGTCGTAGTTTAATATTCACTTAGAGTTTATATGTGACTTATTTCCATTTTGGACCTCCACCTTGTGGCCACTATGCTGTTTTGATTGAAGGCACTCTCAGGAATGACTTCCGTTTGTTTCCGTGATGCCACTGACTCCCAAAGTGGTCCACAGCTCTCAGGCCCTGTGCTTTTCAAGTGCTTCTGGAAAGTTCAGATCTCCAGAAATCTGTGAATTAACTCTCTGACTACTCCTACTTTCTTTTACTTTCTCTCCTTCAGTGTGGGTGTAAAGGCAGTGACTCAACTGAAGAAGACAGCTTGATGCAAAGTCTAAGCTTGTCTGCAAAACCTTGAGAGGAGCAAAAGGTAGAGGTGTAAGACATAAGTCAGGGGAAAGGATGATGATGAAGGAAAACTAATGTCTTTTCTATGGTGGTTAAAAAGAACTTACCAGAAGAGAAGCTAATTGCCTCAGTGCCAGAGAAAACCAATTTTCTATTGCCTTAAATGATACTGCAGAGCTTTTCCATGGACCCCAATGACCCTAAAGGCAGTTGTAGAATGGAGTTTGTACTTGGTAGTGGTTCTGCAACCATCTCTCATGAACAAGACTATGACTTTACAAGAGTCTACAGAGGAAACTACTTTCCCACTTTCTTCCTCCTCCTTCTCTATTTCCTGCTCATCTGAGCTTGGAGATGCCGGATCTTTGATTGAGGAGAGCAGTTGCCATGGTGGCTCTTACTCCATTGGAGAATATTGTGTGTTTGCTTTTGGTGAGTGGCAGACACCACCCAGCCTCTGGGTGCTGTGGTTGCCGCTGTCCATGTCCCACTGTAGGAATGAGAGGGTTCTATGTGTTAAATGGTTTTCTTACTTTTCCAGAAAAAAAAATACCATTAGGAAAATGACACTGTGGCCTCTGGTTTAGGAATACTCCGATGAAATGAAAGAAAGCTTGACCACGGCTCAGGGCAATATATCTAAATGAAAAGGAGATCTATAGTCGTATCAAATAAAGAACTAATAAATAAGACCCAGAATTTAATGTATTGGGAGCTACTGTGCTTTCAAATATGATCACATAAGAAGACAATTGCAAAGTTATTTAAAGTGTAGAGTAACTACCTGAGTAAATGAGGTGTCAGTGTTTAATCTCCGCCCACAAAAGACAACAATATTTAAATCTAACTTCTTCTTCTCAAGAATGTTTGACCTTATACTTACTACCAATAAGCAAGAATTTATTAGATGCCTTCTAGTTGCCTAACACTACACTAGACACTATGAAAAATACAGATAATGTGTGAGACATGTTCTCTTGCCTAGAAGCAGAGTCTGTGTGTGAGAGGTGATAATAAAATATATCATTAAATTGTCAAAATGTGTAATAGCAAGTACCATAGGAATTTAGAAAATGTAAAAAACTGATATGAGGTAAAACATCTGGGATGATCTGTAGGGAGACAGAATACCTTTATTCATGTCATCATTCACACTCAAAGGATGAAGAATTTTAAATCGTACCTGAGTTAATCTGTTGTAATGCACCAAGATGCATCTGATAACCTCTTCAGCTCTGAAAATACACAAGGATGATCGTACTTGCTATTTTCAGTGGCTGTTGACTTTATTCACCACCTTTAGTCAGAAACAGTCCAGTGAGCATGACTGTGTCAGAACCAGTGTGTCTGACAGTATTGTTATTTCCCAGCAGATTCCCTCAATGCTACATCGTGTGAGGTTATCAGAGTGGACTAAAAACACTGCTATAATCAGGATAGTTAAACAAAACGTATTTTTTCCTTTGGTATTTATTCTGAGGATTTAAAAGACTATTAAATATCAGCTTAATGGGTTACCTCCTATAAAATTAGTCCCAGCAAACTGATATCTGGTTTTTGTCTATTCCTTAGAGCGTAACTCCAGGTGAAACTCTAGAGCAAACTGAAGGTTTTTGCAGCAGTCTGAAGGTTACACACACACACACACACACACACACACACACACACACACACACTAGAGATTTAGAATTGATTCAGAATTCACATAAGATTTCTATGTATCAACATCAGTATTATTTCTGTGCCATCCATTGTTTCGAATGACAGAATTAGTAACCAATGAAATTCTGGAGTGTGCCCATGGCATACTCACTGAAGGTCAGTGTCAATGGTATTCCACTTAACCTGGTGAATAATGGATAGAACCTGGATGGTTTGGCCAACTAATGAATGGTAACCACGAAAATTAACAAAAAGCAGAAATACTGTAAATTTACTAGATGAGCTAAAAGTAATGGGTGGGGCTCCTAGTAAAGCTCTGGGGTATCTAGTTCAACATAGAGTTAATCAGAGATGGTACAGGTTTGTTTGTATGAAGATATTGTACATTTCAAAAAGCAAGGACAGATCCATGAACTAGAAAAACTCACTGCATCCTGGGGTTAACCCCAGAGAAGACTAATGAGCACTGCATGACTCAAGCATGTCCTTTGCATCTCTAAAGTGTTTTGAAATAAATATAAATTAACTCATGCCCAGCATGGCCATTGCAGTCCATATCTTCCACAATGATTGGCTTTGCAAACTATGAAACATCTTATCTGTGTCCATTCTAGCAGTTGTACATAGGCTCAGTCTCAGAACACATAGAGGCATTGCTCTAAAGCTTCTTTGAAGGACAAATGATGCCCACTCTGTTAAGTCCTACCTTCCAAAGCGACTTTATTGCATGAAGTAGAAGAAGGGCATAGGCATAGTTATGGTAGAAAATAGAAAGGGATGTTATTTGGTGTTAGAATATTATCAAAAGTGGCTTATACTAATATCACCTGCTAGACACATTTAAGTGCTAATCTTTGCTAATGTGAAAATGATGAAATAACAGTCATTCATTATTGATTGAATAGAATAATGGACTATAAGTAGGACATCCTTTTGGGTACTGTTGTGCAAAGGGAAAGAATTAGATATCAAGATCCTAATTGTGTTGGCACTGCACTGAGATGGTAGGTTCTAGGCACGCGTGGCGGAGCCAAGAGCACTGCTTCTGGGAATGGCCTCCCCTTCCAGAGATTGGCCGGGCAAAGGTGCATTTTTCCCAGGAGCCTCATGTGGACTCTACAGAAGGGAGCCAGGTTTAGGTCATCTTGAAGTGGACCCCAGCCACGAGTTTGGGGGTGAGGTGATTTACTGAGAAAGCGATGTGGGGTGAATTACTGCAAAACGGGGCTGAGGAAAAAAAACACAGAAGCATTAGCCAGAGAATTACAGCTGGAAAAACCCCAGCAACAGCAGTCTAAAAACCCCTCAGAAGCATTCCAGAAGAGGAAAAGCGGCATCCAGACATCAAAATCCATAAGGCACCAATATTAGGTTATATGCTTACCAGTCAAGTGACATCTGTTGGTTTTTTGCTTCTCCTTTGTCTCCCGACTCCAACCTAAGGGATCAAGAGGCAGCTTTGTTAATGGGTAAAAAGGCTAGAAGAGCCACGGGCAGGGAGTAAAGAAGTCGTTGGTACTCCCTGCCCATAAGGTGGTGTGGAGTCCAGGCTTCAGCTGGGAGAAGGGAGAAATTCTCAATTGGATGAGTGATCACCTTAAACCAGACTGATCTTTGAAATACTGGAAAGCAATGTAAAAAAGCAGAAGAAAGGAAGAAAGCTGTAGAGATCTTTGAAGGGGTCTTGGTGAGAAATAATCTATTTTCTTTCTGCTCACAACTGACCAGGACCAGTTTGTGCAATAAAGTAGATACAAATACCCAAAGTGTTTCTCCCTGGTACAAGGAGTCATTTAAAATCTTTGCGTGTAAAGAGCCTTTAAAATTGCACATGATATATTGTCAAGCACAGTCTGAGGGTTTCCATTCAAATTAACAAACTGAATATCTCTGCTCAAGGTTTGTGACCGTCATTCTTTGCAGCAATTAATCCCAATCCAAAGAGGGTTATGAGTAACCTGGGAACCACGAGCAGGACCCAGAAGACCTGATTACTAGTTGTGTCCCTGCAACTGCTTACTTGGGGCCCACCTTTAATTCTTGGTACTTCTGTTTTCACATTTGTAGGTTGGCAGTTATAACTTCTAGAATGTAATCCCCCTCCCTTAAACTAGGAGCGTTTGTTTCATTTATTTCCCCCCTCTGTTCCTAGTGCCAAGAACAGTGCCTATCATATAAGAGATAATAAACATTGAATGAATGGCTTTCCTGCCAAGGTCACAAGAATGCTGCGAAGATCAGATGAGGTGGTAGACATGACAACATGTTTTAATAAGCACGACAGAAGCCAAAGGTATACACAAAGTATCATTATGCAGAATGGAAATGATTTGAAATGTCAAGATGCCATCTTTCCCAGGCACATTTGGCATCTCTAATCATTCAGTGGCAATTTATTAAGTGCCTAACACGTTGAGCTTTTTGCTTTGATGTATCTATTCCAATCTGTCTTGAGTACTACACATGCCGTAAGTGAAAGGGTCTTATATGGAATCAAAGAGGGAAAGAAAAAGAAATTTTGTTCCCTAAGGAAAAAATATGAGAGAATTTTGGATAACTCTTATGCTACAAAGTGAATAAAGGTGCCAGAAGACCTGGTTTTTATAGGCATTTAAAAATGATGTTGACGATAATGTAATTCTAGATCAGTGGACTGGCAGACTAGCAAAATATACAGGGAAGCGCAGATGCCAGAGCTTCATTGATCACTGAAATGCCACCTGCTAAAATGCCAGAAGGAAGTCATAATTAAAGTTATGTAATCCTAGGAAGAGTCTTTTTTTTCCAACTTGAAACTTTCAGAAGTGTTCTCTACAGTAGTGTGTGTGTGTATGTGTGTAGTGATTTCCAAAATGATGAAGCAAAAATAGTTTGCAAGCCATATTTAGATTGAGGCAAGCAAATCTGTATGTCCTAGGGCTCTTTTATCCCCTGCTCATTTTTCTACAGCTGACAATGAAAATATACACTTTTTTTAACAGCCATTCTCTCTTATAGCTAAGGGGGTTGTCGTGAAGGATTGTGGACTTATAGCAGTAATAGGAGACTTACATATACTACAACTGATTTCCAACAGCAGACAGACAATGAAATTTGAAAGTATCCTTTTTAGATTCTGTGCCTTGAGGTGAGCAGAGGAGAAGGAAGAGAATTCTTTTCCCCATCATTTTGAAGTCAACATTGCATTTTCACCAAATGCACACACATATGCCTGCACTTCTTTCCCCAGCTGCTCCTCTGGTTAATTTGTATTACTTCTACAAGCTACGTCTTGCCAGTGGTTTTATCAGCCTCTCCTGCTACTATAAATCTACCCTATTACTTAATATGCTGCAGTAAATAATTTGTATTTGTGACTGTAAACAATGCTGGCACCCTCTGTGGATGATAGGCACTTGACAAAGCCTGCAGAGTCCTTCTTTGTCCCTGGCAGACAGAACCCTGCTGTTTGTGTCCTGTATTGAGTGCAGATCCAAAACTGGGGGCTTTAAACATTCTGTTGGCAGTTGCCATTTATCACTTTAAAAATAATTTGAAGGCTACAACTGCTTTGGTTGTTATTTTGTATGTGATTCAGACTTTTTTCTTTTTTTCTTGAAGTAATGCAGTGACAAGTTCCATAGAATAACCAAGAGATCCTGCACAGGTTTAAATGCCCACCATGGACTGTTAAAGGACGAATCCCACCAAGGGGGAAAAATCCACCTGTTTAAAAGAAGCATTTATCTCAGATAATATGAGTTTTAAAGGATTAAGAACAGTATAGTAATATGGTTGAGAAAAATCACTTTTTCATACATCTTAGGATGATATATAATTTTCCAGTTGCATGCTGTGCAAACCACTGCCAGACTTGGGTTATCAGAATTAACTCCTCTGGCAAATTAGTGTGGGAATAAGAGAATTGCTCTGCTGCACAGTATTTTACTTGATATTCAGTACCAGATTTTCTCAGGTTCTTTTTTTATGTTTCATTTTGCACTTATGCACACAAATGTATATTTGTATCTGAGTACCAAATCTATAATGATTCAGTGCCTTTGTACATGATTTATATGCACTAATTTTGTAATTACAAGCACAGTAGATGCATGTGTAAAAACAGAGGCACTCAGAAAAATGTGTTCATTGAATTTAAATGAAATCAGAATTCCTATTTAAAAACTGATTAAATATTATTCTGACATGAAGCATAATATACCATTTGTTGCTTTTTTTTAAACATCTTTACTGGAGCAAAATTGCTTTACAATTTTGTGTTAGTTTCTGCTGTATAACAGAGTGAATCACCTATACGTATACATATATCCCCATATCCCTTCCCTCTTGCGTCTCCCTCCCACCCTCCCTATCCCACCCCTCTAGGTGGTCACAAAGCACCGAGCTGAGCTCCCTGTGCTATACTGCTGCTTCCCACTAGCTATCTGTTTTACACTTGGTAGTGTATATATGTCAGTGCCACTCTCTCACTTCGTCCCAGTTTACCCTTCCCCCTCCCTGTGTTCTTCATTCCATCCGTAATTTGTCGGGGTAAGACATGCAACCTATAACCTCCAAAGCAACAATCCAGGAATTGTTTCCTGTGACATGAGAGAAGCATATTATTCCCCATGTAAGATGCACGTTCCAAACCAATAGAACGGAAGTGAAGCAGCTTGAACTGCTTTTGAATATGGTGTTAATCATGACCAGGATGATGCCTTAGACTTTTTTACCTCTGCAGTAGGACTCTTTCCTGAAAAATCATGTTCATAGTTTATGGGCCCACTGGAGTGCAGATAGAAATTTGAATCCTGAGGGGCATGCAGGATTTGTTTAGCATTATTTCAGTTTATAATGGATACAGTGAAAGAGTGTCTGTTGTATTCACCTTTGTGTTCCTAGTTCCTAGCAAACTGACTGGGACATAGAAAATCTTAAGTATAATAGCCTAAGTAATATACTGTTAGGTAGTGACAAAGCTCTCAGGAATGCGTATGTACTGCCAATAAGTATAGAAATGGGCAAAACCGCTTTGCAAAATGGTGCAGCATTATTAGTTAAGTTGAAGGTATGCATACCCTATGACCCTGCATTCTACTCCTAGATATATATTCCAGAGAAATGTGTGGCTGTGTGCTGCAAGATACAAGGAAAAATATGTTCACAGTGTCATTGTTTAATATATCCCCAAACTGGATTCAACCTGAATGTTCCTCAATAGTAGAATGGATAAATAAGTGTGGTATAGTCATATAGTAGAATATTATACAGCAATTAAAATGAAACATCTGCTTTGGCTCAATTGTCCAAATATTATACTGAATAAAATTGAAAAACACAAAGGAACACAAAATACAATTTCATTTATCCAAATCTCAAAAATAAGCAAAACTAAACTATATTGTTTAGATAAAGTATACAGAGGTAATGTGATTAAGATAACATGGAAGTTAGTACTATAAATTCAGGATAATGATTACCTATATGGGAAAGAAAGAGTTGTGATTGGAAAAGGCTACATGGGTTGGGGAGGGGATCTGGGGGTCAATGATGTTCTCTTTCTGACCTGATTATTACACTAGTGATCACTTTATAATTATTGATTAAACTCTATGAAGGCTTTATGTATTCTTCTGTAAATATATTTCACAGTAAAAAGGTAAAACAAGTAGAAAGTTCCATCCAACTTATATTTACCAGAGTCTATTTAAAGTAGTTGGACAGTATATTGATCATGAGCTCCCCGCCGCAAGGAGTTGTTGGCAAGAAGTAGCATTTTTCCCCAGCTTTATTGAGATATAGTTGACATAGAACCATGGATAAGTTTCAGGTATATAACATGATTTTATATACGTATACATTATGTTAACCACAATAAGTATAGTGAACACATCACATACTTACAATACTTTTTTTATGATGAGTACTTTTAAGGTCTTATCTGTTAGCAACTCTCAAATATACAATACAGTATAGTTACTATAGTAGATCGCTAACAACAGATCACTAATAACTTTCTCTTGATAACTAATATTATACTTATCGAGTTATTTTTGATCACTTTTAATGTTAGAATCATAAAATATTAATGTCCACCGTCAAATAGTCCATCCCTTTATGTCACTATTCAGATTAAGTCATTGAGACCAAAAGGAATTGGCTAAGTTTAGATAAATCTGAGTGTTAAAGGTCAAAAGTGCCAATCTTGTTTCTCTCCAACATGAAGGCATGTTATTCCTAAATTTTTCTCCTACAAATAAAGTTAAGGGGAAAATGTGCATCTGTTCGTCCAGTCTAAATCCAGGTTTCTTCTCTTTGAAGCCATGTGGCTATTCATTTCATTAAACTTATTTTTCCAGCTATCTTCTCTCTGTAGTCTAGCTGCAGTAGGGTGAATCGGATGGGCCATGGCTTAATAGTATTTACTGATTCTACTTTGGCTTAATAGTATTTACTGATTCTACTATGAGCTAAATTGTGTGCAAAGTAATCATTAGTGTTTTTGTGCAGAGGGGTTCAGGTGGAGATTTTAATGAAAGATTGAGTTTGGTGCAGGAGTTCTTCAACATTGGGAAGTCCATCAGACTAAAAACCTAAGGTTGAAATTAATAGGTTGAGATTAAACCCTACAACCTTCCTTCTTAACAAATATCCATAGGATACTGATGCTGTGGCCCAAGGGAAACACAGATTAGGTTTAGTTGGCATGAAACACAGTGGGCTGAAGAACCCATCATGAACAAAAAGTTTGTCAGTCTCAGAGTTATTGAAAATTTCACCAGAAACTTTTATGAGGTTACAGATTTACCTTAATCTGAAGAATTTAGCTTTTTCTTTTTTGGCGTTATTTTGAATTTTGAATTTTGAGTTATTTTTGAATATCGAAAAATATATAATATGACATTATAAATGTTAACATTTATAAAAGGCACATACCATGGAAACTATAAACAAAAATGCCATTTTCCACTACAGTAGTTCCTTTAGAATTTCTATAAATGGATAAGTAAAAGAGTTTAGGCCTAAAACTTTAACCACTTTGGATGTTTTTATAAAGCCTTTATATAACATTAATAATTTTTTAGTTCAGCTGTTTAATTAAAGAAAACTAAACTTTGAAATGACACAATAAACTCTTGCCTGAAAGACTGTTTTCCAATACTTTTTGTGAGCTGGAAATCAATATAGGGCATTTCAGAAGTACTGTTCAAGACAACAGATCTCAGTTTTCTTTAAAAGGAAAATGGGCACTTGTAAGAGGACAGTACCATGATAACTATATTATCCAATCCCACATCCCTAAGAGAGCTCCAGGAACAAAGGCAGATTGTCCTGATCAAACCAGTGGGAAAAGCAGATTTTATTTGTGACCCTGCATGCTGGGAATGTGCCCTTCCTGCTTAATGGAACTGCTCCAGATTTCAGGCATAACATCCCAGAATTACACTGGTAGTGGAGTTGGAAAGGCCCTAGAAAGGCTATCATGATTTTGCAAGATGTTTGTCCTACGCATACAGGACACCATTTACGTGATTATTTTTAATAGTAAAATGTACTTTAACTTAGAATAAGATGTGATCATCATTCTTCAGTTCCCCATGTGCTGTAACCAGTCTTTCACTTTAAATAAATAAATAAATAACAAATGAAGGGAAATAGTGCATGCAATCACGCTTGAAAATTCGGAATACAGACATGAAAAGACATAATTAATAGTAGTAACAACTATTTACCAAGGATTTAGACTAATAAAACACTTCACCTTAAATTATTGGTTGTGAAGAGCCTGTCTGGGGAATTGAGAGTAGCCCAGAAAGACTCCTCCCTCCCCAACCCCAGCCCCTCACAAGACCACCCACTGTGGAGAGTGTCTCTCAGCCCCATCTGACCAGAAGGGTTGACAACTCCTAGAAGCTCTGCAGCCCAGCAGTGCTTGAACAGTATGGTGAATGAGCAGAACTGATCACCCCCAGAGCAAAGCCAGTACTGCATGTCCTGGGCGTGGTGTGTTCCTCCTATACTGTACACAGGTAGAGGGATGAATTCATGGCCAAGGCTGAGGATGGGTCTTTGTGCTTCCCAACTGCAGAGCCGGTTTGAAATGGGGAGTAGCCTGGAGAGGCGCACCCATCCCCACCTCGCCCACCACTGTAAGGGAGCCGTCACTTAGCCCCGCCCACTGTGAAGAGTGAATTTTGGCTCAATCTGACCAGAAGGGCTGGCTAAAATTCCTGATAGCTGTGCAGCTCACCCAGCAGCGGGTGAGCCAACAGGCAGACAGGCAGAGCTAAGAGTTTGCAGAGCAAAGTGGGTGGCCCTGTTTAAGCAGGGAACTTGAGGTGTGGGTCAGCTTCAGTTAAGACAGGAAAGCTTTACCAGCTTTCGGGCTGCTTCTCCCTCTGTGCCTGGGCAAGGAATCTAATTCACAGCCTTGCTCATCACAGAATACAGCCTCAGCCTGTCTGACCAGGGAAACTAACCAGAGCACACAGGAAGCTGCACAGCCCGTTCAGTAGTCCTCTTGTAGAGTGGCACTTGAACAGATCATAGACTGTGGCCTTCCTCATCTGCAGAGCAAAACTAGTGGCCACATCTGACCAGGGAATTCAGTCCACACTCTGGCCTGATTCAAATCCCCAAACAATTAGCTGTACAGGCACTGTGTGCTACCCTGTTGCCTTGCCAGGGCAGGGAAGCTAATTCATAGCTCCGTCTACTGCTGAATATAGTACTCAGTCTCAACCACCTAGTAAGCCTGACCAGAGAATCCGGCAAATGCAGAACGTATACTCAGCCTTACGTTGATAGGAAGCCAAACCAGCAGTCCTATCAAACTGTTCTCAGCCAGTGGCAGCCAGCCACCATTCTCCGTCCTTAGAGTTTGAACAGTTGTCTCGCCCAAAATTAGACCATAATAACAGTCCTCATCTTCTCAAGGACACTACCAGCAGACACACCCAGAAACCCAAACTGAGCTAACTGGTGAAGAATTGTTTCTGCCAAAGAAAACCTGTAAACTCTGGAAGAGGAGCCTGATTACTCAAATGTGCAGTTACTGATGTGAGAAATCAAAGATCATGAAAAATCAGGTAAATATGACACCACTAAAGAAAACGAATAAAGCTCCAATAACGGACACTAGAGAAATGGAGATCTATGAACAGTTAGACAAATAATTTAGAATAATCCTTTTTTTTAATTAAAATTTTAATTTTTTTAACATCTTTATTGGAGTATAATTGCTTTACAATGTTGTGTTAGTTTCTACAACAAAGTGAATCATCTATATGCATACGTATATCCTCATATACCCTCCCTCTTGCGCATCCATCCCACCTTCCTTATCCCACCCCTCTAGGTGGTCGCAAAGCACTGAGCTGATCTCCCTGTACTACGCAGCTGCTTCCCACTAGCTATCTATTTTACATTTGTTAGTGTATATGTGTCAATGTTACTCTCTCACTTCATCCCAGCTTACCCTTCCTCCTCCCCGTGTCCTCAACTCCATTCTCTACATCTGTGTCTTTATTCCTGTCCTGGCCCTAGGTTCATCAGAACCTTTTTTTTTTTAGATTCCGTATATATGTGTTAGCATACAGTTTTTTCTCTTTCTGACTTACTTCATTCTGTATCACAGACTGTAGGTCCATCCACCTCACTACAAATAACTCAGTTTCATTTCTTTTTATGGCAGAATAATATTCCATTGTATATATGTACCACATCTTCTTTATCCATTCATCTGTTCATGGACACTTAGGTTGCTTCCATGTCCTGACTATAGTAAATAGTGCTGCAATGAACAGAGTGGTACATGACTCTTTTTGAATTATGGTTTTCTCAAGGTATATGCCCAGGAGTGGGATTGCTGGGACATACAGTAGTTCTATTTTTAGTTTTTTAAGGAACCTCCATACTGTTATCCATAGTGGCTGTATCAATGTACAGTCCCACCAACAGTGCAAGAGGGTTCCCTTTTCTCCACACCCTCTGCAGCATTTATTGTTTGTAGATTTTTTGATGATGGCCATTCTGACCGGTGTGAGGTGATACCTCATTGTAGTTTTGATTTGCATTTCTCTAATGATTAGTAATGTTGAGCATTCTTTCATGTGTTTGTTGGCAATCTGTATATCTTCTTTGGAGAAATGTCTATTTAGGTCTTCTGCCCATTTTTGGATTAGGTTGTTTGTTTTTTTGATATTGAGCTGCATGAGCTGCTTCTATATTTTGGAGATTAATCCTTTGTCAGTTAAATCATTTGCAAATATTTTCTCCCATTCTGATGGTTGTCTTTTTGTCTTCTTTATGGTTTCCTTTGCTGTGCCTTTTAAGTTTCATTAGGTCCCATTTGTTTATTTTTGTTTTTATTTCCATTTCTCTAGGAGGTGGGTCCAAAAGGATCTTGCTGTGATTTATGTCATAGAGTGTTCTGCCTATGTTTTCCTCTAAGAGTTTGATAGTTTCTGGCCTTACATTTAGGTCTTTAATCCATTTTGACTTTATTTTTGTGTATGGTGTTAGGGAGTGTTCTAATTTCATTCTTTTACATGTAGCTGTCCAGTTTTCCCAGCACCACTTATTGAAGAGGCTGTCTTTTCTCCACTATATATTCCTGCCTCCTTTATCAAAGATAAGGTGACCATATGGGCATGGGTTTATCTCTGGGCTTTCTATCCTGTTCCATTGATCTATCTTTCTGTTTTTGTGCCAGTACCATACTGTCTTGATTACTGTAGCTTTGTCGTATAGTCTGAAGTCAGGGAGTCTGATTCCTCCAGCTCCATTTTTCTTTCTCAAGATTGCTTTGGCTATTCAGGGTCTTTTGTGTTTCCCAAATTGTGAAATTTTTTGTTCTAGTTCTGTGAAAAATGCCAGTGGTAGTTTGATAAGGATTGCATTGAATCTGTAGATTGCTTTGGGTAGTATAGTCATTTTCACAATGTTGATTCTTCCAATCCGAGAACATGGTATATCTCTCCATCTATTTGTATCATCTTTAATTTCTTTCATCAGTGTCTTATAGTTTTCTGCATACAGGTCTTTCATCTCCTTAGGTAGGTTTATTCCTAGGTATTTTATTCTTTTTGTTGCAGTGGTAAACAGGAGTGTTTCCTTAAATTCTCTTTCGGATTTTTCATCATTAGTGTATAGGAGTGCAAGAGATTTCTGTTCATTAACTTTCTATCTCACTACTTTAGTAAATTCATTGATTAGCTCTAGTAGTTTTCTGGTAGCATCTTTAGGATTCTCTATGTAGAGTATCATGTCATCTGCAAACAGTGACAGTTCTACTTCTTCTTTTCCCATTTGGATTCCTTTTATTTCTTTTTATTCTCTGATTGCTGTGGCTAAAACTTCCAAAACTATGTTGAATATTAGTGGTGAGAGTGGGCAACCTTGTCTTGTTCCTTATCTTAGAGGAAATGGTTTCAGTTTTTAACCCTTGAGAATGATGTTGGCTGTTGGTTTGTCATACATGGCCTTTATTAGGTTGAGGTAGGCTCCCTCTGTGCCTACTTTCCAGAGGTTTTTATCATAAATGGGTGTTGAATTTTGTCAAAAGCTTTTTCTGCATCTATTGAGATGACCGTATGGTTTTTCTCCTTCAGTTTGTTAATATGGTGTATCACATTGATTGATTTGCATATATTGAAGAATCCTGGCATTCCTGGGTTAAACCCCACTTGATTATGGTGTATGATTCTTTTTTTTCTCTCTCTTTTTTTTTTTTTGTGGTACACGGGCCTCTCACTGTTTTGGCCTCCCCCGTTGCACAGCACAGGCTCCGGACACGCAGGGTCAGCGGCCATGGCTCACGGGCCCAGCCGCTCCACAGCATGTGGGATCCTCCTGGACCAGGGCACGAACCCGTGTCCCCTGCATCGGCAGGTGGACCCCCAACCACTGTGCCACCAGGGAAGCCTGGTTTATGATTCTTTTAATGTGCTGTTGGATTCTGTTTTCTAGTATTTTGTTGAGGATTTTTGCATCTATGCTCATCAGAGATATTGGCCTGTAGTTTCCTTTTTTTGTGACATCTTTGTCTGGTGTTGGTATCAGGGTGATGGCGGCCTCATAGAATGAGTTTGAGAGTGTTCCTCCCTCTGCTTTATTTTGAAGGAGTTTGAGAAGCATAGGTGTTAGCTCTTCTCTAAATGTTTGGTAGAATTTGCCTGTGAAGCCATCTGATCCTGGGCTTCTGTTTGCTGGAAGATTTTAATCACAGTTTCAATTTCAGTGCTTCTGAGTGGTCTCTTTATGTTTTCTATTTCTTCCTGGTTCAGTCTCGGAAGGTTGTGCTTTTCTAAGAATTCGTCCATTTCTTCCATGTTGTCCATTTTATTGGTATATAGTTGCTTGTAGTAATCTCTCATGATCCTTGTATTTCTGCAGTGTCAGTTGTTACTTCTCCTTTGTTGTTTCTAATTCTGTTGATGTGAGTCTGGCTAGTGATTTATCAATTTTGTTTATCTTCTCACAGAACCAGCTTTTAGTTTTATTGATCTTTGCTATCGTTTCTTTCATTTCTTTTTCATTTATTTCTGATCTGATCATTAGGATTTCTTTCCTTCTGCTAACTTTTGGGAGTTTTTTGTTCTTCTTTCTCTAAGTGCTTTAGGTGTAAGGTTAGGTTGTTTATTTGAGATATTTCTTATTTCTTGAGGCAGGACTGTATTGCTATAAATTTCCCTCTTAGAACTGCTTTTGCTGCAACCCATAGGTTTTGGGTCATTGTATTTTCATTTTCATTTGTTTCTAGGTATTTTTTGATTTCCTCTTTGATTTCTGCAGTGATCTCGTGGTTATTTAGTAGTGTAGCATATTGTTTAGCCTCCATGTGTTTGTATTTTTTACAGTTTTTTTCCTGTAATTGATATCTAGTCTCATAGCGTTGTAGTCAGAAAAGATACTTGATATGATTTCAATTTTCTTCAATTTATCAAGGCTTGATTTGTGACCCAAGATATGATCTATCCTGGAGAATGTTCCATGAGCACTTGAGAAGAAAGTGTATTCTGTTGTTTTTGGATGGAATGCCCTATAAATATCAATTAAGTCCATCTTATTTAATATGTCATTTGAAGCTTGTGTTTCCTTATTTATTTTCATTTTGGATGATCTGTCCATTGGTGAAAGTGGTGTGTTGAAGTCCCCTACTATGACTGTGTTACTGTCAATTTCCCCTTTTATGGCTGTTAGCATTTGCCTTATGTATTGAGGTGCTCCTATGTTGGGTGCGTAAATATTTACAATTGTTATATCTTCTTCTTGGATTGATCCCTTGATCATTTTGTAGTGTCCTTCTTTATCTCTTGTAATAGTCTTTATTTTAAAGTCTCTTTTGTCTGATGTGAGAATTTCTACTCCAGCTTTCTTTTGATTTCCATTTGCATGGAATATCTTTTTCCATCCCCTCACTTTCAGTCTGTATGTGCCTCTAGGTCTGAAGTGGGTATCTTGTAGACAGCATATATAGGGGTCTTGTTTTTGTTTCCATTCAGCCAGTCTATGTCTTTTGGTTGGAGCATTTAATCCACTTACATTAAGGTAATTATCGATATGTATGTTCCTATTACCATTTTCTTAATTGTTTTGGGTTTGTTTTTGTAGGTCTTTTCCTTCTCTTGTGTTTCCTGCCTAGAGGAGTTCCTTTAGCATTTGTTGTAAGGCTGGTTTGGTGGTGCTGAATTTTCTTAACCTTTGCTTATCTTTAAAGGTTTTAACATCTCCGTCAAATCTGAAAGAGATCCTTGCTGGATAGAGTAATCTTGGTTGTAGGCTTTTCCTTTCATCACTTTAAATATGTTCTGCCACTCCCTTCTGGCTTGCAGAGTTTCTGCTGAAAGATCAGCTGTTAACCTTATGGGGGTTCCCTTGTATGTTATTTGTTGATCTTCCCTTGCTGCTTTTAACATTTTTTCTTTGTATTTAATTTTTTATAGTTTGATTAATATGTGTCTCGGCATGTTTCTCTTTGTGTTTATTCCCTATGGAACTCTCTGTGCCTCCTGGACTTGGGTGGCTATTTCCTTTACCGTGTTAGGGAAGTTTTTGACTATAATCTCTACAGATATTTTCTCAGACCCTTTCTTTTTCTGTTCTCTTTTTGTTTTGTTTTGTTTTGTTTTTGCAGTACACGGGCCTCTCACTGCTGTGGTCTCTCCCGTTGCGGAGCACAGGCTCCAGACGCGCAGGCTCAGCGGCCATGGCTCACAGGCCCAGCTTCTCTGCGGCATGTGGGATCTTTCCGGACCGGGGCACGAACCCGTGTCCCCTGCATCAGCAGGCGGACTCTCAACCACTGTGCCACCAGGGAAGTCCTCTTTTTCTCTTCTTTTTCTGGGACCCCTATAATTTGAATGTTGGTGCATTTAATGTTGTCCCAGAAGTCTTTGAGACTGTCCTCAATTCTTTTCATTCTTTTTCCTTTATAATGCTCCCGGGCAGTGATTTACACCGTTTTATCTTCCAGCTCACTTAACCTGTTCTTGTGCCTCAGTTATTCTGCTATTGATTCCTTCTAGAGTATTTTTAATTTCAGTAATTATGTTGTTCATCACTGTTCGTTTGCTTTAGTTCTTTTAGATCCTTGTTAAATGTTTCTTGTATTTTCTCCATTCTGTCTCCAAGATTTTGGATCATCTTTACTATCATTACTCTGAATTTTTTTTCAGGTAGGTTGCCTCTTTTGTCTTCATTTATTAGTCTTGTAGGTTTTTACCTTGCTCATTTGTCTGTAACACATTTTTTTTGTCATTTCATTTTCTTTTTTCTTTTGATGTGTGGTGCTGTATTCCTATGTTACTGGTAGTTTGGCCTGAGACGTCCAGCACTGGAGTTTGCAGCTAGTTTTATAGAGCTGGGTCTTGATGCTGCGATGAGGACCTCCATCAGGCCTCACTCTGATTAATATTCCCTGGGGTTTGAGGTTCTCTGTTAGTCCAGCAGTTTGGGCTTGGAGCTCCCACCACAGGAGCTCTGCTCTGACCTCTGGCCTGGGAACCAATATTCCGCAAGCTTAAAAAAAAAAAAAAAGAAAGAAAGAAAGGAAAAAAGGATCAGTACAATATCAAAGAATAAAAAAACAAAATAAAATTAGAAAGATTAAAAAATGTATTAAGAAAAATAAAACTACAATTAAAACATCAGGTCACTGGGGGTTCCTCCCATCCCTTTAGGTGGTCCCCCACCGGTCTGTGGTCCCCCACCGGTGCCTGGTGGGCGCCCTAGTTGTGTGGAGACGTGAATTCTGTGTCCTCCGAGTACACCATTTTGATTCCCCCCCCCACAATAATTCTCTTAAGGAAGTTTAGCAAACTGCAAGAAAACACCAAGAGACAACTAAGTGGAATTAGGAAAACAGTGCGTGAAGAAAATAGAAGTTCAACAAGGAAATAGTAACCATCAAAAAAAAATTCTATAGTTGAAAAATGCAGTAACTGAACTGAAGAATTCAATAGAGATTTTGAAAAATAGACTCAACCATGCAGAAGAAAGAATCAGCCACCTGGAGTATAGGTTATTGGAAATTACCTCGTTAGAGGAACAAAAAGAAAACAGAATGAAAAAGAGTGAACAGCCTAAGGGAATTATGAGACACAATGTAAGGAAACAATATTTACATTTTAGGAATTCCAGAAGGAGAAGAGAAAGTGAAAGGGACAGAAAGTATATTGAAAGCAGTAATGGCTGAAAACATCCCAAACCTTGGGAGAGAAATGGACATCCAGATCCATGATGCTCAGAAAACCCCAAATAGGTTGAACCTGAATAGGGCTACTGTGAGACCCATTCAAATTAAATTGTCAAAAATCAAAGACAATTTTAAGAGCAGTAAGAAAAAAGAGAGAAGTTATTTACAGAGGAGCCCCCATAAGACCGTTGGCAGATTTCTCAACAGAAACTTTTCAGGCCAGGAGAGAATGGAATGACATACTCAAAATATTGAAAGAAGATACTTTAAACAAAGAATTCTGTACATGGTGAAGCTGTCCTTCAGAAATGGAGGAAGGATAAAGACTTTCTTGAACAAACAAAAACTGAGGGAGTTTATTACCACTAGACCTGTTTTACAAGAAATGCTAAGGGGGGTTCTTTGTGTGGGAGTAAAAGAACACTAATTAACATCATAAAAACATAAAAACATAGTGTAAACAGTAACGGTAATGTATAAGGAATAAATCTCCTTGACATGGGTCTTAGTAACGATTTTTTGGATATGACACCCAAGGCACAAGCAACAAAATTAAAAATAAACGGATAGGACTATATCATACTAAAAAGCTTCTGCACAGCACAACAAAGGAAACAATCAACAAAGTGAAAAGAAATCATATAGGATTAGAAAAATATTTGCAAACCATATATCTGGTAAGGGATAAATGTATAAAGAACTCATACAACTCAATAGCAAAATAATAATAACCCAAATAAAAAATTGGCAAAGGATCTGAATAGACATTTCTCCAAAGGAGATATACAGAAGGCCAACAGATACCTGAAAAGATGGTGAATATTACTAGTCATTAGGGATATGCAAGTCAAACCCATAATGTGGTATTGCCTCATGCCTATCAGATTGTCCATCATCAAACAGTTGAGATAACAAATGCTGGCGTGGCTATGGAGAAAAAGGAACCCTTATACACTGTTGGTAGAATTGTAATTGATACAGCCACTATGGAGAAGCAATGGAGGATCCTCAAAAAATTAAAAATAGAACCACCATATGATCCAGTAATTCCACTTCTGGGAATATATCCAAAGGAAGTGAAAACACTAACTTGAAAAGATACCTGTACCCCCATGTTCATAGCAGCATTATTTAGAATAGCCAGAAGTAGCCAAAACATGGAAAGAACTTAAGTGTCTATCAATGGTTGAATGGATGAAGAACATGCAGCAGCATACATACACACCCACACACACATACATGGCAATATAATTCAGTCATAAAAAATGTGGAAATCCTTCCATTTGCAACAACGTAAATGGACCTTGAAGGCATTATGTAAGTAAAATAAGTCAGACAGAGAAAGACATATTCTATATGATCTCACTTATATATGGAATCTTAAAAAAAAATTCATAGAAAAAAATTAGACTTGCAGTGACTAGAGAGGGTGGGGCGAGGAGGAGTTGGAGAAATGTGGTCAAAGGGTACAAACTGCCAATTATAAGTAGTTGGGATATAATGTATGACAGCACTGCCATTTGATATATAGGAAAAGTTTTAAGAGAATAAATCCTAGGAATTCTCATCACGAGGAAAAGTTTTTTTCCCTTTTTTTCTTTCTTTTCTTTTTATTGTATCTATGTAGGAAGATGTTAGTTGAACTTACTGCAGTACTCATTTCACAATATATGTAAATCAGCCATCACGCTGTATGCCTTAAAACTGTACAGTGGTGTATGCCAATTATTTCTCAATAAAACTGGGAAAAATTATGGGTCCTCATAACTATATTAAGATATATAATAAAACTATAATATATCTTGTAGGAAAGAGAAATTTGATAGAACAGATTTTAATTCAGTCTTCAGGGTACTCAGTAGCAAGATCATTTAAATATCATTTAGAGATTGTAATTCAAACCTTGAACGTAATATCATTCTAATTACAAATTCTTTATCTACAATTCATATCACTTTATTTCCATGTTTTCTTCTTGGTTTATGTATTTGTTGTTGGGTTGATTGTTTAGTTGGACTGTACCTGGTTCCGAAAGGAAGTTGAAGTAGCTTACATATGCTTAGGTCCACAAACTCAGGTTTGCAAAACTGTCACTTTAAAAAAAAATGTATTTTCTCTCACTTAACTCAGTTTCTGACCCTGCACCCCCAGGATCTGGTAGAAAATTTAACCTCTGTGCTTCCTGCATTCTTACTCTTCCCTGGGATTGTTCCACAGCTCTGGTGTCTTTCAGAGTGCCATGGCCGTTCTTTTTTAGGTCATTGTCTAAATAGATGACTTCAGGAAAGTTCCATTGCCCCTGCTGCATAATCCCTCAGCTCTTTACCAATTCTGGGCAAACCTGGGGACCCTGGTGCTTTCTCTGAGGCCGCCTAAGGTCTAGCCTATGGATGCTCCCCATAGCCTCTCAAGGGCTACTTTTCTGTGTTGCTGACAGAGGTAGGGCCCATCTCTGCTGTTCTGGGTCTCACTGGCTATTTTCTGGTTTCCCCCATCTTCTCCTCTCCATCCACAAAAGACTTCTCCCTTTCTTTGCTCTCTTCCACAAACCCCTTTATGTTCTTTTAAGGATATAGACATCTAGAAAACAAAAGCAAGAGATACTTGCAAGCTATTTTTTTTTTCATGGCTGATCCTTATAGTATCCAACCCATGATATAATGTGAGAAGAACACAACACTAAAAGACAATTGAGGAATAGGCATTTCTATGAGGTCAAAGCAATTTGGTACAAGAACACAACTCTTTAATTTCTAAATAAATATATTTATCTTCATGCCATTTCATCCTAAGGGGATTTGGGATGTTTACATAAATACCATACACTACAAAAGATAAAATACATAACAAGGTAAGTTGGAATGTTTATGGGAATGAGGACTTTTAGGAAGTAGTATAGAACCAAGGTTAAGATTAGCACCCAACATTGCATGATAAACTTAGCTCACATTTTCTCCCCAAGTTTCCTAATGAACAACCCAGATGGAAACACAAATGTTTAGGTAATTAACAGTGTCCAAAAGATAAAATGAGCCAGGTATCTAGAGAAACATAGCTTTTCTGTCCTTGAGACCTGAGAGAAATTTCTTCTATTGATCTACATAAAGGAGAAACTTTCTCAGTTAGTGAACAATGTCCTCTACTTAAAACACACACACACACACACACACACACATACATACACACAAACAGACAAGTATCATATGAGTTTCTGATGAAAGCAAGTACAGTGTTGTGATTAGGAAATGGCGACTTAAAGGTCGAAGAGACTGGGTTTGGATTTCAGCTCTGCCACTGCCACCTATGTGATCTCAGTTTAAATTTTCCCTGTAGAGGGCCTCAGTTTCCTCCCATAGAGGGAAAAATCACCAACTGCATAAGATTGTGAACATAAATAATTCCTATAAAGATTATGCCTGGCCAATACAAAAGGCAATCTATATTAGCCTCTAATAGTATATTTTTTTCATAACCATTTATTCAATACATATTTATTGAATGCTTGCTATATGCAAGGCACCATTCTACACACTGGAGATGCAACAATAAACAAAACAGATCAAAATCCCTGCCTGCAGAGAGCTTGAATTACACTAGGAGGAGGCAGACAATGATCAAAATATTTAAGTAGAATGAATAGTATGATAGGAAACCATAAATTCTGTGGAAAAAAATAGAAATGAGGTTAAATAATGCCAAGGGTGAGTGCAGGTGGTCTCAGTTCTAAATAACGTAGCTGGGGCGGCCTCCCCTGAAGAGTTGGAGAGAAAGCATGAGTGTGTCTGGAAGAAACCATGTCAGGCAGAGAGAGCAGAGTGGCTATGGATGAGTGTTTGAGGAACAAGGAAAACAGTTTGGGGGAAGCAAAGTAATGAGGAGGAGAGTGACAGGGATATAGCTAGGGAGCTTATGAGGACCAGTGCCATTGGGACCTGTAAGTGCCTTCTGAATGTGATGGGACTGCTGGAGAATTAAAGCAGAGGAATGATACGATCTGACTTATATTTGAATAGAGTCATCTGATTCCTCCGTCAGGAGGCTTTTGGACTTATCCAGGTGAGGGAATAGCAATAGAAGCTTGCATCAGGATGGAAGCAGTGGAGGTGGTGAAAACTAGTAAGCATCTGTAACTTTTTTTGAAGTTAGAGGTAACAAGATGTGAAGGATTACATGTGGGATATTAGAGGAAAAAAGGAGGCAGTGATGTCTTCAAAGCTTTTGGTCTGAGCAAATGAAAGAATGGAATTGATACCAACTGGGTAAAGTCAGAAAGGTATTGGGGGAAAATTATGGGAATAGCCAGTTTCAGGAAGAATAATATCAGCATCAACATTATCATTGTTACTTTTAATAGTATTACTCTTTTCCTCAGAGCAGAGGGATGACATGCCACCAAAATACAATTCAGAGAGAAAGCACTTCAATGAGGATCTGAGGGAAAGTAGTGTAAGTGTGCAGCTTTTTGATGGTCTAACTAAAGCAAGGATAAAATTTAGGCTATTAGAGGAATTAATGGACTGCTTATCCTTCAGGCATCCTGCCATGTTATTTCTTACAACTGAAATGTTGATAATATTTAGACAACAGAGAATTCTTTGGCACGAAACTGTCATGTTCGTTATGCTACTGCCTAGGGAAAATCCATGTGCTTTGAAAGTCAATTGAGTGGATAGTATAATTAATTATCTACAATGAAAATAAGAAGAGTTATGGTTAAAGAGATAATCATTCCACCTTCACATAGAAGAAGGTGAGGGAGAAAAGGGCCAGAGATAAATACTTTCCTCAGAAAACAACACTTAGACAAGTGGGAAAATAAACGCCCCCCAGATTCTTTTCCATGGAGCATTTCTGTCTGTAATAACTGTAACCTGGTGAAATTTCAAAGCAATATTACCTATCACCTCCATAGAAAAATTTCATTAATGGACACTTGATAGTTTTTATTTTAAAGTAATATAACTTTTTGATGAATTCCACAGGACTAATTAAGTTGCAAAAATGCATCTCTGAGTAGCTAAGTGGGTTAACCTGTAAGATGTTATGCTTGCAGGACAGTTGTTAGAGGATATCTCCCTCATATAGGGTTTTTTTGCTTTTAGAATATTAGTCTTTAAATCATTTGTCTTGACACTAGTTGGACCTCATGTTCCGTTGTTGATTGAGACGTCTCTTACTTTGAGATAATAAAAATACACCATTGGCAACTTTCTGTTTACTGTGGTAGGGGTAAGTGCATCCCAATCAACCAAAAGCAGTTTTAGGTCATTAGGATATCTGTTAAGAAAACACGGGCAAAGCACACTGCTCTTTCGAACCCTTTAAAATTATTATCTGAAATTTGGTCAGTCTCTCCAGAAGAGATGATTGCTTGAGAATTTTTTGGGGAGGAGTAACTCCTATGCTAAGAAAAATCTCTAGGAAATTCAAAAATCTCTAGGAAATACAATGCAGATTTTCTAGGGGAAATCTGCAACAACACTGGAAACTAGGGAATAAGCTGTAAATCTGCCACTAACTTGAAATGCTTTCTGTTAGAATCACTGCAGATGGGGCATGAATAAAGAAGAAATTACTCATCAGTCACTGGGCCAGAAGAGATGGATTGTCATTTAGGAAGTATGCAATCAATATCCTGGAGGACATAAGCCTTCCTGGACTTGGAGGAATGAACTGAAAGACTGACCAGGCAAACCCCCTGTAGGGCCTTAATGAGTCATATGGGTCAGCAGAAATCCCATAAGTTTTAGCGGCAGTAGAGCTGGGAACTCAGAAAAGTAAAGGGAACAGAAAATCTGCAGTAATGATGACAGCAGTGAGTTGGCTCCACACTTCAGTGACTTCCATGATGAAATTGAACTGGGATGCCAGGAACTGTGCAACTGGAATAATGATATCCTGATACTGAATGGGAGGTTCTGTTGATTGGGAAGTTAGTAAGATTGGTCCAAAGAAATACGACTGTTGGTACACTTGGAAGAAGGCTGGGTCTCACCAAATCTAGCTTCTGACCCAGAGGCTTCTGCAAATGCAGAGGAGAAAGCATGCAGAGATGAAGTTGGCCTGCTGGGATCATTCACAGCCTTAGTGGCCCCACTTCTTTTACACACTATATCAACACATGAGCAGTAAGCCCTGCGGATTGAGCTTTAAAAGAATTTCTCTAACAGTAGGCAAGTGGAAAATGAGAAAGCCCAAGAAGAATCCCCTTGCCATGTTTTTGTGGGGAAATGGCCAGGCATGGAGAGCCTTGTTACTTTTGAAAAATTAAAAAAGAAATTCAAAGGGGGCTTATGAAAAGATTATAAAATGAAGCACAAAGCATTCAAGAGGCAGAGGGAAATCATTTTTTAAGAAATAGACTTTATTTTTAGAACAGCAAAATTGGCCAGAAGGTCCAGAGATTTCCCATATATCCCCTGTCCCTACACATGTATAATCTCTTCTATTATGAACATCCCCCTCACCAGAGTGATACACTGGTCACAAGCGATGAACCTACATTTATACATTATTGTCACCCAAAGTCTGTAGTTTACATTCCAGTTCACTCTTGGTGTTGTACATTCTATGGGTTTGGAGAAATGTATGACGTGTATCAGAGTGTTTTCATTGCCCTAAACATCCTCCAGTCCCTGCCTATTCATGCTTCCCTCTCTTCTTCAACCTCTGTCAACCACTGATCTTTTTTTTTTTTTTTACTATTTCGATAGTTTTGCCTTTTCCAAAATGTCATAAAGTTGGAATCACAAAGTATGTAGCCTTTGTAGATTGCTTTCTTCCACTTAGTAATATGCATTTAAGTTTCCTCCCTTTTAGTGGCTTGATAGCCTATTTTCTTTTAGTGCTGAATAATATTCCATGATCTGGATGTACCACAATTTATCCATTCACCTACTGAAGGACATCTTGGTTGCTTCCAAGTTTTGGCAATTATAAATAAAACTCCCATAAACATCCAAAAACATATTCTTTTTGTTGTTGATCAGCTGACTTTATTTTTCAGTTTTATTGAAGTGTAGTTGATTTACAGTGTTAATTTCTGCTATACAGTAATGTGATTCAGTTATACATATATTTTCTTTTTCATATTCTTTTCCATTATGGTTTATCACAGGATATTGAATATAGTTCCCTGTGCTATACAGTAGGGCCTTGTTGTTTATCCATCCTATATATAATAGTTGGTGTCTGCTAATGCCAAACTCCCAATCCATCCTTCTCCCACCCCCCCAACCCTTTGACAACCATAAGTCCATTCTCTATGACTGTGAGTCAGTTTGTTTCATAGATATGTTCATTTGTGTCATATTTTAGATTCCACATATAAGTGATATTATATGGTGTTTGTCATTCTCTTTCTGACTTCAGTTAGTAGGATAATCTCTGGGTCCATCCATGTTGCTGCAAATGGCATTATTTCATTTTTGTATGTCTGAGTAATATTCCATTGTGTGTGTGTGTGTGTGTGTGTCTATATATGCACCACATCTTCTTTATTCATTCGTCTGTTGATGGACATTTAGGTTGTTTCCGTGTCTTGGCTATTGTAAATAGTGCTGCTATGAACATAGGGGTGCATGTATCTTTTTGAATTATAGCTTTGTCTGGATATATGCCTAGGAGTAGGATTGCTGGAACATATGGTAACTCTATTTTTAGTTTTTTTAAGAACCTCCATACTATTTTCCATAGTGGCTGCACCAGTTTACATTCCCACCAACAGTATAAGAGGGATCCCTTTTCTCCACACTCTCTCCACCATTTATTGTTTGTAGATTTTTTAATGACGGCTATTCTTACTGGTGTGAAGTGGTACCTCACTGTAGTTTTGATTTGCATTTTTCTAGTAATTAGTGATGATGAGCATCTTTTCATGTGCCTCTTGGCCATCTGTACAAAAACATTTTCTTGAAAAATGTTATATATGCAGCAAGAAATTTCAGATTCTATTTGCTTTATCCCTTTGACAAAAGAAGAAAGCAGAGACTGGGGACTTCCCTGTTGGTGCAGTGGTTAAAAATCTGCCTGCCAATGCAGGGAGCACGGGTTCGAGCCCTGGTCAGGGAAGATCCCATGTGCCACGGAGCAACTAAGCCTGTGTGCCACAACTGCTGAGCCTGTGCTCTAGAGCCTGCAAGCCATAGCTACTGAGCCCAAGAGCCGCAGCTACTGAAGCCCGCATGCCTAGAGCCCATGCTTCGCAACAAGAGAAGCCACCACAATGAGAAGCCTGAGCACCACAACGAAGAGTAGTCCCCGCTCACCGCAACTAGAGGAAGCCCGCGTGCAGCAACCAAGATGCAAATGCAGCCAAAAATAAATTAATTAATTAATTTTAAGAAAAGCCAAGAAGTTGAAAGAGGCTTCTACTTTGAAAGCATAAACTGTATAAGAAGAGAGATAAAAGGTAAAAGAAAAGAGATTATTAAAATGGAGCTGAGTGGCAAACAGAAGTTTGAAGAGAGATCAGTAATAAATGAAAGTAAAGTATAAAGTTGTGGAAGAATTTTTAAATGTTTTAAAACCAATTAAGGGCAGAAACTATACAACAGAAAACTGAACAAACGTTATAGATCTTAGAATGCAGATAATAATGTAACAAGAAACATTTAACTGAGCAGAAAAAAGATAAATGATGTGGAAAACAACATAGAATTGCTAGAGAAATCAGCACACGTTAAAAATGGTATTAAAACACATAATAGAAGAAACCATTTCATAGCTAAAGATACAATTTGATATTTAACAAAATTTATAGAATTAATTTTAAAAGACAAAGACATGGATGTAGTAAAGATATTAAAATGTAAGCAAAAGAAATTCAATAAGCATGCTGGCTGGAAGTAGAATGGAATAAATAATACCTTTCTTGCCAAGAAAACTGTATTTTTAGATCTTTCTTACAAAGTTATAGAAAAGAATAAATAATAATTAGCCCTTTTTTCCCCTTCTTGTTCTATTATGGAAAATTTCAAATACATACAAAAGTGGGGAAAACTTGTATAATAAACCCATAAATACACATTCCCCAGCTCAATAGTTATCAACTCATTGCCAACCTGGCTTCATCTGTATCTCCACCCACCCTCCCCCTAATCTTGGAAGCATTGTATCACTTGCTTTCATAAATAATTCAGTACATGTCTCTAAAATATAAGGGCTCTTTTTCTGAAAACATAACTACAAACAATTACTCTACTTAAAAAAATACACTTATGTAATATCACTCAATAGCCAATCAGTGTATAAATCATCCCCAGCTTTATACATTCACTTTTGATTTATTCAAATCAGGATCCCAAATACATTTACAAATTGTTTGGTTGATAAATCTTTAAAGTGTTATTTAATCTGTAAATGTCTCCTCCCATTCTTTTTTCCTTACAGTTTATTCATTGAAGAAATACTTACTTTTCCATTCTACAGAGTTTGAGGGAAAACACTGTGATTCTAAATTCCAATTAAATTCTGAATTTATTCATCTAGTCACTTATTTGTCCATGAGATTAGAAAGTGTATCATCCATGTACCTTTCCTGAAATGTAAGCAAACAACAAAATCTATGAAAATAAAATGTTTTGATATAGAACTGGCAATGAAAATAGGATTAAGTCTTAAAATTACAAGTCTACCATATAAAGTAGAATGAAAATATTGTGACTGGTTCTTAAAAGCAAAGATACATAATGTATGAGTCTGTAATCATAGATGATTTCAATAAAACCATTTTAAATTAATTTTTTTTCATAATGGATGGTCAACACATCTCTTACATTTATGCTTTAAGTGGATTATTAGAAAAGCAAAATTTAAGAAACTGAAAACAAATTTGTAGAGATAGATACATTTTTTAAGGTTTTTCAACAACTTCTGCTTAGTTTTAATTGCAAGTATAAATGTATTGAAGAGGATTTATCTAATTGTTATTACTTGTTGCCAGATTCTGGACTCAACTTTTTTTTTTTTTTTTTAATAAATTTATTTATTTATTTATTGGCTACTTTGAGTCGTCATTGCAGTGCACGGGCTTCTCATCTTGGTGGCTTCTCTTGTTGTGGAGCACGGACTCTAGGCGTGCGGACTTCAGTAGTTGAGGCTCACAGGCTCTAGAGCACAGGCTCAGTAGTTGTGGTACGGGGCTTAGTTGCTCTGCGGCATGTGGGATCTTCCCGGACCAGGGCTCGAACCCGTGTCTCTTGCATTGGCAGGCAGATTCTTAACCACTGCGCCACCAGGGAAGCCCTGGACTCAACTTTTTTAAGAGTACTACATCTTTATCCTATATAGCAAAAGTCTAAATTTTTTGCTCACTTGGGTACTAAAGAGTTCTTTATTGAGTATCTTCCTGGGATGAATATTCTGATGTGAACTCTAACTGCACTTTTTCTCCTTTTCCTGTAGAATTGATATATCCTCAGTGTGAGATCTTTAATGTTGACTAAGGATTGAGTAATCATTAAAGACATCCCTTCATTCATGACACAGCGTTTTATAACGTGTGAATCCTCACATGTTCTATAAGTGTTGCTCTATGAGTACTTGATTTCCAGCCTTTACTTCCATGAATTGCTTCTCCAGCATGAATTATATGTTTTTCCCCAAGACGATTCCCTCTGGTAAAGAAAACTCACATAGGAGAGAAAGCTTATGTCTGTAATCAATATAGTAGAGCCTTCAGTAATTCATCCTTCAAGCACCACAAGTGAATTCATACCGAGGGAAAGCATACAGGTCTCTGTAGGGGAAAGCCTTTAATGCATACTCTGTTCTTATCAACATCACAAATTTTACACTGGAGAGAAACCTTATAAATGAATGTGGAAGAGCCTTCTTCCAGAGCGTGTACCTACATAGACACCAGAAAATTCATACAAGGGGAAAAACTAAATATAATGAATATGGGGAAGACATCAGCCAGAGAACTAACCTTTATTCACACAGAGAACACATGATCAAAAAACTACGTCTGTAGTCATTGTGGAAAGGCCTTCACTGATCATTTACCCTTTAAAAATTATCAGCAGATTCACACTGGAGAGTAGCCCCAGTTCTGTAGTCACTGTGGAGGGGCTTTCAGTAGAACTCCAGCCTTGGTATGCACAGGAAAACTCAGAATTAGAGTAACACTTACAAAAGGAAAGAAGCATGAGAGGCTTTACCAAGAGAGAGACATTTAAAAAATATATACTTACAAAAAAAAGGAGATGTATAATTTAAAAAATACTTGGAAAGAGGGTGTGGGGATAAATCACAAGAATTCCTGGACTTGGAAAAAAATTATTCTGAGATGTATATCTGAGAAATGTAAACCTACCAGTTTTCCTCTACACCTGGGTAAAAAAGAGGACTGGCCACACGGATCCTTGTTTAATAAGGACTGTCAGGCAATAAGCTAAAAGTTATACACAGGACTTTAAAAGTTTTTCAGTGGGTTAGATTTGTTGTCTATTCAGTCACTCTTAATATTCATTGTGATTGAAGGATGTTGCCTATTTCTATTCTACTTGTTAGAATTGTTTGAGTTTTAATTGATATCCTAGTAAATGGTTCATTTTTATAAATGTCTCAAAATTCCTTGAAAAAGAATATGTAGTCTCTGTTTGATGGGTATGAATTGCTCTGTCTTTCTGTCTTGGTCTGTGTTTTTCTCCATCTCTGCGCACACACACACACACACACACAGACACACACACACTCAGTCCAAGTCACCACTATGTCCCATCTTGACTACGACAATAACACTTAAACCAATCTCTCTACCCAACACTTGACCCTCTGTATTCTACACAGTTAGAATAATCCTTTAGAAAATAACTCATTTTATGTCACTTCTCTGCTCAAAACCTTCATCTCACTCAAAATAAAATTCCTTACACCATCTGGCCTCTGGTGACTTCTCTGACCTCTCCTACTACTTTTCTCTTTTTGCTAACTGTCCAGTTCAGGTTGGCCTCCTTGCCCTTCCTTCAACGTGCCAAGTATAGTCTCACCTCGGATGTTTTGCATGTGCCCTCCCCTCTCTGCTACCCTCTTCCTCAGACATGTGTACGACTTGTTCTGTCTTTACTTCCCTGGTCTCTACTAATCTGCGTCCTTATTCAGGCGTCCTTCTTTGACCAACCAAATAAAAATAACGCCTATCCATTCCCTTACCTGGATTTAATTTCCTTCATTGCTCTTAATCACCACTCAGAACACTGTATATTTATTTCTAATCTACGTATTTATTATTTATTTAATATATTTTCTCATTATCGATCTCCCTCCACTGGAATATAAACTACATTGCTGTGTCACAAGGTCCCAGAACAGTACATTTACTCAATAAATATTTGGTTAATGAATGTGACCCACTTTCATCTCTCACCTTGCATACAGGTAAAATCTGCACCACCCTAGTATCAGGCATGGTGTGGGCTTCTAAGAGTCATCCATTTTGCTTTTACCCTGCAGTCCGTGATTCAGGAACATTCACTCTAGTTAGGTACCATTGTTAAGTAGCCTAACTTTTACCTTGATACTTAGAGGTATTATACCTGAAATTTGTCCCTGAGCTTAGCTGCATACTGGTTTCTGGATATATAATCTCCATCACTCACACTGTATACAGAGATAAATGGCAGCTGAGTTATATTCCCCAATATGAAAAAAAGAAAAACAATGGTGTTGTCCTGGTAGCATTATGGAAGAGCACTCTATATTGTATCCCTAATATATTTAGTAGATTGTCATTAATTCCCTCTTCTTGAGGGTCTCTCTTGTTGAGGGATGGAAGGTTCTAGATTTCTGAACTCCCACTAGGTGGAGCACTTTCCACAGCAAGGGGTTCTGGAAATCCTCCCTTAATTGAGTCAGAAGTTCTCTTACAGTCTACTAGGATAAATGAACATCTGTTTGTGCCTTCTGATCTTGGGTGGGATAGGTTGGGCCTAAAAGGTGAAGGGTTTAGCCACTGCAAATATGTCCCTGGTTAAACACAAAGATCTCTGCACACTAATTCCAGTGCTTCCTGTTTGAATAGTCTTCAAGTTAAGCTGCCTGTGTGCACAGAGCATTCTGTTAGAAGCAGCAGGCACAAGTTTTCCATTTGGATTTGATAACCTCTACAGTTTGGGGGGAAAAAATCACTACCTAGTTTAGTTTTAAAATTTGTGTGCCTGTTCAGATATCCAGAATCAGCATTCCATGTTCATCAAGGAGATACTCATGGAGTAAGGCCAATTGTATCCTCTGACCTTGAACTGAGAAAACCATACCTTATTTATGAATTCACTGCCCTGCTTACATTTTAAGGCTTGGAAGTGGTCATGATCCATCTGTTCAAAGAATTTTTGCTTTTTTCTTTATCACCTGAAGTAATGGAAGCAATGGAGATTTTCCCAGTGTCACATATTTCTCCACCACAGTTAAATCCCCAAATGCTCAGCCATTCCTTATTTAAGCGTATCATATGCCACCATTGCCCCAGATTTCTTTGACTCTCATGGAAAACAGTTTCCATGTCCTGAGCTAGAGAAATTCACATCTTCGTTGCTGATGTCTGTGATAGATACTGGAAAATTATAGTCTGCAAGGGTAGACGTGTTACCCCAATACCAACCCCTTGTGTAACAAGATGTTTAAATGGGATGTGAGTCTTAGTTTCTGGTGAACCAAAACAACAGAGTAGAAAACTGTAGGTGACAAATTCTCCTGTGTTCTAAAGTAAGGCGTTAGACAACCTACACATGCCTTACAAAGGAGATTTTCAACTTCTAGCTGATTAACCATCAGTAAAAGAGGATAGAAAGGGCAAAATGGAATTGGAGATTGGAGAAAGAATATCTTTGTAAAAAGTTGTTGGAATGCTGTGGCATATCCCCACATACAACATTACGGAGGAAGGGAGGTGCTCCTCCTTTAACCTCAGGCAGACTGAGGAAGGTTTCAAAGAAACCATTGAGAAAGTGTGATGTTTTCTATGAAGGTTTGAACAATACATGTCAATTAGTGCCTGATGTGCCTGGGAGAACCAAAGTGCAAGAAATGGAAGTTGCTTGTGGCAGCCCAGTAGAAGGCTGTAATTTGGAAAATAACTGCTTTCTCAAAGATTTATTTAAAATGCATGTTTCCTATGGATATATGCACGAGAGAGTTCCCTGGGGTTGTCTCATTGAGATTATTTCTAAGAGTGCCACCTGGAGATTTGGTGGAATTCTGAAAAAGAGTTTCTTGGATGGACTTAGACTGTTGAGAATCAAAATCTGAATTGGGGGCAGGGGAAGGTCATAAGCAGCCAGCTGGAAAGTGCACCAAAGAATTTCAGTGAAAGAGTCTAAGCAATGAATACTCTTTATGGAATCCACAAGGCACACTGAGGAGTGAAATTTAGGATTTAACATAAACCAAGCTAAGAGAGTACTGATTCCAGCTTATTGGAATAGATGATTTTTAAACATTTGTTTTGCTCTCAATGGAAACATCCAGTCTATATCTATAACCTCACCTGTGAGTGAGAGAAGATGCTTAGCAAAAATTTTACCTATTTCTTCTCCCCTCCTATTTACCTTTCAGATTTTGTGGTAATTGTTTACAATTTTAGTTCCAAAATTGAAATTGTTATATTATGTTTTTCCATTATGCCTCTTTCATGAATCCTAGTGTAATAATAAGTACTGATTCCAGCTTCTTTCACTTTAGGAAGCGATTCTCTGCTTCTTTCTTCTCCCCACAGCCTTTCAAACTTCAAAGAGCATTGGCAGTCTAATGTATTGGAATAGGGAAGAGAGACAGTAGCTTCAGGTGGAGTCAGTAGAGAAGTAACTGTGTCACCCTTTCCCGTTGAAGTGTTTCCATTTATAGCACTCAGAAGGACTTTGTATTATCATAAAGTGACCAAAGGAGAGATGAGATCTACCTGAGACTTTATCTAAGGGCAAGGGAAGATCAAGACCCACAGAGTGAATTTTCAAAGGCAGTCATGAAAAAAAAACTAAACTGCCTTATTTTGCCCCTTTCTTCTGCCCTTTGATATCATGATATCACATGATATATACATATATACTATATATTACATATACATTATATATAGTGTGCATATAGTATGTATAATATATGTGTATATAATGATACGTATAACAACATTGTTCATTTTGTTATTCAAACACTTTACATCTTAAATGGGGTTTTGCCTTCATGTTTGGATACCTGAGATAGTAGTGTTAATGATTAACACTAATAGTAGTCTATATGATTGTTGTTTTGTCACCTTTCTTATACTCAGATTGTGCTTCTGTACTTTAAAGCTATATTGTTTGATGCATGAAGGTTTGTGATTATTATATCTTCTCAGACAATTTTAATTCCTTTGAATCCTAGTTTCTATATCAATATTATGAACTCTGCTTTCTTTCTACTAATATTTTCCTAATATGTTATTTTAAATTTTCTTGTTTTCAAGTTTATATGTTATTTTGTTTTAGGTTGCTGGATTTGGGTGTATATGTATATACTTCCTCCAATCTTAGAATTAATATTTAAAATTACAGCTATATTTCAATCTTATTGATGTCATCATATTCTAGTTTATTTCTCTACTAGTAAAAATTACCCCGATCTTTAATAGATGATTTTTAAACATTTGTTTTGCTCTCAATGGAAACATCCAGTCTATATCTATAACCTCACCTGTGAGTGAGAGAAGATGCTTAGCAAAAATTTTACCTATTTCTTCTCCCCTCCTATTTACCTTTCAGATTTTGTGGTAATTGTTTACAATTTTAGTTCCAAAATTGAAATTGTTATATTATGTTTTTCCATTATGCCTCTTTCATGAATCCTAGTGTAATAAAAGCAGTATATTTCACAACTACAATATAAGTAATTATTTGGAGTTAAATACACATTTTCCTGAGCTCGTGGCTTACCTTTCTTTTATCTTTTATATTCTTGTATCTTGGATTTTTGTTTTCTTATTTTCTCAGACATCAGCAAGAAAAAATTTTAAAGGCCTCTAAATCATAACATTTTGAGGTTTTGAATACACTATGACTATGAATTCAAAATACTGGTTTAAATGGGCATAAGCGTTGAAGTTTGCATTTGTCACTCCTGTGCCTTATAAATTTACAGTATGATTTCCCTAAAATTTCATGTTTTAGGTTAAAAGTTTGATGTGTGAGTCTTTTGTCTATGAAAATAACTTTTTTTGTTCCTATATGGTTTTACAATATTTTTCTTTATTTGGTTCTTAATTTAATTTAGCTATGTCCAGGTATTTTATTTTTTTTAATATTGGCCTTTATTTTGTCTTTGATTATTTCTTCTTCTTCATAGCTCTGTTCTGGAATCACTGTTTTGCTAGTTATTAGATACTTTTAATTGATCCTCCATATCTCATAGCTTTTCTTTCAGAATTTTCTTTTTTTTCTTTCCCTTTGCATTGTGTTCTGAGATACCTTCCTGTTTCAACTTTTCAGATCCTTTACTTGATCTTTTTGTTTTGCTTTTTTTCTCTTTTTTCTCTATTTTTTTCTTCCAGTCATAGCCATTATTTTATTCAACCCTCTAATTGAGCCTTTAAAAATAATGATCATGATTAATTTTTGAGAATTCTGATTAAACATAATTGGTCACTGATGCAAAGGATGCAGTGTAGATTGATCTGTACTAGTTGCCACACTGGGTTTATCTATCTCTAATGGCCCTCAAAGACAGTGAATCTAGATTCTGATTACAGGATCCCTGGCTGTCATGAATTACATTGTGCATATGATTGGTCAAATGGGCTCTAGTATTATATGCTATGAGTAATTGAATTTCAAGGTTCATGAAGAGATTGAGAACTTCCCTGGACCATGACTCTACTTTTGGCTTTGGTCCTAACACCCACAGTTTGAATCTCTGGGGGAAGGTTTGCTTTAAAGGGCTGTTCTTTCATTTTTAGCTCAATCAAACTCTGGAGCCAGCAGTTCTGAAAGCAAGGGAATTAAACATGTTTGTACATCCTTTTTGTTAATGGGCCCACTTATTGCCCACCCTTCAGTCTTGCTTCTCGTTCTTGCTGCCGCAAGTCCTGGTTTGTTAATAGGGTCTCCTGAGAAAGTTACTTTTGGCAGTTCTGCTCATATAGTATTGTGAGTTCTTAAATTTTGCATGTTTTTTCTACCAATCTTATATCATACATATGTTATCTTCCAGAAAATCTTCAAGATTTGATTTGATGTCACCCTTTCTTGTTAATTATTAGTATACTGGATTTATTCTTACTTATATTTTGACATCTTTTTGTGGTTTGGGATGAACAAATATAGTCAGATGCCCTTCTGGTTTTGATGACCCAGATTATTGGATTTAGATGTCTGATTATTAAAAAAACAGATACATCTATTTTTTTAATGTAAGGTGTCTTATAATATTTACAAAATGATCATTTGGGACAGTTTTGATTCTGATATCCAGTTCTCTAAATTATTTTACTTATAAATAGTTGAAGTAGGATGCTTTACTATTTATGGCTTCTCTTTCTTACATTTGTTAACTTTCATTGGAGAGAGACATTGAAAATCTGCCAAGAAAACACATACAGAAGCAGAGAATCTCAGGAAGAATATCAGCTGCATTGCCTTTGCTTCCTGAATTCAGATCAAAATATCAGTCAGATGCTTTCATCCTACTCAAACAAGGGAAGTTGTCAGGGTGTATAAGATGGAGAGAATCATCCTTCTTTTGATACTTCTAGCAAATAATGGCAGTGACTCCTCCTCATAGCTGCATCTTACAATTCATTAAAACAAACAGACATTAGAGATGTGATTTAAGGTGGGAACTCTACTGGAAAACGGTCATGGTATGGCATCCTAAACACAATTATTCTGTTATCAAGCAGTTGTATCTGGGAGAATCATATCTGCAAAGCTTGTTTTTAAATCATTCTCCAATGGTAGCTCTTTTTTTCTGAGGCACTTCATGGGTCAGAATCATGGATGCCTATTAATGACCAGGTATTTTTCACCTTTAACTTTCCCTTAAATGATGGAAGAATCTTTTGCCTTCCTCTACAAAAAATGAGTATTTAGGGAATTGTTATCTACCAAAGAAGAAAGAAAAATGCATGTGCACTGGGTAATTTCTAATGTATGTCATCCTTTTCCTGGGAGAGACTCCCAGCCATGCAACCTTCAGAATATAAACAAAAATGAATGAATGATTTAGCAGTAATATTGTTTTCAATTTTGATGTGAGGTAAAAAGTGAAAGTTATTCAGATTATTCTTTTGTTCAAATTAATCTTCCCTGGATCCCTCATACATTATTCAGAATTCTGTGGTAGATTGACCAATTTCATAAGAGTGCTAGATAGTTTATTTCCTTCTAAATAGAGCCTCTGACAGCTGCATGAATAACCATAACTCAATGACAAAGCTTTTAATGGAAAATATATTTTTAAAATATTTTTAAAATTCCTTTTTAGTAGCTACTTTTATTGTCATTCTGGCTTCTAAGTGTCATGGATTCATCAAAGAGAGAATTACCACTCTTCTAGTATTTTTTTTACTATTTTGATTAATTATAAGAAAGTTCATATCTTGTAAATGATTATAGTTATCTGTGTCTTTCAGGAATATTTGAAATATTTATTGATGATGAAAGAGAAAGAGGTGACAGAGTAGTCACGGTGGAAATCTGCCTGCCTGCAGAGTCAGGGGCTCACTGTATGTACAGTCTGGGTGAGGTTTAGGAATGTGCATTTGTAGCATCATTCATATACACAGGTGTAAGAATTGTACTTTGAGAAACATTAACGCACAGTGCTTCTCAAACTTTAATAGGAAAAAGAATTATCTAAATATCTTATTAAAATACAGATTCTGGGGCTTCCCTGGTGGCGCGGTGGTTGAGAGTCTGCCTGCCGATGCAGGGGACACGGGTTCGTGCCCCGGTCCGGGAAGATCCCACATGCCGCAGAGCGGCTGGGCCTGTGAGCCATGGCCGCTGAGCCTGCGTGTCCGGAGCCTGTGTTCCGCAGCGGGAGAGGCCACAACAGTGAGAGGCCCGTGTACTGAAAAAAAAATAAAATAAAAAATAAAATACAGATTCTGATTCAGTAGGTCTTGGGGCTGCCCTAAGATTCTGAATTTCTAAAAAGGTCCCAGGTAGTGCCAGTGCTACTGATTCAGAAAAAACACACTTCATGTAGCAAGTTGAGACCAGTTGAGACCGGTCTTCAACTTTGCAAATCCACAATCTCAATTTTGCCAGTTCATATTGAATTTGATCATGGAAAGACAACATACAGTAACCAAAGAGAAAGGAGGCTGATGTTTAAGCCAAATTGCCAGTTTAATTATGGCACTGCTTCTTAACCCTGAGTGCTATGAGAGTAACATACAGAATGTCAATGCTTAGACACAGTTCTGGTTTAATTGGTCTGGAATGGTCCTGAAATATAGTTAAAACTTTCCAGCTGGTTCTGATATGCAGCCACAGTGAGGATCACTGATTTACATTGAGATGTGTAATGCCAGTAGATCAGCTACCAATGTTAGTTGATCAGCACGTCCTCTTCCCTGAAGAATATCAACATAGGGAGCCAGGATGAAGTGGGTAGCTTGCCTGGGGAATGTAGAATCACAAGGAAAGAAGTTTAATAACTTGAAATTCATCACACCTGATAGGTACACCTTCACCATAGGATATGCTTGCCAAGGATGTGGGTGTGCAGTAGACCCTTCAGTGACCTTCCTCAACTGATATAATCTTGCATTCTAAGCTCCCATTTTCTATACTAAGGCAGACTATCCTACCTCTGTTATTTTCCTTCATTCTTTAAAACATATTTTCAAATACATTTTATGTTTATATAATACATAGACTTTCACTTTATTCATTTATTCCTGTTAACTTTAATCATCTCTTTCCAGCTCCCTAAAATTCTTAGTCCCCTTCATTGACAGTGGATGTCCCAACATCTCCATGGTTCACTTCACTGTGCGTGCCATAGGGTGAATTTTCTTTATATAGGTCTAATATTTTCTGCTTTTTAGTTTCGTCCTTAGAGTGTAAGCTTTATTGCCAAATGTTAAACAGCCCCACCAACTTTATAATTCCTAAATTATTTGTTCAGTATCAATTATATAAATATATGAAATGCAATGTATATATTCTACTTTTCACAAAGTTAATGCAAGGATTACAATAGGATTACAATATATATTCTACTTTTCACAAAGTTAATGCAAGGATTACAATAGGTGAAGATAAAGATGAAATGAAACTGAGTAGAAGGTAGTTTAGGTTCATAGAACAAGACTATGTTTTTCTGTCACTTAGGAAATACTGTTCAACATAGGCATTTCAACCTGCAAACTGGACAAGTGCCAATGGAGTGTTTAACTGACTTTCTATTTTAAGCAGGAAAATGGTTCACCTAGAATTATTCTTTTTTTGTGGGGGGGGGGTTAAACTTTTACTATCATGAAACTTAATGGAAATTTTAACAACAGATCATTTTGAAAACATGTGAAAGGAAGGAGGTAGTAATCAGGAATTCTTTGTGAAGTTCTGTCAGACTAATTGAATTTTCCTCTCTGTCAGAATTATAGGACGGATATATCAGTTGAAGTAACAGCTGTAATTTACCTTGACTTTAAATGAGCTTCAGCTGCTACTTATTTGACATACAAATTACAAAATTTTTTTAAGTAATCTAGACTAGAATCTTGCATGGTTAGAGTTTTATTTATCTACACTAGAGGCTTATCCAAAATTATCTAAGGTTTTTGTGCATGTGCACTGCATTTTTATTAAATCATAACCATGTCTATGTTATATTTGTATATTCTGAACCTACAACTGCAGATGAACCACAGTAATCACATACAGTAATAACAGGAATATTTGTGTGTGTGTGTGTGTGTGTGTGTGTGTGTGTGTGTGTGTGTAAACCACCAACGAAGTCAGTGATCTGCAAGTGGAGTGTTAGCTTGGCTTGGAATATCAGGACTGACATTCTGGATAAGCTATACCATATAGCCATAGAGCCTGGGTTGGAAATCAGATTTCTCCAGAGAACACAACCAACAGCATATACATATGATGGAGCAGTGGTATTGTTATTTTGCTCTGCTATCTTGAAGCCCACCACAATCAACAAAACTAAAATAGATGGCTCCTTGGGGGTGGGGGAGGCCTGAACACTGCCTGGAATGCAGTAGGCATTCAATATATGTATGTTAAATTGATTGTTTTTAGCACAGTAAAGATATATATATTAAGGAATTGGCTCATGCAATGGTTGCAGAGGCTGAAAAGTTCCATGATCTGCTGTCTGCAAGCTGGAGATCCAGGAGAGCCAGTGGTATATAGTCCAGTCCAAATCTGAAGACCTGAGAACCAGGGGAACAGATGGCGTTAAGTCCCAGTCAAAGGGCAGGAGAAGACTCATGGTACAGCTCAAGTAAGTTGAGGGAACAAACTTTCCCTTCCTCCACATTTTTGTTCTGTGCAGGCTCTCAAAGGATTGAATGATGCCCACGCATGTCAGGGAGGGCAATGTGCTTTACTCAGTCTGACTCAAATGCTAATCTCATCTGGAAATACCCTCACAGACACACCCAAAAATCATGTTTACCCAAACATCTAGTCACCCTCTGACCCAGTCAAGTTGACACGTGACATTAACCATCATAGCCACTTCCACCCCGGCCCTCCCCAGTGTCCATTACCTGGTGGTACTGGAACAGCAAATATCAACCTCATCACTTCAGAGAAAAAAAAAAAAAAAAGGAATCTGGGGAGCTATATGGAAGGAAAACTGCTTTAAAATTTCAGAGGCCAATTTCTCAAATACACTTGAGACAGAAGGAGAGATGTAGTTCAGACTTATGCCTCATGTAAATATCATCTGCTTATTTGTCAACCTTGTTTTCTTGGAAAACTGAATATGCTAAGAGAGGAAAGCAATGTTAGAAATGATAACCCCTTTGAATAGGATTTTATAGTAATAAAAGTCGTATCTGTTATCTCATTTGCTACTAAGAACATCCCTCTGAGTTCAGCATTTCCAAATTAAAACTTATCCACTCAGGTGTTTCCATGCTTGGAAGTATGGGACATTCCATACTTTCCTATGTCCCATGATTGCCCTAGATTGTTTGAGAACTTCTAAAAGCTATGCTCATACAATGGACTTGTCAGAATGCTGACATTTACTTTTAGGGAAAATTCTAACTGGATCAAGGTTATTTATTAGTTTTTACTCAGATTTAAATCCAAGTTTCACCAGATTTGGAAAAATATACCTAATATCATTTGGGGGAACAGGCAAGTTCCTTATTTTATATATATATATGAATATGTAATATATATTTCATATATATAATATATTATTTATGTAATTTTTAGTTTTGTTGATTTTGGTGGACTTCAAGATAGAGAAGCAAAATAAAAATGCCATTGCTCCATCATATTGAAGAAGAATTCAGTTCTTTACTTGTAATAGATCACTCTAAATGCTACACTCTTAATAAATATCTATAAAATCATAGAGTACATACAGCATGTCTTATTCTCTTAAAAGTGAGGTCCAACCAACACATATATAACCACCTGATTTAAGGCAAAGAGACCATACAGTACGATGGAGGAAGGTGATCTTTTCAATAAATTGTCAATTGTATATGTGAGAAATGAATTCGACCACTAACAAAAACCATACATATAACTCAACTGCAGTTAATTTCCGATCTGTATGTAATAATCAAAGCAATAATACTCTAAGAAGAAAACATACAAAAAAATCTCCCTGACCATGGAATAAGCAAGGATTTCTTAAATAGGAAAACAAAAAAAATGCCAATAATAAAGGAATTTAAAAAAAAGATAAATAGGATCACATATTAAGACTGAAAACATCAGTTCATCAAAGTATATCACTAAAGAGAATGAAAAGGCAAGGCATAGACTGGGAAAAAAATATGTAAATATAAAATTTGGTCTGTGGGCTATAGTTTCCTGGGTCTTAAAAGAAAGAGGTAAGTGAAAGGAAGACTGAGAGACAAAGGCATCTTGTCAAAGAAAGAAGACATTTCCTTAAGTCATTGGAGTAGAGTCGGACTTCAGAAGGACTGGCTCATCAAATACAAGCCCATCAAGTATCACAATAGAAAAAAAAAATCTCACAGAATTTCCAAGGTTACCAGATTTATTTATTTATTTATTTATATTTTAAAGTTTTATTTATTTTTTACACAGCAGGTTCTTATTACTTATCTATTTTATACATATTAGTGTATATATGTCAGTCCCAATCTCCCAATTCATCCCACCACCACCAGCCGCCCCCCACCACTTACCCCCTTGGTGTCCATACGTTTGTTCTCTACATCTGTGTCTATTTCTGCCCTGCAAACCGGTTCATCTGTACCATTTTTCTAGGTCCCACATATATGTGTTAATATGCGATATTTGTTTTTCTCTTTCTGACTTACTTCACTCTGTATGACAGTCTCTAGATCCATCCACGTCTCTACAAATGTCCCAATTTCATTCCTTTTTATGGCTGAATAATACTCCATTGTATATATGTGCCACATCTTCTTTATCCATTCATCTGTCAATGGGCATTTAGGTTGCTTCCATGACCTGGCTATTGTAAATAGTGCTGCAGTGAACACTGGGGTGCATGTGTCTTTTTTTTTTTCATGTTTATTTATTTATTTATTTTCTTATTAGTCATCCATTTTATACACATCAGTGTATACATGTCAATCCCAATCTCCCAATTCTTCACACCACCATCCCAACCCCCCCACGGCTTTTCCCCCTTGGTGTCTATACGTTTGTTCTCTACTTCTGTGTCTCAATTTCTGCTCTGCAAACTGGTTCATCTGTACCATTTTCTAGGTTCCACATATATGCGTTAATATACGATATTTGTTTTTCTCTTTCTGACTTACTTCACTCTGTATGACAGTCTCTAGATGCATCCACATCTCTACAAATGACCCAATTTCATTCCTTTTTATGGCTGAGTAATATGCCATGGTATATATGTACCACATCTTCTTTATCCATTCGTCTGTCGATGGGCATTTAGGTTGCTTCTATGACCTGGCTATTGTAAATAGTGCAGCAATGAACATTGGGGTACATGTGTCTTTTTTTTTTTTTTTTTTTGAGGTACACAGGCCTCTCACTGTTGTGGCCTCTCCCGTTGCGGAGCACAGGCTCCAGACGTGCAGGCTCAGCAGCCATGGCTCACGGGCCCAGCCGCTCCACGGCATGTGGGATCTTCCCGAACCAGGGCACGAACCCGCGTCCCCTGCATCGGCAGGCGGACTCTCAACCACTGCACCACCAGGGAAGCCCACATGTGTCTTTTTGAATTATGGTTTTCTCTGGGTATATGCCCAGTAGTGGGGTTGCTGGGTCATACGGTAATTCTGTTTTTAGTTTTTTAAGGAACCTCCATATTGTTCTCCGTAGTGGCTGTATCAACTTACATTCCCACTAACAGCCAAGGTTACCAAATTTATAATCGGTCTGTTCATGGTGGGAAAGTAGCATTCTTTTCTCCTTAAATTAATATTATATCTGCAAAGATCAAGATATATCTTAAATCAGCATTGCAAAAGTCAGGGGTTAAGTTGTTTTGTTAGGGTATATAATACTTAAGGTTTTATTTGTTTGGGGGATTTCAGTTATTCAGGGTGACCTTGCTTTTTCTTTTTGTTGGAATGCAAAGTGCAGACTCCTGATTGGAATGTAATGTGTACCCTTCTCCTTAATGGCAACAGGATAAAATGTCAGTTTTGCATACACTTATGAAGGTTTCCCACAACAATATCTCAGTCCAGAGAGATTGTCGTACAAATCATGAAGATTTAAAATATATTTGTAGGGGGCCTCCCTGGTGGCGCAGTGGTTGAGAGTCCGCCTGCCGATGCAGGGGATACGGGTTCGTGCCCTGGTCTGGGAGGATCCCATATGCCGCGGAGCGGCTGGGCCCGTGAGCCATGGCCGCTGGGCCTGCGCATCCGGAGCCTGTGCTCCGCAACGGGGGAGGCCACAACAGTGAGAGGCCCGCATACCGCAAAAAGAAGAAAAAAAAAATAAAAAATAAAATAAAATATATTTGTAGGGATTTTAAATACTTTGCTTCATCAAGGATATGTTAAAATGCATTTTTGCTCTAAGGAAATGAAAATTCAACTCAAACCAGCTTAACAATGTTGAAAATTCTAGGAGTCTCTATTCTTTTTTAATTAATTAATTAATTAATTAATTAATTTTTGGCTACATTGGGTCTTTGTTGCTGCACACAGGCTTTCTCTAGTTGCGGCGAAAGGGGGCTACTCTTCATTGTGGTGCACGGGCTTCTCATCGTGGTGGCTTCTCTTGTTGCTGAGCACGAACTATAGGCGTGTAGGCTTCAGTAGTTGTAGCACGCAGGCTAAGTAGTTGTGACTCACGGGCTCTAGAGTGTGGGCTCAGTGGTTGTGGCGCACAGGCTTAGTTGCTCCGTGGCATGTGGGATCTTCCCGGACCAGGGCTCGAACCCATGTCCCCTGCATTGGCAGGCAGATTCTTAACCACTGCGCCACCAGGGAAGTCCCGAGGTCTCTATTCTTAACTGAATAAATTCAGAGGTGGTTCAGGAATCAAGTTCATTCCTCTGTTCTGTGACTCTACCTCCTGTGTGTATCAGTGTCATCATCAGGCTCTTTACAAGATGTGGTGACCGTACTCCTAGTTTCACATTTATAAGTAGATCAAAGGCAGAGAGTGTAACTTTCAACATTTGGCCTGTAATTAAAACTGCTTTCCCCGGACCCATAATCAAACCTACCCTTACCTGTCTTTGGTCTGAAATCTATCATACACCCATTTCTTGAGCAAATCTTTGTTACAGGGGAATGGCCCTGACTTAAGCTGCCCATCTTGAATGAATCACTGGGGCAAGTGGCCTGGAGTTACCCTGCATAACTTAGCCTAGCATTTCTCAAAGTGTGATCTTTGAAATGGCAGCATCAGTGGCACCTGGGCCTCCTTCTAGACCAACTGAATTAGAAACTCTGAGGGAGAGCCCCAGCAAGCTATATTTTATCAGGCCCTCTGGGAGGTCCTCTGCCAGATTAAATTTGAGAACCACTTTTTGACTAATCAGATGTTATATCTAGAGCTGGAGTCAAACCCTCAAAGAGGTACTAATTAATCGGAAAGGCGTGAAATATAGGTATAGCCATAAAGCTGACCACACACAAAGCATATGAAGCATGTCTTATTTTATATTGAAAAATGTTCAAAAGCATTATGTTTAGTTAATTAAAGTCATAAAATGTCCTTTTTTGGAATCTATTTTCAATGAGATAAATTCTTATTTATTTGAAGTGGTTTATTTTTCATACTTTGGATTGGGGTGCTTTTGGGTGATTATAGAAGTTACTTTATTGAATTGTGACCAGATTTTTTTAATGTTATTAGATTTAATATATAGAAGAGATTAGAATAGAAAATAGAGTGCAGTAATGTGAAATTTTGATTCAAGTGTATGTCTACATGTATAAATATGTATGTGCTACTATTTTGTAACATAACATGCTTAACAACTAGCTGTCTGGGGGCAAACTGCTCTGGTTTATAGTTTGTCGGTTTCCATGGCATAAATATTACAATCCCTCCTGCCCATAGCAGATGTCAAGCTACCATTGTGACTCTGTTGAAGGTGGAGTTGGGCAAGATGCACAGTGCACACAGTTATATAGTATTCTAATCCTACAGATATAATATATGTAAATAACCTTATGAGCCTACAGTGAAATGTAGTAAAATAATTAGAAATGGATATGTTTTGAGTCTTTATTAACTTAATTTAATGTAATGTATTTGATTTTAAATTATATAATTTAATATTTAATAATGGCCATCTTTAACAACTGTTTCACAACATTCCTGAAAACTTAACAATCACTTCTCATGCACCAGCTCAAGCACACAATTGGACTGTGCTGGGAAGGTTGAAAGCCACTGGTTTAGGCCAATTCCCCATGCTTACTGCTGACTCAAAATTTATGAGCCAAAATGACAAATGTAATAAGCCATATCAAGACCTTCATCCTTTCTCTGGACTACTTAAGCTTCTCTTTTAAAAGAAGAAAATCTGATTTCTGTCCACTCCTCTTTTCCACCATCAAATTATTTTCTCCCTAAAAATTGGCAACTATATCCATCTTTGTCCTAATACACTGATGAATTGGATTTGGGCACTGAAGGGAAGAGAGGAGTTGAAAACCATTTGATATCCAAAGGTTGGTGTAATTCTGTGTCATTAACTTCAGTGAGGAGACAGGAATAATAAGAATTTAAATGCAGCCAGCTTCTGTTGGCTGGATCATGTTCACCATTCTAAGGATTCCTTCAATCTGAACTTTTCTCATGATAATCTTTAGCTCATGATAATATATTATGAAAATGAACAAATACTAACTAAACACCTTCTGCCTACATATTGTCTCTAATTTTCATGTAAAGGATATCAAAAGAAGGACCTCATTCAGGGAACAAAATTTCAAATATGACAACAGGATGAGTGCCATGTAAGTTTGTTCTGTGTCACTTTTCCTCAGAGTTTTTAAAGTATGTTAATAATAAAACAAATGTGAATTTATTTGTAAATGAAATTTTATTTCCACATGAGCTTCTGGAAAACATCATAAGCCTTTCCCTCAAGACACAACTTAAGTGCTGTCTTCTTTGCAAAATCTTTCCTAATGATTTGCCCTAGTTTATTTGTTTGTTTGTTTATTTATTTTTTCTAATATATAGTTACTTTCTTTGTGGCAAAATTAGAGCTCCATTGTTTTCTCATTGCAATCTTACCTCCACTAAATTTTATGTTTATAAGAGCAGAACCTTTTACTTATTTTTTGTCCCCTACTAGCATCAGCAACATAGTAGTAAGCAAATACCTTTTAAAGTTTATTAGAAAGAAGTGTGAGGTTCTGCTCATGGGTCCATACAGTTATATCTCCTTAATATTATTATTATTAATATATTAATAATAATATTTAGTGCTTAACAATTCTTAGCACTATTCCAATTGTTTTACATGAATTATTCATATAATTCTTACCACAATCTAAGTAAAAGAAAAAAATTATTCCACCATCACATAGTTTACATCCAGATATGATTAAGCAGTAGCTGCATGTTTCAAATGTCTGCCAACAAAGTCCAACATTGATGGATTTCAGTGCTTTTATTTTAAGATTATATAAAAAATGGATTTAAGAGTTTGGGAAGTTCTCTAAGGCTAATGCAGTGAAAGACATGAAAATGGCAAATATAATAGCAAATATAAGAGATGACATAAGAATAAACTCAGTAATACAGACATTTGATATGAGTGAGAAACAAGATAGATATGGTAATCCGTTGAAAATGTACTATAAAGACAGCATTTATAAGACCAGACCTGACACTTTAGAACTATAGTTCATGTCTTTGGCAAGCTCTGTCTAACCCAGAGGACCCGAGTAAGAGCTAGGACAAGCTGAACTTTGGACTGGGCCATCTTTTCAAAGCTCTGCCTTACTCGGGTCTGAGAAATGTAATTATCCCATCTTTAATCTTTAATATAATTTCTAAGAAAAGTCAAACTGAAAGAGATGGGCTTTCTGAAACATAGTTACCTTAAATGACTTATTTGAGGAATTCATTACTAGAAGCCAAGAGTCCTGTATAATTTTTTTTTAAAGAATCTCTTTTCGTTTAAAAAAATGATTTGAAAAATGCAAAGTATCAGGTGGATAATCATATAATGCCTTTATTGCACTGCTTCAGCTGTTTCTTAAAGGAGATAACCTGAAAATAAAGACAATTAAAATGCAAATTCTTGGCCTCAATGAAATAATCATTCTTCTTTTCAGACAGGAATAAAATTTATATTATTTAAAATGGGCTATTTTTTCCTTGTAAGAAGATAAAATTGTTGTTTCCTGCAGCAGATTTTATTTGGCCATCTGAAAGTTCCATGACATTCCAATTAAGAGGAAAAATATAATCTACCCTCTCTCTAGAGAAAAAAAATTTATGAGTGCTAGTGGTGGCCAGTCCTTATCTGTTTAGCAGAATCAGAATTCATCCCATATAAACACAAGTAAGGCAACACAGGATAGTGGCTATGAGTAGGGAGGGTGGGTTGAAGTTGGATAATCTTAAATTAGAAACTCAGCTTTTCTGAGTATTAGTTGATTGACTTTAAGTCACCTAATTTTCCCTAACTTCCACTTCCAAATCTCTGACATGGGTATGAATGGAAATATTGACTCAAAGGATCATTCGGGAAATAGATGATCTAATAGATATGAGGTGCCAAGTGCGATAAATGGAAGTTACAATGTTATAATATAAACTCAACACTCTGCTTTTCATTCATTTATTATTCACAGCATAATTGATCACAGGAACGTTTTTCAAATTTGTATTGGCATTGTGGTCTATTCTGCTCAATTCTTTGCGTGCTGACATAAATAAGTTACTACTTTAAAAATCCAAATGGTTCTTGAGAGGGAGGATCTTTTAAGCATAAATAAATAAGCAGATAGATAGATAGAGATATACATACATACATACCTCATTTTTCAAGACAAGGCATTCCTACAGTTATTTTGGAGGTACCTGATAACTGCTCTATTTCAGTCTTTTGTATGAATCTAAGATTTTCATTCCATTCTGGAATATGAAAAGGAAAGTATTTAAGAAATATTTCAGTATTAAGAAAGAGTAAAGTATTTAAGAGAAAAAAAATCATTCCATTGAACTTGTTTGGGTGTATATGTTTTTAATATGGCTTAAAGTCTTTGTTCATGACAAGATCAAAGATGTGTGTATTCAAATGTATTTTCAAAAGGATTCCAAAAAGCAAATATACATTATTTTTAATTATTTAAAACATTGTTCAGTGACTGAGATTGAACTGTACAAAGGAATAGTGCCAAATGACAAAAAAAAAAAAAAAAAAAAAAAAAAAAAAAAAAAAAACTTCATATTGCCTAAAGGGAAAGTGGCAATTTAATGAAGATGTGACTGGACTTTTTTTCCTCTTCCCCTCAGTAAGGTTCTTTCTTTCTATCTCCAAGGGCCTTTCTCACAATGACCTTTGTGAAAGAAAAGCTCAGTGACATTGCCTGCAGAAATCATCTACTGCTTCTAAGTCAGTCACAGGTTTTGCTTTAAGGCAAGAAAACACATTGCCCCCAATCATACCTCAGTGTGTCGTCTTCAGAAAGCTTCACCCTCCTATAAATGCAAACCCATCTCTTAGAGTCAGATGGAAATATTTCAGTGAATTCCTCAAAGGAAATGTTACCTATGGCCCAGTTTCATAGATAGGTCCAGGGAGCTGTTTTTTGTTTGTTTGTTTGAGAAATAAGTGCTAAGTTATCAAAAAAGGAAGCAATAAATTTGAGAATCTAATATGGATATATTTGGCATATATTAAGAAAAATTAGCGTGTTATTTATGAATATTTTAAGCAGTATGGTCTTGGGGAAAAAAGGCTATTAACTTGGCCTCAGTAAGCTGTGTACCTTATTTGTATAATCATTAACTACTATAATGTTCCTTTATATTAAAACAAGATAGCACTGTGCTGTAGCAGTAGACTTTTGGGTGGATGCAAATTCATCCACTGTACCCTTTAGTCAATCTAATGACCAACAGGGTTAGGAGACCTTCACATTCTGCAGATGGCAAAGCAGAGCTGAAGGGAAGGGAGGCATGCTTAACAAGAAAAAGAACAAAGCTGACTGGCCCACTCAGGGCCACATTAATATCATGCATCTTTATCTGAGCTAATCTATAACTATTCTTTGTTCTCCTGGGAATAAAAAGTAAAAAGAAAAGTACAGAAATCCAAGTATTCCCTTGGCTTATTACTAAATGCAAGGTCTCCCCCAGGCATTGCTTTTGATAACACACAAATAGTCCTCAGCAACCATGTTGAGCTATATAGTATTACTTAGTCGTACAAACAGTAAAGAACAAAAATGTCATGTTAAGATTCTTGAGAGAAGACTGTCTTATTTCTTTGAGTGATTATTCCCACATGTTTATAAACCCTATATTATAAATGGTTGGCTGATTATTCTTTGTTTTGTCCTGTCAGCCAGAGTTTTGACATGATGACACATGACTGGTAGGGCTGTGTTCCTTATAGAGGATGGGATCAGAAGGCCATTCTGTGGTACAGATAAAGAGGAGATAAATAAATTGGCTTTTAACTCCAGTGCCATTGTGTGTGTCATTTGTATTTTGTCAAAAATATTTGTTTTCCACAACTGGAAAAAAAGTAATCAATTAAGTATATTAATTAAGCATACACTTTATAAACTTGATACAATACATATATGTATAACGTAGAGTATATAGTATGAGATTAATGTATTCATTCATTCAACAAATATACATTGTTTAGTATGTGCCAGACACTGTTTAAGGCACTGGGGTAAAGCAAAGACCCTGCTTCATGCAGGTTATATTCTGGTGGAGCAAAATAGACAATTAATAAACACCCAAAGAAATACACATTGTAGTTGGTGATATGTACTTGGAAGATACATAAAGCACGGTTTTATTACTGAACTCAGGTTCAGCTGTTTGCCACTCAGAAACCAGTAAAGAGGCAAGGGTTGGTAGAAAGGAAAGTTGCTTTAATCAGAAAGATGGCAATCTGGGGAGAAAGTGGACTCATGTCCCAAAACCAACTCACAAGAGTCTGTTCAGCCAGGATAGTTTTTAAAGAGGAAAAGGGGAAAGAATCTCAGTGAATCATCAAGGCAGGAGGTCAAGCTCTGTGTCATTTTCCATTGAGTGTAAGCTGACTGACTCCTCATGATCTTTCTTCTGATATGATGTCATCTCTTTGTGGTTTGCCTGCAGCATTGCTAAGGGGGCTGCTGGAGGTAGAGAGCTGGTCATTCTTTAACTACTTAATTCTTCATTCCTACTTCTTTTAATCTAGGAAAACAATCAACAGGTTAGGCAAAGCATTGCATGCATTCAGTAGAGCATAAGTCAGGAGTTATGTTAAATGTTTACCTAGTGATCTTATTTTCATAATTAAGATTTAAGGGGAAGAGGAAGAGAAATAGGCAAACAGGAAAAGGGCAAAAGAGCTGCTTACAAATCCCCACTTGTCAGACATCATTCCATTTCTATGGGATTGGGTCTGTCTTCTGTAGCCATTTTCTTAGAGTGGAAGATGTTGACATGAGTCTGTAACATCTCTTTCCTAACAATTTTAGTTGCCTGCTTACATATATGGGCAGAGAAAGCTACAACTATTTTGATGCCCACAAAGATATAGATTATTTTGAGCAATAGAGTTAATCCTATTCTCTTGAGGCCAGTTCTCAGAATTGTGCTAGACAAGAATACATTCAGTACTGCTCAAGATGGAACAGCTGATGTCATGGCTACAGTCTGGTCATCATGCAGTTAGCTTTTTCCCTCTAGTGGCAGTTATAGTATCTATAAAACAACTCAGGAATGTGCATCAGACACCGAAGGATTCTGTGATTCTATTGTCCTAATAATTAACTGCTTGAGCCTGCTTTTTTGTGACTCAGGAACACTTGGGAAACTTTAGCTTTTCTACAAACAAGAGGCAGGGGACATGGAGGGGCCTTTGTACTTCGGGTTGGGAAGGGAAGGCCTGCAGGGTTCTGTTTGGTTTGAGTAAGGGGGGAGGGTAGAAAGGGACAAATAATGATGCCATTTATTGTTCAGTGGGACACTCTAGGGCATAGCTTTCTAGAATGATGACAATCTTGGGAAAATTCTATAGACTACTGATATTCATAATCTGAAGGGCAATAATGTTATAGATAGATATTTTATGACTTTAGGTCTATGATAAACAATTTTCAGAATAAATTACTTCGGAGAGTAGACTACAAAATGTTTTTTTAATCAAATCTAACCAAAATCTGACAGGGACAATATAAGAAAAGGTAATTACAAACTACTCTTTCTCATAACATAAATGCAAAAAATTTACCCCAAATATTAGCAAGCCAAATTCCATGATACATAAAATGATCATGCATAATGATCAAGTTGGGTCTATTCCAGTGATGCAAGATTCAAAAATTAAATCAATATAACTTCCCACATTTACAAAATAAAAGAAGAAAGGAGATGTTCATCTCAATAAATACAGAAAAGTAGTTTAATAATATTCAACATTTCTTCATAATTAAAAAATAAAACTCTTAAATTAGTAATGGGGAAGATTCTCCCAATCTGATAGAGTATTTCTGATTTTATACTTAATGATGGAGTGCTTACTACTTACCTTATAAGACCAGAAACAAGGCAAGGATACCACTATAGCCACTTCTATCCAATGCTGCACTGGAGGACCTATCTAGTGAATAAAGTGAAAAGAAACAAACATCAAGGAATTAGAAGAAAAGATGACATGGTTGTATATGAAGACAGGAAAAAGCATCTACAAAGAAATTATTAGAGTAATAAGTGAGGTTAGCAAGCCCTCTAGACCTGAAGTCAACATTTTAAAATATATTTTTATATAATATTGTGGTGGATTTGAAAAGATGCTCACCAAATATACATATATGTGACATATACAAAAATGTTCTTATGGGTTGGACTATATCTCATAAAAAAAGGAGTGTTGAACTCCTAACCCCTAGTCCCTCAGAATGTGAGTTTATTTGAAAATAAGATATTTGCACAGTAATCAAGTTGAAATGAGGTCAGTATGGTGGGCCCAATCCAATATGGCTAATGTCCTTGTAAAAGGGGAAAATTTGGACATAGAGAGACACACACACAGAAGGAAAATGGTATGAATACAAACAGGGAGAAGATGGCCATGTGGCTGGAGGGATGCAGCTACAAGCCAAGGAACGTCAAAGATTGCCAGCAAACCACCAGAAGGAGGAAGAGGCAAGGAAGGATTTCCTTACAGGTTTCCAAAGGGGCATGATGGCCTTCAGAACTGAGAGATAATAAATTTCTGTTTCAAGCCACCCAGTTTTGGGTACTTGGTTACAGTAGCCCTAGGAAACAGTTCGTGTCCGCATTATTTGTTATATCTAAAGTATTTGGAAACAACCCAAATATCCATCAACAGTAGCATGGACTTTTTTTTGAAGGTGGTATGTTCACATATTGGAATAGATGTATTCATGTGTTGGAGAGGGAATAAAAAGAGAATATGGCTACAACTGCAGATACAGAGAAATGATAGGTAGATAGATATGATTGATCCATATATAAAGTAAAAAACAGTTAAACTACTCCCTGGTGTTAAATCACAATAATGATTACCTGTCTAGAAGGAAAACATAAAGCATGATTTGAGGAGATATAAAGAGGTCTTCTGCGGTGCTGCTATACCTGAAGTGTCCTGAAACACTCATTCTACAACCCAGAGAACTGTAGAAGCCAAATCTGTAAGATAAGCAACATAGTGGTATCCTGAGAAGCATCATAGTGTTATTGTTAAAATGGTTGACTCTGAAGCCTACCGAAGTGTAAAAGCCAAATCTACCACTTGCTAACTAAGTGACTCTGGGTAATTTCCTTCTCTGTGCTTCAGTTTCTCATTTGTGAAATGGGGTTAATGTTATCTATCTTAGGAGGTTGTTTTGAGGATTAAATAAATTAAGGCTTCTAAGACATTTAGAATAGTGCCTAAATATTGATTTAATATGTATTCATTTAGTATATATTTATTAAATAAATATTTTCTATATATTCATACTTCCTATTATGTGTTTATTGTGTGTTTCATATACATTTATTAAATAAATAATATCACGGAAAAACAAAATTTGAACTATGGAATTTTGAAATCTCACATTTAGAATTAAATTGTTTTTCTCCATTTATACTAAGTCTTTACAAACTAATAAGTAGTGCGTGGGTACACTTAATCATTAAGCACTACATGTGAGCAGATGCATTCATGATAAGAGCACATTCTAAATAAAGTGCAACTTAAATCACTATCAACAGTACTGAAAATGAGATCTAATAGATACTTGCAATCATTATAAAATAAAGTAGTTAACAATATTATCTATATGGAGTTAAGAGACTTTGATAAAATACTGCCAAACTATAGTTATCTCTCTGAAAAGAGAAAACTGTATTGAAAAGCAGTTTCTAATTATCATTCACAGTTTAGATATCAATACGTGATTTTAATTAATATGTATAATCATTAAAAATTCAAAACAGAGCAGAAACAAGAACTACAATCCTGCAGGCTGTGGAACAAAAACCACATTCACAGAAAGAATGAAAAGGCAGAGGGCTATTTAACAGATAAAGGAACAAGATAAAATCCCAGAAAAACAACTAAATGAACTGGACATAGGCAACATTCCAGAAAAAGAATTCAGATTAATGATAGTGAAAATGATCCAGAACCTCGGAAAAAGAATGGAGGCAAACATCGAGAAGATGCAAGAAATGTTTAACAAAGATCTAAAAGAATTAAAGAACAAACAAACAGAGATGAACAACACAATAACTGAAATGAAATATACACTAGAAGGAATCAATAGCAGAATAACTGAGGCAGAAGAATGGATAAGTGACCTGGAAGACAGAATGGTGGAATTCACTGCTGCAGAACAGAATAAAGAAAAAAGAATGAAAAGAAATGAAGACAGCCTAAGAGACCTCTGGAACAACATTAAACGTAACAACATTTGCATTATAGGGTCCCAGAAGAGGAAGGGAGAGAGAGAGGACCAGAGAAAATATTTGAAGAGATTATAGTCGAAAAATTCCCTAACATGGGAAAGGAAATAGCCACCCAAGTACAGGAAGCACAGAGAGTCCCATACAGGATAACCCAAGGAGAAACACACAGAGACACATAGTAATCAAATTGGCAAAAATTAAAGACAAAGAAAAATTATTGAAAGCAGCAAGGGAAAAATGACGAATAACATACAAGGGAAGTGCCATAAGGTTAACAGCTGATTTCTCAGCAGAAACTCTACAAGCCAGAAGGGAGTGGCATGATATACTTAAAGTGATGAAAGGGAAAAACCTACAACCAAGATTACTCTACCCAGCAAGGATCTCATTCAGATTCGATGGAGAAATCAAAAGCTTTACAGACAAGCAAAAGCTAAGAGAATTCAGCACCACCAAACCAGCTCTACAACAAATGCTAAAGTAACTTCTCTAAGTGGGAAACACAAGAGAAGAAAAGGACCTACAAAAACAAACCCAGAACAATTAAGAAAATGGTCATAGGCACATACATATTGATAATTACCTTAAACATGAATGGATTAAATGCTCCAAGCATAGACACAGGCTCGCTGAATGGATACAAAAACAAGACCCATATATATGCTGTCTACAAGAGACCCACATCAGACCTAGGGGCACATTCAGACTGAAAGTGAGGGGATGGAAAAAGATATTCCATGCAAAACTCTTAGAGGAAAACATAGGAAGAACACTCTTTGACATAAATCACAGGAAAATCATTTTTGATCCACCTCCTAGAGTAATGGAAATAAAAACAAAAATAAACAAATTGGACCTAATGAAACTTAAAATCTTTTGCAAAGCAAAGGAAACTACAAATATGATGAAAAGACAACCCTCAGAATGGGAAAAAATATGTGCAGACGAATCAACAATGGATTAATCTCCCAAATATATAAACAGCTCATGCAGCTCAATATTTAAAAAAAACATACAACCCAATCCCAAAATCGGCAGAAGACCTAAATAGACATCTCTCCAAAGAAGACATACAGATGGCCAAGAAGCACATGAAAAGCTGCTCAACATCACTAATTATTAGAGAAATGCAAATCAAAACTACAGTGAGGTATCACCTCACACCAGTTAGAATGGGCATCGTCAATCTACAAACAACAAATGCTGGAGAGGGTGTGGAGAAAAGGGAACCCTCTTGCACTGTTGGTGGGAATGTAAATTGATGCAGCCACTATGGAGAACAGTATGGAGGTTCCTTAAAAAACTAAAAATAGAATTACCATATGACCCAGCAATCCCACTACTGGCCATATACCCAGAGAAAACCATAATTCAAAAAGACACATGCACCCCAGTGTTCATTGCTGCGTGATTTACAATAGCCAGGTCATGGAAGCAACCTAAGTGTCCATTGACAGATGAAAGGATAAAGAAGATGTGGTACATATATACAATGGAATATTATTCAGCCATAAAAAGGAACAAAATTGGGTCATTTGTAGAGACGTCCATGAATCTAGAGACTGTCATACAGAGTGAAGTAAGTCAGAAAGAGAAAAACAAATATTGTATATTAACGCATATATGTGGAACCTAGAAAAATGGTACAGATGAACCAGTGTGCAGGGCAGAAATTGAGACAGAGATGTAGAGAAGAAACTTATGGACACCATGGGGGAAAGCGGCAGGGTTTGGGGTTGGTGATTTGATGAATTGGGCGATTAGGATTGACATGTATACACTGATGTGTATAGAATGGATGACTAATAAGAACTTGATGTATAAAAAAATTAATAAAATAAATTTCTAAAAAAGAAAAAAACAGAGATCTCGTGAACTTCAGAATTGGCAAACACATCCACCTGCTGGGAGGGTGGCGCACCCATCTCTATGAGGACAGAAGCTCCTGTGGTTGGGACTCTTCCAGATCTCACCTTATGTACCTCTTCTTAAAAAAAAAAAAAAAATCAAAACAGGTAAGGAAAAACTACTTCTAGCATTTAAAAGCTGCTAGCCTTTTATATCTCCAATACCATTGCAAATTGTCAAGTATTCTGTTTTCTTATTAATAGCAAATTGTGTAAAATTATTTCTGTAGGATTTGCTACAAAAGACTGTCCACAGTGTTGATTCTCAAGAATGGAATTGTTATTTTTTTTGAACACTCATTTTGTCCACTTTCAAAAATAAACTCCCATCACAGTAGCTTTCCTCTGAACTATAATCCTGGTGTATATTTATGAGTTCTAGGACCAAGGGCTAGCAGTACATCTCACCAGCTTCAAACCCAATGTCTCTCTACTTGATTCCTTCTCTATCCCAAAGGGAGTTTATTTGATGCCATTAATTTCATAATACCAAGAAGGTCCACTAAGTTCACTGGTATAATCATCCCTGAGAATGGACCCATTAATCATTTTCTGCTGTCAGATCAATCCAGAAAATACTAAAAATTGGTTAACTCATTTTTCACAGTTATTGCAATCAGAAATAAATAGAAATACCAGTCTGAATATGTCCTGTCTTCTTTTTCTTTTATTAAGAGATAGATGAGAGAGATTTTAGTGTCAGCATCTTAACTTTAGTTATATATAGATACAGATATATAGATAGATTTGTAATCCAATGCAATTCATTGGAATGTTGTAAAGATTTGGATTTTAAGTAATACTTCCTAGAGTGATGTGAGGTTATTTTTAAAACTATAAAAGGTATTAAATATTCTGCTTTCTTTTTAAAAAATGTTATCTAAATTGCAGTTGGTAACAGAAGGAGCTGGAGAGGGATTGGAACTTATCTTTATGATAAGTTTCACTCCTACTCTACTGACTTTACATTATTATGATCCATTCAACCCATGTCGAAGATTTTACAGTGTTACTTAAGATTATATTCACCAGTCTTTTCGTTTTACTTTGTGAGAGATAGTAGACCAGTTTCTTGGAGCTAATTTCTATTTAAAGAACTATGAAAAGCATTGAGGAAATCTAAAATTAAAAATAAAATATGTACTTTTCCATGTAGCTTGATCAATTTCCTATAGCTATTGTAAGGGGGCATGCAGAGCCTCTGTCCCAAGGATTCATTTACTCTACCTAGAAAAGAGGCTTTGTGGCTTTTAGCAGCTTGATATTTTGTTATCCTTTATACAGGTAGGAAAGAGCAGGCCGACTGAAGAGCTTCATTATAGTGTAGTTTCAGCTCCTTGATCCTGTCCAGTGGGGAAAAGTGAAGAAGATTCTGCTAAAAATAGATACGCAGAATGCTGGATAAACAAAATGAAGAGACCCTTTCTTGTTTAGTTTCCTTTCCTAAAGAAGCCTGTGGGAATTGTTATTTCTGAATAGGACTAGCTAATTAATTAGCACATATTAAATATATGTGCATTTTGAAAATAAAAATTGACATTTGATATATTTATACCACATAAATGGAACTAAGACTTAGTGGGAAGACATGTTCCTATGTACAGATTATCCTTTCATAAAATGGAATAGTTTTATCCCTTCAAAGTTAGCTAGGAAGGAGAAAAAGAAATCGATATACCAAACCCCATCTTCTAAATTACTCCCATTGAAAATGAAAGCTGGGTTTGGAGTTGAAGATTTAAAAGAGCAGATGTAGAAACTGAGATTTTGGCAGCCTCTGTCAGAAACTAATGAGCTTTGGGGAAATCCAGCTGATACAGAGTTCGGATAGATTACTATAAAAACTATAGGATGTCTAACACCTACAGTGAACCAGCTTCAAGGTGGCACTTGGAAACTGACCAGAGGTAGCCTTTCCAAATTCCTTATAGGATTATTCTCCATTACAAAAAATTACCTAGTATAGTATCATTCAATATATCTAGAATTTACATTCCCCTTCATATATACACCACACATACTCATTTTGAAGCAGAAGTACAAGTTCATAGTGCATACTTTAAGTTCTTGGTGGGTGCCTAGCATGGTCCATTAGTCACCATAAAGCTGTGGATGGCCTTTCTTTCATGGTGGCTATTTAGGCCAAGCCTGTGGATTCTATCCAGTTCAAGGGCTCTCAGCGAGAGGCCCAGAGCCTTCAGCTAAATGTTAGAAGAACAGAGGGATAGTATGAACCACTGTATTAGGGGAAAGTGCTAGCAGACCATAAAAGCTCAGAGTTCTTATACTCTGTAATAAGGAGCTCCTTTTCTGTAATTGGTTCTCCTAATGGTTTTGCTGTTCACTTCCTTGCTGTGATTGGCCGTATACAAACTAACTAATTTCAGTGTGTTCAGTGTTTTAGTGTGTGTTTCAGTATGTTTCAGTGTGTTGGCAGTGTTTCAAATGTAATTAGTGTATATTTGACTAGGCAGTTCCTGCACACCTGGCTGTAGGTTTACAGAATATACAAATTAGTCAATCTTTATGTGTTGCTGCTGATAAGATGCCATCATGGGACTTCAAATCAGAATTCATCCATACACATTTTTCAGTTTCAGTCCTACTGTTTCAGTGTGTGTGTTTGGAAGGGTTTGGAATAAGAGTAGAGGTGAGAGATGTTAACAAGAATAAACAGGAATCTCTTTGCAGAAGATTGTAGCCCCCAAGGGTACTGGACCTTTCCTAATCATCTCATCACCCTCCCAACTATGAGTCTGATTCAGTGTTCCCCATAAAATCCAGTCTCAATGTAGGCTCTACCTCTTGGGTCCAGTGGATCCAGCTTGGTGATTCACACCATGCTGAACATTCAGTGACTTCCCATGAAACGTTAGAATAAAATTTAAACCTCTGATCATAGTCTAAAGGATACTACGCAAATTTACCCCTGTCCACCAATCCCTCACTGTTGTCTGTGAAGCACTCAGGTAGCCTTACTCTTCTTTGAACTTTCCAAGTTCCTCCTGTTTCAAAGACTTTGCCTTCTTCTTCCCTCTGCTTGCTGTGCTCTTCCTCACTCTTCGTTTTTACAAATGAAGTATAGTTTTTATTTGGCAGCATCAAAAGAGCAGATCTGTCAAATGTTAAGTGAAATGGTGAAAAATGGCAACGACCTGTAGTGTTGTCGAAATTTCAGTATTTTCGGAATTCTTTATGACAGATGGCCATATACACGTGATCGAAATGTCCTTCCTATGTATTTGTGAAAAAAAGTGAAGGAATGTTAAGTCATTTTCTATGTGGAACATTAAAATTGCCAAAAGTAAATTTAGCCTGAATTTGACTCCTTAATTATATAATTAATTAAGGAATCTATATCAGGCACATTCTGTATTCAGAAGTCTGTAAGGGGTTTTACTTAGAGCTTTAAAGTGTATTTGCAGAAGTTAATTATTCATAAGCTCAAATCTTACAAATTCATTCTTTTAATAAATATTTATTGAGCACCTAGTCTATGTCAGTCACTCTGAAAGTTAGCATACTACGTTTCAGTTATCATGTAGATTCTAAAGAAACATGAACCAAAGGAATAAACACATTGGAAATAACCAGTAAAGACAGCTCATTTTCCTATGAACATTACCTGAGAATGTATTATGTGCCCATCACTGTGTTTGGCACCGAGAATATAAAATCCCTGATTTCAAGAAGTTTGGACTCTGGCAGAAACAGACTTAAGAAAAAATAATAATAATAATTTCAATATACATCATCATAAGTACAATAACATAAACATGTTAAAGGTATAGAGGTAGTAAAAAAAAAAGAGAGAGAAAAGAAAAGAAGGTGGAGTCATCAATGAATGATGAGAGAGGTGGCAGCAGTGGGCCAATAGGGAGGTTTTCCTGGAGTATCCGAGAGTGTTTGAGTTTCAGAAAGAGAAGAAGCACATATTATCAACATAGAGTATTCCCAGCCTTTCCCTTCCACCTGGAGCTAAAGGTAGTTTTCTTAGTTTCTTTCCCTCCACTGCCTTCATAGAAAGGTTTTCTCTTTGACTGATCAGTTCTTTGATTATGCACATCAAATGAAGGAAGAAGGGGAATACAGGAGAGAACCAGGACCTGGCGAGGAGTTTAGGGATAATTTAGAAGGAAGATGAGTAGGGGTTGCTGTTGTATATGAGGAAAGTGAACAGGGGAGAAAAATGGAGGCTTTAACAAGTGTCGCTCTTCTTAGACCATGTATCACACTTATGGGTTCAACAGTGTAACTATCCTGGCATAATGTAGAGTAATGCAAAGTAATAGATGCTCAACCCATTATTGTAAAGTCTGGGACTAAACTGTATGGGACACAGAAAGGTAAGTAGATATTTACTGGGAAGACAAAGAGGGATGACATCGGATCAGAGAAACCAGAACAGAGACATAAACGCATGTATTAGCAAAGGTTCTTGAGTGGCTCTTAAAACACTTGGTACTTAATATTGTGCAAAGGGAAAGGGAATGTGACAGAATGGGGATGTTAGTTTACGAGGCTTCGTCTATGGGATACACCACTGGAATATGAAAAATTTCTAATCAGTCAACTGGTTCATACTTCAGTAGCTGCTTTGACTTACTGTTTGCATTAGGTTGCCAAACTGGCCACCTAATTTGCCTTCTCATTGACAGTCTTACTTACTGTCTGTTTGGTACAGTTGCTTGTTGAGAAATGCTGACATGAGATTCGACTGGCTTTATCTGTCTAAAACACTTGCGGTATCTTTTGGCATTATCATCTTTCTTTTCCCTTGTGTTTCACTTCTATTTATTTCACAGTTATAGTCTAGCAAAATTGTGTCGATATAAGCATCACTTCATCCCTGTGAAACTGGTTGTACTGTCTCTTGGCTGTATTGTCACTGTCTTATCTCCAGAGATGGATATAAAGTGAAGTTAACCAAGGCTAAGCTTCAAGGCCTATCACTTACATAAGCCCATTACATACAAATCTAATTTGTGACTTGTAATCCTATCTTCTTTTCTTAAATAGAGATCCCAAAGTTGTATAAGATTCAGGCCCCATAAAACCTGTGTCTACTCCTGCAGTTATCTCAGGTACAAGTGATATGGCACAAGTTGAAAGAGCTGTCAACAGTACTTTAATCAGCTCTTGAAGCTACATTGCAGATTCTTATGATCAGTATTTGGTAGACTTCTAAAATTTGATGTGATTTTGACCCAGATGTTAAAATGTAAATTATTCAGCATGTGGTTTGCTCTGCAAAGGGAGTACATAAATGTGATTCTAAAGTGATTCTAAAAATTTTGAATTGCCAATTCAGATACAATTACTGGATGACTGAAAATTTTATCTTCTCATAATAACAAATAAATATACATGCTATGCATTGTAAATATCACATCAGATTTTATATATCTTCTTACTAAACAACTGGATTCGTTTGCTAGGGCTGCCATAAGAAAGTACTGCACATTGAGTGGCTCAAACAACAGAAGTTTATTGTCTCACAGTAAATGAGGGGCTAGAGGTATGAGATCAAGGTGTTGGCAGGGTTGGTTTCTTCTGAAGGCTGTGAGGAAGAATCTGTTCTATGCTTGTCCCCTAGCTTATGGGGTTTTGCTGGCCATCTCTGTTGTTCCTTGGCTTCTGCTTTACCACCCTGATTTCTGCCTTCATCTTCACCTGGCATTCTTCTTGTGTGTGTCTGTGTCCAAATTTCCCCATTTTACAAGGACAGCAGTCATACTGGATTACGGGACCACCCTACTCCAGTATGACCTCATCTTCATTAGTCACGTGGACAACAACCCTATTTCCAATAAGGTACCATTCTGAGGTACTGGGAGTTAGGACTTCAACATATGAGTTTGGGGGTCGGGGGGAGGCCATAACAACACGTGATAGTAAATGGATCAGAAAGAACAGTATGACGTTCATGCATTGGCTTGCTTCTCTTGTGGACTGTGCTTAGAAATCAGGTTAGCAGATCTGAGTATTTATCTTCAGTAGGCAAAGCCAGAGTCAGGATAACTAAAAGTGTTGAGCATTTTTCTAATGTCAGTGGACATAGTTCTAAGTATTTATTATTTTTATGGTCAGGAGTTCAGAAAATATCATATCTTGCCCACTAGGTTGTGGCCTCAAGTTGCATTTCAGTTCTGGGGCCTGAAGCTTTAAAGCAACTGTTGTTGAAAGATATAAAACATGATCCTTCTTGTCCTATTAAACCTTGACAGCTTTCAGATTTTTCCTTTAAGGGGGAATACTGTTGACAGTTTTGAAATTCTTTTGACTGTTTAGGGTCTTAATATCTTAATAAAGCATTCTATGCAAAAGGGTACTCCCTCATTTAAAAATATAGGTACCCCATTCAAAATAAAATTTTGAAATTTTATTCTCTACACCTCTCACTGAAATAATGGCTTCCTTAAATTTTTGAGCAAAGTTGAGCATTTGATTTCATCACCTACAGTTCATATTTAATTTTAATTGATAAAATGGAATCATTAAAAAGAAAGAAATTAAGGAAGAGGAGGCAAAGAAGAAAAAAAAAAAGAGAGGGAAAGAGAATAAGGGGATGACCAAATGTGAAGAAAAGAAAACAAGAGAAAAGACTTTCTTCTGACTTTTCAGAAAGCCTTTCTTAAGTAAGTTTTGTAGTTTCATAAATAATTCTGTCTGCAGAAGATAAAAGGAGCAGATTGGCCAATTACTTTCAAACTGTTTGGTCACATCCATGTTTTCATTCATTATTCAAGCTTTAGGAGTCATCAAAGAATCCTAATGCATAACTCAATAGGAGGAGCAAAAGCTGAGACATCGGCAAATGCTTTTTATGTTTAAAGTTTTGCCCACTTATGAGCGTATGTGCTTTTGAGTGTTGGGCTGATTTAAACTCTGTATGTGGGAAGGAGGTTGATAGTTTAGCCTTTTGGAAAAGGAGGAAGAAAGACATAAGTTAAAGGTGCTTAAAAAGTCTTGTGAGCAGGTAGAGCTAGAGGTGCAGGATGAAATGACATCCTTGACATTATGTGACCCACTCTCAGTCTATCCCCACTGCGCCCAAATCGTTGGCCCAGCTGCACACTTGTTGCTCCAGCCCAAGTAGCGATTGACCCTATACAGTGATAGAACCAGAGTTTTCAAACATAAAGTAGCTGCGAGAGCAGTTTAAAGATCATAAGAAGAATGAACGATGATTAGACAAAAGAGGCAGGATGATGCGGTGAGATGCTATAACAATGTGAAAGTGAGTTTCAAAGAAACATTTTTATGAGGTCTGTAATGTATTACTTTAGTTGTATCCTGATTGTAAGTTACCAGACCGTTTTATGGGCACTATAATGGCACTAGAAGTGCATGTCTAACAAAATAATGGAGTGCCTTACCAATTCTTCTCTGATGGCCACTGCTGAGAAACTGTTAGACCCATGTGCCAACATACCTTGGTGTCTAATAGTAGTTTTCAAGAATGGATGGTTATGAAAATTATTCAACATTTAAAGATATCATTTCCCCTTATACATATTCCATTGAACCATCAGTTTCGAGTACATCTGTTTGTCCACCCATGCCTTTTCAGTAAGCTGATTGAAAAGTAAACACCAAAACCAACTTTGAAAGACAGGATAGTAAATACTAACAACTGTGAGTGGCATTTGGAAGGTCTCTTTACTGTTTCAAACAGAATTGATATTCTGTCACATTTTGGGTATTGTGCAAGTTGGCCCAGAACATTAGTTAGAACGTATACAAAATAGAACTTCAAAATAGGGAAATCCACTTGCAATAAAATAGCTCAGAGATCTGAGATAGTAGTATTCATGCCATTATAAAATTCCTTTACAGTGGATAGATGTAACAAGCTCTTTGAAAGCACAGCCTTAGGTATTGTTTATAGTACTGTAGGCACACCTTGGAGATATTTTCCTAGGATCAAGATTGTCTCATCTATAATGGCATCTCTGTCATCTGCAGTCTTGGTTGTATTTGATGCCTGTCCTGTAGGCATTGACAACATAGAAGTTGCCCTGTAGGACCATAAAGTTCTACCGCTGCAGACCTAGGCCCCTGTTTGGCTTTTACTGATTTTGTGGTCCTCTGGGATTTAGCAGCACCCTCCACCTGACTTCTAACTGGAGCTGCCCCTTCTGCAAATTTTGTTCAGCTGTGGAATCCCCTAGCGTCAAACCCTTTAGGCTCTCTGATTCTCCACTGTTAACTTTTTAGTTCTACAGTCATGGTCTTGAGAATTTCTGCTATTTCCTCCATATGTAATGACAGCTGAAGACAACTTGGGTAGGATAGGGGTCCATCTCTGGCTCTCTGTCTACCTAGATCTATCTGGCTGACTTTTCTACCTATTGTAGCTGACTAGTTTGATGAAGGATAACCAGCAAGGTTATTTTCTTCTCAAGGTCCAGAGTAGATGTGGTGTAAGTCACCAGTACAAGACTTCCTAAATATTTGGGGGAGTTTCTGTCACCCCACTCTCCAGTTGCAACCCCAAAGGAGGTTCAGGGAATAGAGCCACCCATACTCTTTGTACTCTTTTTGTTCTCCTTTTCTAGTCCAGAAAGGATCTTTATTTTTATCACCTCTCTGTTTTGTAGGAAAACTGGTCCTATGGCATCTCTTAGTTTTTTTTCTACCCTCTCTATGACCTCAACCCTTGCTCCAGGTTCTCCAAGATTTGGCTCGACACTTAAATCCAAGCTTTTGGAATTTTTTTCCTCTTCAGGCTGCTGGTACTTGCAATTCAAAGCCATGGTTTTAAAGACTATTGTCTGCGCTGTTGTCTTACAAAGGTCAAACTAGTTGCTCAAAGGCCAAAACTGTGATTCTTTGTTCTCTCTGAATCAACCATACCCTGAGGCATCGAGACAGTACTTATTTTTTTATCATTTAAATTTTATTTTATTTATTTTTTTATACAGCAGGTTCTTATTAGTTGTCTGTTTTATACATATTAGTGTATACATGTCCATCCCAATCGCCCAATTCATCACCCCACTCCCCCACCCCACCCCCCGCCACTTTCCCCCGTTGGTGTCCATATGTTTGTTCTCTACATCTGTGTCTCTATTTCTGCCCTGCAAACCGGTTCATCTGTACCATTTTTCTAGGTTCCACATGTATGCGTTAATATATGATATTTGTTTTTCTCGAGAAAGTTCTCTTTGCTACTTAAATATAGTAGAAAAGTTTAACTAAAAGAAATAGAAAGAAATCAGCACTTAGTTTAGAATAGAATGATAGGTGTAGTGTATATTTATCTATGTTTACCTATCTCCATAAGCTAAAACAAAAACAAAGTAATGAATGTGCTGGTTATATGTCTTTGTATTTATTCTAACTTAAGTAATGTTCTCCAATTAAAACACAATTAACGTTAAAAAGTTTTTGCTATAGTGTGTGGAAGGCAGAGTTAATAAAGTGATTGGACTATTTTAAAAGCCATTTGCACAAATAAGGTGCACCACCTTAGCTGTAAACACAGCGACCACTAATTGGAGACTGTGAGTAGGAAGGAAGAATTAAAAAAAAAAAAGTTTTTACTATAATAGAGCTGCACATGCTCTCATTGAGTCTATTTTTAAAAATCTTTTAACATGAACATGCTGTCTTGATTGAACCCTCTTAGCTATAAACACCATTGGTTCATTTATTGAATGTCTACTATATGCTGGGAACTAGGGATAAATAAGTGAACAATTGATGTGTCCCTAATCTACTAAATGCTGAGAATTTCTTGGTCACCAAGTAAATATCAAAAGTCCTCCAGCTTATACCCCAAGTAGTAGAACTCCCAAACCCCACCTCTCCAAGAAGTCCAAAGCCACGCCTAGAATCTTCACTTTTCTGTCTGGTGGAGGAGTTAACTGTGTATTTGGCATTTCCTTCTCTACCCCTAGAGAGAGCACTCTGTTAGATCCCCAAAAGAGTTAACTCAAGATACACAATTTTAAGGCTGAGTTCTATAAAAGGCTCATTTATATGAATAATATACAGAAAGAAATGTGTTTTTTAAATAATTAAAACATACTTCCCACCTACTATCTACCATTTCCCAAGATGCAACTGGTTTTTAGAGGAGTAGAAAATGACTCCATCAGTTTAAACAACACAGATTTGGTATGTTTCCTTTCTTCTTGGGTTTAAAATGGATACAGCATAAATCCATCGCTCCTCACAGTCCTCTGCTGATAAAATAATATCATACTCTGATTCTAATACTACTAAACTCAAATTAATAATATATCAAAATCTGAAGAGATGAATGATATTTTATACCTACATAGGGGAGCTTTCAAAGCTCCATTAAGACTAGGTTTAAAAAAAAATGACATTTATTTTGAGCCTTCATTATTCTTATGGTACATATGGGAAGTCAGGATGAATTAAAGATGATCATGAGATTGAAATAAATTAACGCTTTCAGGATACCAGAGCTTTATCTATTAGATACTAAATTTCCACAAATGCAAAATTTGAAATATACATTTTCCACAATCCTTTAGGCCAGTGTTTCTTAAACTTATATAATATGTAGAGTCTTTTCTAAGGCAGAAACAAAAACAAGGACAAAAATCTTCTTTTAGAACCCCAGTATTAAATCATTTTTATTACAGTGTTACTTAAAAATATGCAAACATAAAACCAGGCATAAATGCCTTATGCTTATACAAAACATAGTTACAAGTGAATACAAACAAATCTCCAAATCTGAGAAATTCAATTTCACAATATTGATTTTAATGTAATAGGAGGTGTTTTGTGGAAATGAAATATCTGTTCACCATGTAAAAAAGGCACTGACTTGCTGTACACAGATTCTTATATACAATACAGTGTGCAGTATAGTGACAATTCTCCTATTTTGTTTGTGGAACTCTCTGTACAGTGTCATCATTGGTCTTTTTCTATCTCTGTTCCTATTAATACTTCTTGGTGCCAAAATGATTGTATTTACAAACATGAGCACTGGGTTCATATGAGAATACATGGTTATAAGATAGTGGTCCAGAAGACCCAAAATCTCTTAGATTATTTTTTAATTACTATAGGAAATCAAAATGCATACATCATAAATATAATATTAAAAGGTAATGTTTTAAAGAGAAAACTCAGGATTGTTATACAAATATGAAAAAACTATCGAAAATTTTATTTAATCCATTATTAATGAGGAAACTAATAAGATGTTGTCAGCTGTCTCAATGGAGAATTCAAAATACCACAGGTACATAGTTGAGTCAGGAGTGTCGAAACAAATCTACAAATAGATGCAAAACTGGCATTTTTACAGAGGGTTGGAGTGAGGAGAGAAATCAGTTTTCCCTCCAACAGAAGGAACTTGCATATCTTTGGATAAACCATTGTACCTTCTATCAGTTATCTATAATTTACAGCTTTGTAAAATAGCTCAAATTGCCCTCCGTAGAATCGGATAACCAAGAAGAATGTGCCAGATAATGTAACCTTTGCATTAAAGATACTCAGTCTTCTTTTGATCCATTTCAGTCTTTCACAAGATTTGTCCATCCAGTATATTTAAGAGGAATAGATAGACCTCATAGGACCTATCCATGGACCTCTGTGGAAACCTTGAAGATCTCCTCAGCTCAGCTGTCTCCCTTGAAACTCACCTCCAGCTGCAGATAGATGCTCCATGTGAGCATTAGTCTTAGAGGAATACACAGCTCTCCCTTTAGATATAAATACCCAAGCAACCTGTTTGGATGAGTTGGGTGTCTTTTAAGGGACGAAGAACTGTGATAACTAATCTCAGACCTTTCACACATGGAAAATTTGCCCAAGGGTAGAAAGTTATAAGCCAAATCCTCAATAGGAATGTTTAAACATTTTTTTCCCTCCCTTCTATTCTTCCTTCTTGCCTTCCTTCCTTCCTTCACAATTGCTGCATATCAGATACTGCACTGTTTAATATAGTTCATGAAACATCATAATAAGCCTATTGGTATGTGCATTTTGTGAGAAAATTCAGCCTGAACTAGCCACAAATATTAAATAAAAGAAAATTAAATGAAAAACAAGACAAACCCAAGTGTATAAAGTATGTAAATAAATCTGCAACTAGTAATCAAAACAGTATCTTAAGGACTGGTTTAGGTGACACATGGTGTTGTCCCAAAGTTAGATGTTCAGTCAATATTTACGGAACATGTCATAATCCTTCCCACCTCATCTGGGAAGCTCAGTGTCCAACCTGCATTTTTTTTTTCATAGGCCCATGTATACATTTGTCATAGTGCTTGGCAAATAACACTAAATTATCTTTTTATGTGCTTATGTCCCCTTACCTTCCTTGGATAAGCTATGAGCTACTTTAGCAAAAGGGCCATGTTTTGTTCATGTGTGCTTGGTGCCTTGCACAGTGACAGGCACATACCAGGAGCTAATTATATACTTTTGAACTTATCTGAAATACACATACACAGTAAAGCTAATTCCTATAATTGAACCTCTGGAAAAATTCAGTCCTAATTCACTAGTTCCAAAGATTTTATTTCCTCTCTCAAAATGTTTCACTACTGTTAGATAGATTTTAGGGTTTAGTAGATTTGTTAAATTTGGAGCTGCTTAAAATTTGCTCTAGGGACACAGGAAAGGCTTGTCTTATTGGATACAAGCTTGCAGACTGAATGTCACTATGTGACAACTTTGAGAGTTGGGGGGAAGGAAGCTGTGACAATGCAAAAACCATTAGAAATCATCTAGAATTTTGCACCACAATATGTATGCAATGGATGGAGATTGAGAAAGTCTTAAATGCCAGTATTTCTAAGTTTCCTTCAAACCTCGCATGCTCAATACCACATTTTACCTTAAAGTGTTTCTTAGAATAACAGTGAATATCAAAGAATGACTAAGAAACTGGGAACACAGAGAACTGATATTCACATTGGCAAAAAGAAAGAATAGAAACCAAAACTAAAGTGAGATTGGAGAGTGAAAATTGGAAAAGTGGAAGGAAAAATTACACTAAAATGCTAGGAAAAATCTTCATTGTGTTATCAACTATTTGGTTGAAGAATAAAGATAAAATATGGGATTTAAAAAAAATTTATTACTTGGTCAAAATATATATAGTTCTTAAATATTAAATAGGTTAAACCTACAGAAATGGGAACCATAATTTCTATTAAGCAACAGAGCATTTCTTTTGCATTTATCACTGACCAGAGTAAGAAAGTAAAGTGTCATTCCACAGTTTCAATTGCAATCTGGCAGTATTTTCTAAAGATTTACGGAATGGCTGTCATGACTGAGATAGTTATCCATGTCCCAATTACTTTAGGATTTTAGTGGTCATTTTCTGTCCTACCAGCAGAATGTAACCCAAACCCCAAGTTATGTGGTCAGAGACTGGGGAGGACAGTAGAGACCAGTAAGAGGTAATGTTTGGGTGTTTAGCTGATTAAATACAAAGCATTCATTATCCATTATGGCCTTGGTTTAACGTAAGCTGCTTATTCCAAAGAAAACTTTTGAACTACTCACTTTCTAGCATGTTTTCTCATAAAGCCATCTTTTTAAAAATCATGTTGGTTTTCTTCTAGATGGTTTCACAAAATAAGTAGTATAGCCTCCTTAGAAACTTGGAAATTCAGTAATTTAATTATGTAGTTCATGTTTTTTTCTCTTTTCACTTTTTAATTATATCCTTTCATCTTTTTCATCTTTTCTCCCATTTTGGAAAGAATTTTGGACAAATAACAAACAGGTTAGAAAGCCAAGGAAAATTTTCATATGCTTTAAAAATTGGATTGCCTACAGAGGGACTTTTGTTTAAAAGCATTGGTCGGTGGGGGGGGGATTAGGGAAATGTATTTACCTGAAAGCATTTTATATTGGAATGCTGATCTATTCATGGTTGTACTTTGTTTGTATATTAAATACCGCACCTGTCACAAGCTTGGATTTATCTTGAGTATGCGTAATGCTTGTTGTTGGGAGAGCTTGCAAATCCCTCATTGGCAATAGAGTCACCAGAAGTAGATGCACCTGTCTCCCCAGCTGGGATTTGCTCATGGGAAAGAGGGTCATTTAACACCGTGTTTTCCTCCTCATGGACAGCTGTATATATAAGCTGCCCTAGGGTGTAGAAGACCTAAATTTTGTTTGTAAAAAAAAAAAGAGAGACTTCAATGTCAAAATGAAATTTGATATGAAAAGTATTTTGATGTTTTGATTCAGCAGCTTTAGAGAACATATAGGCTTGGTTTAATAGAAAAACATTATTTGCTTTGCTTTGGTCTGATCACTCTAACAGCTTTTAATGACTCAATGAACACCAATATTTTAAGCTCAGATTAGCTTGGGGTTTAGCATAAAATAGTTCATTCTGTTTTGATGCAAGTCCTTAGTTAAAACATGGGCCTTGGGCTTCCCTGGTGGCACAGTGGTTGAGAGTCTGCCTGCCGATGCAGGAGACACGGGTTCGTGCCCCGGTCTGGGAGGGTCCCACGTGCCGCGGAGCGGCTGGGCCCGTGAGCCATGGCCGCTGAGCCTGCGCGTCCGGAGCCTGTGCTCCGCAACGGGAGATGCCACAACAGTGAGAGGTCCGCGTACCGCAAAAAAAAAAAAAAAAAAAAAAAAAAAAAAAAAAAAAAAAAAAAAAACATGGGCCTTGTCCTCAATGCTACAGCCATAACTCTTCGTTTTTGTGCATTTTGATTGTCTATTTTCCCTTGACAGACTCTAAACTCCATAATAGGAGCTGTGTCTATTTTGATTACCACTATATTCTCTAGCTCAGTGCCACTCTGTTAGCTCTGGATGTATTTGTGCTTAATAAATCTTTGTCAAGTGGATGCTTGAATGAAAGCATGAAGAATTGTTTTTGCTGACCAGGAAGGAGGTAACGGCTCCTTCTTAAAGTCTTCCTGATTCAAAATCACTCCAAAATTAAGAGATCTCTTTGAGTCCCATTTTTTTTTTAATGGAGGTATAATTTACTTACAGTAAAATGTAGATTTCATGGGCATGGCCCCATAGAGTTTTTTTCAAGTCTGTCTACTCATACAACCACTGTCTCAACCAAATATAGAATTTTTCCATTATTCTAGAAAGTGCCCTCCTGCTACTTTCCAGTTAATCCCCCACAACCACGGTTCTGATTATTACTACAGCCTCTTTTTTGTCCTTTCTATAACTTCATTTAAATGTAACCATAAAGTATGTACGTTTTTTGTGTCTATAATAAGATTAATAAGAAAAGACCATGGTATTTAAAAAACTACTGTGTGCCTCTCCTTGGAGGACTTACTGCCCCACCTTCCCCAGTCTGCAACCATTGCTCTCAAGAATTCCAAAGATATAGAGAATACGATTCTTACAAGTAGAGTTCAGAAGTACCACTCAACTTGTATCATTGTACTGTGAGCCTCCAATTGACAAATGAAACCCATCAGTAATAATCTAAATAACTCTAATGTTAATAATCTGTTATCTAAATAAGATAATGTATAATAATATATAATATTATAATATGCATTAATAAATAATATGGAATTTATTACATTATAATAAATACCCTAATTAATCCTAACATTTCAGAGCTGGGATCACAGCCCCTTTTCCTGACAACTCTGAGCTTTACACAGCAGCACACCATTGGTTTCACTTATCCTCAAGACAGTTCTGTGGGTAACCACCACATGCGTGACAGGTTGTAGAGGAATAGGAATATGAAAAAGAATGTATATATATGTATAAATGAATCATTTTGCTGTACAGCAGAAATTAACACAACACTGTAAAGCAACCATATTTCAATTAAAAACTGTTTTAAAAAGTAAAAAAGAGAAAGAGCTCCAAAATTAGATATTTCCTCTGAAAGTCTTCTTTAAAATATATTTTCAATAACATATAACTCTTGGGGTGTAGAGGGTGGTGTTTGGGTAGAATTGTAAAGGAGGTTTACAAAGAACTAGTCAGTTTGCAGGCAGTGAGAAGAGGCTTGCCAAGTAAAGCCTGTAGAAAATGGATTCATCGAATTAGAGCAGTCCATGATTGACTGCCAACACCAGCTTATTTTCTTTGCTGGGTCCAAAAAAGAATGCCTGAAACTTTATGGTGGTGGAAGGCTATCTTATAGAACATGCTGGTGGAGCTTACTTTCTCACTGGCTCAGACCAGTATTGTTATAAACTTGATGGGGTACTTAGGGCTCTGGTAAGGATTTTTAGGTCAGAAAAAAAAATTAGACATAGCCGATTAGGGAGCAAGATGTGTTAGTTTATTTCACAGCAGAGTAAAGCAATAAAACAGCCTTAGCAAAGCCACAGACAAGACTTGTGTAAGTCTAACAGTTTTCAACTTCTTTTGCAGAAACATAGAATTGTGATCTAGGGAAAGTAAGTAAGTAATTGTTGGCAAAGAGTTAATAACAGATAAAGAAGCCATTCTTTCAAAGATGGATGAGGAGATTATAAATGATTTAAAGGAAGAAAATTTCCCCTTCAAATTAAATCTTCTGTAATAAAGGGTGTTATTTTGTACAAGATAGTTTGATGCAAGATATGTGGAAATTTCATGAAATGGCAAAAAGGGAATCTGAACAACTTGAAACACAGTATGAGCGTTAGCTGAAGCCCACCAAGCCGATTATTTATATATTTTTCTTTCCCCTTAGACCCGGTAGAGACGCTTCAAGAACTGCTCTGTTCTGGGGAAGAGGGAGTGTGTGAGGACACTGACACTTTACCCTGAGGCGAGTGCAGAAGTTTTCATCGTAAGGTAATAGTTGATTCCTACTTTCGGTCTTCTTGTCTTTGGAAATTAATGAAACTGTGTTGTAAAATTAGGCCATGTTATCAGAAGTATTAAGGATGCTCGGAATTTGGTTTATAGCTTTGTAGTCACTCATGTTTACACCTTTCATGTGGAGTAGGTGCAGAAATAATTCCTTAGCAGATACTATCTTTACATTTGAAGCAGGACAATATGTTCGAACAGTGGGAATTGCAAAACACCAATCTAGCCATTTGGGATTAAAATATTGTTAGGAAAGATTCTCTCTCGAGGTGCTTCTCAGTCTTTTTCTTGTCGTGTGCATGTAGAAAATGGTAATATCCCTATGATACACTGCAGAGGCCGCTCATTCCCAAAGACAACTGGTACTCAGCTCCAGAGCAGCTGAAGGGATCAAATCTTAGTACGTCAGTAAGCCATTGTTTGGAAGAGCTCTGCTGGGGAGCAACAGATGCTTTCCTTTTTGAAAACCCTGAAGCATCCCCTGCTTTTTATGCATCCCTAGGATTGGAGTCTGGGTTTAGAGAAGCTTTTCTTAGAGGAAAAAACAATACTTTTAGTTCTAAATTTTCACATAAAGTTAATTTTCCCTGAAGACTGACCAGTAATTTTACATCAAGAAACTTGAACTTAAAAGTATTTTCCTCCCCCTTTCTATCTGTACAGTGATAAAGAAATCCTCTCCTAAGGGATCCAGAAGGCGTGTCAGTTCTGACAAGACTCCTTGTGGTCCTAGGGCTTTGGGCGAGTTTACATAAGACAGAATCTACCTGCAGGGTTAGGAGGGCTCCCTGTAGGGTGAGGTAATTGTATAGTTTAGGCCTCAACTTCATTATTTGGTCTAGTCTGGGTAAGATTTAGTTATCTCAGTAGTCATTCAAAAAAATGATTAAGCTTTCAGCAGATTTGTGGCCTGACTGAAACCCAGACTGAATCCTGCAGAATCGTAGGCTGCAAGCTGATGGGACTTGGATACACTGGTGTTTCTTCTGTGCCTTATTCTAATATCATGACACGTACCCCCAACAATTACCACCTCAAGGTTAAGAGGAAACAGCGGGCATGCCCAGTGGTGTCACCATGAAAGACTGGCATAAATACCCTTTGATCCCAATTCTAGAAGCTCTCTTATCGAACCAGGATTTTTGTCTTGTTTTGGTTTGCTTTGGTTTTATAACCTCTGTGTCTTAGATTTTACTTTTTAAAAAAATGTTGAGAAACAGACTTTTTTCAGAGCAGTTTTAGGTTTACAGGAAAATTAATTAAAAACTGCAGGGAGGGACTTCCCTGGTGGTGCAGTGGTTAAGAACCTGCCTGCCAGTGCAGGGGACACGGGTTTGAGCCCTGGTCCGAGAAGATCCCACATGCCGCAGAGTAATTAAGCCCACGCGCCACAACTACTGAGCTTGCGCTCTAGAGCCCGTGAGCCACAGCTACTGAAGCCCGCGCACCTAGAGCCTGTGCTCCGCAACAGGAGAATCCACCACAATGAAGAGTAGCCCCTGCTTGATGCCAACTAGAGAAAGCCCGCGCATAGCAACAAAGACCCAACGCAGCCATAAATAAATAAATAAATAAAAATTAAAAGGGGAAAAAAAACTGCATTGAGTTCCTACATACTCTTCCTGAAAAGGACACATGATTTCCCCTATTATTATTATTATTATTATTTTTATTTTTGTGGTACGAGGGCCTCTCACTGTTGTGGCCTCTCCCGTTGCGGAGCACAGGCTCCGGACGCGCAGGCTCAGCGGCCATGGCTTACGGGCCCAGCCGCTCCGCAGCATGTGGGATCTTCGCGGACTGGGGCACGAACCCGCGTTCCCTGCATCGGCAGGCGGACTCTCAACCACTGCGCCACCAGGGAAGCCCCGATTTCCCCTATTATTAACATCCTTTTTTATTAGTATGGTACATTTTCTACAATTGATGAACCAATATTGATACATTTTTATTTACTAACGTATACTACATAAAGTTTCACTCTTTGTATTTTTCATTCTGTGGGTTTGAAAAATGTGTAATGACATATTTTCATTGTTACTGTATCATACAGAATATCTTCACCGCCCTGAAAATTCCGCGTGCTCCCCCTATTTGCCCTTCTCCCCTCACTGAAACCCTGGCGACCTTTGATCTTTTTACTGCTTCCATAGCTTTGCCTTTTCAGGAATGTCATACAGCAGATAGCCTTTTCCGATTGGCTTCTTTCACTTAGCAGTACGCTTTTACGGTTCCTCCATGTCTTTTTGCAGCTGGACAGCTCATTTCTTTATATTGTTGAGTAATATTCATTGTATGGATGTACCACAGTTTGTTTTTCCATAAGCTTATTAAAGGACATCTTGGTTACTTCCAAGTTTGACAGTTATGAAAAAAAGCTGCTATAAATATTTCTCTGCAAACTTTTGTGTGGACATAAGTTCACAGTTCATTTGGATATATACCAAGGAGTGTGATTACTGGATCATATGGTTCAAGTATGTTTAGCTTTATAAGAAACTTCCTAAGTATCTTCCAAAGTGGCTGCATCAGTTTGCATTCGCTATGAATGACGGTTCCTGTTGCCCCACGTCCTTACCAGTGTTTGTGTTGTCAGTGTTTTGAATTTTAGCCATCCTAATAGATGTGTAGCGTTTTCTCATTGTCTTAGGTTTTTAATACAATTAATTTATAAAGAGATTGTGACTGACGACTGAAACGACTCTGGACACTTAGAACTTTCTTCAGCACTTACTTGGTAATGACACTGATTAAGAATCTGAACTTTCCCCTGGTGATATTCACTGTGGTCGTGCATTTTTATGAGATGGGCATGTATGTACACCTAAGTGTCTATGTACGTGTGTCTGTGCATACCTTCTATTCTCCATTATAGAAAGAGGTGATAGTAGGCAAAGACTTTTCTAAAAATACACCATCAAAATGAAAATATACAGTTTATATCAAAGATATTTTTTGTTTGTTTCTAAAAATGAAATATGAGTTTTCTATGAATCCTGATATTAAAACAAGCCATGGTTGAAGTTATATATAGCTAGTTTTCTGACATGAATAACAGTGTTTGTATAGGCCACATCAAATTAGGCACTCAATTTTTGTATCCTGTTAAATTCAGCAATGCGGCTATAGCCACAGGAAGAGAGATTCTTCATAGTCCTTGCAAGTTATAGTAATTTTTTCTGTATGCTTGGTGCATGTTTCTGCTTTAGATTTGATTGTACTACTTTGTAAATATTTCTGATGAGATAGACTTACATACTAGAATGTTATCTTCTCCAGTGTAAGTACGGCTCCTTTCATATTTCTTTGAAACATGGCACAATGCCTGTGTTAAAGACAAAATTTGCATGACACTTGTTAAAGACAGCAAGGAAGACGTTATTCAAGAGGGACTACAGCAATGACATTTTGCAGCAGAGGACAAGGACAAGTGGAAATTTATAGCCAAGGAGCAAAGTGGGGATCAGTGGATGGATGGAAAATTACCAAGGCGAGGGGAATTCTTGCTAGACTGACTCAACAGGATTCTTGCTGAAGGCAGGACAAGGAGATAAGATATGGATGGTGGGGCTGAGGAATTTGACCTAATAGCAAAGATAGTCAGATACCAAGGGAAGATTCACTAAATTGACTCAGCAGAATTCTTGCTAAAACTGAACTAAGCAGGCTAAGGAGAGAATTCAAGGTCAGAGCCTAGTTGAGAAGAGGGCTCAGAGGATGCTCACTCAGATCTGGTCAAGGAGAGAGTCTTTGTCACCTGACACATGGTAGCATTTCAGTGACCCCGTATTGTGTTATTATTTAGATAGACCTACATCAAATACTGTAGAAATCTATTAAGAAAGTCCTAAAGATACCGAATGAAGATTATAATTTAAGGAAAAGTTAGGGAAATCACTTTAAATCATGTAAATAATTTGTGTAATGTTCAAAACTAACCTATTTAATGGAGAATAGATCTGGTTAAAAAATTAAACAACTAATATACATGAGCAATTTTTACGTGCAAAACAGAATCTCAACAGTGACAGAAATGCGAAGGTAAAATTGACATGTTCTCTACTTTCTAAAAAAGATGCAGTCTAGTGCAGGAGGGGCCGGGGGGTGGGGGGAAGAGAAACAGAATTATGTTGTATTAGTGATCACAGATTAATTGTATATGCAAATTTTTTAGAGAAATAGAATAAGTGGTATGTCGGCATTGGGTATACCTCAAATCTAGATTGCAAAGTTATTGATATCGATATCATGGTACGTGGAAGACTGGTTTTTCAAACATTAGTATTCATAAAAATTACCTGGAGTTCTTGTTTAAATTTCATTCTCTTAGACTCCATACCTAAATGTCTGAGTAATTTGAAGGGTCCAGGATTCCTCACTTTTAACAGTTATCCCAGGTTACTCTATTATAAGGGACCTATATAAAAAAAAAAAAGGACCTATAAGCCCTGTTTTTAAAAACACTGATATGTACTATTTACAGTTTTCCTCCTTGTAGTGTGGTTGATGTTAGAAAGTACCCCCTGAGAAATAGGGAAATCAGGCCGAAAGCTAGGAACCACAAGAACGTACAAATGAGATTCAGTGACTTCATGGCCCCTTTCAGTGGTGTCATGGATGAAGGGTTGTCCTAAGAGTCTGAAAACAAGACAGAAAACTAAATGGAGATACCAGCACAAAAATTGTGTCCAGTATTAGCACATTTTAAAAAAGAATGATATGCATATTTTTAAAATAGAATAAGTATTTCTAAATAGATAAAATATAATACAGTTACATCAATATTCAATGAATTGTTTATTTCAGAGGTATCGGTTATGATATTTAAAATTATAGGGGAATGATAAATACCCAAGAAGTCCAAAACTGGGGCAATTATTAAGTTAATTACCCTCATCCCAATAGAATATTATTTTCACTGCTTTGAAGAATGATGACATTTAGGAATATTTAACATAATGTTATGTTAAAAAATAATTAGAATCCACAAATATATGCTTGATACGGCTGCTTCCACATAAAATATGTATGTATATGTGGTGAAATTTCAGGTGTTTTGAATTCTAAAATTTTCATAGATATTATATGGTGCTCACAAAATCAGTGCTAGAATCTAAAACCTAGATAAGGTGAAACAATACTATCCAGAATCAGAAGCTTTGGTCATGAATTTTTAATAGTTAAGAGTAAATAGTTTTCAAGTCATAAGGTGCTTGAGGTTATGCTACTATCGAGCCACAGGGAAACTACCTAAAGCAGTGGTACTCATATCTGGCTGATTATCAGAATTATTTGGGGAGCTTTGTGAACATATGGATTCCTTAGAATCTAGACAAGTGATTCATTTTCTGCAGATCTGAGTCTGGGCCCTGGAATCTGATTTTTTAAAAGGTTCTACTGATGGCCTTATTGATTAGCAAAAGTTGGCAACCACTGTTGTGGGGAAGACAATTTATGCCTTCAAGAATTTCTGCAGTGATCAATATATGACCCCAAAAAACCCCCAAACAAACAAACAAAAAAACCTCCCAAAACCCAAGGCAAAATAATGTCAAATCCTACAATATTTAATGTATATAGCAGAGTAAATAGAGTAGAAGTTCAGAGGAGGATAATTTGGGAGGGCCTTCTGGAACAAGAACCTCATAAGCATTAGTGGCAAGGTAGAGTAATGCTACAGAAACCACAAGCTTCATCATCATCTTAACAGCCTTCATGTTAAGAGGAGAAGTGGTGAGACCTTGAAGCACTTACAGATGGCAGTAAAAAGATGGCAGCATTTGGGGATGGCAGCGTTCTCACCAATCCAAAGTGCAAGCCCTACACCCCTTCCCTAGAGGTCCAGGTCCCTTCCCAGGCTTTTCTTGCCACGTTGGATCTGGGCTTTGGGGCAAGGGATGCTCCTGGGGGAGAAGAGGCTCCTCAGCACTCTGGGATGGGAAGGCCTGTGTAGTCTATAAATCAGTGTTTCTTAAGATGAGGGGAAGGAAGCTAAGGAAAGGTGCGTCAAAATGTTTGTGGAAGGACAAAACATTTATTGTGTATGCTTATTCAAAGGCATTTCCCCAAAGGTAAATTATGGCATTTAAAAGGCAGAGAATCCATCATGGAGTAAGTTGAATTTAAACCTTTACAAATAGGTGTGATTTGTTTTCCTGGAACATGAAAGGCAGAGGTGAGAGGCATTTCAGTGATGGGGACCACATATACCTAAGTTGGCCAAGTGTCTTTCTTCTGTGAACTCAATTTCTTCTTTACTACAAATGCTGTTGTTGAAACTTACATTCTTCTACCTCAGTTGCCTAAACTAACAGTAACTTCATTTTATACCACATAGGATCTACGACTAGGAGGTCAACAAATGTTTCTTAAGTGATAAAAGCCAGTACTAGCTTAACTAGAGTCACTTGAGTTGTGGGTGTACATGAGGTTGGGTGGGGTTGGTATTCATATTGGACAGGACCTCAAGTCCCAGAAGAATTTGGACTTGGCCTTACAGTGAAGGTTTCTGAGAAGGATAATGAGAAGATAAATGTGAGTTTTGAAGAAGAAAATCAGCCAACAGTAAAGGAGATGGATTAAAGAGTGGGGAATAGGAAATGCAATTAACATGCTAATTAGCTAATTACCATGAGAGGAAACCTGGATGAGGCTGTTGGCAGTGAAAAGAAAAATAAAGGTAGTGGATAAAATAGGTCAGTTTTCAACTCAATTAGAGTAATATTGATTAATCACCTACTAAGTGCCGGTCACCATTCTAGGCCACTGAGACAACAGTGAACAAAATAGACCATATATTCTATAAGGATTAAAAAAAAAACATAATGGAAAATAACTCATACATATAGTAAGTAAAATGTATAACATGTTGGAAGTTGGAACTGTTATAGAAAAATAAAAATTTGAGCAGATTGAGGGGGAACCAGGAGGGAGAATTGCAGCAGTTTGCAATGTTCCAGGGGATGGTCAGGGGAGGCGTCCCTGAGAAGGAGCAAAGATTTGAGGAAGGTCAAAGAGTGAGCCAGTCCCCTGAGGAAAGAGCATCCCAGGCGGAAGGAAGAGAAAGAGCGAAGACCCTCAGTGGGAGTGTGCCTAGAGTATTCCAAGAACAGCCACATTTTGAATTTAAAATCTATTTCATGGCAAGGTGCTGAATGGTACCCATCACCAACTGCTGAAATGGAGGATTTGGCTGCTGGAAAGAATCTTCCTCCTCTGCAGTTCTGCTTCAGGCCAGATTGGATTAAATTTCTAAGGGACAAAGGAGATGGAAAGAAGCAGCATGAATTAAGCAGTCAGCCTTGGGCCATGCCTCTAGTTAAGGTCAGTTAGAGAAAGTGAAGGCAGAGAAAAACCAGGGTGGCGTCTGTCCTTAAAGCTGTATAAAGAGGGCTTGGCTAAGAAACGAGGCTCCCTGGTGCCAAATGCAGGAGAAAAAAAAAAAAAAATTAAGGGGACTGAAGACTGCAGAAACAAAACCCCGATGGGGTTGGGAGAAGGGACATTGGGTTACCAAGGTCATTGATGACTCTAGAGAGAACGGTTTTGATTGACTGAGAGAGAGCACAGGATTGCAAAGTGCCCAGCGGGTCCTGTTTCCTCCACCGGGTACAGTGACAATCTGTGCTGTTAAGAATGAGTGGTGTCCTGGACAAGTTGAGATTTTCAGCTGTCCATTACAGGCACTTGAATAATGTTTTGAAATGTCTTTGATAAGAAGTGTTGACAAGCTTGAAAGACTCAGATTCAGTGTGTGAGGCTTCACACCGAGGCTGTGCAACTTCTCCTTCCTCTTTGCTCCTCCATCTGCTCTGATTTCAGAACGAGACCCAGTGTTGACATGCTGAAGAACCGAGTTTTCTTCAGGTCATCACCAAAGCTTGTATTTTAGTAATGCATCGAGCCTTTCTCTAGGGCACAATGATATTCAGGTTTCAAAAAGCCAGCAGAAACACATGGTTATCCTAGGGTGAAGAGTGGAGCCTGTCAGTATTTTTGTTTGTTTGTTTGTTTGTTTGTTTGCGGTACGCAGGCCTCTCACTGCTGTGGCCTCTCCCGTTGTGGAGCACAGGCTCCGGATGCTCAGGCTCAGTGGCCATGGCCCACGGGCCCAGCCGCTCCGTGGCATGTGAGATCTTCCCGGACCTGGGCACGAACCCGCGTCCCCTGCATCGGTAGGCGGACGCTCAACCACTGTGCCATCAGGGAAGCCCGCCTGTCAATATTTGATAGCCTCTTCGATAGCTCCCTTAATGGATTTCTTTTTTTTAAGTTTATAAGAATTAAAACGTAGCATAAGTAGTGATTCAATACATGTCTGTTAAAAATGTTAATAAAAAGGTACACGGAAGTCAGAGATTTATAAAATAGGTGCTTTCAGCTCTGGTGCCTGCTCCCTCTGCTGTGACCTAGGATTCATTTTTTAAAATATCTTTTTATGTTATGTAATGAGCCTATCAGAAAAAAGTGCTTTGAAAGCAATGGGAAATTAGACATTCAAAGAATGGAAAAAACATCTTAATCTAAGAAAAGGGATGGGCTTGTTATTCTGGAAAACAAATAAGGAAAGTGTGTTAACATTGATGTGATAGATGGTGGCAGTTACATGGAATTTCAGGATTGACTCCTTTCTGAAGGAGATCAGATTCCTGTTTAAGTCCAGTCTCTTGCCCCTTATTCTCTTTTTCCCTCTTCCTTTGAGTCCCATCATCTTGCCCCTTTTAAAACCTGCTCTCAGGAAAGGATCCACTCTCACTGATCTATACCTTCTTGTGAGTTTGAATCAATGTGTCCCTTCTCCTAAGTGTGTGTACATTTTAAACAGGAAAGAAAGGTTGTGTCTCCATTTAAAATAATTACAAATTGGTCTGCTCAGTCTGCATTGTAAGACCTGGGGAATTTTAAGGGAATTTTGACTTGATGGTTGCACTTTTATATTTATTTTTGCTTCCATTTTATATTAAAGGAACTGTGTAGTTCCCATAATTGCAACATAATGAGATTCTCATTGCTTTTAATTTACCTGTCTTTTTCTTTCTCAACTCCACAATTTGGCTAAATTTGTTAGCAAACAAAAAATTGTAGCTGCGTGAGTTGCATGTTGCTTTTACTGTTTACTATTTGATACTCCCATCATTATGCTTCAAATGAGAACAATCTTAAAATGAAATCTAGATCTTATATTCTGTGATAAATACCACCACTTTTCCCTTGAAGGCATTGTCTCAGAAATGAGTTTTTAAAAGGTAGCCCTTATTGGTTTCATTTCTTGGAAGGTGGAAAATGTCAGTCAGAATAGTAAGATAGTAATCTAGTATATTTGGTATTATGAGACTCAAGGATTTAGCAGTAAAGGGAAATCTTTACAGAAGAAAAATTGGCATATTTTGTTAAGAGGAAGAGAGTTGAATTGTTATATTTGACTGTGAATCTGGCATCACTAGAAGTGATTACTTAGACATAAAAGCTTCTCTAAAGCTTTTTATTTGAATTAGTCATTGTAATTGCATCAATAACAATTCTTAACTTTTATAAGCACCGAAGTATGCATGATTTTTTTTAATCCTTCGATATTCAAAAACACATAAGACACATGCTTTATAGAAACAGAGGTAGAGAGAAAATAACATGTTTTCAGAGCATCTCAAAGCTCTGCATTAAAGGATAAAAGAAATTATGTTTACTTGTCCCAAAGAAAGGAAGCAAGAGAACAATTTGGGTGAAGGACATGACAGGACCAAGTGAGAATATATGGCCGTCTGGAACCTGGAGATACCATAGTTAAGTTAACTTGATTATCTGCTTGACTATTATTGTAGTTTAAGTAAAGTCTTGGGGATGGTGGGGAGGGGGAAGGAGTGAGCATGTGTATGTAAGAGAGACAGCACAAGAGGTGGACAGAGCAAAAGCTCAGGGGAAAGAGTGTGAGTTCCAAGCAGAAGGAAATATTTGATTATCTTTCAAGTTTTTGGTTTGACACTCAAAATGGCTTTTGTTGCTTTGGAAACATCATTTCACCTTCTTGCGTCTGAATTTTTCAGAGAAAAACATCCACTTAATGTCACAGTAGTCTCACAAGAACAATTTAATGGTTTCTGCTAAAAGCCTTTAAGTCTCAGCATAGAAGATGCAGGTTTGCAAAGGTGTTCTCAGCCTCTGTCAATCTCAGTTTAACCAATTGAGAACTTGATGGGTTTATTTACCAGACCATCAACTGTAGAGAATAAAAGACAAGAATAATGTCCTAGAACTTGTTAAAATGCTAGTTAAATGATGACCAGAAAATGACAAGTTAACCTTCTTCAGTGGGACGTGGCTTTAGTATGCCTTAGTTTTATTTTACCACTTTAAAAGATAGCTAATCAGGAAAAATTCCCCTGGGGTGCCCTTGCTATGATCTTTGGAGAAAATTCTCTTCCCCTGTTTTTGTTTTATGAGCGGTGGGATCTTCTCTCGATTTGACTGTATCTGGATGATCTGGCTATATCCACCAGTAGAGTATCTACAGGTTCTGTGCCACACTCAGACCCCAGACAGACCTCGACTTAGGAGGAAAAAAATATGCCATATTGTGCTTCCTATAAAAGCAAGAGTGTCTGCCCATGGCTACATTTTTTTTTTGTGAACATCAATAATTCTTGAATACATTGCTAGTACATAGATCTAAAAATGGATATGGTTGATCATCTTGGCTACTGTTATTGGAGCTTTCAATTCACTTGCTGATTCTAACTTATTCCTGGAGCGAGAATAGAAAGATCTTTTGAAGAGTGATTCACAGGAAGAGATTATCCCAATGAGGTAATTATAGGCTCTTTGATAATAGTTGATTGATTGCACTTCAATTCTTTGCTGATAGTAGGTCTATCATACTATCTAGGATTGTGAAACTATTAACTGTAAATTGAACAGTTAGGTTATTTCGTTGGTTTGCTGCTAAATTCTTAGAGTAATAGGATACCCTTTAAAAATTGACATGTAAGGGGCCAGTGGTGTAAACTTCATGATATATTTTAATAAAGTACAGTGACTATAAAATTATTGTCCTTTTAACTAACTTTGTAAGATATTGTATGATGAAAGTAAATGGAAAAGGGCTTTGAATTTACAAAACTAGAACATACCTTAAAGTGGATATTTTGATCTAATTTGTTTTTTCTTTCTGATAACATATCTATTAAATAATAAATGAAAGCAAGCAGAAGAATGTTGATTAACTAAAAATTCAAAAATCTTTATATTAATATTACATTATAATTATAATTATATTGTAATATTTTAGTAAAGCTAGTACATCAGACAGCCAATAAGTATTGCTAGTTTTCAAATCTCAAATTTTCAGTTTTTCCACTTAAGTTTTTAAGTATGTCAAATTTTTTTTTCCTGATTTTAGCTTGAATTTCAAACTTAAAGGACAGCAATAAATCAAAATAAAAAACACCAATACATTTTGTTTACAAAACAAAACCAATGTTTCAAACATTATGAAACAGGTTATAGTTGCCTCTTAGTTGTAATATAAATATAAAACCAATGAGAACTTTTCCAAATTTGGAAAACTTTTTGCCCCTGAAGACAGCTCTCAGAAATGTTAATTCACTCATCTGCAACAGCAAAAGAATGTCAGTGAGGTTGAGCCACCACTGGGCTGCTCTTGCAGTAATTAAATACCTTGGACTTTACGTTGAAGTGCCTGCTTATTTCTTGGCATTTAGCCTTCAAAGTAATGTTGAGTTTGAGACGAATACATGAATGAATTACATGTGACATTTATAGCAAGACTCTAGGGGCTCATTTCTGCTCTGAATTCTTAGTGTTAATTCCTTTGAAGTTGTAAGCACCCTAGTGAAATGAACTTGTCCTATATCACTTCTGTAGTCCATTTTTCTTACAATAGAAGGAAAAGACAAAGGACCATGGATGGTTCACTCATTCATTCATTGATTTATTCAAGGAACATTTACTAAAAGTCTCCTTTGCGTTAAGTAGCGAACAAGGTGGTGAAGGCTTGCATTTTAGTAGTGGAGATACACACTAAACAAAATATTTGGCCTATCTTTCCATAGGTACAATTATGAAAAATGCCATAAAGAAAACAGGATGAACAGAATGCTTTACCATAGTCAGAGGAGTCAGGAATCTCCAGGAGAAAGATAGGTGAAGGGAAGGGGAACATCTCAGAAAAAGCAACCAGAATGTTCCAGTGATATATTCATCAGCATATTTCCTGGACAAAACTGTAGCAACACAAATGTAACTGTATAGGATTTTAATTAATACTTTATAACATATAGATTATTTCAGGATACTTTTAAAGTTGTTATTGACATACGGCCCATTAAACTTAAATTTCTCTGCATAGTCTTTCTTTTTATCCAATCTTATGGATTGACTCCACTATTACAGAAGTGTTTACATATAGTAAATAGACCTGATGTCTATTCATGAATAATCACTATTCATGAGTGATTATTTGTGGAAAATTCAGGGCCACATGTACTTCAAATCAAGATCTGCAGAGTATCTGGCTGCCATGAGGTTTCTCTTTACCTGTTTACCACCTAGACTACTGCTGGTTCCTGAACACTTGCGAAAAGTGAAAAAGCTTACTATTAAGTTTTTATCACACTGGACTCTTTAAAGCTTCCAATAGCTGATGCATTTTATGTGATAATTGTCAAAATATAGTAGCTTGGCACTAAAAACTCTTTACAGTCAATGTGATCTCCAACCTACATTTCCAGCATCGTCACTCACTACTTCCCGACACAAATTCTAAGCTTTGGCCAAAGCAGTTCATTTACTTTTCTCCTAATGTACCTTAAGTTATCTCACTTCCAAGAAATTCCCCCATCCAAAACACCTCCCCCCCAATTTCTCTTCTTCAAAAGCCTATTCAGTCTTCATAATATCATAACTGACTACATCGCTCCAGAGTGCATTTTTATCTGATATCCAATTTTAAAAATCATATAGGCTCTCTAAGGCCATATTTCTGGATGCCCATCTGCTTGGTAACACTTATGAAATTGTGATTACCGTCCTTGTGTTAAAATGTCAAGTGCACTTTGTTTCCTTTATTTCATGTGTAGGTTCTATTTACAAAATAGATCTATATATTGTCCCAGATTCTAGGCATCCTTTTTATGTTTCAAATTCATCTTTCTAGCTTATCTTTAAAGCCTTAAAGTCAGGGTGCTTTGCCTATATTCAGTGTTCAATAAATGCATGCTGCTGGGTTGATGAAAAAGAACAGAGATTTAGCAGTAACCACCAAGCAGAAGAACTGCTGCATCATCACCAGGAGCTTTCTGGATCCCTGGATTAATATGCAGTGGGTACAATTCCATAACAGGTTAATTGCTACCAATCATGAAGAAGTTAAAATACTCTCAGAATTTAGAATCTATACTTGAATCATAATGAAGTTTCTTAATTTTGTGCCAAGCCTGTAGATTGTCTACTTTTATTTAGCTGGCTTTATTTATTTAGTGGTAATCATTTCCTGAGACTGCAGAACATTGAATTGGAATGGATACAATTCTAGCCTAGAGTCCCTATCCTACTGTTTGTTATAAGTTGCTCAGGTCTAGATATCATATCCAGTTATACATCAACCGTGGAAATAAGCACTAGTCAGTCTTCAGGATCTCAAAATAAATCATCTCAGATTTAAGGTACTGCTTTTTTCTGTTTTCATTGTGATTGGTTTTCATGGGAAGACAAATTTTTAGGACCATTTGCCACAGGCAGATGGCTCTTTTCTTTTAAACCAGTCATAAAGAAGAAATAGAAGATGGCTTATCAGAAAGGAGTAGTTTCCTTCAATTTCCATTGATAGCTGGCTAATTAATTCAATGAAGGTACATCTATACAACGTAATACATACAGCCATTAAAAAAAGGAATGTATGTTTCTCTCTGCTAATATAGAGACATTTCCAAAATATATGAAGTGAACAAAGCAAGGTGCAGATCAGTGTGCATGATGTGCTGTCATTTGTATAAATATAAATAAAAAGGAACATGGGTGGGTCTACATGTATGTGTAAAGGATATATCAGGAAGATTACATGATGGGCTGATTATGTTAATGAGTTTGGAGGAGAGGGGAGATGATTAAAATGAAGCAATGAGAGGGAAACTTTTCACTCCACACACTGTATTTTCTAAATTTTGAACCATGTGACTGTATTAACTATCAAAAAATAAATATTCTAAATTTTAAAATGGAAACACAAGAGGAGGAGAAAAAAAGAAAGGAATAATTTTCTTAAGCGAGATGGAGCTGATGAAAGTTTTCTGAAAATAATAGATTTGTATTAAGCCTGTAAGCATCTGAAAAACGCCTTTGAAGCTCCTTTTGATTTTGTTAACACTCACAAATGGTTCAGTGTCAGGCTCAAGAAATGTGATTAGGGATTTCAAGAGGGGAAATGGAGTAAAATCCCAGGACTCCCTAGGCAAGAGCACCGAAATAGCCATCTACAAAGCAGATGTATTTGGTCATGAGGTGTTCAGTCATCTTGGAGTTTGAGCATATAATCAATGCTTGATCCAGAGCTACCCAGAACTCATCAACACCCCCCTTCCCAAGAATGCACTTTAGATCCAAGTATGTTGAACCACTTCTATGTATCAGGTACTTCTCTGGAATCTGAAAATAACAACAAATAATACAGCAAATAACAAAAATCCCTGCTTTCAGGAAGCTTACAGTATTGTGGGAGAGACAGATAATAAATATGATATATAAGGAAAGTATATGATATATTAGAGAGTGATGATTGCTAAGGATGAAAAAAAAAAAAAGGAAAGTTGGATAGGAAGTATTTAAGGTGCAATTGCAATTTTATTAAGATGGCCAGAGAAGGCCTTTTTGAGAAGGAGACATTTATTTAAAGTCCTTAAGGAAATGAGACAGTAAGCAAGCCATGCAGAAATCCAGCTAAAAGCATTAGCAGTTGGAAAGACCTTGATATGAGAGCATACCTGGTTTGGCCAATGAACCAACATGGCTGGAGCAGAGTGAGTCTGGGGAAGAGCAACAGAAAATGAGGTCCGAAAAGTGATGGGGAGGAAAGGTGCAAATCACAGAGGGCTTTGTAGTTCTTTGGAAGGAACTTGGCTTTTACTCTGAGAGAGATGAGCAGCATCTGGAAGGTTTAGAACAAAGGACTGATGTGGTCCATTTACAATTTTTAAGGATTATGACTCTGACCACTATGTATAGAACAGAATGAAAGAGGTTGAGAGCAGAGGTAAGAATGCCACTGGGAAAATTAATGAAATAGTGCAGGAGACAGGTGATGGACATACACTGGGAAGTGGAGAGAAGCAGGAGAATAGCAGATACATTTTTTTTTTTCAGGGCTTCAAATGCTTGGCGCCTTTTTTTTTTGGCTGTGTTGGGTCTTCATTTCTGTACGAGGGCTTTCTCTGGTTGTGGCAAGTGGGGGCCACTCTTCATCGCGGTGCGCAGGCCTCTCACTATCGCGGCCTCTCTTGTTGCGGAGCACAGGCTCCAGGCACGCAGGCTCAGCAGTTGTGGCTCACGGGCCTAGTTGCTCCGCGGCATGTGGGATCTTCCCAGACCAGGGCTGGAACCCGTGTCCCCTGCATTAGCAGGCAGATTCTCAACCACTGCGCCACCAGGGAAGCCCAGCAGATACATTTTGAAAGCAGATCCAGTAGAATGTGTTGACTGTCAGATGTGGAGAATGAGATAAAATTAAGGGCAGATTGTCAAAGCAGACTCAAGATGAATTACAGATCTTACCCAGTATCAAGTTTACTAATAATTCACGGATACAGCTAGTAGCTATGCAGAAGCCAAGCATCCTTCCCTTGGAAAGGTGTGAAGCCATCAGTGCAGCTCTCCATAAAATGATCTTTTCAGGCATAAGGATGTGCTCTGGTTCAGATTTAACATGAGAGGTTTAAATAATGTATGTGATACAGTGCTTGCACAAGGAGTCATTTCAGTTATGAAGCATCTTCTTTTTATATCTCTTTAATTTCGTAATGTGACTTTTTCATGGAGCCGTGCCTTAGAAATTTATAAATTCCAAGTTTGTTTTTGTTCTGTTGTGGTAGTGGTATTTTCAACATAAGCAATCCTAGACATGCCAGATACATCCTACTAAAACCATTCTATTGATAAGGACTTTCCCACGAGTAAATTGCCGGCATTGTCATCCATGTGTTTACAAAGGTCATCTGGGTCATATCTTTCTTTCCTAGATGGATTAAGGTGACATACAGATTGCAAGCCTGCTACTAACGCTTGCTTTCCTAGAGAGACAGAGATGGTGTTCAGGAGTTTCTCCTGAACAACGGACAGAGTTGTTGTTAACTGTAATGAGGAAGACAGTGAGAAAAGCAGTCACTGTGGAGTAAAACTATAGTAGCTCGGTTTTGCACATTCTAAGTTTAAGACGTGAATTAGGCATTTAGGTAGAAATGTCAGTTAGTCAATTAGCTATATGCATCTGGAATTCAGGGTGAAGTCTGTAATGTACATACAAATTTGGGAATCATTGGCATATAGACAGTGTTTAAAGCCATGAGATAATAAGATGTGATCATCTGAAGAATGAGAATGGATAGAAAAGTAAAACTTAAAGTAGCAACATTAGAATCAGTAAAATAGAGAGGGACAAAATATTAATCAAGAGCCTTAAAATATATATATACCATTTTATTCAGACATTTCAGTTTAAGTTATTCACCCTGTGGGATAATCATAAAAATGGTGAAGAATGTTTGTTGTAGTATTTTAATAAGGAAACATTGAAAACAAATGATAAAAAATAGTTAAATTAATTGCCTTCATTCATTTATTAAAAATAATGGACAAAAATATGGAAAATAAAAACAAGTAAAATAGATTAATAATATACTTGATTTTAGATAGACCAGAAATATGTATTTTCACATATATATTTTTTTAATCTGGAAAATCTTCCAAATGTTAGGAAGTAATTATTGCTGAATGGTAGGTTTCCTTTTTCTACCTCTCCATATTTTCCAAATTTTCTACATAAATTTATATATTCAGAAAACATAAGTCATCTGTGAAGAAGGGAATAATAAATTACATGAAAAACATAAAGACACAGTAAGACTGACTTGAATTTTAACATAAAGAACATATTTGAACTTATTACTTTCACTTTCTCAAAATGCATTTATTATTGGGTACCTGACACCAAAAGCTCAGCTTCTCTGTGCACTGGTGCCAAATCAAATCTCAGAGACAGAGTTTTGGGTGAAGTAGAAAAGAATAGCTTTATTGCTTTGCCAGGCAAAGGGGGACACAGCAGGCTCCTGCCCTTGAAAACTATGTGTCCCAACCCAGGGGAGCTAGGTGAGGAGTTTTATGGCAACCGTTCAAGGGCGGGGTTGCTGACATTAGGGTGTGTGCAGGGTCTCAGGTGGGCAGTCTCCTAATCGTATTGGGCTTCTCTGGTCCCTTTAATCCTGCCTCAGGTGGTTTCTTGGTTGCTCCTCCCTGGATTAGCAACTGTTCGAATCTGCCCTTTGGAACTCAGGGAAGGTCATGGAGGCTGGAGTCTTGCCTACAAGAAACGGGCGACAGAAAAGGCCTCCGTGCCTGGGAGCCCACAGGGTCCCACTTGGTTTCATACCCACCATGGGCCAGCTCAGGGACAGGGTAGTGAACACAAAAGACAGAGTCCCTTTTCTCATGAAGCTCACATTCTGACAATAAAAAGACATAAAAATAACTATAGGATCTGTTGGGAATTGATAGGCACTATGGAGACAAATGAAGCAGAATACAGGGCAAGTTGTCAAACTGATGACACGCTTTTGAAACCGTGCACCTCAGATTGGGACTTGAACCCACGTGGCTGGGACTCAGACCCAGCCAAAACCCTGACTGGGACTCGAACCCACGCGGCTGGGACTCGAACCTGGCCAAAACCCACAGTCTTCCTACTGAGATCACACACCTGGTTTCAGGACTTAATGAAGCTCAGGTTCTTGATGTCTCATCACAGAAAGAATTCAGTGAGACACAAAGTGATAGGTAAGAAGCGGATTTATTTAGAGAGAAACGCAGTCCACAGACAGAGTGTGGGCCATCTCAGAAGGTGAGAAAGGCACCAGGGTATGGGGTTGTTAGTTTTTATAGGAGTGAGTAATTTCATAGGCTAATGAGTGGGAGGAGTATTCCAGCTATTTTAGGAAGGGGCAGGGATTTCCAGAAATTGGGCCACTGCCCACTTTTTTGATCCTTGTGGTTGGGTCTTAGAACTGTCATGGGGCCTGTGGGTGTGTCATTTAGATTGCTGATGTGAGCATCTACTGAGGCTCAAGGTCTAGTGGAAGTCGACTTGTCCACCATCTTGGACCCATTTGGTTCTGATCAGTTTACGTCATGTCCTCAGGCTATGCCATTCCTTCAGAGGTTGTGCCCTGCCTCCTTCCCTCCTGTTTCACTTTGAACTAAAAGTACAATTTGAAATAGAAGCTGTGACAGCAAGCATTTTTTTCTCTTTCCCCATATTAGTTGAAAAGATTTCAGTATTCCATCATTAAGTATGATGCTTGATACAGATATTTTTGTAGAAACTTTTTACTGGTTATAGAGTATCCTTGATATTCTTAGTGTTCTATGAGTTGTTTTCATGAATAAATTTGGAATTTTACCAAATTCTTTTTATGTATTTCTTGAGATAATCATATTTTTCATCTTTAGTCTGTCAATGTGGTGAAATGCATTAAATAATTTTTAAATGTTAAAGCAACAAGGCATTCATGGAATAAATCTGCTTTAGTTTATATTTATTATATAAATTTATATAATATTTTATGTATATTTATATCAAATATATATAATTATACAAATATACATATTTATATTTTAATTTTTAACATATTTATATTCAGTGTGAAAAATTGAGTACAATTGCTATTATTTCTTCCTTAAATGTTTGGAAGAATTCACAGTACCATGTATGGAGTGTCTTGCAAAAAAAAAAAAAGAAAAAGAAAATAAAAAATTAAAATGGAATCTATTCAAATCTCTAAATCTAACAACTAGTTCACACAGTTCACAGAAAATTTAAGGGAGTCCGGGACAGGTTAAATGACACATGAAGAAGCAATTAACCATGTATAAAATAATAGAAATTTTACAGGATAAATGACCTGGTTTTTTCATCATATTTAGTGGTACAAAATTGAAATCTTGGTATCACAGCTTCTTTTTCAAATTGTTACTTTCTACCCCATGGTACAAAAAGGGAAAATGAAAGGAGGAATAGTTAGTTACAAATGCAAGTGTAGACCTTATGTGGGTTTTAATTTGAACAAATCAACAGCAGAAGCCATTTCGAGACAATGTAGAAGCTTGAACATCAACTGGATATTAAAAGACATTAAGAAATTATGATTAACTTTATTAGGTATTTTTAAAGGTACTATAGTTTTTTGTTTTTAATTTATTTAATTTATTTATTTTTGGCTGTGTTGGGTCTTCGTTGCTGCACCCAGGCTTTCTCTAGTTGCGGCGAGCAGGGCTACTCTTCATTGGGGTGCGCAGGCTTCTCATTGCGGTGGCTTCTCTTGTTGCAGAGCACGCGCTCTAGGCAAGCGGGCTTCAGTAGTTGTGGTTCACGGGCTCTAGAGCGCAGGCTCAGTAGTTGTGGCGCACGGGCTTAGTTGCTCTGCGGTATGTGGGATCTTCCTGGACCAGGGCTTGTACCCGTGTCCCCTGCATTGGCAGGTGGATTCTTAACGACTTCACCACCAGGGAAGCCCGGTACTATAGTTTTAAAAAAAGATTGTCTTTTAGAGACACACACTGAACAATTGCAAGTGAACTTATATGATTTCTGCGATAAAAAAAACTTCAGAAAAAAGTAAAGTAAAATAAAAAGTAGAAGTGGAATAGATGAATCAAAGTTAGTAAAGTTGTTGAAACTAGATTATGTGTAATGTGTAGGGTAATTATACTATTCTGTTTTCTTTTTGTGCATATTGAAAATGTGCACAAAACTCTATCATAAAGAGTTAATTGTTTTTAAAAGAAGAACAAAAAGGTATTGTTAGCTTATAAACGTACAGTCCTGGGCCTCCCTGGTGGCGCAGTGGTTGAGAGTCCGCCTGCCGATGCAGGGGATACGGGTTCGTGCCCCGGTCTGGGAGGATCCCATATGCCGCGGAGCGGCTGGGCCCGTGAGCCATGGCCGCTGAGCCTGTGCGTCCGGAGCCTGTGCTCCGCAACGGGAGAGGCCACAACAGTGAGAGGCCCGCGTACAGCAAAAAAAAAAAAAAATAAATAAACGTACAGTCCTTGCTTCAATCTAATTTCTACCACTGCTGTAAACTAATATACCTTGTTCTTCCCTATTGTACAGAGTTTATTTTAAACGTTGAGAAAATTTTCAAAATTGATACATATTTTACTGGCTACCTTTTACAGACATCTTAATCATATTTTAAACAGGATATCAATTATTCCAATTTTGTAAAAGAAAAAATAAATGGAGTTTAACGAGCAAAATCATGGCAGTTTTTAAACATATTTATTTTTGAACATTCGATGATAGTCGGCCAGCGACAATTCTCTGCAGGAAACAGGAACAAGGATTGTCTTTTCTCTCTTCTTCTTGCCTTCGATTCTCTCTTTAATGTCCCCTATTGAAAGAATCTAATTGGGAGTCATATAGCGAAGGAGAAGTAAAGTTCACAGAGTCCTAGCCCCAGCTTCACAGAGCTGAGTACAAATGAGTAAATTTGGGACTGAGACATAATAACAATAACTGACAAGCAGAATATCTGTTACTTTAAGTACTGAAGTTTAGTATTTTGGTTTTTTGTTTATAGTCAGATAACGTAAACTGTATAGAATAATGGCTAATAAAGTAGACTCTTTTTTTTAAGTAGCTAAATCCTGGCTCCTACTTGTGGAAATATGGGTAAAGTACTGAAATTCTCCAAGCCATAGTCTTTTCATCCATAACATGGGGCTCATAATCATATATACTTCATAGAATTGTTGTGAAGAAAAGATAAAATGAGTAGCCTGGCACATGGTATGTGGTTAATAAATATAAACTTCTGTAATTCTTTCCTAATCATTATTTTGCAGTCATTATCATCATAGGGATTTCTACTTTTAACTTAAAAATACATAAAAATTTTAGTGAAAAAAAAATAAGAGCATGAATTTTTTGATAGTTTAGTAACCATTTTGAATATTTTTAATATTGTCATTCATACATTCATTTTACAAGTTATCACCTTTAAGGGTATTACATTTAATATTCAAAGTAATACTGAGGAGCAAAAATAATTAATACCTTCAGCCTGAGCTAATCTAATATAGCTTGGAAAATCCAGAAATTCATAAGAGATTTTCCTTTGGAGGTAAGGAGATCCATTGATTCAGCTAGTTGGCTCTAGATTTGATGTACCTATCTACTGCAAATGTTATTTCATTCAGTATGTTTAAGGCTAATCAATCATCCTTGAAGAAACACACTTGAGATGGAGAAGGTGCTCACTTCAAATTGTCCTCATGTTTATGTTGGAGTTTACAAAAGAATTCTTATGATGTGCCACTGAATAGTGATAGTTAGCATAGTCATAGAGATTAAGCATCAGCTGAGCCGCCACACAATTAGAATGGCATAAGTCAAAGTGCTGAGAAGTGCCTCTGAATAGATTATTGTTTCAAGGATGATGTGTATTCATTGTTTTGTGTTTACAGTGAGTATAAAGCCACCCCCGTTATTGTTTATTAGGATGGAATATTTATGTTGGTTTTGGTTCTGGTCTTACTACTTTCAGTTATTTTATTCCCCTAGAAAAATTAAATATATCATAAAGTAAGTTCATCTAAAAATTTTATTCTAAAACCCTCTTCAGGCTGTATTTATCAAGTGAATCTCTTCAACGTTATTCAACAATCAAGATACTTTTAATATTAAGTGACCTTTATATTATATGGTTAAAGAATATTCTAATCAAACAACTGACTTTTAAAAACCAGCTTTTGGGCTTCCCTGGTGGCGCAGTGGTTGAGAGTCTGCCTGCCGATGCAGGGCACACGGGTTCGTGCCCCGGTCCGGGAGGATCCCACATGCCGCGGAGCGGCTGGGCCCGTGAGCTGTGGCCGCTGAGCCTGTGCTTCCGGAGCCTGTGCTCCACAATGGGAGAGGCCACAACAGTGAGAGGCCCGCGTACCGCAAAAATAAATAAATAAGTAAATAAAATAAAAACCAGCTTTTTTAAGTCACAAAACAAACTGCATAGATTTTCCAGGCATGACTATATATTCAACGTGTTGTAGCAATACCTATTCTGAAGCAAAGATTAGGCCGAATGGACTTTACCTTCTATTTACAATTAATTTTAATCACATTTGCCCATTTGTGGTTTTTCCCTTTTGCCAAGTTTATGTCCTTTCTAGACCCCACTATTTAACAGCTTGAGATGCTACACGTAGCGAGAAGATTCTGTTCAATATGCTGAAAAATTCAACAGAATTTTTTTCTGCCAAGAGACATTTGTCATCTGCCTTCTGCCTTCTATCAGGCCCTTATTACTTCTTATTCTCTTTTTTTTTTTTTCTTAGAAGATGTTGGGGGTAGGAGTTTATTAATTTATTTTATTTATTTTTGCTGTGTTGTGTCTTCATTTCTGTGCGAGGGCTTTCTCTAGTTGTGGCAAGTGGGGGCCACTCTTCATCTCGGTGCACAGGCCTCTCACTATCGTGGCCTCTCTTGATGCAGAGCACAGGCTCCAGGTGCGCAGGCTCAGTAGTTGTGGCTCACGGGCCTAGTTGCTCTGCAGCATGTGGCATCCTCCCAGACCAGGGCTGGAACCCGTGTCCCCTGCATTAGCAGGCAGATTATCAACCATTGCGCCACCAGGGAAGCCCCCTTATTACTTCTTGTTTGGACTGATGTAAGAACTTCTTTAATGACTGCCCTGCCAGTGCCTTGCTTCCTTCCAAACTGTCCTCAGTACTTCTGCTTGAGAAAGTTCTCTAAAATGCAAATTTGAATATGATTTTTTTTTTTTTGCTTAAATGTTTTCAGTGATTCCATATCACCCTCAGAATTAATTCCAAACTTTACTGTGATAGACAAGGCCATGTTTACCATTCTGATCTTGAACCCTGAACAAAGCGTCAGAGTGAGCTTAAATTCCATTTCACTAATTAGTTAGCTGGGTTACCTTTGGCAAGTCATTTAATCTCTATGGGCCTCTATTTTCTCATTTGCAAAATGTAGGAAATAATAGTACTACTATTGAGAAGGTATTATTGTTGCAAAGATTAAACGAGTGAATCTATGTAAAATGCTAAGGACAGTGCCTGGCACAAATTAGAAACCATGTCACTTCAGCTATTATTATCCTACTGTTGCTGGTTTGTTTTTTTTCCCCATACCACAGCCCTATCAAACCCATGTGCAAACACCTGTTATGCTGCAGCCATAATGATCTAATCATACTGTAGACTGAAATGCACAACCTAAAAGTTGAAAATTATGTTTTATTTGGTGGACTTACTGAGGACTTAAGCCTAGGAGACAGATTCTCAGATAGCTCTGAGGGACTGTTCCAAAGATGTAAGGGATGAGCCAGGGTATATAGGAGTTTTTGCAAAACAAAACAAAACAAAAACTCCCAAAAAACCCAGGTAGTCAGAACATCAAAAGATTAATGTTAATCAAAGAAAACAAGACATCTCAAGTTAATGTATTTAGTACTTTTCTATGTATGGGAAGATGCAAGGGTCTTGGCTCACTGAAATCATTCCTTTGATATGCAACTTAACTATCTAGGGTCAGTATCCTGGTTTTCTCCACCCTAAATTCCCTCAGGGTACACAGTCAGGGACACACAGTGGCTGATAGCTTGATGACTGCAATATCCTTTGTTTACTGATACAGCAGGTGACATTCTTTGTCCATGATACACACTGAGAATTCCTTTGTCTGTCTCTATAGCTCCTACTTGCTCTTCACAATTTACTTCATTTTTCAATCCTGTGACCACTCACTCCATGTAGGTTACCTTCTTGTCCTAGATGTCATCTAAATATTTCTTTATACATGTGAACTTTAGCTTTCTTGACTAACTATACTACAAGACTGTAGATACTTTAAAGGCAGGAATTGGTTGTTTTGATATTTTTTAAATCTGTATACCTCTAACAAAACAGAGGCCAGCATATAATAGGTGCTTGATATATAATTGAATAATTGTTTTTGTGAAATGCACGCAAAGAGGAAAGTTCTCCTCAAATAGATTTTCTTCTCTTTGTTAAAACATGAAGGAAGTTATCCCTTTCTACACTGAGATGTTATTACTGATGTTTTTTGTTCTGTGCATTTAAAGAGAAATGAAACAACCCCATATGCAGAAGCTGCCTTTTCCTTTTAGGGCTAACATATTAGCAGCAACCCTAGGTCATCTAAAAAGCAAGATTTTGTCTTTTCTAATAGAGACACTCTTTGATTATAGGAGTTATAAGAAAATCTTCTCAAAGCAAAGTGGTTTTCAGTCTGGAAAGAGTTAAAAAATATTGCAAATAGTATTGAAGTAAATTCTACTGTTAATCACTTCTAGCCATTTAGTATACTGCCCATATAATCAAGAACTGCTTTTCTGAAATTTTTTGGTGCACTTTTTATTTCCTGTTTTATAAGTAAGCCTTTTACTTTTTCATTGATTTCCATTATAGTGAGAAGAGCAATGGTCTAGAAACAACCCATGAATTACATTATCTAATTTAATTAAGATGAACTGGAAATTCCTCTAAAGATTCACCAGACAACTAAAAATGAAACTTAAAGCTAGCTTTGTAGTGGACAAAAGCTCTGTCATTTACCATCATTATGCACTCTTACATTCCTTGACAGGAGTTTATGAATAATTCCACAGACACCACAATGTTCGATTTACATAAGCAAAGCAGGTGTTTCCAAATGTTAGTCTATTGCTTACTCCCAAACAGTCCTAGGAGAAAATCATTGTCTCTAATTTTATGAACCATACCTCTGATTGTGTGGCACTCAAGTCTATAAAAACTATTTTATTTTACTAATATAATCCCATTTGATCCGAGTAATCTGTGAACTCTCCTTGCCGTGGGGTTTCCTGGTCAGAGGATGCAGTATGTTTCCATCGATAGGACTTTTGATCGTATTTGGCTTTCTGGGAAAAGATAAGTTCCTGGGGCAAGGAGAAAGGTTAAGGCTGTAAGAAGAGAAAAGATCAGGCATTAACTCTTTTCCTTCAAGTATATTTTAGCAAGTTAGTATACCTGGGAAATCCTAACAAATGAAAAGCGAGAAGTTGACTGACTGACTACAAATCATGAGATTTTGTTCTAGATTTTCATCTGAGTATAACAGACACCCACTTTTCAGACAGAGATAAAATATTGTGAAAACAATTCCCAAGTTGATGTTGATATCAGCTACTGAATGCTGAAATCTTACCAGTCATTTGCTGTTACCTAGAGCAAATTCAATATTCAGTACTTATTTGTTTTACCTCTGTCACATTTTACCCTAACATCCCAAAGATTTTTCTTTCTTATTCAGTTATTCTCTAAATCAGTTTTTACATTTATGTCTTGTAAGACACCAAACTGCATGGGAAAGGGTCTACTAACTTCAATATCTTTCATTATTGTAAGCCTTTTGCTGGAAAGAATAAAATGAGTGGTGTGAATTTACATTAAGCTTAAGAAAATAATTTTCCATATGCTGTTTTTTTAATAAGTAATAGGAGTCAGCTAAATAGGCTAGAATATGGTGCTAATGAGATTAAAGCTGCAGATTTGATTCCTGTGTAAGGTAATTAGTCTTATGTGGAAGAAAGCTATTCAAAGTCCATAATTTTGCTCCCCAATGGCATTTTATGAATGGAGGACCAGGGAAAGAGTTGTAAAGGGCTTGTTGCAAAGCAAGATTTCCTCTTTGGGTGAAAAATGACAGATACAAAAATTTAATATAATTTAGAGCATGTAGCATGTCAACTGGCTAAGAGCATCATCATTTTATATGAGGCTACATATTATCATGTCAATGGTCACTTTCTTTTTAAATTTTATTTATTTTTTTATACAGCAGGTTCTTACTAGTCATCCATTTTATACATATTAATGTATACATATCAATCCGAATCTCCCAATTCATCACACCACCCTCCCCGGCCCCCCACCACTTTCCCCCCCTTTGGTGTCCATACATTTGTTCTCTACATCTGTATCTCAATTTCTGCCCTGCAAACTGCTTCATCTGTACCGTTTTTCTAGGTTCCACATATGTGCCTTAAGATACGATACCTGTTTTTCTCTTTCTGACTTCACTCTGTATGACAGTCTCTAGATCCATCCACGTCTCTACAAATTACCCAATTTCGTTCCTTTTCATGGCTGAGTAATATTCCATTGTATATATGATTTAAAAAAATTTTTTTATTGGGGTATCCTTGATTTACAATGTCGTGTTACTTTCAGGTACACAGCAAAGTGAATCAGCTATACATATATCCACTCTTTTTTGTTAAATACTTTTACAATATAGGCCATTACAGAGTATTCAGTAGAGTCCCCTGTGCTATACAATAGCTCCTTATTAGTTACCTTCTTTATATGTAGTAGTATGTATGTGTCAATCCCAATCTTCCAATTTATCCCCCTCCCCATGTTTACCACTTTTAAGCATACAGTTCAATGGTAATAAACACATTCATCACATTGAGCAACCATCACCACCATCCATCCCCGTGAACTATTTTCATCTTCTAAAATGGAAACTCTATACCCATTAAACAGTAACTTCATTTCCTCATTCCCTGCCCCTGGCAACCACCAGTATATTCTTTTAAATATATCTGGACCACCTATGTTTTCACCAATTGATCAACAGGCAAATTGGATGTCTGTGTTAATGGCGTAATAAACCCCTCAAATATTAGAATACTATCACAATCAATCTAAAAATCCTTAACATTGGTGTCAATATGTGGCAAATCTACTTTTTGTATGTGGCTGCAAAGAGGTACAGCTAGATGTCAACTGTGATGCTCATTCACTGGTGGTTAACCTTTCATGTCCCTAAACCTTTCTTTTTTTTTTTTTTTTTTTTTTTTTTGCGGTATGCGGGCCTCTCACTGTTGTGGCCTCTCCCGTTGCGGAGCACAGGCTCCGGATGCGCAGGCCCAGCGGCCATGGCTCACGGGCCCAGCCGCTCCGCGGCATATGGGATCCTCCCAGACCGGGGCACGAGCCCGCATCCCCTGCATCGGCAGGCGGACTCTCAACCACTGCGCCACCAGGGAGGCCCTCCCTAAACCTTTCTTACCATCTTGTTTTCACTGAGACCAATCTGTTTTTTATTTGTTTTAAAATATTTTATTGGAATCCTTTGGGTAAGACGAAGTAAAGGCCACCTAATTGATTTTGGTCCCCAAATTTCTACGCAGTCCCCTCCCTCCACCCCAGGAGGTTGACAGCTGCTCACGCGGGTTAATGCAGGAAAGATGTGAAGTTCCGAGGATCTGTCCAACCCCAGGTAGAGAACATCCTTTGTGTCAGCAAAATTCAGTTTATATAATGTAGTTATATACGCAGGTGGTTGCCTTCCCCTGGGTGGGCAGGGGAATTGCCACACAGGGTGGAAAGAAGCATAAGAGTGAATCAGGTAGTTTCAAAGATGCTCAGAAGTTCTCAGAGACTGTAGTCCAACCAGGTCACCATTACCACTCTGGAGCTAGGCATCCCAGCTATCCCATCAGCACTTCTCCAGGAGAAGAATTCCAAACTTTAGGCCTTCAGCCACCAGGCTATCCCTGAATCTCTGTGAAGGGGCACTGCCCCTGCTGGGCTTCCAAAGCTCTCAAGCTTTATTCAAAAATAACACACCGGTGAACGTCTTAAACCCCTTCGAGGCGCTGCGGACCCTCCTTCGAGAATCAGGGGCCTGTACGCCGGCAGCTGTGCAAAGATGGCGCAGGCGGTCGCCTTCTTCTTGGAAGGTTGCACAGCGGCCGCCAGGCGGATCCCAAAGCCACCATCTTCACCACCCACGAGTTCACTGCACAAAAAAAGCTCCATTGTATATATGAACCACATCTTATTTATCCGTTCATCTGTCAATGGGCATTTAGGTTGCTTCCATGACCTGGCTATTGTAAATAGTGCTGCAATGAACATTGGGGTGCGTGTGTCTTTTTGAATTATGGTTTTCTCTGGATATATGCCCAGTAGTGGGATTGATGGGTCATATGGTAACTCTATTTTTACTTTTTTACAGAACCTCCGTACTGTTCTGCATAGTGGCTGTATCAATAATTTACATCCCTACCAACAGTGCAAGAGGGTTCTCTTTTCTCCACGCCCTCTCCAACATTTGTTGTTTCTACATTTTCTGATGATGCCCATTCTAATAGGTGTGAGGTGATGCCTCATTGTAGTTTTGATTTGCATTTCTCTAATAATTAATGATGTTGAACAGATTTTCATGTGCTTCTTGGCCATCTGTATGTCTTCTTGGAGAAATGTCTGTTTAGGTCTTCTGACCATTTTTGGATTGGGTTGTTTGTTTCTTTAATATTGAGCTGCATAAGCTGTTTATATGTTTTGGAGATTAATACTTTGTCCATTGATTCATTTGCAAATATTTTCTCCCATTCTGAGGGTTGTCTTTTTGTCTTGTTTGTAGTTTCCTTTGCTTTGCAAAAGCTTTTAAGTTTCATTAGGTCCCATTTGTTTATTTTTGTTTTTATTTCCATTACTCTAGGAGGTGTATCAAAAACGATTGTTCTGTGATTTGTGTCAAACAGTGTTCTTCCTATGTTTTCCTCTAAGAGTTTTATAGTGTCCAGTCATACATTTAGCTCTCTAATCCATTTTGAGTTTATTTTTGTGTATGATGTTAGGGAGTGTTCTAATTTCATTCTTTTACATGTAGCTGTCCAGTTTTTCCAACACCACTTATTGAAGAGGCTGTCTTCTTTCTATTGTATATTCTTGCCTTCCTTGTCAAAAATAAGGTGACCATAGGTGCATGGGTTTATCTCAGGGCTTTCTGTCCTGTTCCATTGATCTATATTTCTATTTTTGTGCCAGTACGATATTGTCTTGATGATTGTAGCTTTACAGTATAGTCTGAAGTCAGGGAGTCTGATTCTTCCAGCTCCGTTTATTTCCCTCAAGACTGCTTTGACTATTCAGGGTCTTTTGTGTCTCCATACAAATTCTAAGATTTTTTTGTTCTACTTCTGTGAAAAATGCCATTGGTAATTTGATAGGGATTGAATTGAATCTGTAGATTGCTTTGGGTAGTATAGGCATTTTCACAATATTGATTCTTCCAATCCAAGAACATGGTATATCTCTCCATCTGTTGGTATCATCTTTAATTTCTTTCATCAGTGTCTTGTAGTTTTCTGTACACAGGTCTTTTATCTCCCTAGGTAGGTTTATTCCTAGGTATTTTATTATTTTTCTTGCCATGGTAAATGGGAGTGTTTCCCTAATTTCTCTTTCAGATTTTTCATCATTAGTGTATAGGAATGCAAGAGATTTCTGTGCATTAATTTTGTATCCTGCAACATTACCAAATTCATTGATTAGCTCTAGAAGTTTTCTGGTGGCATCTGTAGGATTCCACCTAAAGATGGTATCAGTTATAGTATCATGTCATCTGCAAACAGTGACAGTTTTACTTCTTCTGTTCCAGTTTGTATTCCTTTTATTTCCTTTTCTTCTCTGATTGCTGTGGCTGCGACTTCCAAAACTATGTTACTAATAGTGGCGATAATGAACATCGTTGTCTTGTTCCTGATCTTAGAGGAAATGCTTTCAGTTTTTCACCATTGAGAATGATGTTTGCTCTGGGACTGTCATATATGCCCCTTATTATGTTGAGGTAGGTTCCCTCTATGCCCACTTTCTGGAGAGTTTTTATCATAAATGGGTGTTGAATTTTGTCAAAAGCTATTTCTACATCTGTTGAGATGATCATATGGTCTTTCTTCTTCAATTTGTTAATATGGTGTATCACATTGATTGATTTGCATATATTGAAGAATCATTGCATCCCTGGGATAAATCCCACTTGATCGTGGTGTATGATCCTTTTAATGTGTTGTTGGGTTCTATTTGCTAGTATTTTGTTGAGGCTTTTTGCATCTATGTTCATCAGTGATACTGGTCTGTAATTTTCTTCTTTTGTAGTATCCTTTGCTGGATTTGGTATCAAGGTGATGGTGGCCTCATAGAATGAGTTTAGAAGTGTTCCTTCCTCTGCAGTCTTTTGGAAGAGTTTGACAAGGATGGGTGTTAGCTCTTCTCTAAATGTTTGATAGAATTGACCTGTGAAGCCATCTCGTCCTGGACCTCTCTTTGTTGGAAGATTTTTAATCAGTTTCAATTTCATTACTTGTGATTTGTCTGTTATATTCTCTATTTCTTCCTGGTTCAGTCTTGGAAGGTTATACCTTTCTAAGAATTTGTCCATTTCTTCCAGGTTGTCTATTTTATTGGCATAAAGTTGCTTGTAGTAGTCTCTTAGGATGCTTTATATTTCTGTGGTGTCTGTTGTAACTTCTCCTTTTTCATTTCTAATTTTATTGATTTGAGTCCTCTCCCTCTTTTTCTTGATGAGTCTGGCTAATGGTTTATCAATTTTGTTTATCTTCTCAAAGAACCAGCTTTTAGTGTTATTGATCTTTGCTCTTGTTTTCTTTGTTTCTATTTCATTTATTTCTGCTCTGATCTTTATGATTTCTTTCCTTCTGCTACCTTTGGGTTTTCTTTGTTCTTCTTTCTCTAGTTCATTCAGGTGTAATGTTAGATTGTTTCTTTGAGATTTTTCTTGTTTCTTGAGGTAGGCTTGTATTGCTATAAACTTCCCTCTTAGAACTGCTTTTGCTGCATCCCATAGATTTGTTTTTTTTGTTTTTTTAGTTTGTTTTTGCAGTACACAGGCCTCTCACCGCTGTGGCCTCTCCCGCCGCGGAGCACAGGCTCCAGACGCGCAGGCCCAGCCGCCATGGCTCATGGGCCCAGCCGCTCCGCGGCATGTGGGATCCTCCTGGACCGGGGCACAAACCCGTGTCCCCCGCATCGGCAGGCGAACTCCCAACCACTGCGCCACCAGGGAAGCGCTGCTGCATCCCATAGGTTTGGATCATCATGTTTTCATTGTAATTTGTCTCTAGGTGTTTTTTGATTTCTTCAGTGATCTCTTGGTTATTTAGTAACGTATTGTTTAGCCTCCATGTGTTTGTGTTTTTTATCCTTTTTTTCCCTGTAATTGATTTATTATCTCATAGTGTTGTGGTCAGAAAAGATGCTTGATATGGTTTCAATTTTCTTAAATTTAGTGAGGCTTCATTTGTGATCCAAGAGGTGATCTATCCTGGAGAATGTTCTGTGTGCACTTGAGAAGAAAGTGTAATCTGCTGTTTTTGGATGGAATGTCCTATAAATATCAATTAAATCTGTCTGGTCTGTTGTGTCATTGAAAGCTTGTGTTTCCTTATTAATTTTCTGTTTGGATGATCTGTCCACTGGTGTAAGTGAGGTGTTAAAGTCCCCCACTATTATTGTGTTAATGTCAGTTTCCTCTTTTAGAGCTGATAGCGTTTGCCTTATGTATTGAGGTGTTCCTATGTTGGGTGCATATATTTTTATAATTGTTATATCTTCTTCTTGGATTGATCCCTTGATCATTATGTACTGTCCTTCCTTGTCTCTTGTAACATTCTTTATTTTAAAGTCTATTTTATCTTATATGAGTGTTGCTACTCCAGCTTTCTTTTGATTTCCATTTGCATGAAATATCTTTTTCCATCCCCTCACTTTCAGTCTGTATGTGTCCCTAAATCTGACGTGGGTCTCTTGTAGACAGCATATATATGGGTCTTGTTTTTATATCCATTCAGGAAGCCTGTGTCTTTTGGTTGGAGCATTTAATCCATTCATGTTTAAGGTAATTATCGATATGAATGTTCCTATTACCATTTTGTTAATTGTTATGGGTTTGTTTTTGAGGTGTTTTTCTTCTCTTGTGTTTCCCACTTAGAGAAGTTCCTTTAACATTTGTTGTAGAGCTGGTTTGGTGGTGCTGAATTCTCTTAGCTTTTGCTTGTCTGTAAAGCTTTTGATTTCTCCATCGAATCTGAATGAGATCCTTGCCGGGTAGAGTAATCTTGGTTGTAGGTTCTTCCCTTTCATCACTTTATGTATATCATGCCACTCCCTTCTGGCTTATACAGTTTCAGCTGAAAAATCAGCTGTTAAACTTATGGGAGTTCCCTTGTATGTTATTGGTCATTTTTCCCTTGTTGCTTCCAGTAATTTTTCTTTGTCTTTAATTTTTGTCAGTTTGATTACTGTGTGTCTCGGCATGTTTCTCCTTGGGTTTATCCTGCCTGGGACTCAATGCACTTCCTGGACTTAGGTGGCTATTTCCTCCCCCATGTTAGGGAAGTTTTCGACTATAATCTCTTCAAATATGTTCTTGGGTCCTTTGTGTTTCTCTTCTCCTTCTGGGGCCCCTATAATGCGAATGTTGGTGCGTTTAATATTGTCTGAGGGATCTCTTAGGTTGTCTTCATTTCTTTTCATTCTTTTTTCTTTATTTTGTTCCACAGCAGTGAATTCCACCATTTTGTCTTCCAGGTCACTTATCCGTTCTTCTGCCTCAGTTATTCTGCTATTGATTCCTTGTAGTGTATTTTTCATTTCAGTTATTGTATTTTTCATCTCTGTTTGTTTGTTCTTTTAATTAAACATTTCTTGCATCTTCTCAGTCTTTGCCTCCATTCTTTTTCCGAGTTCCTGGATCATCTTCACTGTCATTATTCTGTATTCTTTTTCTGGAAGATTGCCTATCTGCACTTCATTTCATTGTTTTTCTGGGGTTTGTCTTGTTCCTTTACCTGGTACATAGCCCTCTGCCTTTACATCTTATCTATCTTTCTGTGAATGTGGTTTTTGTTCCACAGGCTGCAGGATTATAGTTGTTCTTGCTTCTGCTCTGTGCCCTCTGTTGGATGAGGCTATCTAAGAGGCTTGTAGAAGTTTCCTGATGAGAGTGATGGGTGTTGGGTAGAGCTCAGTGCTGCTCTGCTGGGCAGCACTCAGTAAAACTTTAATCCATTTGTCTGCTGATGGGTGGGGCTGGGTTCCTTCCCTGTTGGTTGTTTGGCCTGAGGCAACCCAACACCTGGAGCTTACCCGGCTCTTTGATGGGGCTAATGCCTGACTCTAGGAGGGCTCACTCCAAGGAGTACTTCCCAGAACTTCTGCTACCAGTGTCCTTGTCCTCAAGGTGAGCCACAGCCACCCCCCTCCTCTGCAGGAGACCCTCCAGCACTAGCAGGGAGGTCTGGTTCTGTCTCCTATGGCGTCACTGCTCCTTCCCCGGGTCCTGATGTGCACACTAATTTGTGTGTGCCCTCTAAGAATGGAGTCTCTGTTTCCCCCAGTCCTGTCAAATCCTGCTAGCCTTCAAAGTCTGATTCTCTAGGAATTCCTCCTCCCGTTGCCAGACCCCCAGGTTGGGAAGCCTGATGTCAGCCTCAGAACTTTCACTCCAGTGGGTGGACTTCTGTGGTATAAGTGTTCTCCAATTTGTGAGTCACCCACCCAGCAGTTATGGGAATTGATTTTATTGTGATTGTGCCCCTCCTACCATCTCACTGTGTCTTCTCCTTTGTCTTTGGATGTGGGTTATCTTGTTTGGTGAGTTCCAGTGTCTTCCTGTTGATGATTGTTCAGCAGTTAGTTGTGATTCCCTTGCTCTTACAAGTGGGAGTTAGTGCACGTTCGTCCATCTACTCCACCATCCTGAACGGATTGTGGAGTCCACTCATTTCTCTTTTAGCTCCATACCATTGGAAATCACTTAGAATCAGTGGGACCAAGCACAAATCAGAGCTGCAGAATGCTAAGAATAATTGAGACATGGCCCCCTACTAGAACAATTATTAAGAATTATTCTTTAATTGCTGTAAATGTTCTGTCAAGCTGAATAATACCAACGTGAAAAATATTTATATTTTCATTAGATACATATACTAAGATAAGCGATTATATTAAATGTCGTTTTACCCTTTTGTTTCTGATATGGCAAATCTTAGCTAATCAACATAGATATTGTGAGTATCTTTTATATGTACCATTTGTTTTCTGCATATTAGCCAGCTGTTGGGATATTAAAAGTAAAATTTAAAAACCCAACCTCATTTTAGGCTTGTTGAATATATGAAATTACTTTTCAGTTATTTGATTTTTTATGTTGAAAACAATACTTTTATTTTAATAGAAATATGTGGTCATTGCAGGGAATTTGGAAAATATATAGAAGTTCAAATAAAATGAATACATGAAGTATTCATAATTCCAGCCAATAAACATAGTCATGTCATTGTATTTCCCTTTATGTTTCTTTTCTTTTCATAAGAAAAATGTATTAATGTAAATAATGGAATCAAATATACATACAAAATTGTAGCCTGTTGTTTTCCAACTTTCCTATCAGTTGTTTTTCAAAAACACTACTCTAATGACTGTATAGATTTCGTCTTAGGTATATACATAAATAATTTGTTTAACTGTTATCCAACTGTTAGAATTTATGGTTATTTATCTTTTTTCATTATTAGAAATAATGCCACAGTGAACATCTTTGTCTACACATCTGGCCAATTTGTAGACAGGACAGTCTGTTTTGGTCCTTTAAATAGTCTTAGAACTGAGGTAAAAAGATTTGAATAATTTTTATGACAGACTGCCAAATTTCTTCTCTTCTCCCACCAGACTGCCCCAATTTATCCTGCCACCTTCAGGTTACAAGGGCACTCAATTCTTCACAGTTTCCCTACATCTGCTATTATCATATTGAAATCATAATTGCTGCAATTTTATGTAATTCCTAGAAGTTGCTTCCCATAATTCCCTTTATTTTTAGACCAATTTATGTTTTAAAAGACATACAATTCATGTATATTTATTTTATTATGACAAAATCATATAGGTATTATTTAGAAAGATCTATTGTAGCCACAAAGCAATATTAATTTTTTGTAAATTGATGAATACAGACAAATTATCAGTGGTTTTTTTTTTTTGGTTTGTTTTCTAACATATATATGAGTTTTGAAGGGTAAAGTTATTTAAATGTTGAGCAAGATTAACTAAGTATTATTCACATGACCATTGTACCACCATAATGAAAGATTATAATGTGACTTCCGCCATAAGATTTCTAGAAAGGAAATGGCAGTTAACTTTTATGAGATAAACTTTTGGTATTTTTACTAAAGAGTAGTTGAATACCTAGCCTCTTGGAGGACAGGTCTGAGAAATCTGTTAGGATTCGTTGAGGGGGAAAACTAAATATATAAATTCTTCTCCAGAGTTGGTCAGTCACATGTCCCTCAGGTTTGCCTCTTCTCCTAGTTGTGTTCATTTGCAATTAAAAGCATACTTGATTAAAAATGTTTAATTAGTAGCAGATTGGCAAATTTTCCAGATTTCCCTATAATTTTTCATAGCCATGCCCCAAGATTTTCATGAAAGTTTCAATGTTGAACTAACTTTTTGCCATCCAAAAACATATTTGATCAGAAGGAAGAAATATCACCCAGTAATATGTTTTCCAGTGCTTCTTATGTACTAAATCCACAAATTAAAATACGTTGCTAATTAGCAAATTTTTAAAGTTTCTTTCAAATGAAACCTAAAGTTTTTTTTTTTAGAATTTGAAATAGAAAAACATTGTGCATATTGAAAAGAACAGATTAAGTCCTTACCTGATATACCTGAGTTCAAAATGAAATATGTCTATCAGTTGTTAATGATGTGATATTTTAAATCGTTTTCAATGTATTTCAAATTAAAGAATGAGTTTCCTTTATCAAGAACAGAGTTCACTCGAGTCCTTCAGGTATTCCTACAGGATGTATGATAAACATACTATAAATCAAGAAAGTACTTTCCTGTAGGAAAATCTCTATAAGCCCTTTAGAGAGATGTTCAGTGTAAGATTAGCCCAGAGCATAATAGTAAACCAGGGATGTTCATGTTAGTAGTGATCCCTTGGCCCTTCCTCCTTTTAGGTGCCATTGAATCCCCATAATTCCCCCCAAAAAAGCACCTACTGTCCCATGAGCATCCATACCCCAAATTTCTTCTCTTTGTCTTAAGGTTTAAACCTAGTCCCAATTTAATCTCATTTGTTTTTTTTCTGCCATTAAAACTAAGACTGTCTTAGATTTTTAGAAAGAACATCATAACCCCAGAAGAATGACTTCTATGATGGGTATTATAATCTTGTACTTGAAGAAATATTGGACCAATACTCAATCACACCTGTTACAAAAGAGTATATAAGTGAGAAGTAACTCTCTCTCCCCTTCTTGTCCCCTGGTCACTCAATTCCCCTCCCCAAGAACAACCACTGTTAGAAGTTTTATGTGTATACTTACAGAAATATCCCCCTCATCTGTAAGCATTTGTGTGAATTCCTTATAATTTTTACATAAATGAGACCATAATATACAAAGTGACCTATACTTTTCTATTTAAAAATGTAACATCACAAAGATATTTTATTACTTATAGAGCGACCTCATTCTTTGTAATGGCCTCATGGTCCATTGGATGGGTGCAGCATCATTTATTTAATCAGTCACTATTATTGGGAATTTTAAGGTATTTTCAAACTTTTATAAATAATACTGCGTGACTGCTCTTATATATCAATATATGTAGGATTTTCTTGATCATAGGTTGTGAACATTTTTTAAACCTTTACTATGTAATGCCAAATTGCCCTCCATAGAGATTGTACCAATAGATCACCAAAGTTTGTCTTTACCCTCACCAACTCAGCACATCAGACACTGATTTTTGTCAATGACAGGCTAAAATAAGTATGAATTTCTTTTTATCAGAGGTTGGACAAATTTGCCTTCAAACCACACCTATTTTAAAACTGATCTTATCTATTCACCCCTAAGGAGAAAATTCCATGACCTTTTTGGAATCCAGGCACCCATTAACCACCATAGAGAGAATGCATATCTATTGTGCAAAGCAGGGTAACCACTGCTTAGTGGCTTCTGTATAACATGCAAATACTGTGTCAACGTTTTCTTCTTCAGGATAGATAATTCCTTTCCCAATGACTATAAATTGCTAATTTAATTCAGTTCATAGCTAATTAATTAGCTAAGGCTGTTAAAACCTCTGACTGATATATAAAAAGGTCTACTTAATTGGTTAACTTGTTAGCAGAGTACTAATCAAAACTTTACTTGATGAAATAAGTTTATTGCACATTTTGGAGAGATTGTGCTGAGTTTTCCAGTTTTTAGTTTAGATAATACATGCACATTTTTCAAAATTCAAGTACAAAATAATGTAGAGTGAAAATAACTCGTCTATATTTCTCAATCCCCCATCAGACAGTTTTTCTTCCAGAAGACACTGTTAACCAATTTCTTAAAGAAGTGTGTGTATGTGTGTTTGTGTGTGTGTGTGTGTGTGTGTGAGAGAGAGAGAGAGAGAGGGAGGGAGAGAGAGAGTGTATATACTGATATCAAGCCAAATAGACTATCATCAACTTGCTTTTGTTCACCTTACAATGTGTTTTGGAGGCATTTTCATATCAGTATATATAAAGTCATATCATTCTTTTTAACAGCTATGTAGTATTCTGTTGGGTAGACATACTGTAGTCCGTAATGATGGACATTTAGGTTATTTGCAAACATTGGATATTACCAAAGTTGCTGCATGTGCATATGCCATTTCCCACATGTACGAGGATCTCTGTAGGAAAAATGATTAGAATTCCTAGGTAAAATAATAAGTGCATTTGTTGTTATATGTTGCCAAATTGCCCTCCATGATACTTTATGCCAATTATACTTCTACCTCCTTGTGTCTCTATGAGACTGCCTGTTTTTCCATACCCTGCACAACTCAGGATTATCAGCATTTTGATATTTGTCAGTCTTAGAGAACAGAAATTATGCTTTGCTGTAGCTTTGGGGGGGTTATTTTCGTATATTTTCCTTCTCATTTTCTAAATTGGAATCATAGTGTTTATTCAGTTTTTCAGTCACTTAGCAAAATATTGAGAACATTTTCCATTTACTAAATATCTTTATAAACATTATTTTTAATAAACTTATGATTTTGAAATAATTTTAAATTCATAGAAACATTGCAAAGATAGTACATTTGTCTTTTGTTCCTCATTTATTTATTTATTCAGTCATTTATTTACATCAGTATGGATTCATGTGTATTTTATACTTTGGGATATAATCTTAACACTGTGTTATTTATTTATTTTCTTACTCAAATTCTTCCAGATTTAGTCATTGGGAGCTGTTTCAGGTTGACTTCTGTGTCCCTCAGACATAGCCCCAAACCTTTTGTTAGTTGAGCATATCCTTATTTTCTGGTACAAGATGCTCCAGGATCATCTTGTATTTTCCTTGCCCAGGCCTAGAGTCAGCCATTTCTCCATGGACTCTCGGTTCCTTCAATGGAGAATAGGATTTAGAAGTGAAGATCAGGGCACAAGTATGTTTGTTTCTACTCTAGCGTTAATGCTTCAAGGCCCTCTCAGTGGACAGAATTGAGTAGTATATGCATATATATGTATCTATATTTATTTCTTTATCTCTCCCTCTGTACATATATGAAGGTAAATATGTGTTTGTGTTTATGTCTCTGACTCTAATGCAATAGTGAAGGGTTCATTCTAGTCTTCCTTTCTTGTTTATCTGTAACTTCCCTCACCAGTAACCAGGCTGCCACCATCCACCATCTATCTACTTATTTGTTCAAACCCCAGAGTACATACAAAGCAGTTTCAAAATATTAACCTATATTCATATGAGAAACAAATTTGCCAACTAAAATTTTGGTTGTAGTTCTAATTTGCATTTTTATATTATCCATGAGATTGAATATCTTTTCTTATGTTTAAGAACTATTTGAATTTTTTTCCTAAGTGTTTGTTATATTCTTGAGGCATTGAAGATTCAGTTATTAGCCTATTCTCATTCATTTGTAAGTACCTTGTACATTAAGGAAATTAGCCCTTGATCCATAATGTGAGTTGCAAATGTTTTTTCAGTTTGTCATTTGACTGTATATATGTATATATACGGTTTATATATACATATATGTAGTTTATGTACATATATACATATATAATTTATGTAGATAGATGTATATACTTCTTTTTAACTTGACGCACATTTTTTTTCCAATTGGAGGATATGTATATAAACAATCCTCTGAATGGTTGAATGAAACAACTATGTATAATAATTTGTTCTCAAAACTAAGTAATATAAGTGGATGATTTTACCTCTTGTAGATAACCAAGTCTTATATTTTCATGTGTGTGTCCAAAATTCCCACTTATGTAAATGAGAACCTATGTTCACCTGACTTGTATTTTGGGTTTTCTTGACTCTGTTCCTAGCATGATGTATCCTAGTACTAGTATAAATTACTGCAAAATTCTTTTAAAGAAATGTTCAACCAATGTTATAACTGACTTAAGGCATATAATGAGATAGTTTCATTTCTAGGGAGAAAACATCGGACAGTCTTCATTTGCAAAGTTTTCTTCTACACATAATTACTCAATTCTCAGGGCCAACCACAGCGTATTCTGTAAAATAGTTGCTCCTCAATCACGTACTGCAGTTACTGTACTTTACAGCACAGGTTCTACACCCGCTATGGCACTGAATTTTTATTACAATGGGACTAAGCTGTGGTGAGCCATCAGGAGAGTTCCTGTTTGACAAGTGTCTTAAGATTATGGATATATCTTCTATGTTTAGGACTCCCATAACTATAATGGATTTTTAAACTTAGTTTATACAAAATATTTAATCATATCCTATGATGTGATGTTTATATTCCTTCCACTTTTTTGTTTTCCATTTTTGATTTCTTTGGGGGAAATTCCTAAGTATGAAATTATTATGGTAAATTGTATGAAGGATTTGTGTCCTTTAATATAAAATATAAGACTTTATTCCAAAAAGAATGTTTCAGTTTGCAACCATACAAATGGTTTTTAAGATTGCTCATCTCACACCACTCTGTCAGTATGATGAACTTGAAAGAATCTATTATATCTTTTGCCCATTTTTTTCTACTTGGGCTTCAGTGTTTGTTTGCTTTTTAATCCTTTTTTTTTAATATTAAGGATATTAAATCTTCATCCACTCCATTTGATATAAATACATTTCCTTATTTCATGATTTATACCTTCATTTTAAAGGAATGGAAAAAGGCTAATAAATTTATGATTCCTTTTCCACTAAAAGTGAAGGTCATATTTTGTGGTTTAGTTATAAAAGATTCATTTATTTAGATGACTTTGACTAGTAAATTGACTTCCTTTTCACAGAATCACAAATAATAGAACTTTATTTCCGAACCCAGTGTGTTCATCCAAAATAATCGATTTGACCCCATATTACATGATACTTTATAGCACAATAATAATTATAATAGTGTACATTTGTATATAATTTAAAAAATATTTTTCACTCGTAATCCTATTCTATCCCCCTACAACCTTGTGCTTTTCATTTCTAAGAATTGAAGAAATTGAGGCAGTCAGTGGTCAAGTGGCTTTTGGGATTAGCTGCTATGTACTGGCAGTAGCAAAGTAGAACCTAGAGTCTGCCCACTCTAACCAGAAAAAAAAATTTTTTAGAGATATTTGTGTTATTCCCAGAATTGTTTTAAAAAAAAGAAAGCAATTCAAGAAATTGTTGTTCTTTTTTGACTTTAGGTTAAGGAAGAAATTGAATGAGTAAGAAAGATAAGATTAAGTATTTAATAAAATAAGACAAGATTAAGATATAAGGTTAGAAAAGAAAAAAGATGTTGCAAAAGACTATATACTGTAGAGAGATGGTCCATACATTTTGTTTTCAGCTTCGAAGCAGCAGCACGAAGAAGTAAACATGATCTTTCACCTGTACTGAGAATATAAGCCACATGGCTTTCTGTGATCCTTAAGGCCACAGGATCTAGCCCCTGCCTGTCTCTCAAACCCATTTGTTCTAGTCTCTCCCTGAACTTTCATTGTTCTCTAGGCTCCCTAAACCGGCCTCTTCTCTATTTAAGCAAACCTCAGCTTTTTTCCTACCTGTGGGACTTTGCATTTCTTTTATCTGGAGAACTCTACCCTTGGGTCCCTGTAAATCTGGCTCCTCTTTGTCTTTAGGTCTATCTTGTGCCTCTGAAGCCACTGGCCACCCTATTCAAGGGAGCCCTTCCTCCATTAATTCACTGTCACATTGCCTTGCTTATTTCTTTCCCATGGTCAGCTGGGGAGGAACCATGTTCACTCCTTCAGGGAGGCAATATTGATTAATGTCAAGAGTGTATACTCTGTAGCCAGGCAACCCAGATTGAATTCTGCTTTCCTGCTTGTGTTTGTATGACGTTAGGCAAGTCACTTTACTGTCTCTGTACCTGAGTTTTCTCACATATAAAATGTGAGAAACTAAATACTCTTATATGAAATAGAACTACATACTTCATAGAGATTTTTTTGCTTAATTCTTCTATAGTTAATGCAGGTCTGTGGAATAATGGGAAAGTACAAATGGGAAACCTTACTGCTTTTTATATCAAATAAGCCAGTAACTGTTGCTATAGCTTTTGTTTTGTTTTCTAAACATAAAAAAGTCCTAGGATTCCTAGGAGGTCTCCTGTTTTCCAGCTTTGTGCTCTTGACTTTCAATCTGCTTCTCTTTTCACTGATCCCTTTTACAGTGAGACTCTTCCAAAGGGTTGTCTACACTCCCTGTTCATCTGCTTTTGTGTCTTGATCCCATTTCAATTGGTTTCTCTTTGCTACCACTCCGCTGAAACTACTCTAGTCAATGTCTCCAGGGGCCTCCACCTCATTGAAACCCATGTAACTTCTCAGTTGTCAATGTACTAGACCTGTCAACAGGATTTGGCACATAGATTACTTGATCCTTATTGAACAAATCCTTCACCTAGCCCCCAGAAAGTGTACCTTCTTGGTTTTCCTCCTATTTCACTGGCTGTTCCTTTTCAGTTTTTATTGCTAGTTTCTCCTGATCACCCTAACTCTAAATGCTGGCGTATCTCAAGAGTAAACCTTTGATTCCATTTACATCTGCACTCATTTGCTAGGTGATTTCCTTGTCACATGTCTTAAAACACTGTCTATATAGTAGCAACCTCCAAAGTAATACTTCCAGCCCAGACTTCTACACCGATGCCACATTCTTGACATTTACCTCCTTGACATCTCCAGTAGGACATCTAATAGGAGTCTCAAAGTCAGCATATCTAAAGCTTGGTTCCATATCCTCCCAAATGAGCATCACCAATAGTCACCCCCCTCTCAGTTGAATAGCAACTCCATCTTTCTGGCAGCTCAAGCCAAAATATTTGGAATAATCCTTGGCTACTCTCTTTTTCTCATCCGACCTTTAAATAAATTCTGTTGGTTATATCTTAAAATAGACCTAGACCCGAAGCACTTCTCATCCACTTTGTTGCTACTACTCTCAACATTTTATTGCTACCACTGAGATAAGCCACCACCATTCCTTACCTGCATCATTTCAGTAGCCTCTCATGTGGTCTCCCTGTTTCCATGCTTACCCTCAGGTTTATATAGCAGCTAAAGCAACTTGTTTAAATTATCAGTCAGGTCATGTCACTCTCCTGTCACTTCTGTAGCAGAGTCCCATTACCTTATAAAATAATATCCAGAATCTTTACTATGGCCCATGAGACTTTTCTTGATCTAGCCCCTGTTTCCTTCTGTGAGCTCACTTCCTACCAGCCTCCCCTTGTCCATCCCTTCCTTGAACATGAAAGCCCATTTGATCTCTGTGAAGTTGATCTTGCTGTTCTCTCTGCTTGGAAATGTCTTCCTTCAGATATTTGCATAGCTTGCTCACTCATTTTATTTAGGTCTCTGCTCAAATGTCACCTTCTCAAATAGGTACTACCTCTTGACTGCCCAGTGCTAACTACAGTAGTACCCCTGTCTTCCTCTGTCTCTTACCTGGCTTTATTTTTGTTTATTATACTTACAGTACCTGATTATTATGAATTTTTTTTTTTTTTTTTTTTTTTTTTTTTGTGGTACGCGGGCCTCTCACTGTTGTGGCCTCTCCCGCTGCTGAGCACAGGCTCCAGACGCGCAGGCTCAGCGGCCATGGCTCACGAGCCTAGCCACATGTGGGATCTTCCCAGACCGGGGCACGAACCCGTGTCCCCTGCATCGGCAGGCGGACTCTCAACCACTGCGCCACCAGGGAAGCCCTATTATGAATTTTTTAAATCTCTTTTTTTGTCTGTTTCCCAACTAGAATATACATGTCATGAGGGCATAGGCTTTCTATATTCCTGAATCCTAGATCAGTGCTTGGAATCCAGAAGATGCTCACTAAACATCTAAAGGAAAGAAAGAATGAATGGCCTCTGTACAAATGTATTGTATACATGCTGCTATAATCATTCCTTAAATAAAATTTTAATACTCTTTTTGGATTGGACGCAATGATCCATTTTCTTTGACATTTAATGTTAGTTTTCAATGAGGCCATGATACAGCTACTAAAAACTGTGAGAATCAAGGGTGTAAGAGAAACCAAAAGTTCATCTGCATCAGCCAACACCTTCTAGCCTGTGCTGCACTCAGGTAACATCCATCTTCACTGAATGTTTGTCTTATTTTTATAACTATTCCAGCATTTCACAACCTTGATAGGACATCTTTTCCAATATTTAACTATTCTTTCAATTGAGCACCTATTTTTTTTTATGGCAAATCAGATTTGATCACAGCAGTTTAAGCTCATTTCTTTTGGAGATCTTCTGAGGAAGTAGAAATTTAATTTTGTGTATGAAATGCTTAGGTAGATTGGCCTGAATATTCAGTACACAGGTACATAGTAGGAACACTAATGCTTGTTGAATGTTGTTGATTGAATCATATGTAAACAAGAAAGAATTTTTTAGCCATTTCACGTATTTTAGAGTTTTTATCATAAGACCTGTTTCTATTCATTTGGTTATTCTTTCTTTACATACTCATTTTCCTACCAAATACAGACACCAAATATTCACATAGCAAATGAACACTAACCTTAAAACAATAATCCAAGGTCTCGCACATCAAAGTAATAGTTCATCTCAATGTCATGTTATAGTTTTAGATAATAGCTTTTCTGTTTGGCTCATGGAGGCATTCAACATAAATCTGTTTGGGATGGGTTAGGGTGGAGATGGCAGGGGAAATGGAAGGGGAACAGAGGAGAAAGATCATGTCTGGAAATTGATGGTCACATTCTATGTACGTTTGTTACCTTGAAAAAGATTAAGGGGAAGATGGGACCTCTTTATAATTCAGGGTTTTTTCATAATGTGGTAAGACTAACCCAAATAAATGATCAGCCACAACAGTGAGAGTCGGGCTACCCTTTGGGGACTGCATTGTTAAAGCCTGTCACAAAGGCCTACTTCCAGGATAGGAAAGTCTAATACAATTTTTTTCTTTGAATAGTGCATGGCTTACTTTTGATAAATAATAAATGCACTAAAATAAAAATAATACATGTTGTAAAAAAGTAAAAACATAGGTTTGTAAAAAGAAGCTAAAACACCATGATGACACCATCTAGATAGAATCATTACTATCTTTGTGCTTCTTTCCTGTCTTTCTTCTATGCATATTTTAACATGTTAATGAGAGTAGTATTGATTAGACTCTATAATTATGGATCAGGACTTTTAATCAGTATTACAATATATGCCCATTCCTTAAAAATGCCTAATTTTAATAATCACACAATAATATCTCATAATTTATCAAGGTATGTTAATTTGCCTAGCCATTTACTTATTGTGAATATTTTGGTTACTTTTATCATTCAGTGTTACACTTTTTTGCACAAAACCTTTAAATTATTTGGGAGGAGAAGTTTCTTTTTAAAAAGAAGAATGTAAGGCAAATGTTCTGAAAACCTGTCTTCTTACCAGTAGTGAATATTTTGGTCTCATGCAGTCCTTATAATTTTATTTTAGATTGCTAATTTGAATATATAAATTGCTAATTGAATCTCATTGTTATTTTAATTTGTTTAGCTTTGCTTACTACCAGTGTTGAACATTTTCTCATGTTTATTAGCCATTTGTGTAACTTCTTTGGGGATGTTTTCGTATAATATGTCAGTTTATTTATTTGGGTTTTAGTATTTCCATTTCTCCATAAATAGTTTCTGCAGTCAGGACAAGACTATCTAGTCCACCATCCATTTCATTTTTTTGCTTATCGGTTTACCTTAGTACTATAGAATGGTAAAGAAATGTTCAAGACCATGTAGCAGACAGTGGCTTAGAAAATAGTCTTTGTTTAGGCCCTATTCAAACATTTTCTAAATAAAATATCAAGCATCATTTTATTTATAGGCAATACTGTTTTATCTAGATTTATTTTATAGGATAAATCATTTTTTGTTTGTTGTTTGAAATCAAGTAAAACATGGTTCTCTCTACACTTTTATATATTTTCTTAATTCATGCTGTTTTCACACGTACGCGCGCACACACACAAATTTCTCATTTACTTATCTTTTTGGAAAATGGGAAAACTTAAAATAATATTCATACTTATATATATATATGTTATGCTTATATATAAAATATATATGTTAGTACTCTTTTAAATAAAGAGATGTGATGTTTTGAAAGGAAAGAGAAAAGGTGAGGATGTTGAAATTTTGGAATAGAAAGGTATTCCATTAGATTAGAGAATAGAAAGGTTTTTCCTTGTTTCTGTATGTTAAATATATTAGTCGGAAATACTTTTGTGGATGAGCATTTTTAATAGAAAATCCTTTGTGAGCTATGGTAAAATTAAAAATCTTGTTCTAAATTGAGAACATACGGATACAATGAGTACCGTTAGGGAATGTATCAAAGAGAGACTCCTAGAGAGTAACTGAGCAACTCATGACCTACCTGAGGGACCCTCAGTCTCACTTTCAAGTAACTATGAACACAAACACACAGAGAAAATACATGTGTGTGTAGACATTTATATTTTATATTTATATTAGTATTCCTTTTCCTATAATTTTAGTAATCAAATCTAGACTGGTCAATATAAGAAAGAAGGAAATCAATATTTATTAATCAGTTATGATGTTCTGGATTAAGCACAGCATATACTTAACCCTTACAGTGGTCCTGAGGAGAAGATTTTGTTATCTTCATTTTGCAAAAGAAGAAACTCAGCTTAGAGGAGTATAGACACTCATGATTACAAAGCTAGCAATGGGCAGATCCGGATTCAAACCCAAGTCTGACTCCAAGGACCAGACTTGGTTACAAACCCAAAGTGTTTTTATCATAAATCCTATTCCACAAGTCATCAAGGGAAAAAAAAAAAAAAAAGATTATCCTGTTATCCTAAAGTAAGCAGCTGAAGAGTATAAAGAATCAAAACAGTAAATCTTAGAATTATAGGGTTTTTTTTTTTTTTTTTTGTATTGGAGGAGACTTCCATTTAGGGTAGGAATGAATTGGCAGTAAGGCCACAGAGTGTGTTAAACTGTGTACATCCATAGTGATGTGATGTAAATGGTGTCCCTTGAGTTCTCCAGTCTATAACCTACACAGTGTGGCAGCCCATTATGGGAAAACCATGGCCATCTCATCTTCCTAGCTCTGAGGTGCAACCTGCAATGTAATTTCAGAAATGCATTAGAGGTGGGAGACTGAATCTCAGGGAAAATCAAGTTTGGTCAGCTTACAGAGTTAATTTGGTGCTTCATCATTGTACTGGCCAGGTCTTGCCAAAGAAGCAGCTCAATCCTTTGAAATTGTTCAGTCTGGAAAGAAGACAAACAAACAAACAAACAAAAAAAACCCCACAAAACAGAGAGATACGAAGGAGAGGCATACCTTTTCATCCCCCCAAATTTAACCAGTGCTGTGCCACTTCTCAGGGATAAGTGGCTGGCATAAATTGTGTTTTCAAAACAATTAGATTAGGGAATTTTTTGTCTATATATTTTTTAAAAAGGATAATGTTTGCATCATTTCTGTTAGACAACTCTTATTATTATAGAATACAATAATAGGAGCCACCATGAGTGAAAGTGTATTTTGCATTTAAGTATGGTGCGAGGTCAAAAAGTCCAATTTCAAAAATGTCTTGCTCAACAAAATTTGTTCAGTGTAGCAGCACTACAATTAGATACTGCAATTCATGCCAGATATGAAAAATGCAATCCAACTTCAAAAATGCAAGAAAGGAAGGAAGGAAGGAAGAGAGAAAGGAGGAAGGCTGGGGGGAGGGAAGATAAAAGGAAGGAAAAAGAGAACAGGAGAGAAGGAAATTAGAGAGGGAGGGAAAGAGGGAATAAGAGGAAAAGAGTAACATGATAATAACCAAAGAATTCTTAAATGGTATTGAATCAACTGAGATGTTTGTCATTAAAAAAGACGTAATTTATTTTTTGTACAGTAAACTGCAAAACATTGTATTTGTCCTAAAGTGGTAAGTGTGCAAAAAGAAAAATAAAGAGCTCATTCATCATTGCTCCATAGTCTTCTGACCTGTGTTTGACCAGCCTTCAGGGTAACTCATTGCCCTTCCCTTCCTTCCTCCCTGTCTTCGCAGCCCTCAAGGAAAACAATTCTAGTGTTAGAGACAAGGATGTGTTTGTGTTTTGAAAGTAGGGGGAAGAGAAAGGAGAATATGCAAGAAAAGTAAAACATTTCTGGTCCCTTTTGTACAGGATGGACTCCAGGAGTGCTGAGAGTCCTGTAAGACCCAACACACCCAGGTCCTTCCTCCCTGCTACCCTAACTGCAAAGACTAAGGAATCGGGAGGCCACCCGGCAAAGCTGCAGAAAAAATGAGTTTTAGCTGCCCTTTTACCTCAATGCTGTAAACACCCTATTTTGGAAGGTAGTCTTGATTTGCCTACTTCTTGATGAACTTGAGTTTCTGAAAGCCTGCTGAAAATCCCAGATCCCTGATGGAAGTAACTGAAGGCTGACATGGTGATCCGATCCAGAAGATGGGGAAAAAAAGGACAGTATCTATATATGTGGTGTGTCTCTGAGAGAACCAAACAAAGTTGGAATAGGAAGGGGTACAATCAAGAAAAGAACTTAAAATCAAAAGAGATAGTGGTTAATTCTACATCTTCCTTCAATTCTCCCTTCCCCTATTTCTGTAAATGGAACAATGATCCAGCCAGTGGCTCAAGCCAAAACAGAGGAGCCATTCTAATTCCTCTCCTTCCCGGTCTCCCAGCCCCTCCCCCACCCCATTACCAAGCGTCCGCAGATTCTCTCAGCTCTACCTCAGAACCTGTCTGACCTCTTCTTGCCACCTGTCTAGATTGTTTCCCTGCTTCTGCTCCTACTGATGGTCCAAAGTAATCTACAGTCTGTGATAGCTAGGAATCAGAAACCCTTTCCAAACATTTTTCTTTAAATTCCTAGATGCTGGTTCTGAAGTCTCCTGTGCTCCCAGCTTCTTGCTTTTGTGAGTGCGTCCTCTGATCCACATCATGTTAATGCAGATATTCTAAGACTTAATGCTATGTCTGGATACTGGAGAACCAACAGAAGATTTGAAAAACTGTAAATAAAAAAACTTGAAGTAGCTGAGGAAAACATACACATGTGTGTGTATATATATACACACATTTATATGTGTCTGTGTGTCTATGTATGTTTTTAAAGTATGCATCCATATACAAGTATGTGTATATTATATATACATATATATATATATATTTTTAAGTATTGCAAATAGTAGGATGGTTGAGGTTATAAAGCCTACAATATTGGTGAGAATACATGAAGCATGTCATTTCCGCCTTTGCAAGCACTCTTTCACTCTTTGTTCCTCTGTAATAGAGTTGACCCCTTAAGACTTTAACTCATTAGTGAGCACATCCCCTGAGTCACCCCTGGTGGAGCCGTGATCTTATCACAGTGTTGGCAGAAGGCAGCTTTGGTTATTCTCCAAGCTCGGTTTGCTTTGCTCACCAACGTGAAAAATTTAAAAAGAAAATAACTCCAGTTCATTCTTGTATAACTCAAATAGTATTTTAGAACATTATGAAAATCACAGGAATGGCTGAATTAAACATGAAACTGAAGAGATTTTTAGCAAGAACTTCTTCAAAATACTTAACTGAGGCTTTTTTGCTTTCACAAAAATTCTACACCTGTTTCTAGAACACTGATAGCTAAAATAATTGATGCTTGACTAAAGAATGTCAATGTAATTTATCCATCAGGCCTAACTACCTCAAAATCTATGCGACAAATATTTCGTGTATTCCAAACTATTACCTTATTACTGGCAAAAAGGAATCCAAGGTGACAGATCTGATGATACTTTATAAAAATTGTTAATATAAAAATGGCAAGGGCCTCCCTGGTGGCGCAGTGGTTGAGAGTCCGCCTGCCGATGCAGGGGATACGGGTTCGTGCCCCGGTCTGGGAGGATCCCATATGCCGCGGAGCGGCTGGGCCCGTGAGCCATGGCCGCTGGGCCTGCGCGTCCGGAGCCTGTGCTCCGCAACGGGAGAGGCCACAGCAGTGAGAGGCCCGCATACCGCAAAAAAAAAAAAAAAAAAAAATGGCAAAAGATGAGTTTACTGCTTTTTTTTTTTTCGGTTGTTAATTGTTAAAGACACTGTGCTATAAAAATTAATGACAAATGAAAGCTGTCCAATAAGAGTAACAAAAGTAGGTTAATCTGGGCCTCCCTGGTGGCGCAGTGGTTGAGAGTCCGCCTGCCGATGCAGGGGATACGGGTTCGTGCCCCGGTCTGGGAGGATCCCATATGCCGCGGAGCGGCTGGGCCCGTGAGCCATGGCCGCTGGGCCTGCGCATCCGGAGCCTGTGCTCCGCAACGGGAGAGGCCACAGCAGTGAGAGGCCCGCATACCGCAAAAAGAAAAAAAAAAAAAAAAAAAAAAAAGTAGGTTAATCTCCTGAAGCTCATACGAATTATTCAGCATCTATTCTTTCCCCAGTAGTATTAGAATTCTCAAAAAGAGCTTAAGTAGAATATAGTCATTTCTTTTTCTGTTTAAAAAAAAATTTGGACTAGACCAGAGTTAGCTTTATCAGTGAAAAAAAGTCTTTATAATTCAATACAAAGCAGCCAAATGAGACCTCCAAAGGCAAAGAAAAAAAAAAAAAAAACCCGAAAACCTCAGATATGCAAATATGTGTAATTTCTCAGAGTGGTACAGGTATACACTTCAAGTAAAGTTTAAACAAAAATTATTCATTATCTCAAATAAGCCAGAACAATGCATTACTTTGCAAAAACAGATTGCCCTCTTTTAAAAAAAGTGATGTGTTTTGAACCTCAACCTGATATGATTTATGGTACTAATATACTTTGTGAGAGGACAGAATAGTGCTGATTATTCCTTGACATTACAGCGTACACTGTAAATCATATAAACATGCAGAAACAGAATGGCGGTAAAATCACTTGCAGAGCTATACCCATTCTCTTCTCACATAACTGTTGGTAGTTAAGCAAAACATATCCTTCATTTTATTTTTACAGCTTTATTTTTGAGATGATCAGAAGGTGAGATGAAGCATAGATAATATCATTCGGTTTACACAAAATATTAATGAAAATGGTAAATAATCTGATATAATTTCAAATTAAATTTAAGTCAAATAGGGCTTCCCTGGTGGCGCAGTGTTTGAGAGTCCGCCTGCCGATGCAGGGGACATGGGTTCGTGCCCCGGTCCGGGAAGATCCCACATGCCATGGAGCGGCTGGGCCCGTGAGCCATGGCCGCTGAGCCTGCGCGTCCAGAGCCTGTGCTCCGCAGCGGGAGAGGCCACAGCAGTGAGAGGCCCGCGTACCAAAAAAAAAAAAAAAAAAAATTTAAGTCAAATAGCTTTGGGGAAAGTCTTTCATTGTTTTCTGTTTTCCGAACCTTGGCTAATAATCAAATCAATACGGAATTTCTCTTTCTCCAACTGTTAAAAAACAACTATATTTCTTAAAGGAGAAAGGCATATTGCATATGATTCAGATTTTATTTATTAGGAACAAGTAGAATCCATTAGAACACATTAATCTAAAGCAGTTACCAAACAGTCGTTTCTCCAGTCTTGTGTTTATAGAACACTACTCATCTTTTCTACTTCCAAAAAAATCCTCCCGACGCTATACTCGTCTCTTCCCTAGAAGCCCCATCACCCTAGGGTGATGTCAGTAATAAAGAGAACCACTTAGGCCAGAAGTTGCCCAGATTGCCTCAATCCCATTAACCAGAAAAGCACCTGCACCCATTCCTCTTCCATGTAATAAGTGCCCTGCCACTCAAAGTGGCTTCCATCCTTCTCTTCTGGAAGCTTGATGGAAACACAGAAATCTCAGGCCCCACCCCAGACCTATGGAAGGTGAATCGACATTTTCACAAAATCCTGAGCTAATTCATATGTGCATTAATGTTTGAGAGGTGCTACTCTAGGATATTTTTTTAGTGCCTTAGTACTCTTCCTATAATAACCCTCCTGCTTATTGGTTTTCTTTTAAGTATTAAAACTACGGATCATGCTCTTTTGATCCCAGTTATGCTAAAAACGAGATCCTCACTTTCTGTTATGTCTTAGGTTAGTTCAACACCAGTTGGCATTGCTGTCTGGTTTTTGTGGTTGTTTTCTTGTCTTATGTCATTGGCTGTATTCAGTGGGCAAGTGTGTTTCACCTCACATGTGTCTATTATTTCTAAAGTAACATTAAATTTAGTTTCACGTTTTATCATTTCCCATTAAATCTAATTCTAAAGAATTAAATTATTTTCTCTATTAAACCTTGAGAAAGAGGAAACAGGGATATTGCAAATATGAAGTGACCTCATTCAAACAAGGCTACCAACCAAATGGCAGCAATAGATACTAATATTAAATCATTGAAATGATCACTCTTTAGTCTTGGCACATATAAATCAATCATTAAAACAACCTCAAATAAAAGCATTAGTCATGTTTTGTTTGGGTAAAATTCTGAAATTTCTTTAGAACAGGATTATTTGTTTTTGCTGAGCACTAGCATTTTTATAATTAATAGTTTGTTCTTATTTTTTTAATAGCCTCTTCATAGATATGCTTTTTTACTGAAGAATGTGTTCTGAGGCCTTAGTTTTCAAATATGCTACTCATTTTGCTTTCTTATCCTGCATCCTCCCTTTAAGGTAGAAAAAATTTTATTGCCCTTTCTGATTTTATTCTGATTATATGATCAGAAGGATAGGCTGTCAGTTTTAGTTTTTCTGACTCATTTTGATGAAGGATGCTGCTGCCTGCCCAAGCCATGTTTCTTTCACTTCTATTCTCCTGCTCATCTCCAAGTATTAATTTATTTTATAGCAACCAACTTATATATAAACAATATCAGGTGAAAATTTAAAGCTCTTTCTAGGTAACTGGAAGTTGCAAAAGTTATGTGGGTGGCCTTTTCCCTGTTCCACCTCTTTTTTTTTTTTTTTTTTTTTGCGGTACGCGGGCCTCTCACTGTTGTGGCCTCTCCCATTGTGGAGCACAGGCTCCGGATGTGCAGGTTCAGCGGCCATGGCTCACGGGCCCAGCCGCTCCACGGCATGTGGGATCCTCCCGGACCGGGACACGAACCCGTGTCCCCTGCATCGGCAGGCGGACTCTCAACCACTGCGCCACCAGGGAAGCCCATCCACCTCTTTTTTTTTGTAGGTGTTTGAAGATGTCTCACACAGGATTTAAACTATCTACACACAATGAAATAGCTGAAGATTTGAGGTAATTTAGATTTTTCTAGAGTAATATGACTAGTTCAGTTTTGACTTCTAGAAAAGCTTGAAAGATTTAGAAACCACCTCAAATTCTCTGCTTCCTTTTTATCCCTACAGATTATTCTATAGTCACTGCAATAGTCCTACGGAACATTTATTAAGGGCCTATTAGATTTTTGCAAGTAATGATTGTATCATCCTTCATCAATATTTCCCAGTTCACCAGATTCCTAGTTGTGGCTACATAAGGCTGTAATTATTTAACTCATTATTTCTAATTAACCTATGCTTTGAATTTCCTTTGTGGTTAATCTCTTTAATATGACCCATTCCCTTAAAAGACAAATTATCTAGTAGAAATAGAATTGGGTTCAGAGGTCACAACATGAGCCTTTTGGTCCTGAACCTGCTGTTCACTGACTGATGTCCTAGAAGGAGCTACTTGAGCTCCATGTTTTTTATGGTTATATTAACACTGACACTGAACTTAGAGGGATATTTTGAAAAGAAATAAAATGCTGTTTAGAAGGTCTTCTGAGCCAATGTTTAATCCAAACTATTAACTGCTTGTTTTCTACTGCTTTTATTGCTTCCCATTTTTCTCTATACCCTTTTGAAATGTGAGACAGACATGTTTCACTTGTTATCAGTATAAATGATGTAAAGTGATTTTCCTACCTGCTCTGATAAAAGAGAAAGGAAGGATCTGCCCTTTAATTTATCTATATTCTATTTGTGTTTTCAGTAATTTCACGCAGTGGTATTCAATTTTCTTTTCTAAGACAAGTTTCAAGATTTAAAACAAGGCTTAAGAAGTGATTCTGCTGTGCCGTGCCCTACAAAACATACAGAACTCTCTGTGATGGGGAGCCCAGATGGTGGTTTTGCTGTAGGCTTGTTCTGTTAAAATGTGGGCAAGTCAGGGTCTATCTTTTCCACCTGAAAATATCTGTATTTGGAAGAAAGAAAAAGCACTGGCACAGTTTCTTTTTATGGACAAAACTATATATAGTGACTTAGAAGCTTTTACTTGTTTTTATGCCAATAAAATGAGTTATAAATTCTGGAGAATGCTTTTACAAAAGAATAGAGGAGTATTTGGAATGACTCTAGTAATCACTGGTCTACTTGTATAAATGTACTTTATTCTCAAAGATGTGACCATGATGTTGATGGAAAATCAAGTCCACAAAGTGGAATTCTGCTTCTTCTATCTTGTTTTTGAAAGGCATGAGTTACATAGGGTAGGCAGAATCTTTTCAGTACTGTAATGTTCTAGAGATCTGTGTATAAATTGGTATTAAGGCTTTTTCTAACCTGAAAGAAAGTCAGGTAGATTCTAATACTGATGGTGACATCCTTTACATGCATACTGTCTTAAATTTTACACTATACATTTAAAAAATACTCCAGAGTAGAACATTTCGAAGTGTGAGCTTAAAGTTCTTGGTGTGGAAACATAGCTATAAATAGTCACATAGGAGGTTTTGTTAATTAAACCTTATTATTAGGAAATTAGAGAGACTGAAAAGTGATTGATTTATTAGTTGTTGTTTAGTTCAGACATTTTGGAAAAAAACTACATACTATTTATGCTCTCAGCAAAGTCAATAACAGAAAGAAATTTTAATTTACGGGATTTATCCTCTAGAATAGGGGTGCCTGTTTTTGTAAATAAATAGAACATGGTCAAGGAAATCTAGTTAGTAATTACTTAGAAATGCAGTGAATTGAATATTTAAATCAAATAAGACACAGATTAATTTTGAGCGAAGGCTACATGGATACATTTGTATCAAGGCCTACATAGATTCATTTTGAGCAAAGGCCACTGAGATCAGATTAACAAACTTTTTGAAGTTCTTTAAAAGTGTTAATGTTTTGGTTGATGGGATAAAGTAGTTGTAGTGTGAGTGGTTATGGAATGATTAGGTACCACATTTGAATACATAGGGTGTAATGGGATGGAAATTAATAAAAGTCAAGAGAAAAAGATGCATTTAAAAAAACAAGAGAATAAAAAGTATGAAATAAGCAAATTGATCTTTCAATTTAAGTTGTTGTTTTGAGGGTCTGGTAATGGGACATTGAGCTGTATATAACTTTAAACAAGTTCCTGTAACTGAAAGGTTGTTTCATTTACTCTGCAAAATGGGAGGTTTATCGTTAAACTCATTATCATTCATAAGATAAGAGAATAGGGAAAAAGGGGAGTATTGGGAAAGGTGCTAGGTGGGAGTCAGGAGAATAGAGCACCATCTTGGACCAACCTGTGTCTTTGAACATGGTGCTTCACCTCTTTCTTCTTTCTCTGGGGACTGTACCTATTATAAGTGTGTGTGGCTACAAGCAATAGAGAACCAGATAGACACTGGCCATAAACAAATGCAAGTTTATTTTTCATACCTAGCAAGAAAGTCCTCAAATATCCCAAGGGTAATGCAGTGGCTCAAAAATGTCATTAGTGTCCCAGGCACAATCCAGCTCCTTTAGTTTGTTGGCTTATGGTCTGCCGTCCAGGTGTTATGTCACATTCAAGGCAGACAAACCAGCAACAGGAGAAAGCTATATGTATCCTCTTATCAGGAGGACAGAGACTTCCCCAGAATATATCACCCCCAGCAGAAATCTGTTTAGGACTCAATGACCAGAACTGGATCACATGGAGACTCAGAGATGAAAGGGAGAGCAGAAAACAGAATTGTCATGATTGACCTTGACCAGATTTGATCCAACACCTGGCCAGATGGGTACATTGTCTGACCTTAAAAATGTCAAGAAAAGGACAGTGGATTTTAAATGGCCAATTAGTAGTGTCAGCCACAAGAATCCAGTAGACCCTGGTCTGGAGATTGTACATGAGAGGTACCTGGAGTTATTCACACTCAACGTTAAGGGCACAGGCCTCCAGACTCCCAATAGACAGACATCTGATACCAACTGAAGTGAATTTGCCAAACAGCAAGTCTGAGGGAACAGTCCTCCACTGGACCACTCTCGCTTCAGAACTGGCCACAAGTTTAGAGGTTGATAGGACCACCTACCACCAACCACCTTCATGCCAGCTGGCTACAAATTCAGGGTCCCCACGGATTCCCTTGGGTTCAGTAATTCACTAGAATAACTCACAGAACTCAAAAAAAGTGCTATAGTTAAAATGACTGTTTTATTACAGTAAAACGACATAAAATAGAACCAACCAAAGGAAGAGGCACATAGGGCAAAGTGCAGGAGGGGTCAAAACACAGAGCTGCCACTTACCTTCTCCCCTGGAGTACTGGATGGCATTCCCTCCTCCCACCTACTGTGTGAGACTTAATAACGTGACTCAACAAACAATTCAGAGTATTGCCAATCAGGAAAACTGACTTTATTTAGCCTTTGGTGCCTGGAGTTTTTATTGAGGTTCAATCACATACTGCCATATGGCTAACTGTTCATCTCTAACCCCTCCTGGAGATTCTGGATAATACTTTTAGTCTCTAGTTCCTTCCAAGATCAAAATTGTGATTCCTAAGCCCCATCATATATCACAAGTTGTTAGACTAGCTGGTGACTAAAGCCCCAAGGCCAACAGATACTCCTGTCAGGCAGAGATCAGTTCTCAGTAGCCAAGGGTAACAGAAGGACCTCTCCTGGATTAAAGTTCATCCTTCATTACACAAAGGGAATTGAAATGAAGGTCTGATGCAGCTCTCATATAATTCTGGCACTCAAATGTATTACCAGTTTATAGTGTTAGATTCCTGCTTAATATAGAACACCCCTCTCCACGGCACTGCTATAATTTTTTTTGACCTTGAACTTTTCCTACCACTCACATCTTCCCCTGTGGTGCAATCAAGCATCTTCCAACACCACCAGCCCGAGGAGTATAAAGCATTCTTAGCACCAGAAAACAACTGTCATTATACCAAGAGTGTTTCTGCATTGAGCCAAGCCTGTTCAAGGTGAAGGTGAATCCTCATTCTTTACCCCACTGTGGCCCCTGGCCACTCCCCAGCATTCAGCATTTAGTCCTGGATTCTGTGACTCGGCCTCCAAAAACTGGGCACACAGGCTGCTGGAAATGATCCCTCACTAAGTCAGAAAGCTGGACTTCAGCTGTGCTGACTCTTCTCAGTGCCATCCAGTGTTGCTCTGCCTCAGATTCCATCCTGCTCTTGTTGCTGCTGCTCTTGCTATTACGGAAACTTCCAGATGAGGAGCTGCCACATGTCTCACCAGATCATCCAGTGGTCATTTTGTTGCCCACATAATCAGCCTGCCTGGTCCATCTACACATTAAAATCTTTGTCAAATCCCGAGTAGGAGGAAGAGAGACCTCTGGTTCTCTACATTATTTTCTTGGGATTCCTACCAAAAAAAAAATGCGTTTGGTAAAACTGAGACCCAAAGAATTAAATGAGTGGGTGAAAGCCCCAGGGTAGTGAGTGGCCAAGCCAGGAGAGCAATCAAAGTACTATGACTTCTTTGCCTGCTTTCCCTAGGCTGACTGCCAAAAAGAATTGATTCCAGCAGTCTTTGCTGGGTGAAATTTTCTGCTTGCAGAGGCTCATGAAGTGTCAAATCAACAAAGTCTAAATGACAATTTTCACTGGCTATGTGTATCAGGACCAAAATCCCTGAGGAAGGAGACCCCTCTCATCATCACTCTGGGTCTGTAAACCTTTCTCTAGATCAGTGACCTAATCTAATCTTTTAAAATGTTAAAAGTGTTAAACTCTTGAACCTTTTTCATCTTATAAAGTTACTGGGTCCAGATCCATCAGTCTGCTTTTACCCATGATGGAATTAGAGAGTTTTAGATGAGTTAAAGGAGATAGCTCTCATTTAACAGCTGAGAAAAGGAAGTGGAGAGAGGCAGCAACCGTACCTAATTAGTGAGAGAGTTGGAATGGGAGCCCAGATCTCCTTTCTCTCTGCCCACTGTATTCTAGGGGCATGTTTTAATTCTCTGCTTAGAGAAGGAGAAAGAAAATAGAAATCAAACTTAGCAGAGACTCACCATCCCACCTATGCCCACCAGCAAGCCACTGTTCATTCTTTTTTGCTCTAACAAATGCTTAAGGACTCCAGTTCAAGAAACCTATGGCCACATGACTAAGTTCTGAAAACAAGAAGTAAATAGAATTTGGATGTCTTTTTTTTCCATTTTTTAATTTTTTATTTCTTAACATCTTTATTAGAGTATAATTGCTTTACAATGGTGTGTCAGTTTCTGCTTTATAACAGAGTGAATCAGTTATACATATACATATGTCCCCATAACTCTTCCCTGTTGCATCTCCCTCCCTCCCACCCACCCTATCCCACCCCTCTATGTGGTCACAAAGCACCGAGCTGATCTCCCTGTGCTATGCGGCTGCTTCGCACTAGCTATCTATTTTACATTTGGTAGTGTATATATGTCCATGCCACTCTCTCACTTTGTCCCAGCTTACCCTTCCCCCCCCCCCCCGTATCCTCAAGTGAATTCTCTAGTAGGTCTGCATCTTTATTCCCGTCTTGCCCCTAGGTTCTTCTGATGATTTTTCTTTTTTTTTTCTTAAGATTCTATATATATGTGTTAGCATACAGTATTTGTTTTTCTCTTTCTGACTGACTTCACTCTGTATGACAGTCTCTAGGTCCATCCGCCTCACTACAAATAACTCAGTTTTGTTCCTTTTTATGACTGAGTAATATTCCATTGTATATATGTGCCACATCTTCCTCATCCATTCATGGACACTTAGGTTGCTTCCATGTCCTGGCTATTCTAAATAGATCTGCAATGAATATTTTGGTACATGACTCTTTTTGAATTCTGGTTTTCTCAGGGTATATGCCCAGTAGTGGGATTGCTGGGTCGTATGGTAGTTCTGTTTTTAGTTTTTTAAGGAACGCTGCATACTGTTCTCCATAGTGGCTGTATCAACTTACATTCCCACCAGCAGTGCAAGAGGGTTCCCTTTTCTCCACGCCCTCTCCGGCATTTATTGTTTGTAGATTTTTGGGTGATGGCCATTCTGACCTGTGTGAGATGATATTTCATTGTAGTTTTGATTTCCATTTCTCTAATGATTAATGATGTTGAGCATTCTTACCTGTGTTTGTTGGCAATCTGTATATCTTCTTTGGAGAAGAGTCTATTTAGGTCTTCTGCCCATTTTTGGATTGTGTTCTTTGTTTTTTTGATATTGAGCTGCATGAGTTCCTTGTATGTTTTGGGGATTAATCCTTTGTCAGTTGCTTCATTTGCAAATATTTTCTCCCATTCTGAGGGTTGCCTTTTCGTCTTGTTTATGGTTTCCTTTGCTATGCAAAAGCTTTTAAGTTTCATTAGGTCCCATTTGTATATTTTTGTTTTTATTTCCATTTCTCTAGGAGGTGGGTCAAAAAGGATCTTACTGTGATGTATGTCATAGTGTTCTGCCTATGTTTTCCTCTAAGAGTTGGATGGTGTATACCCTTACATTTAGGTCTTTAATCCATTTTGAGTTTATTTTTGTGTATGGTGTTAGGGAGTGTTCTAATTTCATTCTTTTATATGTAGCTGTCCAGTTTTCCCAGCACCACTTACTGAAGAGGCTGTGTTTTCTCCACTGTATATTCTTGCCTCCTTTATCAAAGATAAGGTGACCATATGTGTGTGGGTTTATCTCTGGGCTCTCTATCCTGTTCCACTGATCTATATTTCTGTTTTTGTGCCAGTACCGTACTGTCTTGATGACTGTAGCTTTGTAGTATAGTCTGAAGTCAGGGAGCCTGATTCCTCCAGCTCCGATTTTCTTTCTCAAGATTGCTTTGGCTATTCGGGGTCTTTTGTATTTCCATATAAATTGTGAAACTTTTTGTTCTAGTTCTGTGGAAAATGCCATTGGTAGTTTGATAGGGATTGCATTGAATCTGTAGATTGCTTTGGGTAGTATAGTCATTTTCACAATGTTGATTCTTCCAATCCAAGAACATGGTACATCTCTCCATCTATTTGTATCATCTTTAGTTTCTTTCATCAGTGTCTTATAGTTTTCTGCATACAGCTCTTTTGTCTCTTTAGGTAGGTTTATTCCTAGGTATTTTATTCTTTTGGCTGCAGTGGTAAATGGGACTGTTTCCTTAATTTCTCTTTCAGATTTTTCATCATTAGAGTATAAGAATGCAAGAGATTTCTGTGCATTAATTTTGTAGCCTGCTACTTTACCAAATTCATTGATTAGCTCTAGTAGTTTTCTGGTAGCATCTTTAGGATTCTCTATATATAGTATCATGGCATCTGCAAACAGTGACAGCTTTACTTCTTCTTTTCCAGTTTGGATTCCTTTTATTTCTTTTTCTCCTCTGATTGCTGTGGCTAAAACTTCCAAAACTATGTTGAATAATAGTGGTAAGAGTGGGCAACCTTGTCTTGTTCCTGATCTTAGTGGAAATGGTTTCAGTTTTTCACCATTGAGGACGATGTTGGCTGTGGGTTTGTCATATATGGCCTTTATTATGTTGAGGAAAGTTCCCTCTATGCCTACTTTCTGCAGGGTTTTTATCATAAATGGGTGTTGAATTTTGTCGAAAGCTTTCTCTGCTTCTATGGAGATGATCATATGTTTTTTCTCCTTCAGTTTGTTAATATGGTGTATCACGTTGACTGATTTGTATATATTGAAGAATCCTTGCATTCCTGGGATAAACCCCACTTGATCATAATGTACGATCCTTTTAATGTGCTGTTGGATTCTGTTTGCTAGTATTTTCTTGAGGATTTTTGCATCTATGTTCATCAGTGGTATTGGCCTGTAGTTTTCTTTCTTTGTGACATCTTTGTCTGGTTTTGGTATCAGAGTGATGGTGGCCTCGTAGAATGAGTTTGAGAGTGTTCCTCCCTCTGCTATATTTTGGAAGAGTTTGAGAAGGATAGGTGTTAGCTCTTCTCTAAATGTTAGAATTAGCCTGTGAAGCCATCTGGTTCTGGGCTTTTGTTTGTTGGAAGATTTTTAATCACAGTTTCAATTTCAGTGCTTGTGATTGGTCTGTTCATATTTCCTATTTCTTCCTGGTTCAGTCTCGGAAGGTTGTTCATTTCTAAGAATTTGTCCATTTTTTCCAGGTTGTCCATTTTATTGGCATATAGTTGCTTGTAGTAACCTCTCATGATCCTTTGTATTTCTGCAGTGTCAGTTGTTACTTCTCCTTTTTCATTTCTAATTCTATTGATTTGAGTCTTCTCCCTTTTTTTCTTGGTAAGTCTGGCTAATGGTTGATCAATTTTGTTTATCTTTTCAAAGAACCAGCTCTTAGTTTTATTGATCTTTGCTATCGTTTCCTTCATTTCTTTTTCATTTATTTCTGATCTGATCGTTATGATTTCTTTCCTTCTGCTAACTTTGGGGATTTTTTGTTCTTCTTTTCTAATTGCTTTAAGTGTAAGGTTAGGTTGTTTATTTGAGATGTTTCTTGTTTCTTAAGGTAGGCTTGTGTAACTATAAACTTCCCTCTTAGAACTGCTTTTGCTGCATCCCATAGGTTTTGGGTCATTGTGTTTTCATTGTAATTTGTTTCTAGGTATTTTTTTATTTCCTCTTTGATTTCTTCAGTTATCTCTTGGTTATTATCTAGTGTGTTGTTTAGCCTCCATGTGTTTGTATTTCTTACAGAATTTTTCCTGTAATTGATATCTAGTCTCATAGCGTTGTGGTCAGAAAAGTTACTTGATAAGATTTCAATTTTCTTAAATTTACCAATGCTTGATTTGTGACCCAGAGTTTGAGCTATCCAGGAGAATGTTCCATAAGCACTTGAGAAGAATGTGTATTCTGTTGTACTTGGATAGAATGTCTTATAAGTATCAATTAAGTCCATCTTGTTTAATGTATCATTTAAAGCTTGTGTTTCCTTATTTATTTTCATTTTGGATGATCTGTCCATTGGTGAAAGTGGTGTGTTAAAGTTCCCTACTATGATTGTGTTACTGTTGATTTCCCCTTTTATGGCTGTTAGCATTTGCCTTATGTATTGAGGTGCTCCTATGTTGGGTGCATAAATATTTACAACTGTTATATCTTCTTCTTGGGTTGATCCCTTGATCATTATGTCATGTCCTTCTTTGTCTCTTTTAATAGTCTTTGTTTTAAAGTGTATTTTGTCTGATATGAGAATTGCTACTCCAGCTTTCTTTTGATTTCCATTTGCATGGAATATCTTTTTCCATCCCCTCACTTTCAGTCTGTATGTGTCCCTAGGTCTGAAGTGGGTCTCTTGTAGACAGCATATATATGGGTCTTGTTTTTGTTCCCATTCAGCCAGTCTATGTCTTTTGGTTGGAGCATTTAATCCATTTACATTTAAGGTAATTATCAATATGTATGTTCCTATGATCATTTTCTTAATTGTTTTGGGTTTATTATTGTAGGTCTTTTCCTTCTCTTGTGTTTCCTGCCTAGAGAAGTTCCTTTAGCATTTGTTGTAAAGCTGGTTTGGTGGTGCTGAATTCTCTTAGCTTTTGCTTGTCTGGAAAGCTTTTAATTTGTCCATCAAATCTGAATGTGATCCTTGCTGGGTAGAGTAATCTTGGTTGTAGGTTTTTCTCTTTCATCACTTTAAATATGTCCTGCCACTCTCTTCTGGATTGCAGGGTTTCTGCTGAGAGATCAGCTGTTAACCTTGTGGGGATTCCCTTATGTGTTACTTGTTGTTTTTCCCTTGCTGCTTTTAATATTTTTTCTTTGTATTTAATTTTTGATAGCTTGAATAATATGTGTCTTGGCATGTTTCTCCTTGGATTTATCCTGTATGGGACTCTCTGTGCTTCCTGGACTTGATTAACTATTTCCTTTCCCATATTCGGGAAGTTTTCAACTATAATCTCTTCAAATATTTTCTCAGTCCCTTTCTTTTTATCTTCTTTTGGGACCCCTATAATTCAAATGTTGGTGCGTTTAATGTTGTCCCAGAGGTCTCTAAGACTGTCTTCAATTCTTTTCATTCTTTTTTCTTTATTCTGCTCTGCAGTAGTTATTTCCACTATTTTATCTTCCAGGTCACTTATCCATTCTTCTGCTTCAGTTATTCTGCTGTTGATCCCTTCTAGAGAATTTTAAATTTCATTTATTGTGTTGTTCATCTCTGTTTGTTTGCTCTTTAGTTCTTCTGTGTCCTTGTTAAACGTTTCTTGTATTTTCTCCATTGTATTTCTGAGATTTTGGATCATCTTTACTATCATGATTCTGAATTCTTTTTCAGGTAGACTGCTAATTTCTCATTTGTTAGGTCTGGTGACTTTTTACCTTACTCCTTCATCTGCTGTGTGTTTCTCTGGCTTCTCATTTTGCGTAAGTTACTGTGGTTGGGGTCTCCTTTTCGCAGGCTGCAGGTTCGTAGTGTCCGTTGTTTTTGGTGTCTGTCCCCAATGGCTAAGGTTGGTTCATTGGGTTGTGTAGGCTTCCTGGTGGAGGGGACTAGTGCCTGTGTTCTGGTGGATGAGGCTGGATCTTGTCTTTCTGGTGGGCAGGTCCACATCTGGTGGTGTGTTTTGGGGTGTCTGTGGCCTTATTATGATTTTAGGCAGCCTCTGTGCTAATGGATGGGGTTGTGTTCCTGTCTTGCTAGTTGTTTGGCATAGGGTGTCCAGCACTGTAGCTTGCTGGTCATTGAGTGAGGCTAGGTCTTGGTGTTGAGATGGAGATCTCTGGGAGATTTTCGCCGTTTGATATTACGTGGAGCTGGGAGGTCTCTTGTGGACCAGTGTCCTGAATTTAGCTCTCCCACCTCAGTGGCATAGCCCTGATGCCTGGCTGGAGCACCAGGAGACTGTCCTCAACACGGGTCAGAATAAAAGGGAGAAAAAAAAGAAAGAAAGAAGAAAATAAAATAAAATAAAGTTAGTAAAATAGTTATTCAGAAAAAAAAATTTTTTAAGTAATAAAAAAATAAACCGGACAGACAGAACCATAGGACAAATGGTAAAAACAAATCTATACAGACAAAATCACACAGAGAAGCAGACACATACACACTCACAAAAAGAGAAAAAGGAGACAAAATATATATCGTTGCTCCCAAAGTCCCCCTCCTCAATTTGGGATGATTCCTTTTCTATTCAGATATTCCACAGATGCAGCGTACATCAAGTTGACTGTGGAGATTTAATCTGCTGCCCCTGAGGCTGCTGGGAGAAATTTCCCTTTCTCTTCTTTGTTCACGCAGCTCCCGTGTTTCAGCTTTGGATTTGGACTCACCTCTGCGTGTAGGTCGCCTGAGGGCGTCTGCTCTTCGCTCAGACAGGACAGGGTTAAAGGAGCCGCTGATTCGGGGGCTCTGGCTCACTCAGGCCGGGGGGAGGGAGGGGCATGGAGTGCGGGGCGAGCCTGCGGCGGCAGAGGCCGGCGTGACGTTGCACCAGCCTGAGGTGCGCCATGCGTTCTCCCGGGGAAGTTGTCCCTGGATCACGGGACCCTGGCAGTGGCGGGTTGCACAGGCTCCTGGGAGGGGAGGTGTGGATAGTGACCTGTGCTCTCACACAGGCTTCTTGGTGGCAGCAGCAGCCTTAGCGTCCCACGCCCGTCTCTGGGGTCCGTGCTGTTAGCCGTGGCTCACCCCCGTCTCTGGAGCTCTTTTAAGCAGCGCTCTGAATCCCCTCTCCTCCCGCACCAGGAAACAAAGAGGCAAGAAAAAGTCTCTTGCCTCTTCGGCAGCTCCAGACTTTTTCCCGGACTCCCTCCCGGCTACCTGTGGCGCACTAACCCCTTGAGGCTGTGTTCACGCCGCCAACCCTAGTCCTCTCCCTGGGATCCGACCGAAGCCCAAGCCTCAGCTCCCAGCCCCGCCCACCCCTGCGGGTGAGCAGACAAGCCTCTTGGGCTGGTGAGTGCCGGTCGGCACCGATCCTCTGTGCGGGAATCTCCCCACTGTGCCCTCGGCACCCCTGTGGCTGCGCTCTCCTCCGCAGCTCCGAAGCTTTCCCCCTCCGCCACCCGCAGTCTCCGCCCGCAAAGGGGCTTCTAGTGTGTGGAAACCTTTCCTCCTTCACGGCTCCCTCCCACTGGTGCAGGTCCCGTCTCTATTCTTTTATCTCTGTTTTTCCTTTTGCCCTACCCAGGTACGTGGGGGCTTTCTTGCCTTTTGGGAGGTCTGAGGTCTTCTGCCAGCGTTCAGTAGGTGTTCTATAGGAGTTGTTCCACGTGTAGATGTATTTCTGATGTATTTGTGGGGAGGAAGGTGATCTCCGCGTCTTACTCTTCCGCCATCTTGAAGTTCCTCCCTGGAAGTCTTTTTAAAAGAGGTGGAGTGGGCCCTTTCCTTCTTCCTGCTGCCTGTAATGCAGATGTATGATTGGCGCTGTAGCAGCCATCAGGGCCATGGAAATGGAAACATAAAGACAAGAAGCAGCTGCGGTCTGACACTGAGAAGCTTCCACGCCAACCCTGGATTTCCGTGTGTGTGTGTGTGTGTGTGTGTGTCTGTGTGTGTGTGTGTGGTGTGAGAGAAAGAGAGGGGGAGAGAGAAAATTTCCTCTTAAATCTGAAATTAATTTACTCTTATTTGGGTCTTCTGTTACATACAACCAAACCTATCCAACTAAATTTCTAGGATTAAGGTAAATCTAAAAGGACTTAACTTGAATGGGTTTTTTTAGTATTATCATTATTATTTGTCTTTTGTTTCCTAACTAACATTTAATATCTCCTATTTAGAAATATATTTTGTGTTATTCATCATCTACAACCCATGTTCACACTTAATAACATATGATTTTGTATTAATATTTGTTTCCTGATGGTATAAATTCCCCAGTAGTAATCTCCTTGATTCCAAGATCCAACTGCTTCTTAGAATTATTTATAGTTTTTAACTCCATACTAAAACATAAGCTTCTCAGTAAATACTTAGAGTTGTATTAAATGAATCATTAATGTTTATTATCAGTGTAAGTTATTTATAGTAGTCAAAACCACGTGTGTATGTGTGTGTGCTGCTCATGAAGTTGTGAGGCAGGTTATTAGTATACCTGTTTTACATAGAAGGAAACAGAATCAGAGAAGTTCATAATCTGCAAATAACCTTCCTAGGATGCTCATCTTGGAAGAGAGAGAGCTAGAACCAAACCCTGGCCTTTATAATATGCGAAGATTTTCCATCGCACCCTGCTGCCTTAAATTCACAAATAACTTTTTATGTATATTCGGATAGGGTCCCTGCTATGTAGAGCTAACAATTAAAATCATTAATGTGATCGCTCCTTCATGTTAGCAAATAATTATCCCTTACCCTTACTGTGTTTCTCTCTCAGCTTCATCCCTAGAAATGATGTCAGGGTGATTTAGCCAAACACAGCACGCATGCTTCCCCCACCCCTAGTGTGGAGTTGTCCCTGGAAAGTGGTGACCAGCTTCTCTCCTTGCCTGTGATGCCATACATTTCTCACATTTAAGTGGTTTGGGGTCCAAATGGTTTCCTGCAACTCACAGTAGACATAAGTGCCAATCAGTGAGTATTTTATATAGTCAGAGAACATGAATCTGCATGATTTGAAAACCTTACAGAAATGTGCTCCTTCTCCCAACTTAATTTAGCCTCAAATATTATTAGCATTAAAAGCTCATAATTTCATTTTTTTCTTTTAGTGTTTGTTTGTATTATTTCAGAACAGAAGTGGTTCCAAAGGAGAAATACCTCAAAAATAATCTTCTGTACTCTTAATCTTTGAGCTGATGAATAGCTGTACCAGACCTACCTTGCAGCTGGATATATTCTCAATATTTTTTAAGGTTTTGGGTCTCAATTTTCAACTCTAGTCTTTAGTTATCTGTAGTAATATTTTCTTCTTTGTTGTAAACCTATATATCTTACCATCTACTCAAAATTAATCATAACAGGTTGTTCTAATCTCAAAAGTAAACATCCTTCCCATCTCTTTGCATTACTATCCACGGAGGAAGTGGGAGAAAGCAGATGGAATAGGCAAGTTAATCTCAGATAATGCAGTAATTTTGTGCAGCACATACATTTTCCAAAGAAAAATTATTAACTGCATTTGTTATCCTTTAGATAAAAGTCTGAGTACTGGGAGGGAGGGGAGAGTCATGGAGTTTAAAGCTTACATACTGACTTTTGTGATCTAAAATGCAGTATATCTCTGGAAACTTACTTTTCTTTCAAGAATAGACTGTGGCAGTATGACTAAGAACAGAAAACAAACTCCATGTATTCTTCTACAGTAATAGAGAAGGTAATCCAAACCCAGAGAGCCGAGTCAATTCTGCAGTATCAGCATGGAAGGGTAGAAATTGCATGATGATCTCCCAAATTTTGAAAAGCTGAAGTGACTTTTCATTATCCTGAAGTCTTTGGGTGTAGAGTGAGAAGGCGTGATGTCACTGAATTTCCTGTGCCACAGAAAGGATAGCTGCTTCTAGGGGTTGTCTGACTCTCCACCAGAGCCTAGGCAGTGTTGGAACATGGCCCTTGCAGTGAGCCCAGATGGCCTGTTGTAGCAAACAACTGCGACATCTCAATGACCTACCCCTCCAAACTTCCTCACTTCTAGTCCAGTGAGGGTTGGCATGGGGGTCAGGTCTACAGTTGTTCAGGAACCCAGGTATCTTTGCTCTAGTGACCCTACCATCGCCTGGGGCCCACAGAGCTCTACTAGCTCTTCTGCACTCAAGAAAAGATGGAGAACATGGAAGATTGCTCAGGGACTTTTGTAGGCTAGACACACATGTAGCTTATTTGGTTCCATCCACCTGCCCACTTGCCAGACTTTAGTCATCAAGCACACCTAACTTTAAGGAAGGCTGGAAAATGTGCTCTACCTGTGAGCCCAGGAGGGAAAAAAGAAGAGTTTTGGTGAACAGCCAGCCAGAATAATTATGAACGGGAAAGGTGGCAGGATACAGAAAAAGGTGAAGGTAGATAAGCAAAAGTAGACTGTTTGATTGAGTTGGGAGGAGCTGAGATAGAAGGCATTGGTGGAGATGTTGCCTTTGAATAAGGAGGAGAAAAGCACATTCTCTAGGACTAGAGAGAAGGCAATGCAAGTATGAATAGGCACTTTATGGAGGACTCCACAACCACAACATTTCATTCTAATCTCCAGGGGAACTCATGAGACAGCAGATCCAAAAGCAAGATCACCACAGAGAGTTGTGTAGTTTGTGTGTTGCACAAAAGTGTCCTGCCAAGAAAGCAGGAAGGGATGAATATCAGCTATTGGTCAGATTTCTACACTGTGTGCCCTGGGGGAGTTTGCATCCTCCTGGAAGAGGGGTGCACTTTCCTTGGCACAAACTCATCTTGTGCCTGAGGGGCTACAGATCACCCGAATGAGGTGCCTTTTTCTAATTCAACCATCCAGAGAAGGTAGCTTTTCCTAAATTCACACAAAGGTACCATATGGGTTAACAGTGGCCCCACTCAAAATTAGGGGTGACTTGGACAGACTACAGCAGATATATGAGAAGTGTGCCTCCCCTCTGTGGGGGTCTGGGAACATTCTGGAAGGGACACTGGAGAAGGGTCCTCAAGTTCCCAGATCTGGGTCCTTACATTATAGCTTTGTTATTTTATTTGAGTTACTCCCTTTTCCAGTATTTTAGACAGACTGTGGAACATTTCTGTCATGTCCTAGAGTTTTATGAAGACGTTGTAAGGAGGCTGTTCTTCTTAGAACCTTACCTTCATTGCTAGTTACTGCTAGGAGCTTGCAGTGACATGGGTTTTGCTGGTAGTGGAAAATTTTTTGTGCTGGGAGTGAATATAAGTAGATCAAACTTTGTCCCTAACTAACTAGATGTCCTTGAGAGTCGTTGTGCATCTTGGACCCCACCTTGCCTCAGCTGTAAAGTGGTCTCATTTTATTAGTTCTGACGATTCCTTGAGAACATGATTACCAACGTCCCCTTCAGTTCTGGTATTTCTAGATTCTAGGGGATGTAGCAGGCACAACAGTTTAGACAAAGATATCTTCATGTAAAAATTTAGGAAACCCAGGAATGTACAACCTTGCATTTATAAGTTTTAATGAAAATAAACAAAACTACTTATTTAGAATTCAAAAAATAAAATACCTTTGTAAAACTTTCATAAACTACTTAGCATGATTATAAAGCAGATAAATAGTGAAATAAATCTACAACATGAAATTTAGTATGTAAATATATATATTCTTTCCTCACTGGGGCCAGTATTACAGAGTAAATAGTCCAGCTGTAATAAAAAAAAAAAATTCTTCAAAACTCTTAGTGGAGTTTGGAATGTGTTTCTAGGCCCCTTCATTCTGGTGTGAATATGGCCTTCTACAAGGACAGTGGTGAGCCCTTACTGAAATTTTCCCTTTGGATAAACTATTTGGAATGACAAAGAATATTAAAACGGCACAGGTTTCCAGGCAAGATAGTTTATTTATGTTTTTAGTCATACTGTGTATCACATTTTGCTGTCTTTAAGTATGTGCTTCACGTCCTTGAAATTCTCCACTGGTCACCTTTATCTCTCATTTCGTATTCCTTAATAACAGTCCTAATCAAGCCTTTAGTACTTGAATGTGTTGTTAAATATCTTTAAGGAGGTTACTGTTTTATCTCTGATTATGTGACCAAAACATATCATCAAATATTTATTGTACCATCATTATTAAGACATTTAATCCCTATACAAAGAATTTTAAAGCTACCCTAGTAAATATTTTAAAGGTTTCAAGGCTAACCAAATCCAAAGCAAAAAGATCGTAGCATAAAAGCTATTCGTATCAGAAAAGCAAATGAGGGCAGTATTTGCATTTTGAATCAGAATGGTGGTGGGCTGAAGCATGGGTGGTTAATAATGATGTCTAACTGACAGAACCAAATGCACTGTGATGAAAGGAAATACAGGATAAAAAAATGTTCTAGTTAGAAGCAAAAGAAAAGATCAAATAGTAGAAACCTTTCTTTTCACACTAGGAAAGTGAGACCCAGAGAGCGTAAATGACCTTCTGAAGAGAGCACAGCTGTTTAGTGACAGAACCTGGACTTAGGGGACCCTTGACTACTGGTCAGGCTTGCCTCCTTCCTTCCTCCCTCCCTCCCTTCTTCTCTTCCTCCCTTCCTCCCTTCATTTTCTTTTTTCTTTTTTTGGCCGCGTCCGGTCTTCATTGCAGTGCACAGTCTTCTCTCTAGTTGTGGCATGTGGGTTTTCTCTAATTGTGGCGCTCGGGCTCCAGAACACGTGGGCTCTGTAGTTTCTGGCACACGGGCTCTCTTGTTGAGACGCATGGGCTCAGTAGTTGTGGCGCACTGGCCCAGCTGCCCCACGGGCCCAGTTGCCCCATGGCATGTGGGATCTTAGTTCCCCGACCAGGGGTCGAACCCACATCCCCTGTATTGGAAGGCGGATTCTTTACCACTGGACCACCAGGAAAGTCCCCTCAGGCTTTCTTTCTATTTTATGTACCTCCAAGAAAATATGCAGAATCCTAGGGCTTCGATCCACTCCCAGCTGCACCTGACAGTGGAACCTGGGAACAGTCAAGGAACCCTTCTGGGCCTTCCATCCTCATCTGTAACATGATAAGGCTGGACCTTATCATTAGATAAGGTCTTCTTTAGCCCGCAATTGCTCTGCTTTCCTGCCGTGGTTCATTTTTGTTGGTAATATAAACCAAATCTTTTTCTCTGGCACAATTTAAACTTATAATTTCAGAACTATAACTATGGATATGAGGCTTTAATCATCAAGGCATTTTTTTAAACACTTAAGCCGATGCAATTTTCAGAAATTCAGAAAACAAATTTTGCAATCAGTTTTCCCAGTGGTTGAAAAGAAGGTAAAAGGACAGATAGGAGAGGCATAATTATATGGTAAATTTAGTCAACAACTGTTCAGATAAAATGTCAAAAAGTAAAGGCCTCTATCAGGCATTTTAACTGTACCCTGACTCACCATATTACGGATTTTCCTCCATGAGATCTATGTCTATTAGGAGCATGACCTCTGGTCCCTGACCTAGATTCTAATACTGGCCCTTCTCCCTGCAAATGATATGACCTTGAGGAAGTGATGTCTCTAAACCTCAGTTTTCTCATGTATGAAATGGGAATAAGAGTAATACTTACTTCATAGTGGTTAAGGGAATAAATGGCAATAATGTATATAACATTTGGCATGCCTAACACATGGTAAACACTTAAGAAGTATTCTTTCTGAATAGTTAGTTCCTATGCTGTACAAATCGTTAAATAATTTGAACATTGCCTTCTGTCTATAATGAGGAGTGATTGGGAAGAGAGATAACATTACCAAGCAGAGAAGTACCTGGCCTGGTGCCAGCTCACTGAGGGAGTTCTTGGTAGGTAGTGGCTGCTTGAACTGATGGTTCAATGGCCCAATAACAGACCAAGGCAACACTAAGGATTGTTTCAAAATCAGTACTCTTTTAGGAACCAATATTATTTAGATAATCTGCCTATTGTCTTCCTCCTTAATATATATACTCTTAGTTTTCTTCTTTTCCCTCACCTTTGATTACAGGGCTGGTATGAAGAAAAATGAGTATATGAAATGAGGATGTATAATATTTTATAAATTTAGATTTCACACGATTTTCATTGCTCCTCCATAAAACTCATGGCAAATCTTCATAAGAAATTTTTTATTTATTTGCCTGAAGATTACTTTAAACCTATCCTTTATTTTCCCTTACCAAAGTATAAAGCTGTGCTGCTAGTAAAATTATCTTTTGAGTTACTTGCAAGCTACTCAGTACCTTTAACCAACTGAGCTAATTTCTTGTGTTCTTTCATAGTATTTCTTTACATCTTACCATTTTGTCACCATAAAAATGATTATGCAATTCATCATATAACTTTTATTAATTAATCACATACAGGATAAAAAGCAATGAAACACAAAGTAACAACCATAGGCCTCCCTTCTAAGTTTTCTACCATAAAATAGATGACACAGAAATGACATCATGTGTTGAGTGATATACAAATACAAGTTTGTATGATAGACTTATATTACAACTAACTGAACTATGCCAAGACAGTGCGTAAAAGACTTCTAATGTGTGTATGGTTCAGTTTTTAAAGTTACAGTTTCTATCTGATATCTGGGAAATCTCAGGGGAGCATAAGCAGGTGGAGAAGGCATGGGGACAGACAGCTCTTAGATGTATTGCTCTGGGACGTCGTGTCCTGGCACCAGGCTCTCGGAATTTTGCACACATTATCTTACGTAAATCTCACCACAGTATCATGAAGTGAGGGTTCTTATCTCTCCAAGCACAGAAGTCACTTTCCCCTGAGTCTCACAAGCAGTAATAAGCTTAGAAAGAACGGCAAATTCCCTGTTGTTTCCACTCTACCATGTTTCTAGGATAAAGTAAAATTCAATCTTTTATGGGCATTTTCTTCGTACCAGTGTATAGCTCAACTACTTGTCACTGAATTACCACATCTGGAGCTATTTCATCTTTTTGCTTACATTTTACTTTTATACACTGTTATTAAAGAAAAGCTGCATTCCAGGAAGAAACACAGGCTTTTATTCAGACATAAAAATAGGCTAATAGCAATGACAGGATGACTGTGAAAGGGGAAAAAAGCACACGATATTGCCAGATCTATATTGGGAGTTACAGTGTTCATCAGCAAAGAACTTGAGCATGTCATATTGTGAAATAACATATGATAGAAGATACAATGTGGTGGATGCTATGACTGATTCCATTTATGATATGGTGTGTTGATATATCCTGTTTCCTTGGGGAATGCACTGAGGATGAAAGGAGAAAGGAATCCTTCTAAAGTGCATTGAATAATCGTCTGAGTCTGAATGGATTTTGGTGATACCACCATGCACAATGACTCCACGAGGATAATGAAAGACCAGGCTCTTTGAATGCACATTGTACCATTCTCCAGCTATTGACATCACTCAGATACGAATTATTCCAACAGGATGGAATCTCCAAGGATTATTCTGTGGATCCCAGGGACAATGTGGAAGGGACAAAGGCCAAATGACACTTATTTGTGAATTGCTGTTTTTATAAGTATAACACAATAAAGCTTCACATTTTCATTGGTAATCAGAAGGACAAGTAATGAAAAGAAAAATCTCTCCATATGGAAGGAATCAGGAACATTGTCAAGAATATATTTAAAATCATAATTATGGAAGATTCATCTACTCAGAGGTTAGATAAAAAGAATACTGATTTAATCATGATGCTTAAAATTTAGTACAGAGGAGACAATGGAATAGAAGAGACCAAACACTCTTGTAAGAACTGAACAAAGCACTGAACATTTTTGTAATGTGAAAAAGCTCCGTTTATCTATCTATTTATAGTGCACATAGTGGGAATGTACAATTTTTTGGAAACCGTTATTGTCAAGCATCAAGCTGAAGTAGTAAAAATGTAATTATTGAAGGATACAATGGGGAGATTAAAGTAACATAAGGAGATCTTTTTAGAGCCTTCCACTCATTCTACTCTTCTTAAAACTTTTAATAAAAATGGTTTTATTTTGATCAAAATATTTAAACTCAAGAATCTGACTGCTTTATTAAAGTCTGGAGCTAGGACAATGAGGGAATATTCACCAAAGCACTGCAGAAACAGATGTGGTGAGTAGACTATTTGTCCTTAATCTTTGCTAGTCAGTGGTGCCCTTGGCTGGGAAATTTTCCCTCATTGCAACTTCAGTAAAGTATGGATATTCTAGATATGCTTCTCTCTTCAGGGTGACATTTAGGAATAATTGTTCTCTTGTGGAAAAACAGATTTGCCCCTTACTATGTAGAAGGTTCCTATAGGTAATCTTGTACCTGTTTGTGTTTTTTTAAATTAATTAATTAATTTTTGGCTGCATTGGGTCTTTGTTGCTGCGAACGGGGGCTACTCTTCATTGTGGTGCGTGGGCTTCTCATTGCGATGGATCTTCTCTTGTTGTGGAGCATGGGCTTTAGGAGCGCAGGCTTCAGTAGTTGTGGCACGTGGGCTCAGTAGTTGTGGCTCACAGACTCTAGAGCTCAGGCTTAGTAGTTGTGGCGCATGGGCTTGGTTGCTCCGCGGCATGTGGGATCTTCTTGGACCAGGGCCCGAACCTGTGTCCCCTGCATTGGCAGGCGGATTCTTAACCGCTGAGCCATCAGGGAAGTCCCTTGTGCCTATTTTATAGTTGATGCTTAGGGAGGTGAAAAGGCTTGGAGAAATAAGGAAATGTGCCCTGGGGTCAGGCCAGAGCCCATCTGTAATTCCAGAGTCCATTGTATAAAATAAGCCATTTGGTTACACATCGTAAATGGCTCTACATTGTAGAATAATAATATGTACCTACTGCCAGAATTACTGACGATATAGGCTAGTTATCTATATAACACACATGATTCTTTTTTAAAAATACTGTTCATATACCACAAAGTAAATCGTAAAGTGAATTTAAAGATGGATTATGTGATCAACTACATTTTCATCTAAACACTTGATTTGTGTAGTAGCCTCGGTTGCCAAGAATTTCACCTTTCCTAATAAAAAGTTATGGATATTTTTTACCTTCTCAACTAAAACCATATTATCTTAATGCACAGTAGTAAAATTCTTGGCTGCAGAATGGAAGTTACAGGATGGAAAGTTTATGTTTGTTATATATTATTTAATATCTAAATTGTTTGGCTCTAAAAGTTTCAGTAGAACAGAGAAACACTTTATCTTGGATTTTAAGAACAAACCAATATTTGGCAGGACCCAGGGCAACCCCAGTTTTTTCTGCTTTTTAGAGGGCAGAATACAAGAGCTGAGAACCCTGTGTTCTAGCCCTTGCTCCGAATTTGATAATGAAGGTGATCATGGACCACACTCCATCCCACAGCCCACAGATGCCTGCTCTTTTTCCTTGGTGGCTGGTGTAAGAGACAAAAGGCATGTGTTAGTTTCTTTAACTCACCCCAAGCACATGATCATTATGTACTTTTCTGTTCCACATAAACAGACATCACTGGCTTGACTGGAAACCAAGAAGAGTGTGTATTGAAATTTCATCCTTGGAAAGGAAGAATCAAACCTATTTGCTGGCATCACTTTCACAGTAGTTTTATATTCAGTCTAAATCTTTTGCAAACTATGAGTTGCACCTACATTCAATTACTTTGCCATTTAAGAACAGGGGGCAAGGAAATACCCACAGTTCATTCAGTCACTTTTCTTTTTTAATGTTTATTGTTTCTTGCTTCTGAATGTAAACATTTTTTTCTGGCCCAGTGGACTTACCAAGTCATTTATGAATCCAAGAGGGGTGAAGAGGAGTAATACTGAGTACTGGTTAAAGTCACAATGCTCACTGATTTTTTTTTTTTTTTTTTTACATTTCTAATGTCTTATTTCTGAAAGAAAATGGAGACAACATGTAGTCTACTGTGAAAGAGACAAGTTTTAGGTTATCAGAAAACTGCCTTCAAAGCTCATTTTGAAAATACATGGCTTAGATAAAATAACATAGAAAATGAAAAGAAAAATCGAGGTTTACACCTGATTCACAGAACTTTGAAGCTGATTGTGATTTTTGAAATAATGTAATCCAGTCTACTATTTGAATAACATGAGGTTTAGTGAAGTTATGGGGTTTGCCAATTGGGCCATACAACTAATTAATAGCAGTGCTGGGACTAGAACCCACATTTGTAGTGGCTGAACAAAGCGTGCTTGCATGTGGTTAGAATAGGAGCCAGAGGAGCTTATGAAATAAGGAAGGGTGGGCGTTTCTATGCTGAATTTCTGAGTGACCCGTAAGTCCTTTCCCAAACAGTGGCTATGCCCTCTTGGAGTGGGAGGGCAATTGAGTTTAAATACAACTAAAATTATTCTCTATTGGCTACATGCTCTTCAACAGCAATTTTTTAATATTAGACTATGGACCACCATCTGAATCACCTGGGATATTTCTCAGAGATGGAGATTCCAGGACCTCATGCAGTCTTACTGAGTCAGAATCCCTGGGAAATGACCCAGAGAATCTACATTTAAACAAACTCTCTGGTGATGTATATGGACACAGGTTTGAGAACGCACTTGTGAAGAAGCTGAATTAAAGGGGAATGATGGTCCCCTCCCTGAATGGGATCTGAATATATACATATACTGAAGAGAGTGTGGCTATATTAAATTGATATTTGGACAGTGGCTTTGGTGATTAGGAAACTTTATTTTAGAACTTAAAAAAATAAGAAATAGAATTAATCTGTAAGAATGTAGTTTATAATACCTGATTATTTTTCACATAGTGTTCAGTGAGTATAATCCTTTTTTTAAAATTTATTTATTTTTGTCTGTGTTGGGTCTTCATTGCTGTGCACGGGCTTTCTCTAGTTACAGTGAGTGGGGGCTACTCTTCGTTGTGGTGCACAGGCTTCTCATTGTGGTGGCTTCTGTTGTTGTGGAGCACAGGCTCTAGGCGCGCTGGCTTCAGTAGTTGTGACTCACGGGCTTTAGAGCACAGGCTCAGTAGTTGTGGCACATGGGCTTAGTTGCTCCGCAGCATATGCAATCTTCCCGGACCAGGGCTCGAACCCATGTCCCCTGCACTGACAGGCCGACTCTTAACCATTGTGCCACCAGGGAAGCCCTCAATGTAATTCTTTGATTTAAATATAGGAGTTGTCTTTTATTATGCATGGAATTTTTATTTAGTTTTGATACTAGTTTTGATAATCCAAGGCCATCTTGAGGATGTATTAAGCATTCTGCATCATTTGAACACAAAGGGATTGTTCTCGAAGTTTTATTTGAAATAAAGTAAAGTGATAGTGACAACGATGAATAAATTGATTTTTGAAAAAGAATCTGCTGTCACTATGCATGTTTTTCTATAGTGTTTTCAGTAATGCCATCAGTGTTTTTATAGTTTCATGTGTTTATACCTTATTTGCTTCCATGATATTGTAGTGGATAATAATAAGTAGTTTTTAATATAATGAAGTTATAATGTAATTACATTAACTAAAGAGATATTTGGATACTCTGAGTGGTTTATTTAGCTTTGTGCTCCTTAGCAGTTAAGTCAAAAAAGGAATGCAAAAAAAAATTACATCCTAGCATTCAAAACCATGTTCTTCAGATTTTCCTTTAGTTCTTTAATTATTTAGAGAGATTTTAATAGTGTTCTGAAAGCAAGAGTTTTGTCTTGTAATGAGCCTGGGAAATGGGTCTGTTAAATCCCCTTCTTGGAGGCTCAGTATACATTAGCAAGTTGAAGTCTTGAGAGCATCCTACAGTTAAAAAGAAACCTGTTCAATTTTTGAGTCTTGATTCAATTGTTAAACAAATTTAGTTTCACAGATAGAGACTTTCACTATTCACACATAATAACATCCTCCACGATAATTTTCTTTTAAAACTATTTTGGAAACTGTTCAGTTACATAATTCTCATTCTGGTGAAGGGAAGCATTCTATTCCTTCAAGACACAGTAAAAAGAAATTCACCATGGAGGGAAAGGAGATTTTTACAGGGGCATTAAAAAACGCAGCAGATAGGAACTTCAACAGAAAACACGGAAGGATTCTTTGTATAATCATGTCTTCCATTGGCTCTCAATGAATGTCTCTGCATGAACATGAATGTATAATTTGGTATCAGTGGTTCTGTAGTGGAGGAATCTCACGTTGTTTAGATGTGCACCTTCCCAAACATGTAACTTGACACAAGACTGGAGCTCAGACCACCTAGGAACAGGATTCCTTAACTCTCTTTATTAAATATCACTTCTGATAGCCTGACGTTTGATAGGCTTGGAGAGAGCAAAGAAAAGATTATACTCTATGAGTCCTCTGTGTTTCTCATGGAAGGGGAAGAAGAAAACAAAAAAATTTTACAATTTGTATGGAAACACAGAAGACCCCGAATAGCCAAAGCAATCTTGAGGGAAAAAAACTGACGTGGAGGAATCAGGCTCCCAGACTTCAGACTATACTACACAGCTACAGTAATCAAAACAGTATGGTACTGGCACAAAAACAGAAATATGGATCAGTGGAACAGGATAGGAAGCCCAGAGATAAACCCATGCACCTTTGGTCACCTAATCTATGACAAAGGAGGCAAGAATATACAATGGAGAAAAGACAGTCTCTTCAGTAACTGGTGCTGGGAAAACTGGACAGCTACATGTAAAAGTATGAAATTAGAACACTCCCTAACACCATACGCAAAAATAAACTCACAATGGATTAAAGACCTGAATGTAAGGCTGGACATTATGAAACTCTTAGAGGAAAACATAGGCAGAACACTCTTTGACATAAATCACAAGAAGATCTTTTTTGACCCACCTCCTAGAGTAATGGAAATAAAAATAAAAATAAACAAATGGGACCTAATGAAACTTCAAGGCTTTTGCACAGCAAAGGAAACCATAAACAAGACAAAAAGACAACCATTAGAATGGGAGAAAATATTTGCAAACGAAGCAACTGACAAAGGATTAATCTCCAAAATATACAAATAGCTCATGCAGCTCAATATCAAAAAAACAAACAACCCAATCAAAAAATGGGTGGAAGACCTAAATAGACATTTCTCCAAAGAAGACATATAGATGGCCAAGAGGCACATGAAAAGATGCTCAACATCACTAATTATTAGAGGAATGCAAATCAAAATTACAAGGAGGTATCACCTCACACCAGTCAGAATGGTCATCATCAAAAAATCTACAAACAAGAAATGCTGGAGAGGGTGTGGAGAAAAGGAAACCGTCTCACATTGTTGGTCACAATGTAAATTGATACAGCCACTGTGGAGAGCAGTATGGAGGTTCCTTAAAAAACTAAAAACAAAACTACTACCATATGACCCAGCAATCCCACTCCTGGGCATATACCTGGAGAGAACAATAATTGAAAGAAACACATGCACCCCAATGTTCATTGCAGCACTATTTACAATAGCCAGGACATGAAAGCAACCTAAGTGTCCATCAACAGAGGAATGGATAAAGAAGATGTGGTACATGTATACAATGGAATATTTCTAGCCATGAAAAGGAACAAAACTGGGCCATTTGCAGAGACACAGATGGACCTAGAGACTGTCATACAGAGTGAAGTAAGTCAGAAAGAGAAAAACAAATATTGTATAATAGCGCTTATATGTGGAATCTAGAAAAATGATACAGATTAACTTATTTGCAAAGCAGAAATAGAGACACAGATGTAGAGAACAAACATATGGATACCAAGGGGGGAAGGGGGATGGGATGAATTGGGAGATTGGGATTGACATACAGACAGTACTATGTATAAAATAGATAACTAATGAGAACCTACTGTACAGCACAGGGAACTCTATTCAGTTCTATGTGATGACTTAAATGGGAAGGAAATCCAAAAAGGAGGGGCTATATGTATATGTATAGCTAATTCACTTTGCTGTACAGCAGAAACTCACACAACATTGTAAAGCAGTTATACTCAAAAATTAATTTAAAAAAATTAAAAAGAAAAGAAAACAAAGACAGGATTGGTACCTAATTAGGAAGGAAGATAAAGCTCACTTGAATCTTACCCAGAGCACCTCACAGAGAGGTGTGCTGCAGAGTTTCCTCCAGGAGCACATGGAGTCTGATCTGGTGCCTGGATTAGGGTTCAGTTAAGTCCCCAATTTCCAAGCTACTGAACAAGACTTTTTCACCTGGACTTTTTGAAGATCAAGAGTAACTAGCCGTTGTAATCAGCCATAAGAATTTCAGAACTATTCCTGTAGCACTACTCTTTCTTTGCAGTATGCCTGCCAGCATGAGTTAACCAAAACATATAATTCCGGACAACTGAAAATAATTGACCTGCTAATTGAGTAACTCAGATATTGAAATTTTATAAAATTACAATTAACACAATAGGAGACAAAGAAGAAGAGAAAGAGAAGAATCCAAAATTAGAGAGAACTTAACTTTTAAAAGAAACAAACAAAAAGATACCATAACCTACTGTGTCGGAACCATAAATAACAAAATAGAAAAGGTCATATTATATTGATGCAGTTTGAAAACAGTGTGGAATCTAAGTCTTGAACATTACCTCATTATGTTATTGTAAGTCAATAGTGAACATAAATGCAATTAGTAGAAACAGAAGTAAAGAGAAAAACAGAATAATTAAAGCGAAGTTCATTCCATTTACATTATTAATAAGTATAGGCAATTAGTATAATGTTCTTTCCTCCTTCAAGTGTCTGCTTGCAGTAAGTATCTTCACTTTAGTAACATTCTATGAAAACTGTACGAATGCTGTGCATTAAAAAATATTTCTAAATAAGTAACTTTGCTATGTCTAGTCAAGATTTTTAATCATAGGGCATAAATCCTTTTTTATTTTTAAGTTGTTAACATGTTCAGCTTTATGAAAAACCCTTCCAGGAAAGATTTTTCAGATTCGGAGTTTAGAGTGAACAGATGCTTTACTTCCTTTCTTAGTTTGTTGAGGTTGAACTATCCCAGCACAATAAACTTGACATAAAATCTAAGAATATAAAATGAAACAAGCCTTTCTCTTTATAGTCATGTCTCACCAACCAACCAAGGGCTGGGATTTGTGAATATTTAAGTAAAGGCTATGTGTTTGCTTGAATATCTGGTAAACATCCACCTAGTGAGGTCACAACCTCCACTTTGCACAGAGTGCTTTATTTGTCTGGGATTGGATCTTGTGTTGTTAACACTGCCATTTGTGTGATCATCTGGTAGGTGGCCTAGCTCAGTTTACAGCAAATACATTCGTTTCAGTCTTGAGGTCATAGCCTCAGTGCCAAAAGGAGCCCTCCAATGACTTTTGAACAGACTTGGTTGGTTGGTGAATGATGCTGATGTATGCATGCCTTAGATTAGAGGGAAGGAACATCACTAGTTGGCCTGTTAATTAGAAATAATGAGGGAAAGGAAATTAAATCCTGTTGCCTCCTTGCCCTGATTCAAAGAGACACTGATCAATTGAAGCTTCTAAAAGTTCACTTTCAAATTATCTCAAGTCCTTAATGATGCTTACTCAAGTTCCTGCTCTCAGCGTTTCTTCTACATGTGCAATTTCTGCCGCATCCAGGGGTGATCTACGAGTCAAAAAGATGCACTGAGTTAAGGCAGGTGGAAGGCGGAATGAGGTGCTTTTACTAGTCTTCAAAGACACAGATTTATCCTGAAAATAATTTTGGATGAAAAAGAACAGCTTTTTAAACTAAGAAACACAATGTTCATATTTTACATAAATATACTTTGGATGTTATTTGAGAATCCCAGGACACTGCTTTTGGTTTCCATTTAGTGAATTGAAACATAAAAGGTATAAACTTTTAAAAACTATTTAGAATATTATTGAATTTTGTTTGACACCAGAGACGACAGTGAATGTGTTTAATTGACACTCATAACTGCAGTTTCATTCCAGTGGTTATTGCTTGTCAGTATCAATTAATAGCTCAACCAAAACCTCATTCATTCCAGAATATTAAAGATGATGGCTTGTGGGAATTATGCTAAACTAGCACTTTCAATTAGATTTTGAATTTTATAGGGTACTGAATAATAGTTTATGAGTTTATAATAGTAAGTACCAGAGAGTTATTGTTGAATTGTAATTACTATAATTATGTATGTTTATCTGGAGAATTGTAATTAGCATTGTCTTCATCTTTAAAAATAGACAATTGTACTTAATTTTTCACTCAATGTATAGTTTCTGAAGTTCATTGTATAAGGGAATGGGCTTCAAAAATAACCAGTTCCAATAATATGGAAGAAGTGTATTGAGCATGACTATCAGCTTATCAGGGAGGAAAAAAGATTGTCAGGTAAACACAACCTGACAAGGTGCAGATCAAGAAATGAAGCTACTGTGCATCCTATGCATAGTCTGAACTCTGTGTTAGAGTTTTCTTTTCCTATTGTATAAATTATTTGACATACAAGTTTATAAAAACAAAGATAGTGTCTCACCAGACACTAATGTGCCTGTTTATTGATCTTGGACTTCTCAGCCCACAGAACTGTGAGAAAAAAATTTCTGTTGTTTATAGGTGACAAAAAAAAAAAAAGGATGTTTAAGAGCAGCAGAATGGAATGCAGTACAGCTTCCTCGTTGAAAGGATTACTTGAATTTCATTTTGCTTCTAGAATCTTTATGAATTTGCTTCCAACATTATTTTGTTTATAGAATTCAAGGTTTCATCCATCCTCAGAATATTAGAGAAAACGTATAAATTTCAAATTTGATGCCATAAAATATAAGCTTTGTATTTACATAGTAATACTGCATAAACAGTCTACAGGGCATTTAGCCTTTATATAATAACTTCAAAAAGTAGATGGCAGAGAATTAAGCAATCCAGTCCTAAATTTAAATTCAAAACTAAAATCTGATAAAATCATTTAACTGGAATATTCAGAGTGGATTGAAGCCCACTATATGTAGGTCCAATTGCTTTTTTCTTAGTATAATTGAACCAGTAGCATTCAACTAAAAAGAAAAGAAAAATTAGGGACTATATGATCAAATGAAGTAAATGTTGAAGAAAAGTCTGGTTTGAGAAACATGAAGATTGTCCCAGTTCACCCAAATGACTCTGGTCCAATTGACTGTGTGGTACTTGTACGTTAATGTGATTGAAAAAGAAATAAATGGACTAGGTCACAGGTTTCAATTTTGCTTTATCTAGATTTCACTTTATTATCAACTTGATTTCTGAAAAATTGCTCACATTTTTTAAAAATTTGTGTATTTTGAGCTCAAATTATGCTATATTTTGTTTTATATTATTTCTTCATTAATGAGTCAGGTACCTTTATCAGTGCCAATATAAATACAGGAAGTGCAGGGAGCATAAAGTTAGATCATGAGTGAATCTGAAGCAGGATGACACCATATGGAAGAACAAGAATGTTATCTGTCACGTTCTAGATACATTTCTTCCATAAATGCTGCTAGAGATGCCATTAACCATTCTGGCAACACTGATGCCTTGTGTTGAACTCTCTGTCAAAGAAAATTTTCACTTATGGGCTGTTAACAATATCTTCCCTAGCAACCTGTGCTATGTATTCATTTTTTTGAAACCTAAGAGCAGGATTTGTGACATAGTACTTCTTGAATTAGATGCCTTGTGCTCTATTCTCACCTCCTCTCTACATAGAGTAGAGCTCTGTAAGCTCTGTGAGTTATAGAAAGTAGCTTCACTTCTCTTTGCCTTGGTTTTCTTATCTGTAAAGTGGGAATGATAGTAACTATCTCATAGCCCTTTTTTAAGGACTAAATGTACAGGAAAACATGTAGAAGAGTACCCATACATACTAAGGGCTTAAATAAAAGTTGACATTGTTAAGATTGCTTTTATTCTTTTTATATCATGGATTGGACTGTTAAGAGCTGACTGTGCAATCTTGGTTTAAGCCTGGATATGATCTCTCTCAGAACCCGACACACTGTTAATGTCAGCCCATCATTCCAGCCTGTCAATTTACTTTAGCTCCTGATGTTGTTTTACAGTTTTTAGCTATGTGAGATCTGCAAGTATGACAGTATTGCCTTTATATCTTCATACAAGTCATTCACAATAATGTTCCGTGAGACATGGCCGAGTACAGAGTACAGAGCTCTTTAGCATAGCAACAGGGGTCTCCTTGCCAGGGTGAAACTGATCCACTAATCTCAAACTCTTTATACAGTGGTTCAATCAACTTTACATCTGCTTAACCAGATTATCGTTCCACTCACACATCTCAATCTTGTGTATGAGAATATCATGACAGACACTATGGAATGGCTTTCTGAAATACACTTTTGTAAAACTAACAATGCCTTTCTCCAAATCACCTCTTAATTGAAGTTTTATATAGGCAGTCTGTAGGCTTACTCAATTATCTCACTCATTGTATATCTATATCCCCCACCTACAAAGAATAAAGGAGGGTGAACCAATGTAATAAGTAATTTTATTATCATTATTATAACTTGACTTCCATGGCTTCCCAAATGTTTTAAAAACAGGAGTTCACATTTTTAATTTCTAGGATACCCATGAAATATATCTATATATCTCTTTGTTTTACAGTTGCCCCTGCAACCATGTATAATTATCTCCAAATAATCTACTTTTAATAAACCCCATAAGTGAAAATCCTCATCCTGAATTTGTATGGTGATACCTATCCTTAAACTCCAGATCACATAGTAAGGAGAAATTGCTGGAGGAAACAACAGCAACAAAAAATCATACCTCTGATTTTCCTATCAACCATTGTTCCAGGTCCCCAGGAGCACCAGGCTTAATGTACTCAGGGACTTTCATCCTGTCATTGTCCCTCCTCTCCTCCTGCACTATGCACTCTGTTCTTGAACAGGCAACTACTTAGTCATATAAACAGCTTGTGAAGCTCATGGCTCTTTGGTGTCAGTGAGTGTGAGATCTTAATAACCTCAAAGGGCAATTATGAAATCTCCTCTGTCTTTGTATGATACATAATACTTTCACTTCCTCTGCACCCTACTCACTCCACTACAATAGTTAACAAATGCCTGGTATATAGAAAGACTTGTATGATGGGAAGACGATTCAATTGAAACCAAGAAACAGTCATTTTAATACCGAGACTAACAGAATTTCAGTTACATTGAAAAAGATCCTTCTTTGTGTCTCAGGATACTCTTTTTATAAAATGGAAAGCTAGGACTAGATTAATAATGATATACTAATCAATTAAAACAAACACCTTTATTTTTATTTTGATCATCAGCATCTGTATAAAGTGGTGGAAACATATTCTGAAGCTTAAGAATGGTGGAGCAATAGGCATTGCTTTCAATAATCAATCCATGTGCATTAATCACTTAACTGTGCTTCATGATGTCTTTCAAAATGAATATGTTCCTTTTCCTGATTCACCTGTACTTCTTTAAGCTCAATCATATTTCTGATTTATATATAACATAGCAGTATTTCTTCATATGGAATATGGCTTCAGGGATTACAATCATTGAAATGAATTTCCTACAGGTGCTACATGTTTTGGAAGAAATATCAAGCAGCATGCTATGTTACTTCATTTAAGTGCATTCTTTAAAAATATATATGTATACACACAACATATAAAATATATATGTATATATATGTCAAGTGTACAACATTATATTTCAACATCAGAATGCACCACAAAGTAATCATCCCTAAAAGTCTAGTTACCATCTCTCATTATACAATTGACTCCTATCACCCCTTTTGCCCACCTCACATTCTCCTTCCTCTCTGGTAACCACTGATCGCTTCTTTGTACTTGTGATTTTTTTTGTTTTGTATCGTTTGTTCATTTGGATTTGTTTTTGTTTTTAGATTCCACATATAGGTGAAATCATACAATATTTATCTTTTTCCTTCTGATTTATTTAACTTAGCATAATTCCCTCAAGGTCCATCCAGGTTGTTGCAATGGCAAGATTTCACTCTTTTTAATGGCTTAGTAGTATTCTGTTGTTTATATATACTACATCTTCTTTATCCATTCATCCATCAGTGGACACTTAGTATGTTTCCATATCTTGGGTATTGTAAATAATGCTGTATGAACATAGGGACACATATATCTTTTTGAACTAGTGTTTTCATATTCTTCAGATAAATCCCAAGAAGTAGAATAGCTGGATCATATGGTAGTTCTGTTCTTAATATTTTGAGGAATCTCTTTACTGTTTTCTGTAGTAACTGCACCAATTTGCAAACACACCAGCAGTGTGAGCATTCCCTTTTCTCCACATCCTCTCCAACACTTGCTATTTGTTGTGATAATAGCTATTCTAATAAGTGTAAGGTGATGTCTCATGAATTTGATTTGCATTTCCCTAGTAATTTGAGATGTTGAACATCTTTTCATGTGCCTCTTGGTTGTATGTATGTCTTCTCTGGAAAAATGTCTATTAAGGTCCTCTGCCTATTTTTTAATTGGATTGGTTTTGTTGTTGTTGAATTATATGAGTTCTTTACATATTTTGGATATTAATTCCTTATCAGATATATGATTGGTAAATATATTCTCCCATTCAGTAAGTTGCCTTTTCATTTTGATGATGGTTTCCTTTACTGTGCAGAAGTTTTTTAGTTTGATGGAGTCCCATCTCTTTATTTTTGCTTTTGTTTCCCTTTACTTTAGAGTCAGAACCATGAAAACGTTACTAACACTGATATCATGAAGGTTACCATCTATGTCTTCATCTAGGAATTTTTATGGTTTCAGGTCTTACATTCAAGTCTTTAATCCATTTTGAGTTAATTTTTATAAGGGATGTAAGATGTAAGATAGTGGTCTAGGTTGTTTTGTTTTGTTTTGTTTGTTTTTGTTTTTTAATATGGCTGTCCAAATTTTCCCAGCACAATTTACTGAGGAGACTGTTCTTGTTTTCATTGTTTGTTCCTTTGTTATAGATTAATTGTTGTATATGGCTAGTTTATTTCTGGGCTCTTTTGTTTTTTCTTTTAATTAATTAATTTATTTATTTTTGGCTCCATTGGGTCTTTGTTGCTGCACACAGGCTTTCTCTAGTTGCGGCAAGCAGGGACTACTCTTTGTTGCAGTGTGCAGGCTTCTTATTGTGGTGGCTTCTCTTGTGGAGCATGGGCTCTAGGCACACAGGCTTCACTAGTTGTAGCACATGGGCTCTGTGGTTGTGGCTCGCGGGCTCTAGAGCGCAGGCTCGGTAGTTGTGGTGCATGGACTTAGTTGCTTCACAGCATGTGGGATCTTCCCAGACCAGGGCTCGAACCCATGTCCCCTGCATTGGCAGGCAGACTCTCAACCACCACAGCACCAGGGAAGCCCTATTTCTGGGCTCTTAATTTTATGTTGAGCTATGTGTCAATACCATACTGTTATGATGAATGTAGCTTTATAGTATAGTTTGAAATGAGACAGCATGATACCTACAGCTTTGTTCTCCTTTCTTAAGACTTTTCAGAGGTGGGGACTATTTGGAATGTTTTGTGGTTCCATGCAAATTTTAGAATTATTTGTTCTACTTTTGTGAAATATGCCATTAGCATTTTGATAGGGATTATATTGAATCTGTAGATTGCTTTGGGCAGTATGGACATTTTTACAATATTAATTCTTTTAATCCATGAGCACAGAATATCTTTCCATTTTTTGTGTGTCTTCTTCAGTTTCTTTCATTAGTGTCATGTAGTTTTCAATGCACAGGTCTTTCACTTCCTTGATTAAACTTAATTCTAGCTATTTTATTCTCTTTGATGCAATGTAAATGGAATTTTTTTCATAATTTCTTTCTGATTGTTCATTGTTAGTCCATAGAAATGCCACAGACTTTTGTATATTGATTTTATATCCTATGACTCTACTGAATTCATTTATTAGTTCTAACAATTTTTTTTGGTAGAGTCTAGGGTTTTCTATATATAGTATCATGTCATCTGCTAATAGTGATGGTTTTACTTCTTCCTTTCCAATTTGGGTGCCTTTTGATCTTTTTCTTGCCTAATTGCTGTAGCTAGGGCTATATTGAATAAAAGTGGCAAGAGTGAGCATACTTGTCTTGTTCCTGATCTTAGAGGAAAACTTTAAGCTTTTCACCATTGAGTATGATGTTAACTGTGGGTTTGTCATATATGGCCTTTATTATGTTTAGGCACATTCCTTCTATACACCGTTGTTGAGACTTTTTATCATAAATCAATGGTGAATTTTGTTAAGTGCTTTTTTTGCATCTCTTGAGATGATTTTGTGTGTTTATCCTTTATTTTGTTTATTTTTGGCTGCATTGGGTCTTTGTTGCTGTGTGTGGGCTTTCTCTAGTTGCAGTGAGTAGGGGCTACTCTTCGTTGTGGTGCACAGGCTTCTCATAGCGGTGGCTTGTCTTTGTTGCAGAGCACAAGCTCTAGGCACACAGGCTTCAATAGTTGTGGCAAGTGGGGGCTCAGTAGTTGTGGCTCGCGAGCTCTAGAGTGCAGGCTCAGTAGTTGTGGCACACAGGCTTAGTTGCTCTGCAGCATGTGGGATCTTCCCGGGCCAGTGCTCGAACCCATGTCCTCTGCATTGGCAAGTGGATTCTTAACCATTGTGCCACCAGGGAAGTCCCTATTTTGTTAATGTAGTATATCACATTGATTTTTTTGGATATTGTACCATCCATGCATTCCCAGAATACATCCCACTTGATTGTGGTTTATGATCCTTTTAATGTATTGCTGAATTCAGTTTACTAATACTTTCTTGAGGATTTTACATCTATGTTCATCAGGGATTTTGATCTGTAATTTTCTTTTTATGTGCTGTCTTTGTCTGGTTTTGGTATCAGGGTAATCATGGCCTTGTAAAATGTGTTTGAAAACATTCCTTCTTCTTCAGTTTCTTGGAAGAGTTTAAGAAGCATGGGTATCAAAATCATCTTTGAATATTTGGAAGACTTCACCGGTAAAGCCCTCTGGTCCTGGACTTTTGTTTGTTGGGAGGCTTTTAATTACTGATTCAATCTCCTTACTTGTGATCAGTCTATTTGAGATTTCTATTTCTTCATAATTCAGTCTTGGTACATTGTATGTTTCTAGAAATTTCTTCTTGGTTGTCCACTTTGTTGGTATATAATTGTTCTTAGTAATTCTCTTATGATCCTTTGCATTTCTGTGGTATGGGTTTAACTTCTCTTCTTTCATTTCTGAGGGTTTTTTTTAAGTTTTTTTAAGTTTATTAAGCCCTCTATCTTTCTTTCTTGGTTAGTTTAGCGGAAGCTTGTTCATTTGTTTATCTTCTCAAAGAACCAGCTCTTAGTTTCACTGATCTTTTTCTGTTGTCTGTTTAGTCTCTATTTTATTTATTTCTTCTCTGATCTTTATTATTTCCTTTTGTTCTTCTTTTTCTAGTTCTTTTAGGTGTAAATTTAGATTGCTTATATGAGCTTTTTCTTGTTTCTTGAGATGGGCCTGATGACTGTGAACTGTCCCCTTAGAATTGCTTTTACTGCATTCCATACATTTTGGTATGTCGTATTTCAGTTTTCATTTGTCTGTAGGTAAAATATTTTTTTGACTTTTCCTTTGATTTCTTCGATGACCCATTAGTTGTTCAGCAGCATGTTGTTTAATCTTCATGTTTATATGGTTTTTCCAGTTTTTTTCTTATAATTGATTTCTAGTTTTATACCACTGTGATTGAAAAAGATGCTAGGATTTATTGAGACATGTCTTGTGGCCTAACATGTAATCTGTCCTGGTGAATGTTTCATGTGAAGTTGAGAAGAATGTGTGTTCTGCTGCTTTTGGTGGATTATTCTATATATATATCTCTTGTTCATCTAGTCTAATGTGTTGTTTAAGGCCAATGTTTCCTTATAGATTTTCTGTGTGGATGATCTGTATATTCTTATAAGTGGGATGTTAAAGTCCCCTACTATTGTTGTATTGCTTTCAATTTCTCCCAATAGGTCCACTAATATTTGATGTATATATTTTGGTGCTCAAATGTTGGTTGCATATATATTTATAAATGGCATAGATTCTTGCTGGATTGACCCCTTTATCATTATATAGTGCTTTCTTTGGTTTTTATTGCAGTCTTTTTTTTTTTTTTTTTGTGGTACACGGGCCTCTCACTGCTGTGGCCTCTCCCGTTGCGGAGCACAGGCTCCGGACGCGCAGGCTTAGCGGCCATGGCTCACGGGCCCAGCCGCTCCGCGGCATGTGGGATCTTCCCGTACCGGGGCACAAACCCGTGTCCCCTGTATCAGCAGGCGGACTCTCAACCACTGCGCCACCAGGGAAGCCCTGCAGTCTTTATTTTAATGTCTATTTTGTCTGATGTGAGGATAGCTATACCAGTTTTCTGTTCATTTACATTTGCATGCAGTATATTTTTCATTCCCTTCACATTTAGTCTGTGTGTGTCCATTTTCTGAAGTGCATCTCTTGTATATATAGGGAGCTTATAGATGGGTTTCTTCTTTTTTATCCATTCAACCACTCTATATTTTTGATTGGTGAATTTAGTCCATTTACATTTAAAGCAATTATTCATAGGGATGTATTTACTGCCATTTTGTTAATTGTTTTGGAGCTGTTATAGTTCTTCTCTTTTTCTCTTCTCTTGTGATTTGCTGGCTTTCTTTAGTGTTATATTTAGATTTATTTTTCATTTTCTTCTGTATGTTTGCTATAAGTTTTTTGTGTGTGTGTGGTTAGCATGAGATTCACATATAACATCCTATGTATATGGCAGTCTTAGATTGATAGAAGCTTAACTTTGAATATGTACTAAAGCTTACATTTTTACTCCCCCACCCACATTTTATTTTTTTGATGACACCTTTTACATGTTTTTATTTTATGCTTTCTTAACTAATTATAATTTTAGTTTCATTTACTACTTTTGACTTTTATGCTTCATACTTGCTTTATAAGTGATCGATCCACTACTTTTACAGTATATTTGCCTTTTCCAGTGAGAGTTTTACTTTTGTATGTTTTCTTATTATTAATTAGTGCCTTTTCTTTTCAGCATAGAGAAGTTCCTTTAACATTTTTTTGTAAGGCTGGTTTAATGATGGTGAATTCCTTTAGCTTTTGCTTATTTGTAAAACTCTTAATCTTTTCTTCAGTTCTGAATGATAACCTTGCCAGGTAGAGAATTCTGGGGTGGAAATTTTTTCTTTCAGCACTTTGAATATGTTATGCCACTCCCTCTGGCCTCTAAATTTTCTGTTGAAAAATCTGCTGATAACAGAGTTATTTGCTTTATATATTTTGATGCTTATATGTTGGGTGCGTGTATATTATATCTTCTTGCTGGATTGACCCCTTTATCATTATGTGGTGCCCTTCTTTGTCTTATATGCAAGGAGTAATAATCTTAAAAGCAGCATTACATATTACATATAAGTTTTTTTGTCTTGCTGCATTTAAGAGGGATAAATTAGGAGTTTGGGATTAAGAGATACACACTATTATATATAAAATAGATAAACAACAGGGACCTACTGTATAGGACAGGGAGCTATATTCAATATCTTCAATAACCTATAATGAAAAAGAATCTTAAAAAGAATATATATGTAATACATACACATATGTATTATATATGTAATACATAGATGTGTATGTATGTATAGTACATACACATATGTATTATGTATATATTATATAACCGAATCAATTTGATGTGTACCTGAAGCTAACACAACATTGTAAATCAACTATACTTCAATAAAAATAAATAACTACTGATGCACTACTAAAAAAAAGGGTCTCTCTTTATTCTTAACTTTTGTCATTTTAATTTTAATGTGTCTCAGTGCATGCTTCTCTTTGAGTTTGTCTTGTTTGGGACCCTGTGTGCTTCCTTGACCTGGATGTCTGTTTCATTCCCCAGATTAAGGAAGTTTTCTTCCCATTATTTCTTCAAATAATTTTTCTGGCCCTTTCTCTCTGTTTTCCTTCAGGGACCAGTATAATGAAAATGTTGTTCTAATTCATGTTGTCTCAAAGGTCTCTTAAGTTATCATTACTTAAAAAAAGTTTTTTTTTCTTATTTTGCTGCTCTATGCAGGTGATTTTCACTGCTTTTTCTTCCACTTTGCTGATTCATTCTTCTACTTCATCCAGTCTGCTGTTGAACCCTGTGTTTTTTTTTTTATTTCAGTTATAAATTCTATGTGGTACTTTCTTATATTTTCTATCTCTTGAAATTCTCACGGTGTTCATCCATTTGTTCCCTGAGTTCATGTTTATGACTGTTACTTTGAACTCTTTATTGGACAGATTGCTTATCTCCACTTCATTAAAATCTTTTCTCTCAGATTTCTCTTGTTCTTTGGTTTGGAACATACTCCTCATTCTCCTCATTTTGCCATATTATCTACCATATATTTTCTTAACAGCTTTATGGGAGTATAATTGCTTTACAAGAGTGTGTTAGTTTCTGCTGTATAACAAAGTGAATCAGCTATATGTATACATATATCCCCATATCCCCTCCCGCTTGCTCTTCCCTCCCACCCTCCCTATCCCACCCCTCTAGGGGGTCGCAAAACACAGAGCTGATCTCCCTGTGCTATGCAGCTGCTTCCCACTAGCTATCTATCTTACATTTGGTAGTGTATATATGTCAGTGCTACTCTCTCATTTCGTCCCAGCTTACATTTCCCCCTCACGTGTACGCAAGTCCATTCTCTACGTATGTGTCTTTATTCCTCTCCTGCCCCTAGGTTCATCAGAACCATTTTTCTTTTTTAGATTCCATATATATGTGTTAGCATACGGTATTTGTTTTTCTGACTTACTTCACTCTGTATGACAGTCTCTAGGTCCATCCACCTCACTACAAATAACTCAATTTTGTTTCTTTCTATGGCTGAATAGTATTCCATTGTATATATGTGCCACATCTTCTTTATCCAGTCATCTATTGATGGACACTTAGATTGCTTCCATGTCCTGGCTATAGTAATTAGAGCTGCAGTGAACATTGTGGTACACGTCTCTTTTTCAGTTATGGTTTTCTCAGGGTATATGCCCAATAGTGGTACTGCTGGGTCAAATGCTAGTTCTATTTTTAGTTTTTTGAGGAACCTCCATACTGTTATCCATAGTAGCTGTATCAATTTACATTCCCACCAACAGTGAAAGAGGGTTCCCTTTTCTCCATACCCTCTCCAACATTTATTGGTTGTAGATTTTTTGATGATGGCCATTCTGACCAGTGTGACGTGATACCTCGTTGTGGTTTTGATTTGCATTTCTCTAAAAATTAGTGATGTTGAGCATCTGTTCATGTGTTTGTTGGCCATCTGTATGTCTTCTTTGGAGAAATGTCTATTTAGATCTTCTGTCCATTTTTCGATTGGGTTGTTTATTTTTTTGATATTGAGCTGCATGAGCTGCGTGTAAATTTTGGAGATTAATCCTTTGTCAGTTGCTTCATTTGCAAATATTTTCTCCCATTCTGAAGGTTGTCTTTTCATCTTGTTTATGGTTTCCTTTGCTGTGCAAAAGGTTTTGAGTTTCATTAGGTCCTATTTCTTTATTTTTGTTTTTATTTCCATTTCTCTAGGAGGTGGGTCAAAAAGGATCTTGCTGTGCTTTATGTAATAGAGTGTTCTGCCTATGTTTTCCTCTAAGAGTTTAAGAGTGTCTGGCCTTACATTTAGGCCTTTAATCCATTTTGAGTTTATTTTTGTGTATGGTGTTAGGAAGGGTTCTAATTTCATTCTCTTACATGTAGCTGTCCAGTTTTCCCAGCACCACTTATTGAAGAGGCTGTCTTTTCTCAATTGTATATTCTTGCCTCCTTTGTCAAAGATAAGGTGACCATATGGGCATGGGTTTATCTCTGGGCTTTCTATCCTGTTCCATTGATCTATATTTCTGTTTTTCTGCCAGTACCATACTGTCTTGATGACTGTAGCTTTGTAGTATAGTCTGAAGTCCAGGCGCCTCATTCCTCCAGCTCCATTTTTCTTTCTCAAGATTGCTTTGGCTATTCGGTGTCTTTTGTGCTTCCATACAAATTGTGAAATTTTTTGTTCTAGTTCTGTGAAAAATGCCATTGGTAGTTGATAGGGATTGCATTGAATCTGTAGATTGCTTTGGGTAGTGTAGTCATTTTCACAATGTTGATTCTTCCAATCCAAGAATGTGGTGTATCTCTCTGTCTGTTTGTATCATATTTAATTTCTTTCATCAGTGTCTTAGTTTTCTGCATACAGCTCTTTTGTCTCCTTAGGTACGTTTATTCCTAGGTATTTTATTCTTTTGGCTGCAGTGGTAAATGGTAGTGTTTCCTTAATTTCTCTTTCAGATTTTTCATCATTAGTGTATAGGAATGCAAGAGATTTCTGTGTATTAGTTTTATATCCTGCTAGTTTATCAAATCCATTGATTAGCTCCAGTAGTTTTCTGGTAGCATCTTTAGGATCCTCTATGTATAGTATCATATCATCTGCAAACAGTGACAGCTTTACTTCTTCTTTTCCAATTTGGATTTCTTTTATTTCTTTTTCTTCTCTGATTGCTGTGGCTAAAACTTCCACAACTATGCGGAATTATAGTGGTGAGAGTGGGCAACCTTGTCTTGTTTCTGATATTAGGGGAAATGGTTTCAGTTTTTCACCCTTGAGAATGATGTTGGCTGTGGGTTTGTCATATACGGCCTTTATTATGTTGAGGTAGGTTACCTCTGTGCCTACTTTCAGGAGAGTTTTTATCATAAATGGGTGTTGAATTTTGTCAAAAGCTTTTTCTGCATCTATTCAGATTATCATATGATATTTATCCTTCAGTTTGTTAATATGATGTATCACATTGATTGATTTTCGTATATTGAAGAATCATAGCATTCTTGTGATAAAGCACCCTTGATCATGGTGTACGATCCTTTTAATGTGCTGTTGGATTCTGTTTGCTAGCATTCTGTTGAGGATTTTTGCATCTATGTTCATCAGTGGTATTGGCCTGTAGTTTTCTTTTTTGTGACATCTTTGTCTGGTTTTGGTATCAGAGTGATGGCCTTGTAGAATGGTTTAGGAGTGTTTCTCCCTCTGCTGTATTTTGGAAGAGTTTGAGAAGGGTATGTGTTTGCTCTTCTGTAAATGTTTGATAGAACTCACCTGTGAATCCATCTGGTCCTGGGCTTTTGTTTGTTCGAAGATTTTTAGTCACAGTTTCAATTTCAGTGCTTGTGATTGATCTGTTCATATTTTCTGTTTCTTCCTGGTTCAGTCTTGGATGGTTTTGCTTTTCTAAGAATTTGTCCATTTCTTCCAGGTTGTCCATTTTATTGGCATATAGTTGCTTTTAGTAATCTCTAATGATCCTTTGTTTTTCTGTAGTGTCAGTTGTTACTTCTTTTTCATTTCTAATCCTGTTGATTTGAGTCTTTTCCCTTTTTTTCTTGATGAGTCTGGCTAATGGTTTATCAATTTTGTTTATCTTCTCAAAGGACCAGCTTTTAGTTACATTGATCTTTGCTATTGTTTCCTACATTTGTTTTTCAGTTATTTCTTTTGTCTTTCCATTTATCTGATGTGATCTTTATGATATCTTTCCTTCTGCTAACTTTGAGGAATTTTCCTCTTCTTTCTCTAATTGCTTTAGGTGTAAGGTTAGGTTGTTTATTTGAGATTTTTCTTGTTTCTTTAGGTAGTGCTGTATTGCTATAAACTTCCCCCTCAGAATTGCTTTTGCTGCATCCCATAGGTTTGGGGTCGTCCTCTTTTCATTGTCATTTATTTCTACCTATTTTTTGATTTCCTCTTTGATTTCTTCAGTGATCTCTTGGTTATTTTATTGCATATTGTTTAACCTCCATGTGTTTGTATTTTTTACAGTTTTTTTCCTATAATTAATACCTAGTTCCTTAGCATTGTTGTCGGAAAACATACTTGATATGATTTCAACTTTCTTCAATTTAACAAGGCTTGATTTGTGACCCAAGATATGATGTATCCTGGAGAGTGTTCCATGAGCACTTGAGAAGAAAGTGTATTCTGTTGTTTTTGGATGGAATGTCCTATAAATATCAATTAAGTCTGTCTTGAATAATGTGTCATTTAAAGCTTGTGTTTCCTTATTTATTTTCTTTGTGTATGGACTGTCCATTGGTGAAAGTGGTGTGTTAAAGTTCCCTACTATTATTGTATTACCATCAATTTCCCCTTTTATGGCTGTTAACATTTCCCTTATGTATTGAGGTGCTCCTATGTTGGGTGCATAAATGTTTACAATTGTTATATCTTCTTGGATTGATCCCTTGATCATTATGTAGTGTCCTTCTTTGTCTCTTGTAATTGTCTTTATTTTAAAGTCTCTTTTTTCTGATATGAAAATTACTACTCCACCTTTCCTTTGATTTCTAACTGCATGTAATATCTTTTTCCATCCCTCACTTTTAGTCTGTATGTGCCCCTAGTCTGAATTGGGTCTCTTGTAGACAGCATGTATACGGGTCTTGTTTTTGTTTCCATTTAGCCAGTCTATGTCTTTTGGTTGGAGCATTTAATCCATTTACATTTAAGGTAATTACCAATATGTATGTTTCTATTACTATTTTCTTAATTGTTTTGGGTTTGTTTTTGTATGTCTTTTCCTTCTCTTGTGTTTCCTGCCTAGAGAAGTTCCTTTAGCATTTGTTGTAAGGCTGGTTTGGTGGTGCTGAATTCTCTTAACTTTTGCTTATCTGTAAAGGTTTTAATTTCTCTGTGAAATCTGAATGAGATCCTTGGTGAGTAGTGTAATCTTGGTTGTAGGTTTTTCCCTTTCATCAGTTTAAATATGTCCTGCCACTCTCTTCTGGCTTGCAGAGTTTCTGCTGAAAGATCAGTTGTAACCTTATGGGGATTCCCTTGTATGTTATTTGTTGTTTTTTTCCTTACTGCTTTTAATATTCTTTGTATTTAATTTTTGACAGTTTGGTTAATATGTGTCTTGGCATGTTTCTCCTTGGATTTATCCTGTATGGGACTCTCTGTGCTTCCTGGACTTGACTGACTATTTCCTTTCCCATCTTAGGGAAGTTTTCAGCTATAATCTCTTCAAATATTTTCTCAGACCCTTTATTTTTCTCTTCTTCTTCTAGGACCCCATTAATTGGAATGTTGGTGCATTTAATGTTGTCCCAGAGGTCTCTGAGACTGTCCTCAATTCTTTTCATTCCTTAAAAAACTACAAATAGAACTACCATATGACCCAGCAATCCCACTACTAGGCATATACCCTGAGAAAACCATAATTCAAAAAGAGACATGTACCAAAATGTTCATAGCAGCCCTATTTACAATAGCCCGGAGATGGAAACAACCTAAGTGTCCATCATCGGATGAATGGATAAAGAAGATGTGGCACATATATACAATGGAATATTACTCAGCCATAAAAAGAAATGAAATTGAGCTATTTGTAATGAGGTGGATAGACCTAGAGTCTGTCATACAGAGTGAAGTAAGTCAGAAAGAGAAAGACAAATACTGTATGCTAACACATATATATGGAATTTAAGAAAAAAAAATGTCATGAAGAACATAGGGGTAAGACAGGAATAAAGACACAGACCTACTAGAGAATGGACTTGAGGATATGGGGAGGGGGAAGGGTAAGCTGTGACAAAGTGAAAGAGCGGCATGGACATATATACACTACCAAATGTGAGGTAGATAGCTAGTGGAAAGCAGCCGCATAGCACAGGGAGGTCAGCTCGGTACTTTGTGACCGCCTGGAGGGGTGGGATAGGGAGGGTGGGAGGGAGACGCAAAAGGGAGGGGTTATGGAAACATATGTATATGTATAACTGATTAAATTTGTTATAAAAAAAAAAATAAAGTGACTGAGCAAGGAAAAAAAAAAAAAAATTAGTGATGCTATGGAAGTTAACAAGTACTGAGTGTTGTGGGGACATTTGGAGGGCAAAAATGCTGCTTTTTAATTGCAAAGCTGTGATATTCAAGCCACAGGATTGAATATATATAATAGGAAACCTAATAATATACTGGGAAGCATTTCTTTTCAGCAGGAAGAGAGGAACATACTAAAGGAACAGATGGTGATAAGTTTGTGGTAATAGGGCGAGGCACTAAATAGTCTTTGACAGAGTTTGCCCCTAGGTAAAATGGCAGTGGCGGGGCTTAAATCATTTTTTTCTACATTGCTCATTGACTTTCTTCCTACTAATAAGTCTTCAGAGAATGAATTTTGTTTGCAGCATGATTTTGCCTTCCTCTGTTAATGTTACGTGTCCTATGCTGAATTTGTTTAACCCTATGACCCCAATTTTGGTTTCAGGATCCTCTTTTCAATCTTTTCCTGTCTTAAAATGAAATTTTGTGAAAAGCAACTCTTGCCCTGAACTATTCTCTTTTAAAATTTTGCATAATAACCAGAGAAACCTGGAGACAGAAGTGGTTCTCAGCCTTAACCACACAGCAGAATCAGCTGGGGAATTTTTTTTTTTCCTTTAAATGTTGGTGCTCCGTCTCTACCCCAAAATAACTAAATCTCTAGAAATCTCTAGATTTCTCTCTAGCCTGAACAGTCTGGACATAGGTACATTTTCAAAATATTTTCAAGTGATACAGGTGCTCAGTAAGAATTGATAACCTGTGGGTTAAAGTCCTCAAAAATAGGAAGCTTTTCATACAAACTGTTGTAACTGGCCATTTGATGCACTTCTGGGAAAACAAGGAATTTAGCTGAATTGGAAGCCCTTTTTTCCTGGTGCTACAGTACCTTGGGATTATTTTATCGTAGTGCTTATCCTATTTTATCATAATTATTTCTTTCTTTGTCTCTCTCACGCACTCATAGAGGTCAGAGATTAGATTTTAATATCTCTGTCTTTCCAATTCTTAGCCTTTACATAATATGTTATTGAAAACCAACTCCTAAATGGCAGGGCTAGGGATTTTTTTAATAAATATTTTTTTCTTTCAAGTTCCTAGCCTTTACATAAATTATTGATAGTACGTGATTGAAAAATAGTGCAGCTCAGTTTTTTGTAACTGAACTTAAGTTGTTACAAGCAACAAGTTAGATAAGTTCTTCACAATTTTCGGTCATTCTTGCATCATCTTTACAATTTCGGGAAGCAGGGTGTTGAATAAAATAAATATATTTTGACATAGTTCCTCAGTATTGTACTGCAAATTCTTAAGAAAGGATAGCTTTTTAAATATGTTTCTGTTTTTACTTAAAGTAGAAGAGTAAAATTTGTAATCTTTTTAGATGATGAAATTGAAACAAAAATGCTTTTAGAATCATATTTTGTTTTAGTTTCTTTCAAATAAAACCCAATCATTAAGACAGAAGTAGCCCATTAATCCAACACTGTCCCCTTCCTCTGACTTGTCTAATGAGCCCCATTCTTCTTTCCTTTTCTTGATCTTAGGAGCCAAGGCCCAACTCCACCTCTCCCTTTTTGTATACCATTCCCCAGCCTTGGGACTCTGAGGGGAAAGTCATTTTAGCCCCAGTGAGAAATTATATCTACCTTCACAAGGAGACAGAAGCTCCTGCATCCTCCCCACCCAACCACCCTGTAGAAATACTGCATATCACCATATTAATAAGCTTTTACAAATTTCATTGCTTTTCAATTATATTAGTTTCATTTTAACTGATTAAAAGCTTACTGGGTGGGGGTAGGGAAGAATTGGATTTTGTTCATCAAATCTCTGTAGTCTTGTTTGAAGGATACACTAATGGTCCCAGATGAAGATCGAATAAGAGGTCTTTCTAGAAGCCTTCTAGCTTTTCAATGATGGGCCAGTATGAGGGAGGAGCCTTCAAGGGTTTAAAGAGGGAGGTCTGTAGGGACACTGATATATATTCACAGTTTTTATTATTATATATCTGGTTAAAAAAATAGGGGGGGCATCAGAAAGGCCTTTTAAATCTCTTGTTATAAATTGTACTCACCTTCCCCTTTCACCTCATCATAGCATCAATATATGTTCTATTTATTATAAAACATTTCATCCTAATAAACTTTTAAAATTATTCCATAGTATTTCAATTTAATTCATCTTAAAGGTTTTCCGTTCGTACAGAGTAGAGGATCATTTGTTATCATTTAAGAGCATTGATTGAATTCCAGCACTGTAATAAGATTTTAAAACAGTTCCTGTCCAAAACATGCTTACTTTTACCTATGGAAATCACTCTGTAAATACGTAATTTCAATATAATATATTATGTGCTGTAGTACAGGTACATACAAAATGTTTAAGGGCATTATGCCTTAGAAATGTTAGAATAAATTGCCAATAATCATTAGAATTCTGCTTCCCCAACTGACTGCTCTATTATTAATTTTGTCAACAATTTATAATCATTCCCTTATTCTTCCTGTGAGATTTTTAATTCACTGGAAATATACTTGTCTTGAATACACTGAAACACTAAATATCTCTGCTGGATTTTCTGTTGCTTTAGAATGTTTCTTAAGCAGATGCATTTGGACATCTTTAGATCTCATAGTTCTTGTGAACTGGGTGTTTTCTAATTCCAGCCCTGCCAAGCCTCCTGTGTCATTTGTGCAATTATATCAAGTGAAAGTCATGAATAACAAAGTAATGACAGAGAGCTGTATTGCAAGACCAACATGACATCTATTAAATCAGAATATTAATTTCAGGAACACAGGTTTTGGAAAAACCATAAAGGGGTTTGCAAATTGTTTGAGGAGCCACACTCTAAATATTTCCAGAAATGTTAGATCACGAACTGGCCCCTGTACACCGAGGGCAAGGAGAAACCGAAGAAAGAGGCCACTCCAGATGAGTAAGTGGCAGGTTTAATAAGCAAGGAAACTTACTTGTGAAGTATTTCTTCGGTGGTCGCAAGATGAGTAGATCATCACACCTGCCTAGCAGAATCTTAAAAGTTTATAAAAAGACCTTAATTAACCATGCTCAGTCATGCATTCAGACCAGAAGATCTCAGCAACACCTTACTCTCAAGGCTCTGTCCTTGGAACAGCTCCCACTGTCAGAACGGTAGGACAGGGGAGGGGGTGGGGAACCTCTGATTGCCCAGGTCCAGCTCGAGGGTCAACCAGAGGTCACATCCTCTTGATTACCTGTTCCGTCAAGGAGGTAGCTACCCTTTCTCTTTATGTATTTGTCTTTTGGGAGTTACGTGGGTCCTTTAGATTAGAATGCCCAGAAATAACTACTTAGGTCTACGTTATGTTTGTGTTTGTTAATAACCATCGAACCCAACGTGCTTCCTTCTGTACATGTGTGTCATGGTGGTAGAGCAGGGCTCCCTCTCGGCCACAGGTTAGCAGCAGCTTGCAGAGCAAGAGTACCAAGAGAGAAGGATCACTCTTCTCCACTGAACTGATGTAAAACGAAAGGAAAACCAAGCCTGTGTTTTTGGTCCATCTCCCAGATTATAGAAACGGACTATCTCATTAGCAATTAAAACAGCAGCTGATAATGTCTTGGAGCTGGTTGACCAGTTTAATTATCTTGAAATCTGGCTAGAGTCCTCTTCTTTTAGCCAACATGGGGACTTCATTCTCTCCAAACTCACCCCGGAGCAAAAAAATTTCTAAGGGCCCTGAAAAGTGAGTGTTGTTGCCTGCCGTGGGTTTTTAGACTGAGTGGGTATGCTGTTTTTTTGGCAGTAGTAATATGTATTATGCAACTGACTCTGTGGTTAATACTGTATTGGCATCATAAATTTTCTCACACTATGCTCAGATGTGCCAAGAAAATATAGTGCCATTATTCTGTACAGAGACTCTTAGCTCTTTCACTGGCCTCTAAGGAGTAGAAAGTAGAGACAGGGGCTTCCCTGGTGGTGCAGTGGTTGAGAATCCACCTGCCAATGCAGGGGACATGGGTTCGAGCCCTGGTTCGGGAATATCCCACATGCCGCGGAGCAACTAAGTTCGTGCGCCACAACTACTGAGCCTGCGCCCTAGAGCCCACGAGCCACAACTACTGAGCCTGCGCACCTAGAGCCCATGCTTTGCAACAAGAGAAGCCACAGCAATGAGAAGTCTGTGCACCACAACGAAGAATAGCCCCCCGCTCACCGTAACTAGAGAATGCCTGTGCCCAGCAACGAAGACCCAACGCAGCCAAAAATAAATAAATAAAATAAATAAATAAATAAAAGAAAGTAGAGACATACTAACATTAGTCCAAACATAGCCTGAGCCAATAATTAGTTTCTCTAGATTTAACTGTTTCTTTTGAAAAATTATTTAGTTTCAACATTTTCACTTTTTCTGATCCTTCCTAAGATGGTTTGGGCTATGGGAGGGTTAGGTGATTTAGAACACTGGCCAGGAGGGGTCCTCCAGGCACCCTGCTGATCCTTGGGGTTGTGCTGGCAGGTGTCTACAAATAAATGACCCATTCAGGCCCATTCCGGGCATTCTACAGGGATGTGTGCTGAATTTAGAGAATGGTACATCCATTCTCTAACCTCTCCTGTGTGTATCAAAGCCCAGGGATGATCCCTGGCCAGCTCTCGTATTCATGTTGTGCTTTCACCTTGTTCTCCAGGGAGGCCCACTGGCTCTCAGTCAGCATCCCTGCCATGTGGGAAGAGCCATGAGGCTAGAATGGACTTTATGCTTGGCCATTCCATCCCACCCTGGTGATTGGATTGAGGCAGCTCCCATACTACGTTCTTTCCATCAGGGAGAGAGACAAGAGTGCCTCTGCTCTTAGTGTTGCCTTAAACTTCTGTAACACACCTGCATCTTCAGCTAAAGGAGCAAGATTATGGCTCAGGGGCCTGACACTCGACCACTTTTATAAGTGTTTTTTTCTGCTTTTTTTACCCACTGTCCCTTAAATGGTAAGAAGCAGGCATTTCTTTTATTTTCCCATATCATTTCTTCTACCATATAACTACAATCTTCATGATATAGTTGCAAAAGGAGAATCTTCTCTACATTAAAGGAGAAATTCTATGATCTATCAATCACTTTCAGGATTAGACATTCATGAGAAGAAATTTAAGAAATTCTTTCCCTTCTTTCTCTCCCTCCCTCCTTGTCCTCACTCTCCACTCTCTCTCTCCTGCTTATCAAGGTCATTTTTCTCTTGTTATTAAAAACAATCAAATACCCCTTCTCTGGGATGTTAGAAGGCTGAGGAAATGTTTTTTAAAGGGTAAATTACAGTGCACCAGTATATTTTTACGACTATTACAACTTTTACTCTACTTTCAACGTCCATCTTAATATAGTAACACCTCAAACTGTGCGTTTCTCCAGATAGTGTGAACATCATCTGGGATGTTTGAACATTTTAATTAATTTATTTATTTTTTTGCTGTGTTGGGTCTTCGTTTCTGTGCGAGGGCTTTCTCTAGTTGTGGCAAGCGGGGGCCACTCTTCACTGCAGTGCGCGGGCCTCTCACTATCACGGCCTCTCTTGTTGCAGAGCACAGGCTCCAGACACGCAGGCTCAGTAGTTGTGGCTCACGGGCCTAGTTGCTCCGCGGTATGTGGGATCCTCCCAGACCAGGGCTCGAACCCGTGTCCCCTGCATTAGCAGGCAGATTCTCAACCACTGCGCCACCAGGGAAGCCCTGTTTGAACATTTTAAAACTTGATTATCAGTATACTTGAAAGAATGTACTTGGCATTGTAGGGGAAGAATGATCTCCCCCTCTACCCTACTAGGTTCTTCAGCTAAGGCTCAAGAAATTAGACTGATAAAAACAGATTAACAGGAGAAAACCAGAGCTTATTAAAGTGTGCTCTTATTAAAGTGATGTAGAACTCAAAGGGGTGGTTAGGACTTGGGGTTAATATAACATCTGAACAAAGAATGATAAAGTTTTAGAAAAGTGACAAGACAAAGGAAAAGGGCTTTAGATTCTTATGGGTAACAAACTGCGGAAAGATAAATATACAGGGAAGCCAATGGAAGATAAGGATTGTTTTAGTAAGGTCTGCTATGAAGGTTCCTCTCAGTGCTATCTCTGGGCTGATAAGAATCTAGAGTCTTCTCCCATGATTAAGAATCACCCTTCCCCTCCTGATAGAGAGGGAGAGCACAGAAAGGTTTTTTGTGTGTCTCTGTTTCTTTTCATGTGCCTTTAGCTCAAAATAATCTTTATGTCAGAGTGTCATATTTTCACTCCCCATTTGAAATTTTAAGTTTCATATATTAAAAATCATGTTGGTAGCTAGGGAGAGAGATTTGAGTTAGAAGTTGTGAGAAAAGGATCTGTAAAGGATGAGAAAAACATGGATTGGAAAAAGCAGAAAAGAACAAGTGGAGCACATTGCTCCATATCTTATCAAATCAGTCTCTCATTCTAGGGAATAGGTCCGTCCAGATAAGCAGTTGTGTCTCATTTCCGGAAGCAGTGATGCAGCTGGGAATAGGGAAACCACCTAAGTTAGGCTTCTGTATCATGTGAGCATTCAGGCATTTAATCAGGTACATTTCTGAGGAAACAAAAGAAAAAGAAAGTTTAATGGTTAGAACAAACTATTAACCCAATTTTTGACTCCAGAGGGCAGTCAGTAAAGATTTCTAGGTCTTGGGCTTGAAACGTGAGAACATGCAGTGGCAATTCGATGAATTTCCTGTTTTATAGTTTGAATGTCTCTGCTGTTGGCATATACATCAGTGTCTCACAGTCATGGTTATTTTTCAGAACAGTGCATGGAAGCATCCAGCTTCAGATTCCAGGGCTTTTTTAGATAGTAACAATACAGACCTGGGCAGTCAGGTTTTAGTTCTCAGTGACTCCATGTCAAGAGGATGAGAGAAAAATTGGAAACCTTAATTACTGTCAAAATTCACAAAAAAAAGCAAGATTCAGTTTACAAAGAGATAAAAGTACCTCAAAGGTAATGAACATCTATAAAGGTAGGTTACAATTTCTCATTGAAACATAGAATTTCTCCCTACCATTTCTATCAAAGATAATCAAAGTAGGACTAATATGTTTACAAAATAAGTCTTGTCTCATTAAGCTTGGCCTGATTATATTTACATAAGTTTAGCAAGAATATTGAGTGACCATATAGGCTTTTTTTTTTTTTAAGTCTGCTTTACTGGAATTTTTAATAAGGGATCTCAGACTAGACTTTTAAAAGCCTCTTGAGGCCAGGAAGTCAAGCTCAGAACTTGCCATTAGATTTTCCTTCAATATCCATAGATTTGGTGAATTTCTCTCTTCTTGAGGTACACAAAATATTTTAGGATTCCTGGGCCTGCCAGGAAGTGACCTTTCTTACTCACCTGTGAGTTCAGGAACCCTGTAAGCCAGATACCAGACCAGTTTTTTCAAGGAGCTTTGTAAGCACTGGCTCTTTAAAGTCAGCTCACTTTCTTAACTCTGTCTGGTTATATCTGATTCTATGCACATCATCCTCAAATATGGCATTCCAGTCAAAGCACTGGTAATAAAACCAGTGTTTTCAATTGTGTCCTATTACAAGGGGAACAGATGCTTATTGAACTTATGCAGATAACATCATTACCATGAAAATAAGAATATTCAATAAGAGTTTTCCAAATTTTGGAGGGACCAGGTAGGGGAAAAAAATGTTTCATCCTTATTTATAAGAGTATAATCCACCAGTTTGCTGCAAGCCATAGATAGTGATAGCTTAAGAGAAAAGAGAAAAAGGATTCCTTAAATCTGGAAAACAAAACATCAAAGAACCAGTAATGTTTCAAACAAAAAGTCATAGAAATTATAATCATCCTCATCAGTTCATTCAGTCTCATATAATTAATTTTTGTTCTACTTGATCCTCAGTTAGCAGTTTCATAGAATCATCAGTTTATCCATTAGATTTCTGGAAATTCTTACCCAGTCCAGTGGCATCTTAAAAAGTTAACAGAAATCTGTGCTCCAGAGTACTTGTCAGAGTTTTTTCATGAATCTCTTTAAAGACAAAGCACTTTTTGGACTATAGCTGATTGCAAATGCTTTCAGAGAAGAATAAAAGTAAAACAACACCTGTGAGTAATAAAAGACTTTAAATGGTTATGGTTAAAGATCTGATGAGAGCTCATTATAATGCAGTTGACAAAGTAATTTAGTTATTTTTGTGACGCACAATATTTTAAGATAATTGGAATTATGACTGATAACATTAAATCAGGCCATATGGACACATATGAACAGTAAGAACATTAACAAATGTCTAGGAATTTCATAAGATTTTTGAAACACTTGTATTAATAACATATATTCATAAAAATATAACCTGAATAAGGTTGAACACCACTTCTTATTTGACAGTCTTCCCACATAATTTAATATACCAACTAAACCTAATCAATTTAACACCTCTCTTTTTACAAGATGAAAGAACAAATCTTTGAGACTTTCCGGGGGCCCTCAGAGAACTCTCAAAGTTAGCTCAAGGTCAAAGAATTTGATTTATCAAAACTTAGAAATTTATAAAAAATGTCAAAAGTTTTGAACACTTGACTAAATATAATCATAAATTACTGTGAGATAATATGTGTTAATATTTAACAAAACTGAAAATAAAAGAGTTCAAATTTCGATATACTAAGTGACATACTTAGAAAAAGAAACAAAATAAAACAAAACCAAAATCTTAACTCTTTCAATATTGAGAAGACTTGGTTTTCTTTTTTTAACCATTTTTTTAAATTGAAGTATAATTAGTATTACAATGTTATGTTAGCTTTAGGTGCATAGCAAAGTGATTCAGTTATATATATGTGTGTGTGTGTGTGTGTGTGTGTATGTATATATATATGTGTGTATATATATATATGTATATGTATATATATATATACATATGTATATTCTTTTTAGATTCTCTCCCACTCTAGGTTATTACAAGACATTGAATATAGTTCCTTGTGCTTCATGGTAGGTCCTTATTGTTCACCTATTTTTGGATAGCAGTATATATATTCCACTCCCCAAATCCTAATTTATCTCCTCCCCACTCCCCTCCTGCCACTATTCAGTCTGGTAACCATAAGTTTGTTTTCTATGTCTGTGAGTTTATTTCTGTTTTATAAATTAGTTCATTTATATCATTTTTTTAGATCCCACATATAAGTGAAATCATATGGTATGTGTCTTTCTCTATCTGACTTCAGTTAATGTAATCATCTCTAGGTCCATCCATGTTGCTGCAAAAGTTGTTATTTCATTCCTTTTTATGGCTAATGTCCCATTATGTGTATATATACCACATCTTCTTTATCCATTCATCTGTAGATGGACATGTAGGTTGCTTCCATGTCTTGGCTATTGTATAGTGATTTTTTTTTAAATCGTTATCATCACCATTTAATTTTTTTTTCCAATCCCAATCTCCCAGTTCATCTCACCACCACCCCCAGTCTGCACTGCTTTCCCCCCTTGGTGTCCATACGTCTGTTCTCTACATCTGTGTCGCAATTTATGCCCTGCAAACCAGTTCATCTGTACCATTTTTCTAGATTCCACATATATGCGTTAATATATGATATTTGTTATTCTCTTTCTGACTTCACTCTGTATGACAGTCTCTAGGTCCATCCACATCTCTACAGATGGTGCAATTTCATTCCTTTTTATGGCTGAGTACTATTCCATTGTATATATGTACCACTTCTTTATCCATTCATCTCTCATTGGGCATTTAGGTTGCTTCCATGACCTGGCTATTGTAAATAGTGCTGCAATAAACATTGGGGTGAATGTGTCTTTTTGAATTATGGTTTTCTCTGGGTATATGCCCAGTAGTGGGATTGCTGGGTCATATGGTAATTCTATTTTTAGTTGTTTTTTTTCAAAATAAATTATTTATTTACTTATTTATTTTTGGCTGTGTTGGGTCTTCATTGCTGTGCAGGGTTTCTCTAGTTGTGGTGACTGGGGGCTACTCTTCATTGTGGTGCACGGGCTTCTCATTATGGTGGCTTCTCTGGTTGTGGAGCATGGGCTCTAGGTGCACGGGCTTCAGTAGCTGTGGCACACAGACTCAGTAGTTGTGGCACACGGGCTTAATTACTCCACAACATGTGGGATCTTCCTGGACCAGGGCTGGAACCTATGTCTCCTGCATTGGCAGGAAGATTCTTAACCACTGCACCACAAGGGAAGTCCCTATTTTTAGTTTTTTAAGGAACCTCCATACTGTTCTCCATAGTGGCTGTATCAATGTACATTCCCACCAACAGTGTGAAACGGTTCCCTTTTCTACACACCCTCTCCAGAATTTATTGTTTATAGACTTTTTGATGATGGCCATTCTGACTGGTGTACGGTGATACCTCATTGTAGTTTTGACTTCCATTTCTCTAATGATTAGTCATGTTGAGCATCCTTTCATGTGTTTGTTGGCAACCTGTATATCTTCTTCGGAGAAGTGTCTATTTAGATCTTCTGCCTGCCCATTTTTGAATTGAGTTGTTTGTTTTTTTGATTTTGAGCTGTATGAGCTGCGTGTAAATTTTGGAGATTAATCCTTTGTCAGTTGCTGCGTTTGCAAATATTTTCTCCCATTCTGAGGGTTGTCTTTTCATCTTGTTTATGGTTTCCTTTGCTGTGCAAAAGCTTTTAAGTTTCATTAGGTCCCATTTGTTTATTTTTGTTTTTATTTCCATTTCTCTAGGAGGCGGGTCAAAAAGAATCTTGCTGTGATGTATGTCATAGAGTGTTCTGCTTATGGTTTCCTCGAAGAGTTTTATAGTGTCTGGCCTTACGTTTAGGTCTTAAATCCATTTTGAGTTTGTTTTTGTGTATGGTGTTACGGAGTGTTCTAATTTCATTCTTTTACATGTAGCTGCCCAGTTTTCCCAGCACCACTTATGGAAGAGGCTGTCTTTTCTCCATTGTATGTTCTTGCCTCCTTTGTTGTAAATTAGGTACGCATATGTGCGTGGGTTTACCTCTGGGCTTTCTATCCTGTTGCATTGTTCTATATTTCTATTTTTGTGCCACTACCATATTGTCTTGATGACTGTAGCCTTGTAGTATAGTCTGAAGTCAGGGAGTCTGATTCCTCCAGCTCCATTTTTTTCCCTCAAGACTGCTTAGACTATTCGGGGTCTTTTGTGGCTCCATCCAAATTTTAAGATTTTTTTGTTCTAGTTCTGTAAAAAATGCCACTGATAATTTGAAAGGGATTGCATTGAATCTGTACATTGCTTTGGGTAGTATAGTCATTTTCACAATATTGTTTCCTCTAATCCAAGAACATGGTATATCTCTCCATCTGTTTGTGTCATCGTTGATTTCTTTCATCAGTGTCTTATAGTTTTCGGCATACAGGTCTTTCACCTTCTTAAGTAGTTTATTCCTAGGTATTTTATTCTTTTTGTTGCAGTGGTGAATGGGATTGTTTCCTTAATTTCTCATTCTAATCTTTCATTGTTAGTGTATAGGAATCCAAGAGACTTCTGTGCATTAATTTTGTATCCTGCAGCTTTACCAAATTCATTGATTAGCTCTAGTAGTTTTCTGGTGGCATCTTTAGGATTCTCTATGTATAGTATCATGTCACCTGCAAACAGTGACAGTTTTACTTCTTCTTTTCCAACTTGGATTCCTTTTATTTCTTTTTCTTCTCTAATTGCCGTGGCTAGGACTTCCAAAACTCTGTTGACTAATAGTGGCGAGAGAGGACATCCTTGTTTTGTTCCTGATATTAGAGTAAATGCTTTCAGTTTTTCACCATTGAGAATGATTTTTACTGTGGGTTTGTTATATATGCCCTTTATTATGTTGAGGTAGTTTCCCTCTATGCCCACTTTCTGGAGAGTTTTTATCATAAATGGGTGTTGAATTTTGTCAAAAGCTTTTTCTGCATCTATTGAGATGATCATATGGTTTTTCTTCTTCAATTTGTTAATATGGTGTATCACATTGATTGATTTGCCTATATGGAACAATCCTTGCATCCCGGGGTTGAACCCCACTTGATCATGGTGTATGATCCTTTTAATGTGTTCTTGGATTATGTTTGCTAGTATTTTGTTGAGGATTTTTGCATCTATATTCATCAGTGATATTGGTCTGTAATTTTCTTTTTTTTGTAGTATCTTCGTCTGGTTTTGGTATCAGGGTGATGGTGGCCTCATAGAATGAGTTTGGGAGTGTTCCTTCCTCTGAAATTTTTTGGAAGAGTTTGAGAAGGATGGGTGTTAGCTCTTCTCTAAATGTTTGATAGAATTCACTTGTGAAGCCATCTGGTCCTGGACTTTTGTTTGTTGGAAGATTTTTAATCACAGTTTTAATTTCATTACTTCTGATTGGTCTGTTCATATTTTCTGTTTCTTCCCGGTTCAGTCTTGGAAGGTTATACCTTTCTAAGAATTTGTCCATTTCTTCCAGGTTGTCCATTTTATTGGCATAGAGTTGCTCGTTGTAGTCTCTTATGATGCTTTGTATATCTGTGGTGTCCGTTTTAAGTCCTCCTTTTCCATTTCTAATTTTATTGATTTGAGTCCTCTCCCTCGTTTTCTTGATGAGTCTGGCTAAAGGTTTATCAATTTTGTTTATCTTTTCAAAGAACCAGCTTTTAGTTTTACTGATCTTTGCTATTCTTTCTTTGTTTCCATTTCACTTATTTCTGCTCTGATTTTTATGATTTCTTTCCTTCTACTAACTTTGGGTTTTGTTTGTTCTTCTTTCTCTAGTTCCTTTAGGTGTTACAGTTAGGTTGTTTATTTGAGGTTTTTCTTGTTTCTTGAGGTAGGATTGTATTGCTATAAACTTCCCTCTTAGAACTGCTTTTGCTTCATCCCATAGGTTTGGGATCGTCGTGTTTCCATTGTCATTTGTCTCTAGGTATTTTTTGATTTCCTCTCTGATTCCTTCAGTGATCTCTAGAGTATTTAGTAACATATTGTTTAGCCTCCATCTGTTTGTGTTTTTTACGTTTTTTTCCCTGTAACTTATTTCTAATCTCATAGCATTGTTGTGAGAAAAGATGCTTGATATGATTTCAGTTTTCTTAAATTTACTGAGGCTTGAGTTGTGACCCAAGATGTGATCTATCCTGGAGAATTTCCATGTGCAATTGAGAAGAAAGTGTATTCTGTTGTTTTCGGTTGGAATGTCCTATAAATACCAACTAAATCTATCTGGTGTATTGTGTCATTTAAAGCTTTTGTATCCTTATTAGTTTTTTGTCTGGATGATCTGTCCATTGGTATAAGTGAGGTGTTAAAGTCCCCCACTATTATGGTGTTACTGTCAATTTCCACTTTTATAGTTGTTAGCATTTGCCTTATGTATTGAGGTGCTCCTCTGTTGGGTTCATATATATTTATAATTGTTATATTTTCTTCTTGGAATGATCCCTTGATCATTATGTATTGTCCTTCCTTGTCTCTTTTAACATTCTTTATTTTGAAATCTATTTTATCTGGTATGAGTATTGTTACTCCAGCTTTCTTTTGATTTCCATTTGCATGGATATCTTTTTCCATCCCCTCACTTTCAGTCTGTATGTGTCCCTAGGTCTGAAGTGGGTCTGTTGCAGAAAGCATATGTGCAGGCTTGTTTTTGTATCTATTCAGCGAGCCTGTGTCTTTCGGTTGGAGCATTTAATCCATTCACATTTAAGGTAATTATCAATATGTATGTTCCTATTACCATTTTCTTAATTGTTTTGTGTTTGTTTTTGGAGGTCCTTTTCTTCTCTTTTGTTTCCCACTTAGAGAATTTCCTTTAGCATTTGTTGTAGAGCTGGTTTGGTGGTGCTGAATTCTCTTAGCTTTTGCTCCTCTGTAAAGCTTTTGATTTCTCCATCGAATCTGAATGAGATCCTTGCCAGGTAGAGTAATCTTGGTTGTAGGTTCTTCCCTTTCATCACTTTAAGTATATCATGCCACTCCCTTCTGACTTGTAGAGTTTCTGCTGAGAAATCAGCTGTTAAACTTATGGGACTTCCCTTGTATGTTATTTGTCGTTTTTCCCTTGCTGCTTTCAATAACTTTTCTTTGTCTTTAACTTTTGCCAATTTGATTACTATGTGTCTCTGCGTGTTTCTCCTTGGGTTATCCTGTATGGGACTCTCTGTGCTTCCTGTACTTGGGTGGCTATTTCCTTTCCCATGTTAGGGAAGGTTTTGACTGTAATCTCTGCAAATATTTTCTCTGGTCCTTTCTCTCTCTTTTCTCCTTCTGGGACCCCTATAATGCGAATGTTGTTGCATTTAAAGTTGTTCCAGAGGTCTCTTAGTCTGTCTTCATTTCTTTTCATTCTTTTTTCTTTATTCTGTTCCACAGCAGTGAACTCCACCATTCTGTCTTCCAGGTCACTTATCTGTTCTTCTGCTTCAGTTATTCTGCTATTGATTCCTTCTTGTGTAGTTTTCATTTCAGTTGTTCATCTCTGTTTCTTTGTTCTTTAATTCTTCTAGGTCTTTGTTCTTTAATTCTTCTAGGTCTTTGTTCTTTAATTCTTCTAGGTCTTTGTTAAACATTTCTTGCATCTTCTCGATCTTTGCCTCCGTTCTTTTTCTGAGGTCCTGGATCATCTTCACTATCATTATTCTGAATTCTTTTTCTGGAAAGTTGCCTATCTCCACTTCATTTAGTTGTTTTTCTGGGGTTTCATCTTGTTCCTTCATCTGGTACATAGCCCTCTGCCTTTTCATCTTGTCTGTCTTTCTGTGAATGTGGTTTTTGTTCCACAGGCTGCAGGATTGTAGTTCTTCTTGCTTCTGCTCATGTCTTGGCTATTGTAAATAGTGCTGCTATGAACATTGGGGTGCATATATCTTTTCAAATTATAGTTTTGTCCAGATATATGCCTAGGAGTGGGATTCTTGGATCATATGATATCTCTGTTTTTAGTTTTTTAAGGAACCTCTAAACTGTTCTCTGTAGTGGCTACAGTAATTTACACTCCCACCAACAGTGCAGGAGGGTTCCCTTTTCTTCACACCCTCTCCAGCGTCTATTATTTGTAGTCTTTTCAGTTATATCCATTCTGACTGGTGTGAGGTGATACCTCATTGTAGTTTTATTTTACATTTCTCTAGTAATTATCTTTGTATAATATATTTCTTTTTAAATTTGTTTATTGAACGAAAGATTCTTTAAATTCTATAGTGCTATATAATTTTTAATAGCTTCACACACATGATTACATATAATCCCATAATAGCCCTTTTTTCCCCTGACCCATGTTTTGCCCCTCCCCACTTCTCTCTCCTTTCTGGTAACCATTAGTTTGTTCCCTACATCTGTGAGTGTCCTTTTTTCTTTTATTCATTAGTTTGTTGTATTTTTTTAGATTCCACGCATCAGTGATATTATACAGTGTTTAAGACTTGGTTTTCTCAAGTAATCAAAGACCTGATAAAGACAACATGAAACATAGGTAATCATTCTGATATGACACAGAATTTTGTTTTCTAGGAAGATTATTCAACAGGTAAAGAAAAAAAAAACACATTATATTTCTGGTAAATGGAACAAGTTAAGCACTTAACAAGTTATGGCTTTTCAGTGAGTGTAAAAACTTTTTATGAATGTTTGTGGAGAAGAGTTTTAAGATTTTCATTTGCCCTTATATGTAATTTTATGATAACTGGGGACTAAATTTGGAAATAATGTGTAGCAGTATGTTTTCAAAAACTGCCTTTTTCCTTTTTTTCCTTTCAATCTCAGGAAAATTGAGATTGCTGGTAGGTGCTTTAGCCACCAGTTGCACCCTTGGGTATCTACATTTTAAAGACATGGTAAGATTTACCTCTTAAAGGGACAGAGAAAGGATCTATATTTTTTCTAAGAAGGAATCTAGGGGCATATTTGCTTATTATAAGAGATCTAGGGCAATTGCTATTAAAGTTTTCTTTTCCTTAATTGTAGACAGTCCAAAGAATTCTTTGCAGTGGGGGATGCAAAATACATTCACTAAGAGCTTTGTATGGGAAAGCCTGAAGCTGGTGAGGTCTGATTATAAAGCATAGTAGAAACCAGGCTTGCTGTGTGTTCCCAGAACCTTTGTCTTCCTTAAGGAACCTATTTCCTGGCTATCAGTATTTACTTAAGTCTCACAACTGCCTGAGTGTCTTTTTCAGTAGTTAATTTTTATTCTAAGTCTTATATCTACTTCCTAACCTTGTTAAGAACTAGGAAAGTAACTCTCCTGTTCCTTCCCTCTCTCTTTTTTTCTTCTTTTAATCGGATCTTCCCATAGGTATGAATAAGATATTTGTTTAGGATGAGAGCTCTCTAAAAATCTTTTTAGATATTTTCCAAATATCTTTTTCCAAATAGAAGATCCATCATCAGGCACTCAGTGGATATGATCTTCAAAGGTATATCCATTCCAGATGTGGCACAAACCAGAAAACCTTTTTAGGGAAAGACCCATAGGCCACTTTCCAGGCTTAGAGTAAATTTTTACCATGGAGGCAAGAGCTGTCCCTGGAGTACAGATGATGTAGCCCCCATGATCCATAAAGGTCATTCCCACCCAATGATAGTAAAAGAAAGCAAAAACTTCATTGCCACAGGCAATTAGAAACCCCATGAAAATGGGACATCTCCAATCACAGACCCATTAATCTATGATACCTAGTAGGCTATATGGGGATGAGATTTTCCCAGCACTGACAAGGCAGTGCAGGGAAAAGACAGCAAATACCCGTTATGGGTTTCTAATAAGACCCCTTATTTAGATAGATTCCCCTGAGAGCTGGCACAGATGGTAGGTGTATGTCTCAGGTCCCCAGCCTGATAGATGCCCACCTGCAGATGTAGGCCCAACAACCTGTGCCTCCCAGCAAGCAGAAAAGTCAGGGAGAGTACACTTTTGCTGGATCCTGGCCAAGTTCTCAAGACAAAAAAACAAAACAGAAGGAGGATTTCATCTCTTTGTTTTCTTTTAATTGGTGACTCACAGCAAAGTTTGTCCAAACAGACTCTGGTCTGGCGAGAATATGAACTCACCAGTTTGTGAAGCTGGCTCAAACAAAAAGCTTAAGGATTTATGCCTATGTTTTACCCTATGATTCTTCCCCTTATGATGAATGACACAAAAGACAGTGACAAAGGGAAATTGTGGCTACCGAAGAGAAAATGGATCAATAACAAATGGCCAAAGACACATACACCCAAAGAAGTAGTTCACAGAAATGCTTTTTCCTGTTAATCTGAGTTTGGAAAGCAGAACGTTTTACTACCCTTTTCAACTAGACTCTACAGACAGAAATCTGGGAGTCTGATTTTGGTAAGAATTCTTGCATTTTGCTGGTTTCGTCAGTTGTTCTGAGATTGATTTGTAGCCTCTGGGATAGGTGGGATGTCCCAGGCATCCTATCTGGGTCACCAAAAGTGTAGGGGAGAAAAAATTCCTCTATTTCCTTAGGTTCAGTGGCTGGGCCTTCAAAATAAACTGATGGAAGACAAATTAACAATAGAAAAACAAGCATAGTTTATTAACACATGTTACACATGTACCCAGGAGAACTCATTGATGAGTACCTCAAAGGGTGGTTAGAACTTAGCGTTTATATAGTATATGAACAAAAAACAACATTTTTAGAGAAGTGACAAGACAAAGGAAAGGGGGTTTATGTTCTTAGGGGTGACGCACTGTGGAGAGATAAATATATGGGGACACAAATGGAAGACAAGGGTTGCTTTAGTAAGGTTTGCTATGAGGATTGCTGTCAGTGCTGTATCTGGGCCTATAAAAATCCAGAGTTGTCTCAAGTGATGGGCAATCATCCCGCTCTCCCTGGTAGAAAGAAGAAGGAAAGAAAGTTTGTATGTGTGTTTGCTACTTTTCAGTTGCCTTTTCTCAAAATAATCCTTATGTCAGAGTGCAAATGTTGGGGTGGCATACTCTGAACACTTTTAGTATTGATCACATATATCCAATTTGTGAGATCTCAATGAGCCACTTTAAGTATCCAGAGCAGTAATTCTTTTTTTCCCTCACCTCCCGCCAATCCTCCAGCATTTTTTATTCTCTCCTGGGCTCCTAGAAATTACAGCAGTAATTCTTTTTTTTTTAATGTCATATGTTTTTAAAAATCTGATGAAAAATTATGGGTTTTTCTGTTCCTCCCTTGAAATATTTTCACATTCACACAATTCTGCTTAAATTTAAGAAATAAATCCAGATTGTGAGTTCTACATCTAGAGTCAGCTCCCAGCCATGACATAATAGCTTCTATTAAACTAACCATCCCTCTAAAAACAGCTACAGTAGCAAAATAATATAATTTAAAAAATAGCCAGGTGTCTGAAGGTATTGGAGAGCAACCAAGACAGCCAGGGACAGTGGTATTAAGAGCCTATGAAGATGGGAAATGCTTTCAAGTGAACTTGGAATTTTTTTCCCACTTTTCAGCTCAAGATACTTGACATTTCTTAAGTGTTATGGGCTTAGACACTGAGCAGAATGTGGTGACCTGGGGCTTTCAAAAGCTTCATAAGGCTAGGGAGATGAAAATTAGAAGTAAGTGTAACCAGGATCTATGGAACCAAGGATTACTGGGATGTATGGAAACAGGATTTCCTGGGAAAAGGAAACACAGAGACACAACCTCTTTTCCTATTGAGGCATCTGTTAATAACTAAGCTAAAAAACTAAGGAGAGCTCTTGGTAGTGTCAAGGTTCTAAACAAACTGAAGTTGTTGTTCAGGGACCATATTCAGGATAGATAGAAATTCATGTCCAAAATATATTGGTAGGTACCACAAATTAATTAAACAAAAACAATAGAAAACTCCTTAAAACATTGGGCAGCTAATTTGACCAGGCACTTCACAAAAGAGGCTATCCGAATGGTTAATAAACGTAGGAGAAGATGCTCATCTCATTACTTCATTGGTCATTGGGAATTTGCAAATTAAGCCCAAATTAGATTCAACTACACACCCATCAGAATGGCTAAAATATAAGAAAATGACAAATCCTAGGATTTGGAGCACGTTGCACACTTATACACTACTGGTGGGAATATAAGTTTGTGAATCCACTTTGGAAAACCTGTGTTGCCAAATCTACCAAAACTGAATATTCATTTTATATGACCCTATTTCTACTCCTAGATTTGTACTCCATAGCAATGAAGAGCCCCAAGGGACAGATATAAAAAGTTCATAACAACATTATTCATAATATGAAAAAAAGTGGAAACAAATATCCATCAGTTACGGAGTAGATAAATAAATTTGGCATATTCATACTATGAAAGAATATATAAAAATAAAAATAGTATGGATGCTTGTCTTGAACATAGGGTTGTTCAAGTTAATCAGGCACAAAAGAATGCATACTGTATGTACGTATGTATGAAGAACTCAAAAACAGACAAAACTGATCTATGGTGAGAGGCCAAAATAGCTTATACTTGGGGAAGAGTAACACCCAGCATAGCACAAGGGAAGTATCCAGTTTATGGACTGTTTCTTGAAGTGGGTGATACTTTCACAGCACATTCACTTGGAGTCTTCAGTAATGAAGCTGTATCTTTTTGATTTGTGCATTTTTCTATATTTATATTATTCTTCAATTTTAAAAAAACTTTGCTTGAAAAGAGTTATTCAATTTATGGGAGACCAGGTGTTTTGAACAAAATCATTTAATCCTTCCTTATTCCAGGAAGCAATGAGCAAAGCCCAGAACGCCCGTTTGGGGCATCCTGCACAATAATGAAAAAAAGCCATATTTTCATGGATGCCTCTCAACTACACATTGAAAGTTGGTCATAACAAAGAGCCCAGTGTTTGAAGTTATGTGCTAATCAATACATTACATGGAACAAGAATGGCAGAATGTTGATAACCAGTTGGAAGCTGAGTTAAGGAAGATGGAAGTTCATGATATTTTTCTATTTGTGTGTTATGTTTGAAATTTTTCATAATTTTTTTTGAAGAAGGAAAACACGAGAATCTGCCTCTTCAATAACAAAAAATAAATAATTATATCACAAATGTAGTCCCATAGAGGATGAAAAAGAGGAGTCAGAAAAAGAAATCCTATACAAAATTGGATGATAAAATATGGTTTCCTTCAGCTACAAATTTTAGTTAAACATCTTGAACTCCTACTTTCCTTCTAGCAAATTGAATCCCATTCCTATTTCAAGGGCTTATTTTAGCCCCACCTTTTCTAAAAAGTCATTATTACTACTCTTGCCTCTGAACTCCAATTACTCAATTATTATTTGTTGCCACTTAATTGATCATCATTATATTATATGCTGGGCTGCTCCAGTAGTTATGTCTTTATGCATCTTATTTTTGTTTTGAAATATTTTACTGCATGCCAGGGAAACTTGTCATGTTGGGGAAAAATTAAATATTCAATATATTTTAATTTAAAATTTATCAAACTTATTATTTTATTGATTATTGAATACTATGCTTTGTCACAGCCTTTTCAGACATGGCTTGTTCTTCTTAGACACTACATATCAAATATGCTCATTAACTTATTTAGTTCTTGTAAAACCCATATGAACTTGCTATTATTAGTATCCTTATTTTATGAATCACATAACTGAGGCACACAGAGTAGCTTGCAGGATGTCACAGTAAGCATAGGAGCTCTGGATCTAAATTCTTAAATCTACCTAATGCTGCCTCTTGATTGTTTATTGGGCCTAGCATAGTGCAGTAGGGGAAGAAACTTCCCAAGGTGCTTCAAGAATCTAAAGCATTTTCTTTAGAGTGTTGACTTTTTCTTCATAAAAGCAAAATTATCTTTACTTCAGAAGCTATGGGACATAAAGTCAGTTCTCTTTGAATACTGAATTTGTATCGTCATCACAAGACTATTTAAATCATGTCATTAAAACTTAGGCCTGGGCTTCCCTGGTGGCGCAGTGGTTGAGAGTTCGCCTGCCGATGCAGCGGACACGGGTTCGTGTCCTGGTCCGGGAGGATCCCACATGCCGCGGAGCGGCTGGGAGCGGCTGGGCCCGTGAGCCAAGGCCGCTGAGCCTGCGCGTCTGGAGCCTGTGCTCCGCAACGGGAGAGGCCACGGCAGTGAGAGGACCGCGTACCGCAAAACAAACAAACAAACAAACAAAAAAAAAACTTAGGCCTGAATTTCTGCAACTAATGTTGAACAGTTCACCAAGAATTAATGTATTTGCAAATTCTCTGATCTAGTACTTCAATATATTTATGCTACGTTAAGAAAAAAATAATTCTACAACCTTGTGAGTATAACTGAAGAAAGAATCTTAACAAATTATTTTACTGTCCTTTGGAAACAGAATTCAGGTCCCATTGTGGAGTCACAGAAATACCTGCCATGTTATATCACAAAGGCTCATTAGATGGAGGTTAGTTTCACTCTTAAATATTTGAGGACCAGAAATTGACTGGCACGGATAAGAATTTGCCCGATGAAGTCATTGCACCTCTTTAAACATGCTTTGCTCTTCTTAGCTGCCATATATTAAATGTGCTCAGGAAACCTGTTGTGCTTCCGAAAATAACTTTCTCAGGAATATATCAGAGATGTGTGACTCCTGTTTCCAAATAGGACTTCTAGTCAAAACATATGAGCACACAAGTGGAAAACTAAATTACCTGAGACCTCCAAATCCCATAATTAGCACTGATAACATTGTGATGTATACTTCCTGTCTCTTTTTCCTACACAAATGTTAATCTTTATATTAATTAAACCAAAAGAAAAAAGATACTATCATAGATTCCATATATATTTGCATAATTTACAGATTATTATGTGTATTAAATGCTAGAAGACTTGCTAGAACCAATGCAATTTTAGACTTTTTATGCATATGGTTAAATTGCTTTCTTGAAATTTTGAACCAATTTACACTCCCCTTTTAAAAAAAATTTTATTGGACTATAGTTGATTTACAATGTTGTGTTAGTTTCAGGTGTACAGCAAAGTGAATCAGTTATACATATATACATATATATATATATATATATATATATATATATATACACATATATATATACACACACACATTCTTTTTTGATTCTTTTTCCATATAGGTTATTACAGAATATTGAGTAAAGTTCCCTGTGCCATACAGTAGGTTCGTATTAGTTATCTATTTTACATATACTAGTGTGTATATGTTATTCCCAATCATTTTCTTAAAATTTTTTTTGGATTATAGTTGCTTTACAATGTTGTGTTAATTTCTACTGTACAGCAAAGTGAATCAGCTATACGTATACATATATCCCCTCTTTTTTGGATTTCCTTCCCATTTAGGTCACCACAGATCATTGAGTAGAGTTCCCAGTGCTACACAGTAGGTTCTCATTAGTTATCTATTTTATACATAGTGTCAATAGTGTATATATGTCAATCATAATCTACCAATTCATCCCACCCCCCGCCATTCCCCCCCAGTCCTCTGATTTATCACTTCCACCTACATTTCCCCTTTGGTAACCATAAGTTTCATCTCAAGATCTGAGTCTGTTTCTATTTTCTAAGTAAGTTCATTTGCATCATTTTTTATTCGATTTCACATGTAAGTGATATCGTATGATATTTGTCTTTCTCTGTCAGACTTACTTCACTTAGTATGATAATTTCTAAGTCCATCAATGTTGCTGCAAATGGCATTATTTCATTCTTTTTTATGGCTGAGTATTATTCCATTGTATGTATGTACCACATCTTTTTTAAAAAAATATATTTATTGGAGTATAGTTGCTTTACAATGGTGTGTTAGCTTCTGCTGTATAACAAAGTGAATCAGCTATACATAAACATATACCCAATATCTCCTCCCTCTTGTGTCTCCCTCCCTCCCTCCCTATCCCACCCCTCTAGATGGACACAAAGCACCGAGCTGATATCCCTGTGCTATGTGGCCGCTTCCCATTAGCTATCTATTTTACATTTGGTAGTGTACATATGTCTGAAAATTATGGTTTGCTCAGGGTATATGCCCAGTAGTGGGATTGCTGGGTCATATGGTAGTTCTATTTTTAGGGGTTTTTTTTGTTTGTTTGTTTGTTTGCGGTACGTGGACCTCTCACTGCTGTGGGCTCTCCCGTTGCGGAGCACAGGCTCTGGACGTGCAGGGTCAGCGGCCATGGCTCACAGGCCCAGCCGCTCCATGGCATGTGGGATCTTCCTGGACTGGGGCACGAACCCATGTCCCCTGCATCGGCAGGTGGACTCTCAATCACTGCGCCACCAGGGAAGCCCCCTTTTTTTTGTTTTTTATATATAGAAGTTTTAAATTTGTAAGAAATTAGACCTATCAGTCTTTTCTTTTATGGTTTTGGCCTTTTTTGTTATGTTTAGGAAAGCCTTTCCTACCCCAAGTTTTAATAAAAATACTCATTACTTGTAATTGTTTTATGATTTTACTTCAAAATTTAACCTGATCAAGATTTACAAGGTGTAAGGTAGGGATTGAAAAAATTTTCTTTTTAAAAAACTAACTGCTTATTCTAATACCATTTGTTAAATAATCTACATTTTGCCCACAAATTTAATATCCCAATTTTATCACAACACTTCTGATATAATTGGTTCTCTTTATAAACTTTCATTTCATTCCATTAATCTGTCTTCCTATTCTGACACTAGTACCACTCACTGGGATTTTTATTAGATTGCATTAAAATTATGTATAATTTTCAGAGAAAAATTGCTATAATCTACTTTAAACTTTTATTATAGATACAATAAAGCACTGACAGTTTTATAATAGCACAAAATAAAGAATTTTACTTCATTTCATTAGTATTGAAAGCCGTAATGCTCTGAATAATAATAAGCTCAGCAAGAAAACTGGAGTCCATCTCCAATCAACTCTGCAGAGCTTGAAGGTATACATTTTGTACATCAACCCTATTCTTACTTAACTTCATTTTTCCCATTTTTTCCTCTTTCTTTCCATTGCCTAATTTGATTATTTTTTTAAAAAATCTTTTGCATTGTGTTTATAGCTGCTAACTACCTTACTCCTATTTTGAAATGATTTAGAAGTAAAAGTAAAAGCTTTTAATAGATTCTCAAAGGAATTCATGACCATAAAGATTTAAAACCACTGTTCTAGACTATTTAGAGTGACTCATTAGTGGCCAAAATTGAATGTAACTTTACCAATTTCTTTACACCATGCTGTTTAAAAAAATCAACATGACCTAAATGGCCCTGGCATTATTTGAAGAAATATATTTGAAATTAAAATGTTAATGTCCAGAAGGCTGATGCTGAAATCAAGTACCATCCACAGAGTCCCCAGCGTAATACTTATGTTTCAGGATAACTGCAATAAAAACTATTCAACTGTGAAAAGAGAGAATGTAAAACAGCAGAGATTGGTATCTGGTCTATACCACATACCATTAGCTGGTTGACAGGACTTCATTGATTCATTCATTCGTGCCTACATAATACTTACTGAGCCCTTAATGTGCCAGGCACTATGGTAGGCGCTGGATTTATGGCAGTGAACAAAACAGAGAAAAAGCTCTGCTTCCTTTGAGCCTACATTCTTATAGGAGGAGATAAACAATTAAAAAGATAAATAAGTAGAATAAGTAAGTTAGATGTTGCTATGTACATTGGAAAATTGGGAAGTTGATAGGAAGTGTGTATGAAAGGGTGGAAATGTTAGACAGGGTAGCCTGGGAAGTCTCACTGTGAAGGTGATATTTGAGTTAAGACTTGCTGTCCAAAAGTCCTGATTTGGGAACATGCCAAGCATGTAGAGGAACAGCAAGGAGGTGGTGTGGGTGAAGTAAAGCAAGGTAAGGAGGGAGAATAATAGGTAATGAGATTAAGTACACAGAGAGGGGTCAGAAGACCATCGTAAACCCCCTTTATCCTTTACAGAAACACTGGAGGTTATTAAGTAGGGGAGTGACTTGATCTGACCCATATATCAGCTTTGTTGATATATTTGAAATTTTTAAAAAGAACAGTGAATTAATATGTGCTTGTGTGATTTTTAAATTAATCAGAAATAAAACTATTAACATAAATCGATGATAGTAGAAAAGAACAAATATGTAGAAGAAGCAGTTGAAATCAAAATGCACTAGCACAAGGTCATGTGGTTGAAGAAGGGGATACATCAAGGGCAGCGCTAGGGTCCCCAGCCTGGATGACGGATAGTGTGGTTCAACCACAGGGAATTTAGGAGGAGGAGCCTATTTGGCAAGAGAGCTTACAAGAATGGTGGATTTAAAGTAATAGAGAAAAACTGAAGTTTAGTGAAAATGAGGGAGGGAAGGTACCAGTGATATAAATTGGGAAGTTATCAGGAGGAGGTAGGCTGAAGATATGAGAATGGATGAACCACTCAAGGGATAGAATTGCAAGCAAACAAATAAAAAATCAAATTCGCCACTTTGTTTTTGACCATATCTACACATTTAAAAGATAAAAATGAACACGTATGTACCTGGCTCACAGAATGATACCCATTTAATTACAGATGTACAAGAAGGAGAAGAGTAGAAAGATAGAACACAATAATAATGGTTATCTTTGGTGAAGATAACATTTGCTTTGGGAAGCTGTATAGTATATGTTTCAAAATCGTAGACTTTGCAGCTTCCTATTTGGGTGGCGTTAGACAGTTGGATGCAAAGCAAGTCTTTAGTAGATAATGCTCAATAGATTGTAGATTGTTTGCTTTTACTTGGTGTATTATGAATTTCTATAAATTTCTTTTTCAGTCAAAACAGTATTATTATAAATAATATTCTGGATTAGTTGATTGACTAAAATACTATGACTATAGAGTAAAATAATGCATGCTTCCCGATACGTGGCATGATCAGACTATGATTTGATGTATATGATGGAACCCGATTTGTCATCGCATCAAGACAGTTTTTTTCAGGTGTTTTTTTAAACTTTCTAAAATCAACTTGCCACTTAATCTCTTATGCCCTCACAGTCTTGATGTGTTACAAATATATATGAAAAACTTGGATAAGGGACATAGGTGTAGGCAGCCACTTGCTCTGAACTTAAAATGTGGAGCTGAAAGTCAGGCATACAGAAGAGGATGCAGCAGATTGGGAGTTAGAGGCAAAGCAGGGGAGATAGGATAGGGTGCCCATGTTGTGGGAGGCAGAGAATGAGTCATAATAGAGATGACAATGGAAGATTAACACTGGGGGCCAAAACTGGTTTTAAAGCTCTCTGGGAGTTATAGGGCAAAAGTATACAGAAGTAAGTTATTATGGCTGTCTGCTCTAGTCAACCCACCCATATCATGTGTTGTCTTATTTATCTGTTTTGCCATAGTTCTTCTTGAAGTAAACAATTACAGTGACGATGGTCCTGTTAAATTGTAGGTAAGGGAAACCTTCAGATTGCCCAGGAATATTTTGAAATATTGTACCTTCATCCACATGTGTATATATATAAATATGTGTGGGGGAATTATAAAAATGTTCTACTCTTTATTCTCTCTTACATTTAAAAAGTAAACTAGATGGGTTGTGTAGGCTTCCTGGTGGAGGGGACTAGTGCCTGTGTCCTGGTGGATGAGGCTGGATCTTGTCTTTCTGGTGGGAAGGTCCACGTCTGGTGGTGTGTTTTGGGGTGTCTGTGGCCTTATTATGATTTTAGGCAGCCTCTCTGCTAATGGGTGGGTGACCACCTAGAGGGGTGGGATAGGGAGGGTGGGAGAGAGGGAGATGCAAGAGGGAAGAGATATGGGAACATATGTATATGTATAACTGATTCACTTTGTTATAAAGCAGAAACTAACACACCATTGTAAAGCAATTATACTCCAATAAAGATGTTAAAAAAAAAAAAAGTAGAGAATCACTGCAGCCCAAACTCAAAGCACCGTGGTGAAAACTCCTAGCAATGGCCAGTGTCTTTCACAGATGCCTTCACCATGGGGAAAAAGAAAAAAGATTAAATTATTCACCTTAGAAATATAATTTCCAACATTCATCCCACCAAAATGTTACTAGCACACAATTCAATACTTATGTGACTTGAGATATAAGCTTATGCATTTTGGCAGAATAAATATGAAAGTTGTTTCCCTGCTTTAAAATATCAAAGACCTGTGCTAGAGAGGCTGAGGGCTGCTTTGTCTCTTTCCTGTGTTGGCATATGCATGTAATGGTTGTTCTCATTCATTCAAGAGGGATTTAAGCTTTTCAGTTCTTCTAAGTTTATCTTCTTACCTTCTAATACTGCTGTTTTGTAAGAGAAAGGAAAGCTCTGAGGAGCCTTCCTAGAAGAGATAATTGTGCAGAATTCCTGGTCGCCTTCTTCAGCCATGTAACATACATCAGGTGGTAATGGTTAATTAGTGTATGCACTTGCAATTTGATCTCCTGAGGAGAGAAATTATATTTCTTCCTTTTAGCCTAGAAGAGCGTAGAATTCTGTGAACGTGTTCATCTTACTTAGACTTGAGGGCCATGCCTTAAGCATCTATCGAAGAGAATGGAACAGAAACAACCTAAGCTCAGAGAATGACAGGCCATTTGCTGAGCATATCCGTTACAACAGGAAGTACCTAAAGTGTTAGGTGCCTGATTTAACTGTACCTGTTGTATATAACAGTGGACTGTACATATAGTTGCATTTTTACATACTTGTTCATTTTATTGAAAATGAGAGATGGTATGCTATAATTGAGAATATTGTAGAAAACCGTAATACACTTTAGTAATATGTGTTAAAATGACCACATTAGTACCCACAGCAGCTGATAATTTTAAAGGAAACTTGGGTGACACGTTTATTGCAAGGTTTTCTTGGGGGAGGCCTCAATGTAGTTATTTATAAAATAGGAATGGGATAAGTAACAGAGTTGTGTGAATTAAATGGCATAAGATTTGTGGAAATATTCTGCAAGCTATAAAAGATTATGCAAATGTCAAACTGGTCCTAGAAAGCACTTTAGAGTTCATCCAAATCCGTTATTTTAAGGATGATAAAAATGAAAAGTAGAGAACGTATGACTTATCCAAGGGCACACAGTTAGTGAGTGGCAGAACAATGCTGTAGCTTTAGTGACCAGTATTCCAGAGTATGACCCACTAATGTCGATAATGTGTGTTCATTGTCATGTTTGAATGGGCCGTTAGTATCCTTCTAGTTTTCTAATACTCCATTGCTATAGCTACCATTCTGGTACAGAATATGGAAAATGTGTAAAATCAGTATGAAATAGTGCTGCCAACTAACGATGAGGAAGATCTGGTTCCGTCTTAGAGAAACGAGGGAGCTGTGGGATTTCCCCATCTTGCCACACCTGTCTTCCCTGAATTAGCTCCAGTTTGCAATGCCATTACCATGTGTTGTCTGGCACTGTTTTAGAATGAGGTGTTATTGAAGCTAAAGCTGTATAGGGTTCTGTAGTTTCATTCAGGAGAAAAATTTGATTCCAAATCGAGGCAGCCATTTGGTAGATATATGTTGAGGTCACTCTTTCTGCTACCAGGGGGGGAAAATGCATGAAAATGAAAGTCCAACAATGCCCTCTTTCAATATTAAGAACAACTTTGCCTCTCCCAAAATAGTTAGCATCTGCAAACTATGCTCAGAAACTTAAATCTCACCAGATTTCTTGATATTTATATGAGGGAGTAAGTAGTGGTAAAAAGATAGGATATAAGATAGGCCTGCTCGGGCTTCCCTGGTGGCCCAGTGGTTGAGAGTCCGCCTGCCGATGCAGGGGACATGGGTTCGTGCCCTAGTCTGGGAAGATCCCACATGCCACGGAGCGGCTGGGCCCGTGAGCCATGGCCCCTGGGGCCTGTGCTCCACAACGGGAGAAGCCACAGCAGTGAGAGGCCCGTGTACCGCAAAAAAAAAAAAAAAAAAAAAAAAGAAGATAGGCCTGCTTACTGAGAGCTGCCTATACAAACTAGACAGTTCTAACAGATGGCATTTGGATATAGAATGACAGATGGAATTACTTTTATTCCATTACTGGAAAATTGAAGCAAAACTGAAATAGATTGCCAAATAAGTCAAATCAATCAATGTAAGCTACCTTTATGTTCAAATGTGCAGTTCTGGTTTTGCATATGTGTTCTCTCTCTCTGAACAATACCTGTTTCAATTATGCCATTTTTATTGGCTTAAAATCATAATTGCTAAAAACTCTTGGGAGAAAAAAAACTCTGTTATAAAGGTGGCGTAATTAAAATGTGGTAGAAAAGGACATTCTTTTAATCTTTTGGACTATCCAATGCCATATCACAGAATCATGGACTGCCAAAGCTTTTTAAAAATGTTATATGGATAGAGGCCATCTGGTCCAAATGGCTTTTTTTTTTTTCCCCCACAAGTGGGAAGAATGAGGCTCAGAGTGAGCCACACAGCAGGTGAAAATCAGGTTCCTCAGCTCTCTAGACTCACTATCACCCCAAGTTGCCTCTATCTGCATTTGCTTTAGATACTGGTTCTTAGCTGCAAAATACTCATTTCTCTCTGATTCAGAAATCACTATAACCAATAATATTTTATGGTGAACATATTTCATGCTTTTTCATTATGTTTTGTGTGACTTTGAGAGTCTAGAGTATAACTCATCCATAAGTAGAAGATAAAATAATCAAAGAAGTGAAAAATAATGGGATTCCATTTTATGAAGATAACAAATCCAAAAACAGATCGCATTTCTGCTTTTGGTTTTCAGTGATATCATCAAAAGCTCCATCTATACAGCACATTTAAGAGCCCATTACACATTTTGGTATATATTAAACTTCACATTGCATAAATGGGAAAAGATGGGCAGTTTTTCATGATGCATGTGTTGGAGAAAGCTATGATTCTGTGGGTGTTTTTTCCCACGTGGCATGACAATATCCCCAAATTAAATATTTTTGTTGTGTGTCACCACTATAGGTCAGTTTGTAGTAAAACATTTCATTTTACATCTTATATAGTCCTGACTTTAGGTAAACAAACTAAAATCAGATTTTTTTATCACAATGTACCCTGCTTTACTGCTAAAATTATAGAACAATTCTGATGCATTATAACTGCACACGTTTTGAGGTTTGGTTTATTTTTTTCCATTTCTGACAGGTTATTTCTGTGGGAAAGTTATTTGTATCCAGGATATTAAATACTTGGTTGTTGAGCATTAATTATAGATATGGAAAAAGATAGCAGTAAGCAAAAGTGGGGCACTTATTTTTATCTGTGTATAGCGTAAATATGTCTCCATACGATATATGTCCTAGTAAGCATGTGATGTTATACATTACCAGTCTACTTTTGTGTTACTTGATGCATTATTTATTTCTCTTTTATTTCAATTGTGGAGAGAGCCAATTGAGGATAATAAAAATCCTTAAAGAAGGAAAATTCTACAAGTATGATCGAGTGAAAAGATCTTCAAAACCAAAGTAGGATGAAATATAGCAAAAACCTGAGAAACAACCACAATGGCAACATCCCAGAATCAGTCATCATCTCTCTTTTACAAGTCTAAGACCACTGTGATATTGCGAGAGGCCAGACCCGTAAACTATTAAGGTTTTGTAGCTTTCGTGGCCTTTCCCAATGTTTAGCCACTATTTTCTGTGTCAACTTTATTGAAATATAATTCACAGATCAGATAATTCACCCCTTTACAGTTCAGTGGTTTATAGTAGTTACAGAATGGTGCACCAGTAACCACAATTTTTTATCATTTTCATCACCTGAAAAAGATGCCTGTACTTTTTCATTATTAATTTCCCCAGCCCTAAGCAACCACTATTCTACTTTTTATCTCTAGAGATTTGCCTATTTTGGGCATTTCACATAAAGGGAATCATATAATACATGGTCTTTTGTGACTGGCTTCTTTAACTTAGCATAATTTTTCAAGGTTCATACAAGCATGTATCAGTATTTTATTCCTTTTTATAGCCAAATAATATTCTGTCATATAGACATACCACATTTTGTTTATCTAATCCATTGTTTATCCATTCAAAAGGTGTTGTTTCCAATTTTTGCCTTTTATGAGTAATGCTGCTATAAACACTCATGTACACATTTCTGTATGAACTTATGTTTCCATTCCTCTTCAGTAAAGATATACCTAGGATTGGAAGAATTTAGCCACTTTTTAAATTTTAATAACATTTATTTTTATATCTAACTAGATTCTCTTACTGTCAGATTATGTTGTTTTGACCTCTGTAGAGGACAACTAGATCCTTCTTTATAGTTGATGCTCAAGTTATACAGAAGATTACTTAACTCCTTATGTCAATTCCATATTAAACAATTTGAATTCAGGTTTTTTAAATCTGTTGTGCTGATCACATTTACTGTAACATGAAGCTGCTCTAATATTTCTGTAACTTTTATACTTCTCATAAACCAACCTTCCAGTATTAGAACTACAGTGTTCATTTACTGACCACTTTCTATGTACAGGTACTATGCTAAGTGCTCTCTGTGTACTTCTCTAATTCTTAAAAGAATCATGTGAGATAAATGTTATTATCCCAATATTACAGGTGAGGAAAATGAGGCTCAAAGAAATTAAGTGACTTACCCAAGGTCTCTAGTTAAACAAGTGGTAGGGATAGATTAGAAGCCAAAGGCCATCCAGCTCAGAAGCCTGGGTTCTTCTCACATAGCAGGCTGTCCCACATTGAGAAGTCTTTGACCAGCGATGCCAAATAAAATAATTTTATTCGTAACTCTTATGTAATTGTTTCAACTATTCACTTCAACATAGGCACCCACAACAGTGAGCATGAAAAGCTTAAGAGTAAAATCTCAAATATCGGCCAATGGTTGGATACTTAAAATTATACATTAAATAATATATTGATAGAAGGGTAATTTCAAAGATTTTTGATCATGATCAGAATAAGAAATATGTCTTATCTCAAAACCCAGTTACCACTTATAAACAAAAGTTTCAAGCATGAGTTCATATTCTTTGCAGGTTTCAGGACCCATAGGTCTCCAACCACAATTTTAAAAACATTGGCATAGAGTATCTGCAATGAGGCAGACTATTTTTTTTTTTTATCACAGACTAATCTGAAAGTTACTACTCTTTCTTGAAAATAGCCAGGAACAATGAAAATCCTTCCCATTGCCATAGGTCCATGAAGCAGCTGAGTAGAAGATAAGAGGCAGATTGGAGACACAGTAGTTTATAGAGGCTGCAGCTAGCATTTCCAGAGCTAAATGAGCTCCCAGCAAAGAGAGCATACAGAGAGACCGAGAACCGCAGTGCCACCCAAATGGAGAGTTCCAGAGTAATCAACGACAAATCATCAGCAACTTCTAAAGCATATTGAAGGAAAGAAAATCACTTTAGAAATATGGCTAAGACTCTATTTTCAAACAAGTGCAAACTTAAAAACAAAGAACTGTAAAATAATCTGGAATTTATGGTAAACTACTGCAAACTTAGGAACAAAGAATTGCAGGATAATCTGCAGTTTATGGGATAGGCCTTGATATAAGGAAATGGTCTTCAACTATAGATCAGTGTAGGCTCACAACAAGCAGAAATGGTCAATGATCAAGGGTCAAAGTATCATATTGATACGAGTATTGATGAGAAATATATCTATTGGGTATTTTTTTAAGGTTTCCATAATTTCTATGGAGAATAATATTTTACCCTAACCTTATACATGTTACCTGTAGTTTGTTATAGACTCAGATTATATTTAACTCTTCACTATAATTCTCAGCCCATAGTTATCATTTGTTCATCTCAGTTTTTCTGTTGCCTTTACAAAATCCTTAGTTAAAAACAAAAAGTCAGGGCTTCCCTGGTGGCGCAGTGGTTGAGAGTCCACCTGCCGATTCAGGGGACACGGGTTCGTGCCCCGGTCCAGGAAGATCCCACATGCCATGGAGCAGCTGGGCCCGTGAGCCATGGCCGCTGAGCCTGTGCGTCCGGAGCCTGTGCTCCGCAACGGGAGAGGCCACAACAGTGAGAGGCCCATGTACTGCAAAAAAAAAAAAAAATAATAAAGTCAGTGTATTTTTAGAGATGGCTATTTGGTCTGGGTGGTCCCAAATGGCATTGCCACCAAGTAAGCAGCACCTCATGTATAATATTCCTTTAGCAAGGATTATGCTTCTTTGGCTGTATACCACATCCACATGAAAAAGGTCACTAAATTATGGTTTCCCCATAATTAGCATGATCAAATGAAATGGTACTCTTGCCAGATCTCCTCTTTGGAGAGCTTCCTTAGCTTTCCTCTTGACAGTAAACAGGGATTACACACAGATGTAGTTTTCAGTGCATATGTCATCAAGATTTTAATAAAGAAGTATTTACAGAACAAACCTCCTCTTAAGATAACCAATTCTAGTTCTTCCTTAGCGTTGGGTGGATATAATCTTTCATGTGATCGCTAAACTTTATCCACCTCTGCTCACAACTTTATGCATCTCAAAATGCAAGCCACAGAAGGATGTAGCAGAAGGACTGGAGCTCAGGAGATGGAAGACACAGATAAATGCCAGCTCTGTCTTAATAGTCACATCTTAGATTTTGTCCTAGTGAAAGTAATAGTATTAGGAAAGTCAGCAATCTTTTTGGAACCTCGGTTTCCTCATAGGTGAAAAAGGGAAAACATTATTATCCTGGCCTCAGTAACAGCGTTGTTGTAAGAACTGAATGAGATAAAGGATATGAAAGCTCTTTATAAATTGAACTACACTAATATAAAGGTGAAAGGAACTTCATTGGGAAGCCTGTGATCCTTACAAGCTAGCTATCTGAATACTTCTCCCCATGATACTAACAAATTGTTAGAACTGCTTTCTTTGCCTCCTTGTTCAAATCTATATTTGACAGCCAGTTGCCTCTAAATGTGATCCTTACCACTTTGGTTTTCTGGGTCTCAGCTCAAGTCCCCTTTCTTTGCAGTTTGAATTGTCCTCACTGGGAGATGTGGTCTCGTGAAATGCAAGAGACTGCCGCCATGTCACCACGGAGAGCCAAACAGCTGAGAAACAGATAGCTGAGGAGTAAATACTGAAAACATTTCTTCAAACTCAGGACTTTAAAAGAAAAAGAGTGTTTCTTTTCAAACCCATGTAGAACAAAAATGGCTGCAATTTGAATAATTTACCATTTCTATGGCTTAATTGAGTTATCTCAATTAAAAACACAATGAGAAAATTTCAGTAGAAAAATTGCCAGAGAAGAAATAATTAAAATAATTACTATGTTTAAGAGGAAATTTCCTGAACTGAGCATATTGTTCATGCAAAAAATCTTAAATCATTATAATCTACAGTAATCATTTTCTTCACATTGCAAATACACAATAAGTACTCTGTTCCTAAATTGGTGGTGCCTTTTTTGGTAAAGGAATGGTAACTCCCCAAAGCTGGACAACTTGAAGGTACCGATGCCAAGCGTGCCATGGTAATTAATTGCTCAGCTGCCCCCATGTTATTATATTTGATGACAAACCCCACCAAAGATGGCAAGAATTTGCTCGCCTGGAATTAGGAACTTTCAGGGGATTCAGGAGCTTGGCTTTATATCAAAAACAAAGAGTATGATTGGTTACTGAATATACAGTGTAATATATTTTGATATTATCACCTCTATTAGGAAATTTACCTAGAATCACATAATCATTTTGTTTTGTAAATTACTGTAATTTTCATTCGTGTCCTAGTGAAAAAAGGCATTGTGCATCTATACACCTGCAATTAAGATAATACCATATCTAGTACCACACTGGGCATAGCAACAGTGATTCACAGTAGGGCAAGAAAGGCCAAGACTGGAAATCTAAAAGTGGTATCCATTAGATGTAATAGATCTAGGGATGTAGCTAGCCAAGGTCAAGGCTGGGAGAGGGAGAAAGACAGTAAGCATAGGGAGAAGTTTAAAAAATACTATAAGGAAGATCCAGGAAGCGTACGAAGGTAGGAAATGAGGGCAAATAGGCAAGTTTGGTGCTGGGTCTGTGATGACCACAAAAATAGATGGGACAAGGAGCAAGGAGGCAAAAAGAATGTAAATCTGCAAAGGCCACAAGCAAAGAAGAGTGAGTGAGTCTTTAAGAACTGCACCCTTTAAAGAGGTCATGATACCTGATTTTAGGGCAGACATATACTCCGTCCCGTGATTTATAGTCATGTAAGAACTCACAGGTGTGTGATATAATAAGCCGATGTGCACTGCAGTGAAGGTTACAATGGAAAGAAAGTACTAGTTCTTATAGAGGTCTTTTATATAAGTGAAATTTTCCTTTTTTTTTTCCTTTTTTTTGGCAAAGCCCCTACTTATTATTTCCCTGATGTTTTGGTATTGAGCAACAATATAGGATGTATTGACCCTCAAGCCTCTAAGTAGAGGAAAGAAGCCCCAGTGTATTTTTCCTCATCGCTGGAGAAAAATAATAATTGCTCTGGTTTTTTGAGCACTGTTTTGGCTATCTATTATTGTGTAATAAACTACCCAAAACTTAGTGGCTTAACTTAGAACTTTGTGGCTTGAGAAAACAAAACGATTATCTCTCGTATTGACTAGGCACACATGGGTAGGTGAGTCTCCTTTTCCATGTAGAGTTGAGGGCTGCAGTTGTCTGGAAATCTGAGTGGCCTGGAGTATCCAAGATGGCTCCCTCACATGGTTGGTGCTTGGTACTGACTGTTACTGGAGATGGAGCTATCAAACCAAGTACCTTTGGCCTTTGTATGTGGCTTGGGCTTCTCAGGGCTCAATGGCTGGGTTTGAAGAAGGAACATTTCTAGCATGTGAGTGAAAGCTCTCAAGGCCCAGCCTCAGAGGTTACACGGCAACATTGCTGCTGCATTCTTTTTTTTTTTTTAATTTATTTTTGGCTGCGTTGGGTCTTCATTGCTGCACGCGGGCTTTCTCTAGTTGCAGCGAGTGGGGGCTACTCTTCATTGCGGTGTGCAGGCTTCTCATTGTGGTGGCTTCTCTTGTTGCGGAGCACGGGCTGTAGGCTTGCGGGCTTCAGTAGTTGTGGCTCACAGGCTCTAGAGTGCAGGCTCAGTAGTTGTGGCACACGGGCTTATTTGCTCCACAGCATGTGGGATCTTCCCAGACCAGGGCTGGAACCCACTTCCCCTGTATTGGCAGGCGGATTCTTAACCACTGCGCCACCAGGGAAGTCCCACTGCTGCATTCTTTAGGTCAAGGAAAGTCTGAGGAGAGGCCCAGATTCAAAGTGGGGAGAAATAGACCCCACTGTTAGATGGGAGGTGTGACAAAGAATGTGCGGCCATCTTTATTTCACCATGACTACCTACTGTGTTCCAAGCACTCTGGTAAGCGCTTTATCCACTATATCTATATAAACCTCAGAACCACAGAGCAGGTGAAGCATCATTATCCTCAGTTCGTCAATTAGGAAATTTGGTGATCAGAGATATTCAATTATAGAGTTAATAAATGGGTCAGATGGGATTCGGATGCAAGTCCCTCTTTCTCCACAGCCCTAATAAGCCATACAGAAAGAGTATAGGGATGACAACTGCTTATGCATTTATTAGGTAAGCTGTATGGGTCTATTAGTGGATCCCAAATTATTGGTTGAGTGCCCTCCCTCATTCCTTTTATCTTAAGATTATGAATTTTTTTTAAGCCTATAAGACTACGTTGATTAAATTGTCTAAAAATTTTCAAGGTACAATTTTCTATACTAGTTCACTTTGCTTCTCCTGATTCTTCCAAATAAATGGGTGTGTTGAGTTCTTGCCACTCAGAAAATTACATAGAGAGACTAGGGCAAATCACATGTCTCTAAGTTTTTCACTCATGTCCAGTTCTGGCCTGATCAAATATACTTAATGATAAAAGCCTATGGGGAATGTGCCTAGCTGAATTGAAAGTAACTATTATCACAAACTAATTGTACTGTAAAATATGCATGGACGTGTAACACTTCAAACTTATAAAAAATTATCCCCTTAAACTCATTTATTGTAATTTTCCTTGAGTATTTTCTCTGTTTCAGAATCTGTTTTTAAGGCTATAAAAACTGTGTGAAAGGGCTTCCCTGGTGGCGCAGTGGTTGAGAGTCCGCCTGCCGATGCAGGGGACACGGGTTCGTGCCCCGATCCTGGAGGATCCCACGTGCCGCGGAGCAGCTGGGCCCGCGAGCCATGGCCGCGGAACCTGTGTCCGGAGCCTGTGCTCCACAGCGGGAGAGGCCACAGCAGTGAGAGGCCCGCGTACAGCAAAAAAAAAAAAAAAAAAAACAAACTGTGTGAAAAAAAGCAGCCTTCAATCAAAAGTAGTTTTGTCTATATAAACAGCTGGTTCGATGGATTTCTCTTCTGCTTCAGTTTACTTTTCCACCAAATAGATCAATTATGTGACTATGGCTTATGAAAGAGAGATATAGAAAAGATGGAACTGTTTGAAGTTTTGGAACTTACTTGCAAGGAAAGATTAAAAGACTGGTGCGCTGTAGTTCAGCCTTGAGAAGAAAAGAATGGGAAAAACTTAAAGTACTCTCACTGATAGGAACTTGTACACTCTATTTAAAGTAAGACAAATGTGAATGTGTTGAAATGACAGTGGGGTGGTTGGACTTTTTTACAGGTAAATTTCACCAGGAACAGTATTGTAAAGTGCCGGCTTGGACTTTGAAATAAGGATGTAGACTCTTACCACTAGCTCCTTTATAAACAGTGAAGATTCTCATATAGATTGTAGCGTGGAGGAGGCAGATTCTACATGAAGGCATGGAACTAGAGGCATTTTCCTGCAAAAGGTCCTGTGGGTTATGATTTTATGAAATGCTTGAGTATGTATCCTTGGGTTAATGATTGGGAATATGAAGCCCAACAAAATTAACTAGCTTCCTCAAGGTCATTGGCTGAATCAATGATAACAAAACAAAATTAGAAGATGGCTTTCTCCCTTCTTTCTTCAGTTGGTAGATTCTACCCTGTGTAGGATGATAAAAGAAAAAAATTAAAGAAGGAAGGAAAAAAGAAGGAAGAAGAGAAAGTCAGAATGATCTAACTGCATTAAATGTAGTCACTCCTACGTCCTCAGAAATTTAGCAGTATAGTTTTCCTGTTTTTGCTCACTAATAGTTCATTGCGGTTATTCAGCAAGCATCAGGCTTTGGAGTCCTCTCCTGAGTCTTCTGTTTCATGCAAAGAGAATGGAGGGCATAAGGAATTGTGGAGCAGGTTTTTATGCATCCTGATATCTGCCCACATTCATTAGTCCATACTCAGTCATATGATCCTACCTTATTGCAAGGGAGGCTAGAACATGTGAGCTTAGCTGTGTGCACAGCACTGTGTGTATGTGTGTGCAGGTAGGAGAAAGAGTAACAAAGCCAAGAACAGACCCCAAAAGACTTTGTTTCAAAGTATAATACTTGTTAAGCATGAACTTTGACACTGCCAGTATAATACTAGAATGCATTAGTGCTTCAAGCACAAGACCATTTTTCATTCTTTTAAAGATATACTTTAAGAACAAATGTTGAATTTTTTAGTGTGGACTTCTATTAGAATTTCACTTGAAAATCAAACTTATTGTGAATTCCACTAGAAATTCCTAGGACTGAGCAATGAAATAGTGTGATTTTTAGTAAGTGCCAACCATTTCCATGTGAATGGGGCCTTTATTAAACATATTTTAACACTCTTGTAGATTAATAATGTGTTAGCAGGAAAAGACATTTTCAGCTTAGTGCAAGTATCCTTCCATCCCAATTATACTGTGACATTAAATCTTGTGACATTTAATAAGAAAGACCATTTCACCCATGGCTACCTCTAGTGCAGATGATTTATGCAACAGTGTTCCCATAGACAAAATTATGAAAAGAAGGCATTCCAACATGCTGATATGTCTAACTGCCCACATAAATTAAATAAGATGTAGCAAAATATATAAATTGTTAATATTATAATTACCTGGTACCTGAGACAAAAGAAAGAGAAATTAACAACACTGGCTTTTAATTAATAAAAATTAAACAAATATAAACAGATAATTCATAGGAGAAGAAGTTGCTTAGTAAAAGGGATTCAGGAAGTTATTTTTCCCCATGGGAGACATTTAAAGCTTTTTTCATAATGTATATCCATCTGGCATATTTGGCCTCTAGCATAGCTTAATATTTGCTGAGATTTAAATTACTTTGACTTTAGAGTTATAAGATGCCTTGATTACCTTAGAGAGTTGAAATTCTTGTATCTGAGGTTGAATTCTTGATCTTTTAAATTAAGGTGTTTTGACACCTTAAATGTCTAAATTTTACTTTTATGTGCGTGTGCTTAATCTGCCAGTGATTGTATAATTTCCTTCCAGAGGGTTAGAATGTCTAACTCTGATTCTGAATTTGCTATGAGTTTTATAATTAAACTATTCATTTGGCATTAAGTAATAAAGAAGAAGAAAGTCTAAGAGGTACTGATTAAATATTTGTCAAGGTACATATTTACTTTTATTTTTGATCTTTACACCGTTGACATGATGGAAAATATCTAATGTGATAGAAAATAAATCATCAAATCAGACATTCACAGGGTTACATTAGACTTCAAATGACCAGAATGAATTTTTGATTTAAATAAATAAATTTTTCAGTTGTTTTTGGGTTTAAATCAGAATCAAAGTTTTCAAGACAAAATGCTAGAGTCACAAAGAGCCATTTTTTTTATACACTGAGAGGTCTGGGGAGAAAAATTTTTTTCCTCTGTCCTCTTAGGTTCTATAACTGAGCCTGAGAATTAAACTGACAAAAGACAGATTAACAGGCAAAAAGCATACAAATTTTACTTGATGTTAATATTATTACATTTACACAGAGTCCTTCAAATATAAGAAATGAAGGCTCAGAGAAGCAGGTAGGCTTGAGAACTTATATACCATTTTAATAAAAAAATGATAAGTTACAGAGATGTGACAAAGCAAAGGAAAAGGGGGTTGGGGCTAGGGGTAGCAAACTGTGGGAAAGTGACTAGGAAATATATGGGGGAAACTAATGGAAAATAAGGGTTGTTTTAGTAGGTTTGTCTGTACAGATTCATCTCAGCGTCAACTCTGTGTCTGCAGTGGTAAGAATGTTCTCCTCTTCCTGTACAGGGAGGGCATCTTTCTCATGGGAAATCTGTGCCCTACTTATAGGTAGAAGGGGAGAGGTCAGAGAGCCCTTCTGGAATAGCAGTCACCTTTAGCTCAAAATGATTAATATGGCATATTTTGGGATGGCATGTTCTGATATCCTTCAGAGTTTTATATTACTTATATAGTTAGTATTTGTATGTGTTTAATTATGCATGCATATAAGTAGATAAATAGGAAAGATAACTAGCTAAATGATAACATATCTTAATCAAATGGTCTAAAAATTACTACCTTTGAATTTCAAGCCTTTATGAGTTTTAGACAGTGCTCAGATCCAAAGACAAGAAATGACAATATTAGAATTGAAATAGCCCTGATAAGATGTTAACCATTCTGAAGACAGCCCGTATCTATGATAGAAGTAGATTTAAAGGACAATAATCTTGAGATTAAGAACTGCCCCCTAATATCATTATCACAGAATCTCTCCCTCACATTAATATAAGTAATACTATATCCTCTAGATAGATTTTTTCTCATGTGGCAGGCAAATGGCCCTCATCGACTTAATGATGGGATTGGCTTCTAAGGATCCTAGAGTAGTTTATCATTAGAGGACAGATATTATACTTACTGATGTATCTGTTGCCCATTCCCATCCTAAATGTGCTTATTGAAAACAGGACCCATGACTTACTATACTATCTTTATAACCTCATGGCTACTGTCTGGGTTAGTGTGTTAGTTTGGGTCCTTTGGACTACCAATAACAGGCCAATCCAAGCAGATTTTAGTGGTAAGAAAGCATAGCATAAAATAGGGTGGGTCCAGTGGCTCAATAATGTTTTCAGGTTCTAGAGTTTGTATCTCTCTCTGCTCTCCATCCAGCATGTTGTCTTCATCCTGAAGCTGGTTCCCCTTTGATTTAGAATGACTTTCAGTGGCTGCTACATACCCCCTTGTTCAAGTCAAGGAGGAAAAAGAGAGATTAACTTGAACTGTTCTCTAGCAAGAGATAGGGAGAATGTTTTCAGAGGTCACCAGCATGTACTTCTTTATATCTCATTGTCTGTTATTGTGTCGCATGCTTTTCTTGAACTTACTACTAGCAAAGAGGATAGAATGCCTGAAGGCCAATCACAATAAGGTCAATCCCCCCAATTGCCATTTTGCTTCTCCATGGAAAGGGAATGAAATGGATGTTGAGTGACCAACCACAGTATTTACCATAATGGGATAAAGGCATGGAAAATGAGGAGGGAGATGATGGAGAAACAGATGTGGGATGAAGGCATTGGAGGCCCAGTGGGACTACCCTTTTGCCAGAGATAGAGACGATACAAGCCAAACAAAACAGTGAAGATAAAAGCGGAGAAGAAATGACAAATCAAAAATAGATAAGAACTATTTCATTTTTTAAAAAAAGTGGCGTGCTAAACTTTTGCCAAAAATTTATGTTTATTCATAGAGATATTCTATTTTTCTGAGAAGATGAGGATGTACTTTAAAAGGATAAGAGAAAAACAAGGAGACAGATAGTGTTGTTTTTTAGTTAATGTTAACTCATGATTTGGGAAAAGGGTTGCATATGAAAAAGACAACCCTCTTGATCCTGTTTCTGTGGATATATTTTTTTTGTATAGAAAGATTTAACCATGTAAATGTTGACATATTGGGTGGTTTGTTATAAGTGGGCAGAGTATAGATAATGAGAAGTTCAACTGTACTTAAAATCAATGAGCTTGTCTTTGTGATGAGCTGTAATGAGCCTGCTCCTATGTATATTGGAAAATGCATGTTCTTTGTAGAAAAGCTCTCTCTACAACCTTTCCTGGATTTCAGCTTCTAGACAGAGATTTACCATTTCATAATCGAAATTATGTGCAGGTACCAGCTCTAAAATGTTCACTATCACTATCTAAAGTGTCATTACATAGCTCTAGGGGACTGACAAATTCACCTACTCCAAGGAGGAACCGTCACTAAGGCAAGCCATAGTTAAATATCGATAACCACAAGGTTTCCTCTAATAGCATTTCAAGTGGGAAATAAGAACATAACCTGGTAGTAGTAATCATTCCAAAATGTCTACCTCTTTAATAATTTTAATCCTGAACCAACCCAGACCTCAAAATCTAGGGAATGGGACAGATCTCTGTGTTAAGAACAAGTGTCTGTGGCTAGTGATAGGACCAAAGTGGAAACCACATCTTCATCCAAGATAGAATCTAGGGACCAAAATCTGCGTCACAAGCCAAGCCAATTGTGAGATGCCAGGGGTGATAGAGCCAACCTTAGGGCAAAAGTTGGTTTTAGGAAATTTTCTTCCTGGTTTATTTGGACAAAAAAGGGAAAACCTACTCTTGAGACCTCGATCATCTGATTAATTTGTATGTTAATTGGGTTAGCTATATATAAGCACTATATAAGTGCTTCACCTGTCATGTTGCCTGTGTAGAATAATAATGGGCATATGTACAGTTTCTCAAAATATGTTTGTTTTTTAAAAATGGGCTTTTTATGCTATAACATTGTTAAAATATAGCAATCTGTCCTTTCTGGAGGTTACCTAGAGCCCTTCATCATTTTCTTTCATTTTCTCAAATTCACCTTCTGGCCAAATCCAGGCTGCACCTTGGAGTTTCACTTATGAAAGTGTTGAAAAGTCACATAAAGTCATTTTTCCATTAAGGCCCTGGCAAGATAGCTGGTTTTGTAGAAATACACACACACACACACACACACACAAAGATTATTTATGGTGTAAATAGACATTGCCAGGGAGTTGCAGTTAAGAAATGGGGTGGCCTGCAGTGCTCAGTCAGAGGGATATCTCTCAGAATTTCAGTGTATCAAGCAAATTTTGAGGTAGAGGAGTGCCCTGGGGTCACATAGTTCCATCTTGGCCAAACAAGCTCACAGATCTGCAGTTCACCATAGTGCAATTTTCTTTACCTAGTAAAGCCTAATCTTTTAATGTTTGAAACCCATGGTTTCTAAAATGAGCATCTAATATCCACCTCTTGGTTCTCTCATATTCCACTGCTGCAGTGGGTAAATTGGGCTAGTGCCCCTGCAGCACATCTATTATAACCTTAAGGATGGCATTGCCTTATGAAAGTTTTATTTTTTTCCCCTTGTCAAGTTTAAGCAGAAACATCTCAGACATGGAGGCTCAAAAAATCATTTACAGTCTGGGAAATAGAATCCATCATATTTCTTCTCTGATGGAAAAGAATATCTAACAGATTGTTTAATTCAGAAAAGGGAACAAGTGGCATGTTGATGTGTTGCTTTAGTTCCAAACATTACTGGCAGAAGGCTGATAAAAATGTCTTTATATATAATCATTAACAATAGGACTTTTCTAGGGGGTTGGTGATAGCCTGTGGATAAACAAAAGAACTAACTTACCTCATTCTAAGGCAGAATGCAAATCTATCTTTCATTGTTAAAGGGCTCTTAAGAAAATTACCTATTTCTATGAATGATCTAGTTTGTAGCTTTTATCAGTAGATAGTTAATTTATAAATAGTGGACCTAAAAAATTCAATATTTTCTTCCCTGTGGTAACATGTTTGCAGTAAATGAGACATTAACCTTTTAAAATCTTTGCCTGAAACCAGGAGTCAAATGGTTTTTAACAGACATTATTGGGGCCTTTTTTTTTTTTTTCTGCTACAGCTTGATCACTGTGCTTCTACATTATGAGTCAGCGCAGAATTCCATAATACAAACTAACCAGTTCTCTAATAATCCTCTATGTTCTAATTCTCATTGAAACATTGAATCTACTGGGCTCTACACTTGTTTTGATAGGTTAAGTAATCAGTTGTCTTGAAGGCTAATATTCAAACAACCTACACCCTTTTTATTTGCTTTTCAAAAATATTAAATAATTTTTGCTATTTTTCAGATATTCTGTAGTATTTATGTGTGAATTTTATACTGTGAAATTTTTAAAAATCCTTTTTTCCTTGAAGAATATCGTGTTGGTATTAAAAATAATGTCAGACTCTAACAGGAGGTCATGGGAAAATTTATGAAGATTTACCAACTTGAGCAATTGTTAACCTTCTTTTTGTACTTTCTACAATAATTCCTATTTTTTATCCTATTTAGAAAGCAAGATATAGAAGATAAAATTCTATTTTTAATGTATTTTATACACATATATTAGAAAGTGGAAAGAAAATGTATGAAAAACAAATACCCAATATTTGTTGTGGGATAAAACGGGGTGTGAGAAGATGGTCATGTCCCAGGAATTGGGCGAGTGCCTGGGATAGTCTGCCAAGTGATGGCTCTTGGCTTCATGCAGGAAAGAATTCAAGAGCAAGCCAAAGTAAAAAGATTTATTCAGAGAGACACACTTTGCATAGAATGTGGACCATCTCAGAAGTCAAGAGCATCTCCAAGGTGTGGGGGTGGTTAGTTTTTATGGGCTGGCTAATGTCGTAGGCTAAGGAGCAGGAGGATTGTCCTCGCTATTTTGGGGAAGAGGCTGGGATTTCCAGGAACTGGGCCACCGCCCAGTTCTTGACCTTTTATGGTCAGCCTCGGAACTGTCATGGTGCCTGTGGGAGTGTCATTTAGCATATGCTAATGTATTACAATGAGCATATAATGAGGATCAAGGTCTACTGGAAGTCGAATCTTCTGCCATCCTGGGTCTAGTAGGTTCTAACTGGGTTTTGTCATGTCCTGTTCTTCGTAATGGTTGTGTCCTGCCCCCTTCCTTCCTGTCTCATATTGATGTCGATAACTATCTCCTGTTTATTAGCGTATGAGTTTTTGTTTTTCTTTTTACCTTGTTTATATTTCTAACTTTTAAAAATAGTAGATACATGTTACTTCTGTAGGGAAAAAAATGTTTCAAAAATATTGATAAGCAGTTTTCCTCTGAGGATATCTGTCTAGATATGTTAGAAGGGGAGCCCAGATTTTGACAGAACTGGTAATTGGCAATTACCTTATTTCTTTCAGTACTTTATCTTTTGGGAGACACAATCAACATAGGTTAAGATATTGCAAAACTTCAATATAATTTTTATTTTCAGAAATATTTAATATATACAGAAGATCTTCTAAGAATTCAAAAAATAATTAAACATCAAGGATATTTTTAATTAATTATGAGAACATCAATATCCATTTCCAAGAAATTTCTTAGTAAACTAAAAATAAATGTGCTTTTTCTTGAAATTGTAATCTGTCAGAAACTGAGAACCAGGGAAATGTTGAAACCATGTTTACTAAAGTCAAAGATCAGACCAAACTGCCACTAACACTATTATATTCTATATTTTTCTATAAGTTCTAGCAAAAGAAATAAAACAGCAATAGATAAATGTATGTGTTGGAAAAGAAGAGACAAGATTGTGAAAATTATTATTATTTATAGACGATACAATTATCCACTAAGGAAAACCTAAGAAAATCAGCAGATACTTTATAAAATAATTTAGTAAGTGGCTATCCTTGATAACACAAAAATTCAGTGCCTCTCTGTACCTGTCATTCATAATATCAGTATTAAAGAGAATAGGGATTTCCCTGGCAGTGGTTAAGACTGCGCACTTCCAGTGCAGGGGGTGTGGGTTCAATCCCTGATCAGGGAACTAAGATCCCACATCTGTGCATCCCACATACCGGGAACAGGGCAGCTAAAAAAAAGAGAGAGAGAGAGAGAGTGGAAAAAAGATCTCACATTTAAAATAACTACTATACATATGAAAAATCTAGACTTGAAAGAGGCAAAGCCTCTGTGAAGAAAATGACAAAATCTGGAGGGCAGACATTAAAAAACAAAACTGGCTGGAAAATCTAAATATGTAAGAGTTATCAATTCTCCCTGAATCTATTTGTGAGTGTAAAAGTCTTCATGGACATCTAGTAGGATTGCAGGGATATGCAGAGTTCTTAGAAAAAAAATGTGAATCTAAAATTATCCAGCAAAATAAATATTAAAATAGTTTAAAATTTTAAAAAGATTAATGCATATGGGCTTGTTAAAATGAGTTCTAGAACTCTAATAATTGAAACGGTGTGGAAATGATAAGTATTCAGGGAATTCATGTAGTTCATTGGGGCATAATGCAATGTCCAAAAGCTGAATGAAGTTCAAATGCAGACTGACAATGTGATAAACATATTTTAAATCTATCAGAAAAGGATGAAATATTTAGTGTATCAAACTGATACAATTGGCCAACAGTTGATAGGTAGGTAGGTGATGGATGGATGGATGGATGGATGGATAGACAGATAGTTATAGTTTTACCCACAAATTACTCCTAAATAAGTTCCAGATTAAGTTGAATATGAAAAATAAGAACATATATATATATATACTAAAGAAAACATAAGAGTTTTAAAATAAGTATTGGACTAAGAATGAACTTCCTAAGCATTGTATCAAAGCCAGAGATGATAAATGAAAAGACTGTTGATTTACCCACCCAAAAATGTAAAATTTTGTGTGTCACATATGACACCATTTAAAGAGTTGAAAAAACAATAAAAGTAAGATTTAGGACAGAATACTAATATCTTTAATAATTATAATAATACCTAACACTTATGTAGTGCGTATCATGTCAGGCCCTATTCTAAGTGCTTTAAATGTATTAACTAGTAATTCTAAGAGCTCCATGAGAAATATACTTTATTATCCTTTTATAAGCAATGAAACTGAAGCAATAAAACTGAAGTATAGAAAGATTTTTAGTAGCCCAAATTAGTAAATAGTAGAACCAGAATTTGAAGCCAGGTCATCTGGATATCGAGACTGTGCTCTTCCTGCTCTGATGTATGCCACTAAACACTTGACTTACTAACAATTAGTAAGGTAAACATTCAAATGGAATAATGGGCAGAAAGGTTATTTACCAAAGAAAGAAACACTATAGTCAATAAACACTTGAAAATAGTAGACAGTAATGATAACCAAAGAATGAAAAATAAAAGGGGACTGATTATTTAGTTTTTCATGCTAGTAATGATTTACAATGTTGATTAAATATCCTGAGGAGTTACGCATGTGGGGAAACAGGACCTCTTATGTGTGACATTTCTAAAGGGCAATTTTGCAATCTGTATCAAAAAAAATTTTTGATCACATACTTTGACCCAGTAATTATTGTCCTAAGGGAACTATTAAGCAACTGTTTGCTTGTGTGTGTGTGTGTGTGTGTGTGTGTGTGTGTACATCAACAAAATGAGTTGGAATTATCTAGGCTGAGTGGCTTGTAAACATCAGAAATTCATTTCTCCTAGTGCTGGAGCCTGGGAAGTCCAAGACCAAGGCACTGGCAGATTTGGTGTCTGGTGAGAGCTTTCTTCTTGCTTCATAGGTGACTGTCTTCTTGCTAAGTCATTACACAGCAGAAGAGGAAGAGAGCTCTCTGTGGTTCCTTTAATAAATACACTAATTCCATTCATTAGGGTCCCACCCTCATAATCTAATCACCTCCTAATACCATCATATTGGGAGTTAGAATTTCAACATATAAATCTTGTGAGGACACAAAGATTCAATCCATAATTCCAGGCATTTCTATCACTCACTCTCAGCATGTTGGCTTTTCCATTTTAAACTTAATGCCTCATGGTCATAAGATGGTTGCCTCAGCTCTAACCATCACATTCATCACACAACCACATTAAAGGCAGGAAAAATAATGGGGAGGGGGCATGAACGTTTCCACCTTGTGTGTTTCCCTCTTTTTATCTGGAAAGAAAATATTTCTCAGTGTCTCCCTGTCTCAGCAAACTTCCTTTATTGTCTTGGCAAAACTGGCATGTCCACCCTTATCATTGGGAAACAGGCATGGGATTCCCATTGTTTGCTTAGAACAATTATGAGTCACCCCCTGGGGCTGGAAGAGAATCCACTCTCACTGTAAGAAAGGGATAGCCCTTTACTCCACCCTCAGTTATACAGAATTAGGGTTCTGTTAGTAGTGAAAAAAGGGGTGAAGGCTGTTAGGTAGGCCACAAGTACTGTCTGTCGTAAAAATCGAATCTTCTTGTTGGCACAGTAAAACAAAACACAGCAAAACCTTTGTCAGACTTTTATTGGAAAAATAGGCTAGCCCACATTTCAAATTAACCATTCTTTTATCATTTATAATTTGGGAGATACAAAATCATAGAAATTTAGAACCAGAAGGGAACATAAAAATTACCCAGGCTAATTTGCTTAATTAATAAGGGAAGTGGGATCCAGCAGGTTATAATCTACTCCACATCACTTGGCTTTGTAATTAAGGAGCCAGCCCAGCCTGTTGATTTCCTCCTCAACACAGGACCATCCGTGTGCCCCTAGCATGCTTGAATCTGGATAATACAAAGCAATGTTATAATGGACTTCTCTTCATTTATTGTGTTTTGTCTGATTTTCTGCTGTTGGATTAAGATTTTTTTATTTACTATTTCATGGCTTTCTCTTATTTAGTCCTTACTAAATCCAAATGAAAACCTGTCACATTTTACCATGGCAAAAGACAAACAAAAACAAACTGAAGCAAAGGTATAAAATACTTTGGAACTTCCTTTTTCTTCTTGTTACCTGTCCCACCATGAAAACCTCTTCTTTGAACCCCTTTTCCACCTTTTTCCTTGAAATATTTCCTCAGTTTCAGATTCCTAATAGTTGACACTTCCATAATTTTCTCCAACACAAAATTTCCAAAAACGTATTGGATCACAGCACATTTTTTTAAAGTTTTTATTAAATTCAAACTTGCAGAAAGATTGCAAAAGTAGCACAAGGAATTCCCATGTATACTACATCCGTATTACCAAAATATTAACATTTAAACACCTTTGCTATGTGTATGTATGTGTGTGTATATATAAACTTTTCTGAGCCTTTTGAGAGTAAGTTATAGACATGATACCCCTTTATTCCAAAATACTCCAGTATGTGTTTCCTAAAACAAGGACATCGTCTTACATAAACACAAACAAAAAAATAATCAAAATCAGGAAAATAACAGTGGTACAATGTCATTATCTAACCTACAGATCTTTTTAAAATTTCACCAATTCTTCCACAAATTGTTCTTCATAACAAAAGAAAAGAAATTTTCCTACTCTAGATCACTGCAGAATCACGTGTTGTATTTGGTTGTCATGTCTTTTTTTTTTTTTTTTAATTTATTTATTTATTTATTTATGGCTGTGTTGGGTCTTCGTTTCTGTGCTAGGGCTTTCTCTAGTTGTGGCAAGCGGGGGCCACTCTTCATCGCGGTGCACGGGCCTCTCACTATCGCGGCCTCTCCTGTTGCGGAGCACAGGCTCCAGACGCGCAGGCTCAGTAACTGTGGCTCACGGGCCTAGTCGCTCCACGGCATGTGGGATCCTCCCAGACCAGGGCCCGAACCCGTGTCCCCTGCATTGGCAGGCAGACTCTCAACCACTGCGCCACCAGGGAAGCCCCTGTCATGTCTTTTTAATCTTCTTTTCTCCAAAGCAATTCCTTATGGCTTTGTTTTGAAGCATATAGGTCCTTTGTTTTGTAGAATCTCTCTCAATTTGCTTTGCTTACGTTACTCATGATTAGATTCAAGGTGAGCTTTCTGAGTGCTTCAGGAAGCAAATTATGTCAACTTTTTCCTTTATAGATGATAATGTTGATCTTTGATTAAGGAGGTGTCATGCCAGACTTCTCTACTCTAAAGTTACTTTCATTTTTTTTTTTTGTAATTAATATCTTCTGGGGAGGTACTTTGAGACTATGTAAATATCCTCTTTCTCATCTACTACACCCACTACTTTTGCCTGAAGCATTTATTACAAGAGTGGTTGTCAAATGATTTTCTAACTCCATTCTTCCTAGTACACTTATTAGTTGGCATTCCACTGGAAGAAACAGTTTTCCCTTCTCTCCCATTTATGTATTTATTTACTTACTTATTTATATCACTATGGATTCATGGATTTTTGTTTTTACAGTTTATATTGTCGTTATTTGATACTCAAATTGTCCCGGGTTTTGCCAGTTGAAACACCTTCAAGCTGGCTTCTATGTCCTTTCTGTATGTCTTAATCATTCTTTGAGCACTTTACCTCCCAAGCCCCAGCTCTGAAATCAGCCATTTTTCAAGGTTCCTCGTCCTTTTCAGTAGAGAATAGTATTTAGACCAATATCCAGTCACTGGGTGTGTTCATTGTTACTTGGGTGTTATTGCTCATGGTATAATTTTAAAGTATAATATACCAATGGAAAACCAACTGGGGTTCTTAAAATAGTATACATGCTTGGATTAAAGTGCACAAGAAAAAATCCTTACTGAATTAATTGACGAAAGTAATGTTCATAGTTTTATTCATACAAATTTCTATGTCATGACAATTAGAATTCCACAAATTCTGTAGAATCAAATCATGGGATAGAGGATGGGAGGATTGAAGGATAAATGGGTGGATGGATGGAAGGATGGATGATAGACATGTTTTACAGAATATAGTTTTGAAACTTTATTACCACTTCAGTCTCAAGCACTAAACTATTAAGATAATTTTCAGTTCTTCCCCTTTTCTTCAACAGCATGTGAGGACAAAGCTCATAAAACGTCTGTCCTAATATCCCTCATTTTTTTTTCCTACTCCCCCAGTGTTGGTTTAGAATTCATTGCTTCTTTTCACTACTAAAAACTGAATAAGGAAAATTGTTTTTAAAGCTTTAATGTTAAAATGCATCAGAGATTCAGATGGCAAATCTCTCTGTGCTTTGCATTATGATAAATGATCCAGCAATTATTTCAAATATAGTAGGCTCTAAATTCGAAGCTAGTAGAAATGAAATGCATCTGTATTTTGATTAGGTATTTATTATTTAATGTCAGGAAAAATAAGATTTTTTGAATAGTTAAAATACTTGTATATGTGTCAGGAAAAAACCTTATATAGATGCCCTCTCTCTAGAAATAATTTTACAGTATCTTTTAGATCTAATTTTGGGATTCTCAGCATTGCAATTTTGTTTAAATCCTATACCTTAGAGCTACTGAACTGTAGCTTTATAAGTGTGATTCCTTTATAATGCTTTATATTAAAACCTCAATTTCATAACACTTGATGACATGTTGACAGATGTAATTCAGCACATATGCACTGTCTCTCACACACAGACACACACACACACACACACACACACACACACACACACCCCAACAAGAAAACAGCAGAAAAATCTCAGCTTTCAGATGATTTATGATTTATTGCAAGTACTGAAGATTGTGGGTTGTGGAATCAGCAGGAGATAGATTCTCATCCCGGCTCTACCCTTTACTGGCTGTGTGACCTGGGGGTAAATTACTTAACTTCTCTAAACTTCAGAGTCCTTATCCAAATGGTAAAATGATTCAAATGTGGATACTGCCTAACACTATCTCAAAATATCTCACCAAAATAGCACAACCACATAATAATAAGATAATAAGATAATGCATATGAAAGGTTAGTGCTAAACCCGATTGATTGCAAATGTTCAACAATCTCCATTGTTAGTATTTACTAAGGATATTTCTCTAGAAAGATTAATGAAAATTCAGCTTGAAGGTGAGCAGTCTGATTTTTTTTTCTTCCTCTTCAGGTGCTGTATGTTTTCAGAGTTTTAGAACAAGATACTATTGGAATACTGTTTCAGTTCTGGATGTCTGAGTACTTGTGCAAATTTTTTGCCTGAGTTCTGTTTTGTCCTACCTATATTTATTGAGAACCTACCCTCCCCTATGACTTTAAAATGCACATGGATTTTGATGATTCTTACAAGTACCACTCCGACTCAGAAATATTTTTGGTTTCCTCTGCCCCCTTCTCACTGACTCTTAGAACTTTGACTTCACTCCCTAGCACTTATCACAGTTTGCAAATTATATATTTATATGTAAACATTCGTTTAATAGCTGCACCCATCCTTACACTAGATACTAAGTTGCATGAGGGCAGGAACCAGATCTATTTCAACCATGGAGCATCCAGTGGAGTGCCTAATCATAGTTGTATTTTAGGACCTTTCTGTCCTTGAAACTATTTTAAGGAGTTAAACCCACATGTACATTGCACTGTGCCTTTTTTTTTCCTGACATGAACATTGAGAAAATATAACTTGAAGGATAAAGAAACAAATTAAGAGGTAATATTAATTAACCGGTTCCATCGTTGTGAAAAGGTGGAATCTTCCAGATACTTTGTGGCAGTTCTGCCAGGTGTGTTTATGTGTGGAGATCCCAATATAAAAAAAATGACAACATTGTTTCTTGTGATATTGCAACATGATATTAGTGAATTCTTTTTTTTTTTTTTTTTGCGGTATGCGGGCCTCTCACTGTTGTGGCCTCTCCCGTTGCGGAGCACAGGCTCCGGATGCGCAGGCCCAGCGGCCATGGCTCACGGGCCCAGCCGCTCCGCGGCATATGGGATCCTCCCAGACCGGGGCACGAACCCGTATCCCCTGCATCGGCAGGCGGACTCTCAACCACTGCGCCACCAGGGAGGCCCTAGTGAATTCTTTATATTGTGTTCTAGCCTCAGTGCTTAGCTCAGGGTCTAGAGGTGGACTGTGCTCAGTAAATATTTGTTAAATGACTCAGTTTGCACATGAAGCTGAAAAACATGTTGGATAAATGGCAAGGGCAGGCAAATATGTGTGTCTTCCTTTAAAATAAGTATTTGGTATCAGGTAATTTTACTCTATCATGTTATGTCTGTGCACCTTATTCCCCAGCTTGTAGCAGTGATGGTCTTTACCATTTGTAACCGTAGTGGAGTGCAAACTAGCTGCCTGTATGGTGGCATCCTTCTGCCAACAGTACTTGTGTCATACTGTTATAAATCGCAGACAGATGTCACCAGCTCAAAATTCTGGAGCAAGTGTAGGATTGATGAATGGTTTAAGTCTTACAAAAGTGAGTTTTGCCCAGCCAGTAGTTGTCAATTGCCAGATTTTTGTGTAGTGAAAAGTAGTTGATCATTTAAAGTGCTATTCATTCAATGAGTCAGTCAGTTGGTAGCTAATATTTATTCAGGGATTTCAGCGGCCAGACACAATGTTAGGCATAGTTATATACCAGTCATCGAATAGGCTGCCTTTAAGGAGCTTGCAGTCCAATAAGAATGCTAGGCATTAAGCAAATAGATTCCTAACTACTAATTGTACTAAGCTAATAAAAAGCACAAAAAGAATGTTATAAGGAACAGTAACAGAAGAGACCTACTTTAAATTGGATGGTTAAGAAAATCCTTTCTGAGGAGAAGCTATGTAGCTGAGATCTGATGGACAGGAAAAAAACAAATGTGGAAGGAAAGAAAGGTATGTGTGTGGGGGGGGGTGTAGGAGAAGGAGAGGAAGAAAAGAAGAGCATTCCCATGAGGAGGTGAAAATGTAGAAGTATGTGTGAGACTCAGCTGGGGAAATATTGGGATGTCCAAAGAACTGATAAATAACCCTGTGGCTGAACTCCAGTATGCAAGAAGGAAGGTGGCTGGAGAAATTGGACAGAGAGGCTGGAGTCAAGCTAGCAGGTCCTTGTAGGCAGTGGCAAGGATTTGGGATTGTATTTTTTTTTTTTTTTCCTGAGTCAAATGAGAAGTCATTAAAGGTTTCAAGTAGGGCATCACCTGATTCAAAGTACAGTCAATCCTCATCATTCACAGACTCTGTATTTGCAAATTCACTTACTTGCTAATAACATTTGTACCACAAAATCAATATATGAGGAGCTTTCATGGTTTTTAGCAGGAATGTGCAGAGTGGTGAAAAATTCAGCTCACCCTGCACACAGGTTCTCAGCTGAGGTCAAACAAGTTGACACTGCCTTCTCACTGCAGCTCTCATACTATAACAAGTGTCTTTTTCACAGTGTATTTAGAACCACATTTTGTTCATTTTTGTGCTCTTCCTTGGTGATTTTGCTGTTTAAAGTGGCCTCTAAGCAAAGTGCTGAACTGCTGTCTAGTGTTTCCAAGTGCAAGAAGGCTGTGATGTGCCTTATGGAGAAAATACATATGTTAGATACGCTTCATTCAGCCGTGAGTTATAGTGCTGTAGCCATGAGTTCAATATTAGTGAACTAACAGCATATATTCTATAAGGGGTCTTTAAACATAAACACACAGAAAACAAGGTTATGCATTGATCAGTTGACCAGAGGCTCACAGGAACTTAACCCTCCGAGTCCTCTAAGAGCAATTGTTCAGTATTTGTTAATTCCATGTTGGCAGCAATTTTAGAGACTTTAACTACTATGAATATCATGAATCTACTATATCAGTTTAGAAGATTACACTCTGCAGTAAAGAGCGTAAAGAATAGACAGGAGTGGAAGTAGGAAGCCCTATAGAAATATTTCAGTGGAAATATGAGAGATCTAGCAGCCTATACCGGGAATATGGAGGATATGGCTATGAGGAAACAAATTTGAGAGACTAGGATCGACTGCAGGTAAAGATCCAGCGTAAGGTTTCTTTGGCGCCCTTTCTGACCTTGTCTGTTTCTCTGCTGCAGATATGCAGAGTACTTATGATTCTACCAGCCCATTCTCTCAAGGAAGTTCTCCATTATATAATAGTATCTGTTATGTTATAAGCTAAGGAGATTGATGCTTATAACTTAATTAAATATTTAACTTAGTATTTAAATATGATTCTTTAAAAAATCTTTCAAAGAATGATACTGATGTTGACCATTTCATACAGACTATGATTGGTATTATTTTTTAATTAGTGTGGACTTAATTAATGTATCCTTTTGACATATATTTAATAGGCTCTCAAGGGCTATCAACTCATTCTCTGTGAGGAAATGTCTTCTTCACCAACTTGTAATAGTGATACTAATCAGCCTGTGAAAACAAATTTGTTACCTTATCATCTAGAGAGCCCTCACCATCAAGTTGAAGGGAATTTTCTTTCCATAGTGAGTGGATTGGCATATTAAGCAAACTAGTTAATGCTAGCTGCAATTGTGACATTTATGAAGTGTCTTTTACATTTTTATAAAGTATCAATCAATTTTCTTAACTTTTAAATTTAATTTACATGACCAGAGGAGTTTCTAGGAAGAAAGCAGTCATTGGTGAGTCTTTCTGCTACAAACCATGAGACTTCTTTCTTTTTAATTGAAGTATAGTTGATTTACAATATTGTATTAGTTTCAGCTGTGCATGGTGATTCAGTTACTTTTTTCTGATTGAATTCCAATATAGGTTATTACAAGACATTAAATATAATTCCGTGTGCTATGCAGTAAATTCTTGGTGCTTGTCTGTTTTACTTTTTTTTTTTTTTTTTTTTTTTTTTTGCAGTACACGGGCCTCTCACTGTTGTGGCCTCTCCCGTTGTGGAGCACAGGCCCCGGACGCGCAGGCTCAGTGGCCATGGCTCACGGGCCCAGCCGCTCCGCGGCATGTGGGATCTTCCCAGACTGGGGCACGAACCCGTGTCCCCTGCATCGGCAGGCGGACTCTCAACAACTGCGCCACCAGGGAAGCCCTGCTTGTCTGTTTTATGTATACAGTATTGTAGTTTGTATCTGTTAATCCCATACTCCTAATTTGTCCTTCCTCCCATGAGACTTCTCTTTTTATTTCAAATAAAATCCAAGAGCTTCCAATTATAAAGGTAAACAACTCAAGCAAACACATTATCAATACTTTAGCAAACAATTGGCTTTAGAAATAAGCAGAGACATAAATAAACAAATTGCAGTGAACACGTTGGTATCTATTCAAATAGATATTCCTTTCATTCTTGTTAGCAACACCTCGGTATTATGCACATGGTCTTCTCATCAGGTCCATGTTCTTGAAAAAGAGGATCTTATCATCAGCCCCAGGGGTTTAGAACTTGAACCTCTTTAGCCTATGGTGACAGTATCATCCCCTCTTGCAGGGACTGACTTGGGGAAAGTCATGTGATTCAACTCTGCACAAAGAACTATGAGAAGTGTGCTGGGGTAACTTCTGAGAAAGGATAGCAGCTCAAGCATGAGGACAAAAGCTAAGGCCCTGGGGAAATCTATTAAAAACCTGGGTATGTGATGTCACTGCTGAGCCTTTTAATTAACCAAACCTAAAGAAAATTTTGGAAATTTTGTTATCTGTAGTTTATTATTATTAGTGTCTAAGGCATTATGATTTGAATCTTCTATAACTTGCAACCAAAAGCATCCTAATATGGACCACCATTAAGGAGTTTGTTTCATACTTCATAGATTGGAAGATGCACATATTTGCACACTTCAGTATCTCTGTAAAGAGATTGTATCTTACAGTTGATAGTATCCTAAATTCAATGAACTAAAGGAATTTTTTTGCTAAATTTAATATTCAACATTAAAATATACAACAGCACTATGTTAAGGAAAAGTGCCCTGGTGACATTTTAAGTTATCTAGGCATTGATAGAACCTATGGCAGTCAATATTAACCTGATCCAAAATGAAATAATGCATCACCCATTACGTTAGTTACAAAATATGACTATAGAGCATGAACTGTAATAGTGGACTGAAGATAAAACAGTCAAGACTATAACATCTTTTGATTCTTCCCAAATATATGTTTTATATTTAAGTAACATTACTTTTACTGAAAAACTATATAGCTATTTGGTTTGAAAATACAAGTCATTTCTGATTAATTGATCATAAATTAATAAATGCCAACTATGACTATTGTGTGACAAGAAGTTTTTACCTAGCACAGGGGATGAAATCTAACTCACAACATTTTAGGGAAGATAAGACATGCACAAAAGTTAACTATAACACACAGCAGTGTTTCAGTGATGATATTAACTACTGTCAGAGCACCTGTGATGTAAAAATGGATATTCTACAAGGATATTGGGAAGTATTCATGCTGAAGAATCATTTGAACTTCACTCTGAAGTGTGCTTCAGACATGTCAAGATGCAGTAGGGTAAGCATTACGCCAGAGAGACCTGTCCAAACAAAATCATAAAACCTATAATTGCTAGTTTCTCCAGGAAAAGTGAGGCCTAACACTAAAATGTTAAAATGGATAGAATAATCAGCAACAGGGTTGACAGGTAGGCTGAGGATAATTGTATGCTCACCACCACGTTATTTCTCCTAGGTCTGCTAAAAAGATGTAGTCCTGTAGTATATAGTAATGAAGTTCTAATCTTTGACTCCTGACCATTGCTACCTTCCCAAAAGCAAAAACTGGACCTTCAACTTTCTTTAACATGCTTCCTTATGGTTTTCACAAAAAACAGGACAGGACAGTGCAGAACTAGAAAGGAAACTGCAACTAAACACTCATACTAATTATAAGTAAAATGAAAATCAAAGCAACAGTTCTCTTGTGTTCTGTGCCAGCACTGTGCTAACATTTTACATATAATTTTATTTAAAATGTCCAAAACAACCTTATGACTTAGATATGATCTTCATTTTATTTGTGAGAAAATTGAGTTTCAGTACCTTGCCAAGGTCAAACAACTATTAAATAAGAGCTGGAATTTGGCTGTGGGTCAGTCTAACCCTAAAATTTAAATTTACATTAACTGGGAGTAGGGATAAATTGGGAGATTGGGATTGACATATACACACTATTGTTAATATGTGTAAAGTAGATAACTAATAAGAACCTACTGTATAGCTCAGGGAACTCTACTCAATACTCTGTAATGACCTATATGGAAAAAGAATCTTAAAAAAGTGTGGATATATATATGTGTAACTGATTCACTTTACTATACACCTGAAACTAACATAACATTGTAAATCAATTATACTCCAGTAAAAATTTTTAAAAAACTAAAAATAAAAATGAATTTACATTTACTATTTCCATATATTATACTGTCTTCTAATCTCTTTTTTAAGCATGGCTTTAAATAGGTGGGCTTCACTCTTTGGTTTGCCATGTTGAAAAAGGGATTTGGAAGAATTTTTCTCTTTTAGTTAAGTGTTTGGAGGTATTTTTCTATTTCTTTTAGTTTATTTGTTCTTCTTGCAGAGTCCTATTTGCTTTTGTTTTCTATTTGCATTAAACTGTATGAAGAATGTTCATGAAGAACATCTAGTATTTTTTACTAGGAAATAACCTATAATTACCTATTTCATTAAAAAATTACTGAATAGCTGTCTAAAGATTGATCAATCCCAACTGATCAACCAGCTAATGATTTTCTATCAGCATAAAGTATTTACCATTCCCTTGGGCCAAATTTCCTTCCATAAGGAACAGAGAGCCAAGCCTAATTGGAGAATAAATCTCAGACATACATCATGAGGAATATAGATTTTCTTTTCTTTTCTACAAATAACTTGTCTTGGAGGTGCCTTGAACTTCAGAAATACTTTGGAGTTCTGTAGACTAAAGTACAAATAAAATAGAAAAGTATGAACCCTTCCATCTTTTTATCTTAATCAATTTAAAGTCCAAGGCATGTGCTTTAAGTATACACCAGTCTGGAACTCCAAAGGCCACAAAATGCCATAGAAATAAAAATGAATGGCTAACCTTTGAGGCAGTGCCAACCTGGCCACAATCATTCTGACTTTGACCAGTTTAATCCTTTTATAACAGCTTTGTAACTCTTTTGTTTGAAGTGTTTTTTTGGGGGGGGTGATTTTTTTTAAACATCTTTATTGGAGTATAATTGCTTTACAATGGTGTGTTAGTTTCTGCTGTATAACAAAGTGAATCAGCTATACATATACATAATACGCTAAAACATTTGTTTTAACCAAACATCAGTATTTAACAGGGCAGTACAAAGCAGATATCTGTGCTTATATAATATGATTATTTTATCAGTAAGATAAAGATATAAAAAGGCTAAATCTCAGACAAAGAAATTGGATATTAAACATTAAACCACCCCCCAACGCACACACTGATTTATATTTTCACATTCAGAAGGAAAAATCCACTAATGCCCATCTATTTTCCATATCAAAGGAGAGCTTTAGATTAGTGTTATAATTAACTGTATGGCATGATTCATTCCAAACTATAGTTTCTCTGCACTTTGCTTGTAATTAATTTTCCTCTTTTTAATCTTTGGAAACTGGCTTTGTTTCCTCCCATTTAATTTCTCTGTCTTACATAAAGACTGCCTGTTGACTTCAAAATTATCTCTGGGTGTGACAAATTAAGGTGAGGCTGTAGAAATCAGTGAGTATAGAGATATTTGTAATGTTTGCTTTCTGCTTGAAGCCAGGTCATATAAATTAGAAACCACCCAGGGCTTCCCTGGTGGCGCAGTGGTTGAGGGTCCGCTTGTGGATGCAGGGGACGCGGGTTCGTGCCCCGGTCCAGGAGGATCCCGCATGCCTCAGAGAGGCTGGGCCCGTGAGCCATGGCTGCTGAACCTGCGTGTCCGGAGCCTGTGCTCCGCGGCGGGAGAGGCCGCGGCAGTGAGAGGCCCACGTACCACAAAAAAAAAAAAAAATTAGAAACCACCCAGATGACAGAAAAGTCACCTTCTAGGCTCTTTATACGTTTTTTTTTTTTTTTCATATCAGGAATTTCAAAATCTAAGCCACAGCAATGGTTGCTGAAAACTCCAAACAATTTCCCTCTGCAGGGAACAGTTTTCAGCTCAACCAAAACTACAACAGTGGGGTTGGGAAAAAGAAAAAGAAAAGAAGTATAAAGTTGGTCATGAGTAGAATAAAAAATATTTTACTAAATACCGTATTTTTCCTCATTTTTTAAAGTGACAGTGAGTGGCCTATAACCATATCAAAAAATTTTTTAAATTATAAATTCATAATGACATGTATACACTGCTATATTTAAAATGGATAACCAGCAAGTTCCTACTGTATAGCACCAGGAACTCTGCTCAATATTCTATAATAACCTAAATGGGAAAAGAATTTGAAAAAGAATAGATACATGTATATGTATAACTGAATCACTTTGCTGTACACCTGAAACTAACACAACATTGTTAATCAACTATATTCCAATATAAAATTTTTTAAATTCATAATTATAGCTCTAATTTGAATCCAACCCCCCTCATGGATCTTTTCTGCCTTCCTCCATTAAATATTTGTATCTTCTTTATCCCACAGTAACAACCTTTGCATTCAACAATATCAATATGTTGACTCATTTTTTCCATCCTTCAGTATACCATAACAACAACCCTATTAAGTACAAGTCAGGATATCTTTACAGTTCTGTGTCAAGAAGTTTGGTGTCTGGAAATTATATTTTGAAGCTGAAAATGTTGGCAGACGTTTGGCAGATTATATCAAAAATAGATCCAGAGAAAGCACACAGTTCTTTTAAGTTCCTGATTCATTCTCTTATTCAAAGACCAAAAAAATAGAAATATTGAACAAAACTGTATTTTTTCTTCCCTGGTAGTTTTGGCTTGCCTGTTATCTTTCTGTTAATATTAATTTAGTAATGAAAATTAGAATAATTGGAAGAATATGTGCATCTCCTTACATATAATATTCTGTGAGATGCTAATAGACAAATTATTCCACAGCCAAATACATTCAGTAAATATTCAAGTAAATGTGTTTATAGTCACTGTAGAGACTCCTGGGGTTCTTAATGTGTTCATGTATTAACATGAGGGGAGCAGAAAGGTGGGCATATAGTGTACAAGGTCCCCCAGACTTATCTGATTATAGGACCCTTTCCTCATACAGTTTTCTTTAAAACACAAAGCAACAAAGCTGTTATTACAATTTGTGGTTTCACATTTATACAGTTATTTAATTACTATCTCCCCTCCACTGGGCGAATGATCCAGGAGGGCCAGAACCATGTCTGTTGTTCCTTGTCATTTTCTCTCCAGTCCCTTGTCATTTTCTCTCACATGCACTTTTGATGACTTAATGATAGAGCTTTATAATTACCACCCAGCTCCACACCGCTGGCTCGCCTTACCCCTATTCTCTGCTTTTTCTGTTTCCTCCATTGCACTTAAGACCATCTGACATAAAATACATCTTATCTGGGTCATTATTTATTTTCATGTTCTCTAACTAAAATCTGTGCCCGCGAGAGCAGAGGTTTTTGTCTGCAGAGTTCATTCTGCCAACTAGCATTAAATCAGAGCCTGGCACATACTAGGTCTTCAATAAATATTTGTTTAACTAATAGTACACCTTCAGTTTTCATCCATCTGGCCAGAAAAAGAACCTTAAAAGTTAGTAATTTTATTTCAGTTCCTTTCCTAACATTAAATCATAGCTCTTCCATCGATCAGAAAACATTCCAATCTCATGCAAAACAAATGATGTAGATGCTGTTGGTTTAGTTGGGGGTCAATAAGGCTAAGACCTCAATAATGCAAGTATATCTGTCTGTAATGTGTGTGTATTTGTGTGTGTTGTGTTTGTCAGGGTTTTGAGGTATAATTTATCTATGATGCTTCAGTTCACACTTGAACAACATGGGTTTGAACTTCATGGGTCCCCTTATACACAGAATTTTTTTCACTCAATACATCTGATTTTACTATACAATCCAAAGTTGGTTGAATCCCCAGATATGGAGGAACTGCAAATATGGACGGCTGCCTCTAAAGTTATATGTAGATTTTTGACAGCATGGAGGTTTGGCACCCCTAATCCCTTCACTGTTCAAGGTTCACCTACAGTTGCCTTCTTCTAACGTATACTTCCCCGAGTTTTGACAAACCTATACAGGTATGTAATTGTCACCACAATCAAGCTATGGGCCATTGCCTTCACCCACAAAAGTTCCCTCATGCTCCTTTATCATCAGTCTCTTCCTCCCCTCTCCAATGTCTCTTGCAGACAAACAACCACTAATTGATTCTGCCCCTATGTGTTATTTTTTTGTTTTGGGGGGTTATTTTTTTAACATCTTTATTGGAGTATAATTGCTTTACAATGGTGTGTTAGTTTCTGCTGTATAACAAAGTGAATCAGCTATACATAAACATATATCCCCATATCCCCTCCCTCTTGTGTCTCCCTCCCACCCTCACTATCCCACCCCTCTAGGTAGACATAAAGCACTGAGCTGATCTCCCTCTGCTATGCGGCTGCTTCCCACTAGCTATCCATTTGGTAGTGTATATGTGTCCATGCCACTCTCTCACTTAGTCCAGCTTACCCTTCCACCTCCTCGTGTCCTCAAGTCCATTCCCTACGTCTGCATCTTTATTCCAGTCCTGCCCCTAGGTTCATCAGAACAATTTTTTTTTAGATTCCATATTTATGTGTTAGCATATAGTATTTGTTTTTCTCTTTCTGACTTACTTCACACTGTAGGACAGTCTCTAGGTCCATCCACCTCACTACAAATAACTCAATTTCATTTCTTTTTATGGCTGAGTAATATTCCATTGTACATATGTGCCACATATTCTTTATCTATTCAACTGTTGATGGACACGTAGGTTGCTTCCATGTCCTGGCTGTTGTAAATAGTGCTGCAGTGAACATTTTGGTACATGACTCCTTTTGAATTATGGTTCTCTCAGGGTATATGCCCGGTAGTGGGATTGCTGGGTCATATGGTAGTTCTATTTTTAGTTTTCTAAGGAACCTCCATACTGTTCTCCATAGTGGCTGTATCAATTTACATTCCCACCAACAGTGCAGGAGGGTTCCCTTTTCTCCACACCCTCTCCAGCATTTATTGTTTGTAGATTTTTAGATGATGGCCATTCTGACTGGTGTGCGGTGATTCCTCATTGTAGTTTTGATTTGCATTTCTCTAATGATTAGTGATGTTGAGCATCCTATCATGTGTTTGTTGGCAGTCTGTATATCTTCTTTGGAGAAATGTCTATTTAGGTCTTCTGCCCATTTTTGGATTGCATTGTTTGTTTTTATGATATTGAGCTGCAAGAGCTGCTTGTGCATTTTGGAGATTGATCCTTTGTCAGTTGCTTTGTTTGCAAATATTTTCTCCCATTCTGAGGGTTGTCTTTCATCTTGTGTATGGTTTCCTTTGCTTTACAAAAGCTTTAAAGTTTCGTTAGGTTCCATTTGTTTATTTTTGTTTTTATTTCCATTTCTCTAGGAGGTGGGTCAAAAAGGATCTTGCTGTGATGTATGTCATAGAGTGTTCTGCCTATGTTTTCCTCTAAGAGTTTTATAGTGTCTGGCCTTACATTTAGGTCTTTAATCCATTTCGAGTTTCTTTTTGTGTATGGTGTTAGCAAGTGTTCTAATTTCATTCTTTGACATATAGCTGTCCAGTTTCCCCAGCACCACTTATTGAAGAGACTATCTTTTCTCCATTGTATATCCTTGCCTCCTTTATTAAAGATAAGGTGACCATATGTGTATGGGTTTATCTCTGGGCTTTCTATCTACTTCCATTGATCTATGTTTCTGCTTTAGTGCCAGTACCATACTGTCTTGATGACTGTAGCTTTGTCGTATAGTCTGAAGTCAGGGAGCCTGATTCCTCCAGCTCCATTTTTCTTTCTCAAGATTGCTTTGGCTATTCGGGGTCTTTTGTGTTTCCATACAAATTGTGAAATTTTTTGCTCTAGTTCTGTGAAAAATGCCATTGGTAGTTTGATAGGGATTGCATTGAATCTGTAGATTGCTTTTGGTAGTATAGTCATTTTCACAATGTTGATTCTTCCAATCCAAAAACATGGTATATCTCTCTATCTGTTTGTATCATCTTTACTTTCTTTCATCAGTGTCTTATAGTTTTCTGCATACAGGTCTTTTGTCTCCTTAGGTAGGTTTATTCCTAGGTATTTTATTCTTTTTGTTGCAACGGTAAATGGGAGTGTTTCCTTAATTTCTCTTTCAGATTTTTCATCATTACTGTATAGGAATGCAAGACATTTCTGTGCATTAATTTGGTATCCCGCTACTTTACCAAATTCATTGATTAGCTCTAGAGTTTTCTGGTGGCATCTTTAGGATTCTCTATGTATAGTATCATGTCATCTGCAAACAGTGACAGTTTTACTTCTTCTTTTCCAATTTGGAGTCCTTTTATTTCTTTTTCTTCTCTGATTGTTGTAGCTAAAACTTCCAAAACTGTGTTGAATAATAGTGATGAGAGTGGACAACCTTGTCTTGTTCCTGATCTTAGTGGAAATGGTTTTAGTTTTTCACCATTGAGAACGGTGTTCTCTGTGTGTTTGTCATATATGGCCTTTATTATGTTGAGGTAGGTTTGCTCTATGCCCACTTTCTGGAGAGTTTTTATCACAAATCAGTGTTGAATTTTGTCAAAAGCTTTTTCTGCATCTATTGAGATGATCATATGGTTTTTCTCCTTCAGTTTGTTAATATGGTTTATCACATTGATTGATTTGTGTATATTGAAGAATCCTTGCATTCCTGGGATAAACCCCACTTGATCATGGTGTATGATCTTTTTATTGTGCTGTTGGATTCTGTTTGCTAGTATTTTGTTGAGGATTTTTGCATCTATGTTCATCAGTGATATTGGCTTATAGTTTTCTTTCTTTGTGACATCTTTGTCTGGTTTTGGTATCAGGCTGATGGTGGCCTCATAGAATGAGTTTGGGAGTGGTCCTCCCTCTGCTATATTTTGGAAGAGTTTGAGAAGGATAGGTGTTAGCTCTTCTCTAAATATTTGATAGAATTTGCCTGTGGAGCCATCCAGTCCTGGGCTTTTGTTTGTTGGAAGATTTTTAATCACAGTCTCAATTTCACTGCTATGTCTGGTCTGTTTATATTTTCTATTTCTTCCTGGTTCAGTCTCGGAAGGTGGTGCTTTTCTAAGAACTTTTCCATTTCTTCCAGGTTGTCCATTTTATTGACATATAGTTGCTTTTAGCAATCTCTCATGATCCTTTGTATTTCTACAGTGTCAGTTGTTACTTCTCCTTTTTCATTTCTAATTCTATTGATTTGAGTCTTCTCCCTTTTTTTCTTGATGAGTCTGGCTAATGGTTTATCAATTTTGTTTATCTTCTCAGACAACCAGCTTTTAGTTTTATTTATCTATCATTTCCTTAATTTCTTTTTCATTTATTTCTGATCTGATCTTTATGATTTCTTTCCGTCTGCTAACCGGGGGTTTTTTGTTCCTCTTTCTCTAATTGCTTTAGGTGTAAGTTTAGGTTGTTTATTGAGATGTCTCTTGTTTCTTGAGGTAGGATTGTATTGCTATAAACTTTGCTCTTAGAACTGCTTTTGCTGCATCCCATAGGTTTTGGGTCATCGTGTTTTCATTGTTATTTGTTACTAGGTGTTTTTTGATTTCCTCTTTGATTTCTGCAGTGATTTCTTGGTTATTTGGTAGTGTATTGTTTATCCTCCACGTGTTTCTAGTTTTCACAGTTTTTTTTCCTGTAATTGATATCTGGTCTCATAGCATTGTGGTCAGAAAAGATACTTGATACGATTTCAATTTTCTTTAATTTATCAAGGCTTGATTTGTGACCCAAGATATGATCTATCCTGGAGAATGTTCCATGAGCAGTTAAGAAGAAAGTGTATTCTGTTTTTTTGGATGGAATGTCCTATAAATACCAAGTCCATTTTGTTTAGTGTATCATTTAAAGCTTGTGTTTCCTTATTTATTTTCATTTTGGATGATCTGTCCATTGGTGAAAGTGGGGTGTTAATGTCCCCTACTATGATTGTGTTACTGTCAATTTCCCCTTTTATGGCTGTTAGCATTTGCCTTATGTATTGTGGTGCTCCTATGTTGGGTGCATAAATATTTACAATTGTTATATCTTTCTCTTGGATTGATCCCTTGATCATTATGTAGTGTCCTTCTTTATCTCTTGTCATAATCTTTATTTTAAAGTGTATTTTGTCTTATATGAGAATTGCTACTCCAGCTTTCTTTTGATTTCCATTTGCATGGAATATCTTTTTCCATCCCCTCACTTTCAGTCTGTATGTGTCCCTAGGTCTGAAGTGGGTCTCTGTAGACAGCATATATATGGGTCTTATTTTTGTATCCATTCAGCCAGTCTGTGTCTTTTGGTTGGAGCCTTTAATCCATTTACCTTTAAGGTACTTATCTATATGTGTGTTCCTATTACCATTTTCTCTATATGTGTGTTCCATTTTCTTAATCGTTGGCTTGTTATTGTAGGTCTTTTCCTTCTCTTGTGTTTCCTGCCTAGAGATGTTCCTTTAGCATTTGTTGTAAAGCTGGTTTGGTGGTCCTGAATTCTCTTACCTTTGCTTGTCTGTAAAGGTTTAATTTCTCTGTCGAATGTGAATGAGATCCTTGCTAGGTAGAGTAATCTTGGTTGCAGGTTTTTCTCTTTCATCACTTTAAATATGTCCTGCCACTCCCTTCTGGCTTGCAGAGTTTCTGCTGAAACATCAGCTGTTAACCTTATGGGGATTCCCTTGTATGTTGTTTCTTTTTCCTTGCTGCTTTTAATATTTTTTCTTTGCATTTAATTTTTGATAGTTTGATTAATATGTGTCTTGGTATGTTTCTCCTTGGATTTATCCTGTATGGGACTCTCTGTGCTTCATGGACTTGATTGACTTTCCTTTCCCAGAATAGGGAAGTTTTGAACTGTAAACTCTTCAAATATTTTCTCAGTCCCTTTTTCTCTTCTTCTGGGACCCCTATAATTCTAATGTTGGTATGTTTAATGTTGTCCCAGAGGTCTATGGGACTTTCCTCAATTCTTTTCATTCTTTTTTCTTTATCGTGTTCTGCAGTTGTTATTTCCACTATTTTATCTTCCGGGTCACTTATCCATTCTTCTGCCTCAGTTATTCTGCTATTGATTCCTTCTAGAGAATTTTAAATTTCATTTATTGTGTTGTTCATCATTGTTTGTTTGCCTTTAGTTCTTCTAGGTCCTTATTAAACGTTTCTTGTATTTCTCCATTGTATTTCCAAGATTTTGGATCATCTTTACTATCATTACGCTGAATTCTTTTTCAGGTAGACTGCCTATTTCCTCTTCATTTATTTCGTCTGGTGGGTTTTTACCTTGCTCCTTCATTTGCTGTGTATTTCTCTGTCTTCTCATTTTGCTTACCTTACTGTGTTTAGGGTCTCCTTTCTGCATGCTGCATGTTTGTAGTTCCCGTTGTTTTTGGTGTCTGCCCCCAGTGCGTAATGTTGGTTTAGTGGGTTGTGTGGGACTGGTGCCTGTGTTCTGGTGGATAAGGCTGGATTTTGTCTTTCTGGTGGTTAGCACCACATCCGGTGTTGTGTTTTGGGGTGTTTGTGAACTTATTATGATTTTAGGCAGCCTCTCTGCTAATGGGTGGAGTTGTGTTCCTGTCTTGCTAGTTGTTTAGCATCGGTTGTCCAGCACTGTAGCTTTCTGGTCGTTGAGTGGAGCTGGGTCTTAACGTTCAGATGGAGATCTCTGAGAGAGTTCTCACCATTTGATACTACATGGGGCCAAGAGGTCTCTGGTGGATGATTGTCCTCAGCTGAGCTCTCCCATCTCAGAGGCTCAGGCCTGACACCAGTCGGAACACCAACAGTGTGTCAGCCACCCGGCTGTGTCAGGCATCCGACACTTGAGAGAGCAAATGGTTTAAAGTGAGAAGAACTGGATGAAGTGATGCCTCAGTCATTTGCTGTTTGTTGAACCCAGGCACAGCCCAAAGCTCCCTGAGCCTGTTTCTCACCTCCACTCAGCCCCAGGGCTGTTCCAACATCTTCGGGGCTCCACCTGTCACTCGTGGCTGGTGCATCTCCTCCCCTGTCTGGACTGATATTTTTTAAGTAGTAATAAGCAAGGTCATTTTTCATGGCTTTTCAAAATAAGTGTGTGCGTTGTTAGTTCCAGGAGAGGAGAAGAGCTAGAACTTATGGATATATAGCAGGCAACAAGATCAAAGCTTTCCCAAATTATTTTCTGCCCCATTTAATTATTTATTCATTCGTTTAACGAATACTTACCGGTGATGCATCTGATAGAAAAAGGCTGTGGAATGCACTGGTGTTGGTTGGAAGCTTCAACAGTTCCCCTGGCTGAAAGTTGAAACTGACTGCTTGTATACTGAGGGTGAGGAGAGGTGCCCCTATGTTTTGCCTTTTCCAAAATGACCATCTAAATGGAGTCATGCAGTATGTAGACTTTTGAGTTTAGCTTCTTTCTTCTAGCATGATGTTCTTTTTTCTTTTTTAAATTATAAACCATTTTCAGGTTCTTTTTTCTTTTCTTTTTTTTTTTTTTTTTTTTGCGGTACGCGGGCCTCTCACCGTTGTGGCCTCTCCCGTTGCGGAGCACAGGCTCCGGATGCGCAGGCTCAGTGGCCATGGCTCACGGGCCCAGCCGCTCCGTGGCATATGGGATCCTCCCGGACTGGGGCATGAACCCGTATCCCCTGCATCGGCAGGCGGACTCTCAACCACTGCGCCACCAGGGAAGCCCCTTTTTTCTTTTTTAATAGTTATTTATTTAGCCTGTGCCAGCTCTTAGTTGCAGCATGTGGGATCTTTAGTTGCGGCATGCAGGCTCATTAGTTGAGGCATGTGAACTCTTTAGTTGTGGCATACATGCGGGATCTAGTTCCCCGGCCAGGGATTGAACCCGCGCCCACCCCCACCCCCCTGCAATGGGAGCACAGAGTCTTACCCATTGGACCACCAGGGAAGTCCCTAGCATGATGCTCTTGAGATTGATTCATGTGACTGCACCTATCAGTATTTTATCCTTTTTGTCACTGAGCAGTACACCATCATATGAATATACCACAAGTTGTTTATCCCTTCACCAGCTGATGGCATTTGAACTGTTTCCAGTTTGGGGCAATTATGATTAAAGCTACTGTCAACATTTTTGTACAGGTTTTTGAGGATGTATATCTTGGTTTCTCTTGCATAAAAACCTGGGAGGGAATGGTTGGGTCTTATGATAAATGTGTGCTTAGCTTTTAAAATAAACTACCAAACCATTTTCCAGTTTGACTGTACTACTTTGTATTCCCACCACTAGAAATGCAAAGTTCAAGTTGTTCTGCATCCTTGTCAGAATTTGGTATTGTCAGAATTTTTAACTTGAGACTTTCTAATAGGTGTATGGTTTTACTTTGTGATTTGAATTTGCACTCCTCTAGTGACTGATAATTTTGAGTAACCTTTCACGTGCTTATTTTCTATTTGCATCTATTCTTTTTTTTGGCTGCATTGGGTCTTTTTTTTTTTTTTTGGAGTAAAATTGCTTTACAATGTTGTGTTAGTTTCTGCCGTACAATGAAGTGCATCAGCTATATGCATACTTATATCCCCTCCCTCTTGGACCTCCCTCCCCCCTTTCCCCCCCACATCTAGGTCATCACAGAGCACCAAGCTGAGCTCCCTGCGCTATGTAACAGCTTCCCACTAGCTATTTTACACATTGTAGTGTATTTATATCAAACCTAATCTCCCAATTTGTCCCACCCTCCCCTTCCCCCCATATCCACATGTCCGTTCTCTACATCTACGTCTCTATTCCTGCCCTACAAGTAGGTTCATCTGTACCATTTTTCTAGATTTCATATATATGAGTTAATATACGAAGTTTGGTTTTTTTCTTTCTGGCTTACTTCACTCTGTTTGACAGACTCTAGGTCCATACACATCTCTACAAATGTCCCAGTTTCGTTCCTTTTTATGGCTGAGTAATATTCCATTGTATATACGTACCACATCTTCTTTATCCATTCATCCATCACGCTGGATCTTCGTTGCTGCACACAGGCTTTCTCTAGCTGTGGCGAGCAGGGCCCACTCTTCGTTGCAGTGCGCAGGCTTCTCATTGCGGTGGCTTCTCTTGTTGCAGAGCACAGGCTCTAGGGTGCATGGGCTTCAGTAGTTGTCGCTCACCGGCTCTAGAGTGCAGGCTCAGTATTTGTGGCACACGGGCTTAGTTGCTTCGTGGCATGTGGGATCTTCCTGGGCCAGGGATCAAACCCGTGTCCTCTGTGTTGGCAGGCAGATTCTTAACCACTGCACCACCAGGGAAGTCCCACCTGCATCTTTTCTTTAGTGAAATTTCTTTTTAACTTTTTGCCCATTTTCTAAAAATTGGGATGGTTGTTTTCTTATTATTGAGATTTGAGAGTCCTTTACATATTCTGGTGAGCAGTCCTTTATCATATATGCAATTTCCAAATATTTTCTCCCAGTCTGTGGGTTGTCTTTTCATTCTCTTAACAGTATACATTGTGTTTGACCCCAAATGATTTTTCTAACATGCTATTCTGTTGTGAATTGGAGATGATAAACAAAAACTCTTTTAGTGGAGGTGGCCCTTTGTACATCAGTACACATATTGATTCCACTTTAACTACATTTAAGTCTGTGAGAGCAGACTTCTGGGGGACAGAGTTGAGACAGTTGCTTTTACAGTCATTCCCCTTATTTGGAAATTTGGCTTGCTATAGCATTCAGTCAAATCTCAGATTGTATCTTTAAGCCCTACCCTAAACATAGGTGGATGTGTGGCCAACTTTTGAAGATGTAAACTTTGAAGATGGACATACCTGGCCTCCAGGTTTCATCTGGAGCCACAGCTACCAGCAGGATATATCTAGAATGGTACAAATAAAAGACAAACTAGCTAGTGGATTTAACAATCCTCACTTTTAGATCCATTGAATGCGTATAAATAGTTGTAAGAATTCACTCAAAATCCTCTTATATCTCTAATATCACTGAACCAAGTAAATGCAACAAAAAAAAGTGGAAGAAGGAAAGATTACTGGGGGAAAGTTATTTAAACTTTGTGGGACTTTGGTAGCAAATTACCACGTTTTCATTTCATTGTATTAACTGTAAGTAGTAAAGGCCTATATTTTACTTATTATATATTTTTTGTTATAAACATGTTCAAAGGAATGAGATTTAATCTATCATATCAGGGATTTTATAGGTTTCAAATCCCTTAGTGTGGGAAATTTTATTTTTTCTGAGAAAATTACTTGGATGGTGCTAAGTGATACAGAAGAAAATGCACAGGGTAAGGAAACAAGAAGCCAACAACTGAAGCCAAGATCAGTAGTAACGATTGCTAGTGTTTGGAGACTACCATAAATTGACATAAAAGAAGTAAAAACAACCTCTCTGAGTTATATCATATATACAACAGATGGTGCATTGGAGCAGAGATATGTTATGATTCCTTAAAAAGGCAAACTGTCTTCCCAGGCACTACTTTCCAGTAACCATATTGGATGTGAGCATATCTAATCCACCAGAAGAGAGACTTGGTCATCTTGTAATGTCTAAGTGATAGGAAATTTTGGACAGTGAGGATTTGATGTAAAGGTCCCATTGGCAAGGCCAGCAGTGTCCTGAAGACGGGTGAACTGGGCATACTTGACCTGAAGTTATTAAACCTAAGGATCATTTAAATAGCTTTTCTTGTTTTTATTTTGAGGTCTGCCTACAGACAGATAATTGCACGTCGCATAGATGAGAGTTACAGTGCGCACAACAGTTTTATTTCTCATCATGAATTAATAAATATACACTCTGGTTTCTTACATGAATTAGGTTAATATGAGCTCACCCTAGAAGACAGAGCTCCTCTGTGGAGGCATTTCCCTCCATCATCATGATTTTTCTTTGCTCTAACTATATGCCCCCTAGCCCATTATTTTCTTAACATTTCTCCTTAACTTTTAAGTAACTCATCTTTGTTTTTAACTGAGCCTCAGGCTAAAGAAAAATATCTGGGGTTATATTAGTTCTCTAAGACAAATTAATATAAGTAACTACAAAAAATAAAAATTGTTTGTACATGGACCTAAAATTACCTTGCACATCACACTGATCTGTACCTTGGCAGATTTACAAATGTGAATGCCACCCTGTGAGAAACCACCTGACCTTCCCCAGTGACACCAGCTCATTAAAGTGCTTTTTACACTTGAAAATGATGTACTAAATAATTACGTGACTAGGCATATCACGCAACTGGTATATCTGGGCCTCTTTTTCTTCTATGTAAAAATAATACTTTTCCAACCCTTAATGTTACAGTATTTGACGAAATTATGTGAGACATACATGAGACACCTATGCAGAACAGGGAAGAAAACACAGACTTGTGACCATAGAGAATTGAGTTTACCTCTCACCCTTCCATTTTCTTATCGGTAAAATAGATACACTAGTATTATTAATATCTTAGGGTTGTTGTAAGAATCCCATAAGATTAAAAGCATGAAATGCACTTGCAGCATTTCTTGTAACGCAGGCACCTTGGTCATGAAGAAAATGAGTGAATAGAGAAACAAGCTAAATATCACCCTGAGGAAACAACCAATTTGATGTCTTCATGAAGTCAGTGTAATTTTTTTTTAAAGGGTAGAAGGGAGCACTCTTCTAGATTATAAGCAATTTAAAAGAGTTTACATCCAAATTCAAGGTGTGATTCTTTTTTTTCTTTATTTTTTATTTTATATTGGAGTCAAGTTGATTAAAAAATTCAAGGGGTGATTCTTAATTGAATACAAGTCCCCTCATCAAAAAATCTATTAATGATATTTGGAAAATAATTGGAGGCATTTAATAGTTGTGGATATTAGAATATATTTAAGAATTATTATTGAATTTGTTAAATACAAAAATGGCTATCCCGGATAATGTTCTTAGCCTGTAAGCATTCAGGAATGAAGTGTCATGATACCTGGAGTTTACTTTGAAATGATTCAGTGAAAAAAAAAAAAACAAAAAAACAAGATAGATAGATAATTGAAAGGTACAGTAAGTGAATTAGGCAAAAAATTAGCAATTTTAATCAAGATGGAGATATTGGATTGGCCAAAAAGTTCCTTCGGTTTTAAAGTAAAAATATCAAAAGACACATTCTTCATTTTCACCAAGAACGTTATTGAACGACTTATTCACCCTTTGTTCCACTACCTTCTGCCATTTTTCAGGCAACTTCATAATTCCATCTTCCCAAAACTTTTTATCTTTTTGAGCTAAGAACCGTTCCAGGTGCCTTTTACAGTCTTCCAGGGAATTGAAATTTTTTCCATTAAGAGAATTTGTAAAGACCTAAATAAATGGAAATCCAAAGGTGCAATGTCTGGTGAATATGGCAGATGAATCAGAACTTCCCAGCCAAGCTATAACAGTTTTTGCCTGGTCATCAAAGAAACATGCGGTCTTGCGTTACCCTGATGAAAGGTTGTGTCTTCTGTTGACTTATTCTGGATGCTTTTCGTCAAGTGCTGCTTTCAGTTGGTCTAATTGGGAGCAGTACTTGTTGGAATTAATTGTTTGGTTTTCCAGAGGAGCTCATAATAGAGGACTCCCTTCCAATCCCACCATATACACAACATCACCTTCTTTGGATGAAGACCAGCCTTTGGTGTGGTGGGTGGAGGTTCATTTCGCTTGCCCCACAGTCTCTTCCATTCCACATTATTGTTCAGTACTTTTCATTGCCCCTCACAATTTGCTTTTAAAAATGGAACGTTTTCGTTATGTCCAAATAGAGAATCGCATGCAGAAATATGGTCAAGAAGGTTTTTTTCGCCTAACTTATATAGAACCCAAACGTCAAAGCGATTCACATAGCCAAGCTGGTGTAAATGATTTTCATTGCTTGATTTGGATATTTTGAGTATATCAACTATCTTCAGCATGGTATAACATTGGTTGTTCTCAATTATTGTTTCGATTTGATTGCTATCAACTTCAACTGGTCTACCCGAACGTGGAGCATTGTCCAGTGAGAAATCTCCAGCACAAAACTTCTCAAACCACTTTTGACACGTTCAAACAGTCACAGCACCTTCTCCATACACTGCACAAATCTTTTTTTTGCATTTCAGTTGCGTTTTTACCTCTCTTGGAATAATAAAGCGTAATATGCCGGAAATGTTGCTTTTTTCTTCTATCTTCAGTATTAAATTGGCTACACAAAAATTCACCAATTTTGATAAGTTTTTTTTTAAATGCACGCTGATATGACAGCTGTCACATACAATCTAACAAAATTGTTTTGAATGAAGTTAAACACAACTAAGTGCTACTAGAGCCACCTTACAGAAAAAACAAACGAACATTTTGGCCAACAGAATATATGGGTGCTTATTGTACCAATCTTACTCCATATTTGAGAATTCTCATAATAAAAACTTTGAAAAAATTATCTAAATAGAGTAAGGGTTCCAAGATATACTATAGAGAAAATAAAGCCAAAAAACTAAGGATTGTACAGAATAATTCGATTTTACACAATCTTTCTTCTTCCTTCTTTCCTTCCTTCCTTCTCTCCATTTTTTCTTCCTTATGCTGGAAGAATAAACAAGAAACTTTAAATCATGATATATTTTTTCAGAAGAGAACTGGAATTGGGGAAAGGAGATTTTACTTTTTATTTTATTTCTTTCAGTATTATTTGAATTTTTAGTATATTCTTATAGTAACTATTTAAAATATTTAAATAAAATAAAGTCATAGCGAAAAGTTTATGTTAACTATCATTCACTATTTAACCAAAATTATTAGTGTTTCTCTGAACTTGAATCTTCTCTAGAGTATATCAGGGCACCATATTCTGAAACCAGCACTTTTGTGCAAAGTATCATCTGAGGTACTGATTTGACTATAAAACAAATGGAGGTTTATTCAGGACACAAATACCCAAAGAAGAGGAGTTGTTGGTACCGCAACACTTGTCATTTATCTGGATATAAGAAATATCCAGATACTTGCTCTTTATTTTCTACAATTTGCCTTAAAAACATACAGATTGTTTGAATGATTATTTTCACTGTTAAAATGTAATTTTTGAAATTTCCCTTGGTATGTAGTTTCTTGATTTCCTGGTCTAATAATTCTGTTCTAACATTCTATGGTAATATTTTTTAATTCCATCCACCTGCCTGTAGTGAGAGCAAGAAACTATGCTTAGTTAATATTCTCACAAGTCTAAACTTCTTAATAAGACATAAGTTCTACACGTGCTTAAAAATGATTTCAGGTAAGAAGTATCCACAGGAACCCAAATAAGAAGTCTGCATGTATTATCTCCTTCCAGGACATATATTGTCTCTAGGAGAGATAAAGATAGAAAATTACACATTGTAAACCTTGATGGGTCATTGTATATAATATTAGGCCCAAGAAATGTCATGTTGCAAATTTCTTTTCACAGTGCTATACTAGATGTCTAATACTTGGTTTATCTATGATTTGAGAATTAATCTGCATTTTAGTAATCAGTCTGCATTCTTATTTTGAATTTTGAGGTTTATTGAAATTACTTTTAAATATCAAGTAACAAACCTATAAACATTACTCAGTCAAAACAGAAACACATTAAAGAAAGAAAGCCTGTTCTTTTGGCATCTTTTTCACGTTGCTTGTTCATAATAAAGTTGGAAGCAAGTTGAGATTCTGTGTTTATTTGTTCATGTACTGTTATTGGCTCAATTTAATCCAAGAATTGTATATTAAGCAGTTACTGTAGACTTAGATAGACAGACAGAGGGATAAATAGATACTAGTATGGTTAATCAGCTTCTTACAAGCTAACTCTCATGCTAATGAAGTAACGTTGTAGCACCAATACACTTTAAAAATTCAATACTGCTATTTTTGTTAAGGATATATAATCTTTCTTTGGTCTGTGTATAAATGACATATAATTCTATGGATCTAGATAACAAAGCACTCTGCTACCTTATCAATCAAAAGAAATAATTTAGCTGACATCCAAATCATTGAAGAATTAGCTGGTCCCTGCATATAACACTTCAGTTCCATACTTTCTTGATATCAAACGCCAAAGACCCCACCAGGAAAAATGGAGTGACATGTGAAAGTGGATGAAAGAAAACTTTTTTTTGAGGCTACCTGGGAGACATTGTAATTTATAATAAGATGCTAAAAAAATTCATTTAAGGCTAAATGATAGATTAGAATATTATTTGTCAGCGTTGCAACAGACAATAGTTTTGTGTAATATGATGTTCCAAATGAATCTATGAAGATATATTCTTTTGATCTAGGCATTATGCTGTGAGAGGTGCCAATCAGTTATAAAATATTTACCTGAATGTAGAAGATATTTTTCCCTTGTAAAAAGTTGACCTCACACCCTCCACTTCTGTGAATGTTGCCTAAGGCTGTCACCTCAACTAGAGAGAGGTATAACGTATTGTACACCACACACTGATCCTCAGAGCCATGCCCATGCGTTGGGTTTTCCTTGGGTTACATGGCTTTTCAGACAGATCTGTTTTAGATAGTAATTATGACCTATGCTTTTCTTTTTTATTCTCATTGAAGGCCTTGAAATATATATTCTCTTCTATGGCTTTTATTTTTATACATTCAGCTGTCCTGCTATCTAAAATTATGGTAAATGTCAAAAAGTTCAATTTACTTGTTTTACTGTAAGTTTGACTGATTTTCCCCTAGAATGAACTGTCTTCATTAGCAGGGTTGACAGACCAGAAGCCATAAATTAGTGCCCCTTGGGCCAGTATATTCCACAAGTGTGTTCTATTTACACTGAACAGTATTATCAAAAAATTTAATTAAATGCTAGCTTTTAAAACTAGGGGAGATTTCACTTAAAAATCCTGATTTCTGGCTTCTCTCCAGTATGCCCCCATTGTCTTATTCCGAAACTTACAACTGGCTCATTTCCATTGCAGCCTGGTCTATGTAGGCCTTTTAGCTTTGGACCTCTGATCTAGACAGACGGACCTATCATCCCATAAGTGAACATTTTGGGCAAATTATTGGCTTAACATTTCATAAAATTTTACATATTGAGCTTAGCAGTGGTCTGAGCTTCTTTGATGATATTATACTTGACCTTTTCAAACTTTGCATATCTGTAAATCCATCACAAAATGAATTTCTTCCATTAACCTCTTCCTTATCCTAACCTTAATCAACACTAATTGAACACTGAACAGATGAGAGAAATCACGGTAAAAGCTGAAATAACAGATAAAAAATATAAAGAGTGCTTAGTTCAGCAGCAAAGACAGTTATCTGAAAGAATAATTGCAATAAAATATTATCAGGGCTGTTTTAATAATAGCCATCAATTATTGAATATTCTAGGTGCCAGGCATAGTAACTGTGTGCATGTCTATATCCACGATCTTTACTGTCTCATTTCCCATTTATTCTGCAAACCACTCCAGGTTCTGTACTGCTTTACGGAACAGCTCTGTTTAAGGTCATCAACTGTCTCCATCTTCCTAAATCCATTACTGAGACTGCATGACCAGGACCAAGTTATTAATAATCTATTCCATAGTCTCCTCATCTGTAAAATTATGACAATAACAGTACCTACTACACACGACTATCGTGAGGATTATATGGGATAATCCAGGTAAACTTTCAAAACAATGTTTGGCAGATAGTAAGGGTATAATACACATTAACTATTATTATGTTATCATCATTAGTACGCTACTATTATGACTACTGATTTTTGCAGCAGTACTTTGACACAAATGGGCATTCTCTTCTTCTTGTAACGTTTTCTTCCCTTGGTTTGCCTTTCCTGGCGTCACACTCTCCTGGTTTCCCTGTAATGTGACTGGCCTTGGTTTTCTTTGCCAACTCCTTCTCCTTGTCAAACCTGCAAATATTGGAGTACTCCAGAGCGTGGTAGTGGGCCTCCCTTTTCTATCTACTCTCTACCCATAGTAATCATATCTAAGCTGGGCCATTTATGCTCTCATGACTATAATATTTTTATTTACAATCTGACATTTTCCATAAACTTTAGTCTTGCATATCCAAGTGCCTTCTCAACATATTTTTCAGGCATCTGCAACTTGAACTCCTGACTCCCTTCATACAACTGGTCATCCTGTTTTTACTCTTTCTCCAGAGGGTCCATTCTGCATAAAGCAGCAGAATGATTTATTTTTAAGTTTCAAATCACTCAGTGCATCTCTGTGGATTGATGAGTGCTGTGAGCAATATCTAGTTTGCTGACATCCCTGCTGGTGTGTGACAGCTACTTCTTCTCACTGCAGACTTGGGGAGATAGAATTCAACAGCAGTCACTGTTTCCAACTACCCCCTGGGCTTATCACTTGCTGCCAGAATTCTAGAATAAAAAAGGGTGATAATCACTAAAGATGATTTACCGTTAGTGGTTCCAGCCAGGAATTTTCTTTTTCCCTGAGAGCCAGTGAATCTAAAGCTGTATCTTACATTGTATTCATGTACCACAAAAATAGCTTGTGCAAAGAGTGAAAAATTCAGACCACAAACCACTTGTTTTGTCCATGTTTGTTAGACCAAATAGTTGATTTAATCATATTTTCTGATCACCTTGTTGTTGGATTAGTATTGTGTAAATACAGCCCATCAGAAAATAAACCTTCTTTCCCTGATTATCAAACTTTTCCTTCCTGAGAGCTTCATACAAGCCTCTACTCAAACATCACCCTATTAGGTAAGCTGTCCCTGACAACCTGATCAGAAATGGCACCCATCTCTCTGTGCTCACTCTCCCTATTTTATTTGTCTTCTAGTATATTATATATTTATTTGTTGAGTTGTTTGTCACTGCTGTGGTTGTTGTTGATATCTGTCTCTTTCCTCAAGAATAGAAGCTCCGCAAGAACAAGGGCTTCATATTTTGTGCTCCTATTGTATTCCCAGTACCTAAAATATTGGCTCATATTAGGCATGCAATAAATAGGTATGAAGATGTACAAATGAATGATTACTAGTAATGTGCAAAATGTATAACCAAATGCATGCTCTCAGAGGGCTCATCCTGTATCATTTCACCACGTAAGAATTTAACGCTATAGTTATGTGTAAGGATGTGAGGAACCTACCCATTATAGAGTTGGTTGGAGCTGCAGTTTACTTTACAGTATTTTTTTTATTGAAGTATAGTTAATTTACAATGTTGTATTAGTTTCAAGTATACAGCAAAATGATTCAGTTTTATATATATATATATATATATATATACATTATACATAAAACTTTATCAATATATACACACATAGTTATATATATATATGTATACTTTTTTCAGATTCTTTTCCATTATAGATTACAAGATATTGAGTATAGATCCCTGTGCTATAAGTAGGTCCTTGTTATTATCAATTTTATATATAGTAGTTTGTATCTGCTAATCCCAAACTCCTAATTTATGCCTACCCACTTCCCCCCTTGGTAACCATAATTTTTTTTTCTGCATCTGTGATTCTATTTCTGTTTTGTAAATAAGTTCATTTGTATCATTTTTTTGGATTCCACATATAAGTGATATCATATGATATTTGTCTTTCTCTGTCTGACTTCTTCACTTAGTATGATAGCCTCTAGGTATATCCATGTTGCTCCAGATGGCTTTTTATGGCTGAGTAGTATTCCGTTGTATATATATACCACATCTTCTTTATCCATTCATCTGTTGATGGACATATAGGATGTTTCCATGTCTTGGCTGTTTACGGCATTTTTTTAAGGCATATCTTATAGAATGGGTTAGGTTACATGAAGATAATTCTTCATATAGTAAGCTTTGTGCACATACCTTTTCTAAAATCCTCAGTTACAAACATACACACACACATATATATGCACTAATGTACGTTAAATCTTTCTTTGAGATTTAGGGGTAAATGATTTATCTACATTAAGAATGAGAAATTCAAAGCCTGACCTTTACTTCCTTGTTAATGACTCAAATATTATTGGTACATTATCTCTTCTTTATCTCTGCTGCCACTAATCACACTTGTTAGTGGTGTGTAATACAGATTGGGCTTGGATCAAAATTTATGACATCCATGGTTTACATAATTGACCATTTATTGGCATTGCTGGCCATGGAGATGCACTGGCATGACTTGCAACTTCATGCCCAAGAAAAGAAAAGGCATGATATTAAAGTTGTCTGTGGAGAATTGGGGTGATCATACTGAAACCCAAATTTGGATTGCTGACCCAGGCAGCTGATGACAGAAACAGAGAGAAGAAGAAAAAGGCAATAATGCCAGATTTCTCAAGACTTAAACAAACATGCCATAACCCCTTTCCCTACAGTCATCACGCTAAATGGAAGAGATTACCCACACATACCTAATTCTTCCAAATATAACACGTTTTCCCTTTCATGAGGTTCATTTGAATTGAACTTTGTTTACAAATGTATAAGGTGCAGGTATCTGGCAATATGATTAACATAGGTCTGAGAACCTCAGGTGCCATATGCAGACTTCTCTGTTTTTTCATAGAAATTATTTATGGTTGTAGTTCTTTGTGCAAAGTGAATTAGAGAACTGAAGCAGTTGTTTTGAACTGTTTTGCCATTAACTCCATGTCTCTTTTATGTATAGACATTGTCAATGTCTGTAAATTGGGTGGGATTACCTATTCAGAAAGAAGAGAAGAAAGGAGCAAAATACAAGGTAAAGGCAACGTGTAAAGTAAGATAAAAGCACACAAAATAACCAGTGGAGTCCAGTGTTCACAGTTCTGAAGGTGGTGTTTAAAACAGTTAACAATAATCATTTTATATCACGTTGATTATTTGTTTTGATACTGGCAGAAGTGGTCAGTCATTGGCATGCCAATTTTTGATTGAATGGTCAAAAGTCAGATACTAGTTGGATCTAAAGTAAAAATGTTTATGAATGAATTTAATTGAGATGTTTCGGATGAGAGAGAACAAGTTCTTACTGGTAGAATACAAGCAAACAAGACCCCTTATTATCTGGTTTAAAAAGGGGGGAAGGCTGTTTTCTAGAGGACTTGAAGAGGAGTGACTTCATTGATTTCATTTACATCAATCTCCAGTAAAAAGCCCTGAAAACCCTGTACACAGCATAACTAAAAGAAATATCTTTTAAGATCACCTATTGAACTGATCTTAAAAACATTTTACCAGCTTTTATTCTGAGTAATATATTCTTAATAGATTTTCTTTTGCACTTCCAAACAGGAGTCTTCTTTCCCGAATTTACCATGATTGATTTTGTTATCTAAGCTTTAGGCACCATTCAGACTCAGAGCCATGTTTACCTGAAGTGCCTAATTGCAGCTGAATATTTCCTGGAGAAAGTTTGAAACTTCACTTTCAGAATATTTTCTAATATGTTTCCCGTTTATTCTGAGTACAGCACTACAGAGAGTACTAGGCCTAGAGCTTTCTTTATCTTCCACCATAATCCTCTCCTCTGGTTATCTTTAAGCAAGACTCCTATTGAAGCAGACAAGACTTAAGGGGCTGACTTGAATTGGACCCAGCCATCCACGGTTATTTAAGAAAGGCTGCCTGCTGAACTGGCCACCATATGCTCATCACCCTGATTTATTTTTCAAAGCTCTTCCAGATCTTTTCTAACAATAATTTTTTTTAAGGAATTACTATAATGAAACATAATGTTGAAAATTCTTGGTAATATTTTGCTTAAACTAAAAAGTCACTAACAGCTTTTTGGAGAAGCAGGGTGGTGCAAACAAGATACAAAATTTAAAGATCCAATGATGAATTCAGGAAAAAACCGTGGACATTATCAGAAATAAGAGGCACTGCTTCACTGAGAACTAAGTTGTTAACAGGTTTCATGATGCTTCTGTGGTTTTAGAAGAGCTTGCACTTGTTCCATCCTTGGCCACTACCAATAAAAATGTATAACTGGGGGCTTGTAGCAGTTGTGGAATATCTGTGTGAGCTCACCATCAGGAGAATGGCTTCAAAAACTATGAATGAAACTGTAGAAGTGATTTATAGGTAAATTACACCTGGTTTTCTTCGTGAACAGTTTTCTGTATCTTTTCTGAAACCATGGAACGTTGTAGTTGGAAGAAAGCTTAGAGGTTATCTCTTTTGATCCCTTATTTTTATAGAAAGGCACCTGAGGCTTGGTGAAAAGAAATGGTTTGATACAAAAAGTGAATTAAATTTCTCAAAGATATATTGTGAAAGGTTACCACAACCTAAATGAGAGTCACCCCAGGCCTAATAAAGATCTGGGTGCAGTTTTAAGTAGACCAGGCAGGTTGGGTAAAGAAATAGAAGGCCTCCTTGCTTTAGACTCTTTGGTCTCTCATGGGCAGGACCTAAGTCTTCCTGATCAGAAAGGAGGTCTTCCCTGGGATGAAGGGAGCAAAGGGGAAGTATTTTTTTTTTAATCACTCTGTTCCTCCCTGTCTCCTGCCTTCTCCTAGTTCCTGCCTACCCGACATTCTCTTTGTCTAATGCTCCCAGTGTAGCTGCTGACACAGCTGAAGCTACCTTTTTGTGAGTTTCTGGTTGCTGTTTTTTGCTTTGTTTTCCACCTTGACCTTATCCACCATTACGTGATCCACTGAAACCTGTAGCCACAGAAGTGGGAAATCAGATACTTATAAAAATGCATTCAGCAAACAAATCTGAATTGGCACAGTTCTGAAGCCATCCATTCACTGAGGGTGAGTGAGGACCCACTCAGCCTTGTGAGAAGAAAAAAGAAATAAAAATGGCAAGGAAAGAAGGGAATAGCTTTAGACTGGTCAACAATCATTTGTTAGCTAAATGTATGTAACGTTTTTCTGGCAATGAATTTTGAAAGCCAGGGGATTTTATTAACAGATTTGTGTGGGTTTGTTTTGCATCATTTCTAAGATCTTAATCTAAAAGTTTTAGTTTTTGTCTTCTCATTCTCTCAATAGACGTTGTTGTGTCATTGGGTCTTCAAAAGTATTCTAGAGATCTCTTCTTTGAAAGCATAAGTGTAAAGTTTATTTGTCCTAGTTTAGTGTGCCTTATTGTTTTTGCTTTTGACACTCAGTGTCTTCACTTACCTTCTAAAGCAGAAAACTGCTTTTATTAGAACAGATTTTTCTCAAGACTCTTTCCAGATAAGCCAGCTTACAATTAGATGTGAACCTTCTCAGCTATATGCGTATCTCAGAGAGGAAGTGGCAACGTTCCCCATGAATGCATCCCACGCAGCTGGCATGCTGGCCAAGCGGGACCCCAAACACCCTCACAAATTTTCCTGAAAATCCAAGTAGATTGTTACACATTTTCATTTATATTTGCTACTTAGTTTGCTTTTCTTACATTACCAGGCACTATCTTACACAAAAACCTTCTCCCAGGTCTTCAAACCGAGCCAAGCACAAAAAGCAAAGAAAGGAAGCCCATGAAAATAATCCTTCAGGAGAGAAGCAGTTTACTCACATGGTTATACTCAATGGCCACACTTCTCTTCATCTCATAACACATCTCTTTTTCTTCCTCATTCTAGATGGAATACACAAAAGCAAGAGGCAAGGCAAAGAGTCCCTTCATTAAATAATGATGCAATATGCTATGTAAATCATTTATCCAGAGTAACTCTAAAATTTGAGACCCCTTGAGAGAGTACTAGAAGTGTCCAAACAATGGCTCTCAAATCTCTATCTCCTGACCTGGATTCTCTCTTTACTTCCTGTCCGGAATGTTTGCCCTACAGGAATCTCCACCCTGGTATGTTCCTGGGATTTCAAACTCTCAGTGTCCGCTTGGACTCATTGTTCACGCCCCCAAATCTAACTCTTCTTTCCAATCACTCCATTCTTGATAGTGTTTCCACTGTCCTTCTAGCTTTTCATCTTACAAACCTTGGAATCATCTAAGAATTTTTAAGTGTAATTCATCCCTTATAGTTATTGGTCGCTAAATTTCATGTCCATATAATCCTGTCTTTCAATCTCAGTGTCATCATCGTAGCTCCATGAGAATCCTGCCTGGGTTACCATCAAAACCTCCTAACCAGTCATCTCCCTCTTGTGATCTCCCATATTTTCAATTCATCCTGAATACAATTAAATTTACCTTCTAAAATTCTGCTTTTATAATATCATAGCCTTGCTCAAAATCCTCTAATAGACCCCATCTGCATGTAGAATAATGCTGAACTCTTCACCTCAGCATTTAAGGACTTCATTTGTCTGGTCTTACAATAAATATCCAATCTTAATTTCTTTCCCTGTACGGTATTACACTTAACAAAGTCCTCACTGTCTCATCTATCTTCCCTGCCATGTCCATCTCATTCTGACCCTTACTTGCAAGTAATGTCTCTACCCCTTCCATCTGTGACCAATTCCTACCCATTCTTTAGGGTACAGTGTAAATCCTATTTATCATATGAAATATTCTCACCTATCTTTATTCCACACTAATCTATACATCCCTCTTCTATTCACCAATGAAGACATCTGGTCCTGGACTTTTCTTTGTTGGGAAGTTTTTGAAAACTGATTCAATCTCTTTACTTGTGATAGATCTTCTCAGATGTTTTATTTCTCCTTAAGCCGATTTGGTAGTTCCCATGTTTCTTGGATCTCTTACTTTCCTTAAGCACGTTTTATTTTTCTCTCCATTCAAGCTGAAGCCAGTGGAAAGATGTTCTTCCTTTGAAAGTAACTCTAAATGAAAATATGTTAACTAGAGTTAAGCCAGTTTCCTACCAAAACTAACTAAATGAGACAAGAAAATGTCTCTACCTTCCATATAATAAATGGCCCTTCATTATGTTTTCCATGTTTTGAAACAAAATTTCTAAGGAAAACAGGTGGTAGGCTTGACTTCTCAAAGCCTTTTTTAGACCTAAATTTCTTCTAGAAAGGTGAATTGTTCTGAGATTCTAAGTGAGAACAGTAGTCTAGTATTTTATGCAGTGAACTTTTGTGAGGGAACTCACAATACGATTCTTCAAGTCTTTCTCTTGTTGTGTTGCTTCTCCTACAAATTGCATTTATATGCATATCCAGACATATTCCTGGAGGAGCAGGAAAGGTGTGTGTGTGTGTGTGTGTGTGTGTGTGTGTGTGTGTGTGTGTGTGTAAAAAAGAGGGTAAAATAGCCACTTCGTGATTATTAGTGGCTCTGAAAGGAGGTAGAGTTTAGTCAGGATAGTGTTACCCACACCACAAAATGTCTTCTGATTTAACCTACATCTTCATTACTTTCCTTATGCATTTAATACCTCTTTTAATCTGAGTCACTTAAATTATCTTTTAGTCTATGCAGTCAGCATAAATAATTATGCTTATTCATTCAGAGGAAAAACGAGATATCTGCCGAGACACACACACACATAAATATACACCAGCTGCTTCTCCAAGTTTATTTATTCAGAAACTATTGATTGAACACCTACTGTGTGTCATATATGTATCATGTTGGACTTCGAATACATAGTATGAACAAAACAGATATGTTTGTCAAAGATTCAGGTCATGATTCCTTTTGTTAAAGATCCAGTTCATAAGAATCCTGCTTTTATTATGTGCAGAGTTCAATAGTGCAGTTGAACAAAACAGTTGAGGGCTCACATACCAGTGGAAGTTAAATGGTGATTCAGAAATGACTCCCAAGCTTCTGCTGCCCAGGAAACAGTTAATGGCGTTACCCAGGAAGTATCATGACACCATACAAAGGGGCATCTGTTTGCAACTCTAACCTCGACAAAGAAGCAATTCTTCTTGCCAAAGGGAGTAGAATAAATCCCTTCCTTTTGCCCCAGCATGCCCCACACCACTGATCCAGCAGAGAATGCTGAATGCTCACAATAGACAGAAGGCTGTAGGGTCAACCAAACCAACAAGAGCCACAACAGGGGTTAACGAGGAAAGCAGGAAGCCAACACTTTGCTGAGCATATTGGGGGGAAGCAAAACCTTGAAGCCATTGATCGAAGCTGTATCCAGCACAGTCGCAACAGCCAAGAGTGAGATAATCTACCAACACCTCAGAGTTCAGAAATGAGGAAGCAGCCAATCTCAGAACAGACAGCCTGGGGGGGGGGGGAAGTGGCCCTGGCTCCAGAAAAGAGGATCAGCAGAGCCAGGGCCAGACAAGCCTGTTCTTACTTTAGCAGTGTGGAATGGTGGCTAGACCTGGGATTGAATTCCAGCTCTGTTGCTATCCTGCTGTGACATTGTGTAAGTCCCTGAACCTCTCTGAAGCTTAGATTTTTTGCCTGGAAAACAAGTTTCCAAGATTGGAAGAATTAGAGAAACTGAATATAAAGTAGGCATTCAGTAAATGGCAGCTACTTTTATTTTGAAGTGTGTATTCAGTCATTACACATGAATCCCTTGATAGTCTTCTCAAAGTTCCAACATGTCCTTTGCTGTTAAAAGTTTGGTGTCAGAGGAGGATTCCTGCCTTAGAGATGACTCTTTTTTTTTTTTTTTTTTTTTTTTTTGCGGTACGCGGGCCTATCACTGTTGTGGCCTCTCCCGTTGCGGAGCACAGGCTCTGGACGCACAGGCTCAGCGGCCATGCCTCACGGGCCTAGCTCTCCGCGGCATGTGGGATCTTCCCGGACCGGGGCACGAACCCGTGTCCCCTACATCGGCACGCGGACTCTCAACCACTGCACCACCAGGGAAGCCCCTAGAGATGACTCTTAAACAGCTTATCTGTCCTAAACGTGGTACGCCTGATGATGCCCTTAGTCCATAGTACTTACATATTTCTCTGTCTCCCTCACATCTCTTGCCTTCTGTCCTCTCCATACTAGACACTCTTTGGAGTCAGACCCATGCCTCATTCATATTTGTCCCTAGTGACTGTCATAGTTTTTATACATGGTAGGTACGCAGTAAAATTTAACCCTATGTATGCCTCTTTTTCATCACTTTGTACCACATTTTCATGCATTTTTGGCTTGAAAAATCAGATCATAAGAAAATGAAGTATTGTAGAGGTGTATAAATATGGATATTTCTACGCGTATGTCTGTGTCTGTGTGTAGAAAATGAGATACCACCTCACTTTCATTAATAGCTAGATGTCTACACATGCCAAGGATTTGTGGAGAATACCTTACCTATTTATTGAAGGGAATACTTACAAATGGGACTTTTTAAAATGTTTATATATATAAATGTTAACAATAGTAAAATTATATGAAGAAGACTCCCCTGCTGGGCTTCAAAAATAAAATCCAGTCAATTTGATCTGTGTAGCTATTTGCATATTTATGTCTTGAAAAGTATTTAATACAAGAAGGTCTAAAAACACGAGGATTCAAAACAGCAGGCAGCTGTGTGTCCAGTTGTCCAACTGTGGCCAGTGTGGACATTAACCATAGTGCCTCATTTGCTATTCATTGTTGCTAATTTTAGTCTTCAGGTTCACATATAGCAGTTTTTAAACCCTGAAAATTCCATGAGCTCTTTTGTTAAAACCCAGCCTCACCCATGTGATCTCACTGTTAATTATTTTTTAATAAGTAGCTTCATTCCAACATCCCAGAACCTGTTTGAGCTGCCAACATTAAAAGATAGAAACTGCGGAAAGAGCAGCAGCATCTCCCTGGAATCACAGAATCGTCAAGCCTCTGAAATGAAAGAGCTTTAGAAGTCTGCAGGCTCAGCTTCCCTCCCCATGCTCCAACATCCTCCACCAGGTTATTTACAGGAAATGCTGCAGGCTCAACCTCCTTATTGGTATTCCCATTTGCTGAGCTGAGCCTGTGTCCAGTGTCGGGGGTCTATGCTTGAGTCTCCTTGAAACCATAAGAATTAAAGTATCAACACTATTTTAGTAACCAAAAGCTATGTGTGCCCCTGCTGCCATTGCCCTGGTGGGAGTTCATCGGTTGGTTCCATCTAGTCCCTCCTTATCCAGGTAATGAACTGGGTAATGACCACGCACAGCTATCCAAAGTCCCAACATGCATTCTTGGGGGCTTATGAGTGATTATCCTGCGTCACTGAAATGGGTGCTGTCTGCACCCAGGACGTCTGTGCGGCTGATGGACAAAGTCTTGGGTATTACTCCTGCTGGATGGTAAACAGGTGACACATGGGCTGGCTACTTGAATGCACCCTCCTGAAAGGGCAGTAGAGTGTTGGTCAAGAGTGTGGCCTTGAAGTCAGGTTGGCTGGTTGACATCCTGGCTTCAGCACTTTTTAGTTGTGTGATCTTGGACCTGTCACTTTTTGTCCCTCTGTTTCCCCTTTCATAAAATAGAAATAATAATAATAATAGTACTTATTATAGGATTCCTGTGAGGATTAAGTGAATGAATACTCATCACGCACTTAGACTGAATGGCATTCAGGGGATACTTAATAAGAGTATTGGCTGTATTAACCTCATCAAATGGAACCGAGCAGAACAAACTTTATAGCTCCTTATTACCAACTTCTGCTCTGCTGGGCAGCTCTGATGCTGGCTGGTCAAGCTGAACTCTGAGATCAAACCCTGTGAAATCTTTTCCAGTCTTTCTATTTCCCACCTCTCCCAGCCCAGGAATGAGTTAAAAGTGGGAGCTAAAAACTTAATTCTGCAAGGCTGCATCAGAATTTTCTCTCTTCTATCTAGACCCTAGACCAACTCCTTTTTTTTTTTTTTTAACTTATGACTTTGTCATTTTGACTCTCAGGTTCTGTAATGACCCCTTTCATATTCTTCCTACCCCAAGTAACTACCTACTAAATTAGCAATCAGTGCCTCTGTCTAATTGGGCAAGATAGAGAAGACCTCTGTAATAGAATTAGTGAACAAATTCCGTGAGTAAAGGGAGTCAAAGGGAATTGATTAATATGCTTGGAAACAGTATTCTGTCATGTAAATCTAGAACTATACTTCTTAGCCAGAGATTTATACTAATATTGTGTTCAAGCCTACTTAATACTAAACAATTTTTATCATACTCAATGAGATACACAAATCCCATTTGAATGCTGGCAAAAATGATTGACCATACATGTTTTTAAGTTAGAGCAAGAAGGTTAATAAGACGTCTTAGCTCTGTAATCTAGACTCTCAACTTAACATTCAAGCCTAAGGCAAGCTGGTGCATATTGTGATCCATAATATAACTGAGGAGAGTAGAAATTATAAACTCAATGAAAGAAGGTGAGCATTCAAGAATTCAGAATAAAAATAAAGAAATATTCCATGCATGTGACCTGACCAAATTACTGTCTTCTGTTTCTTAACTACAAACAACACTGACTAAATTTGATTATGCAGTCTTAAAAAACAATAATTTAGGTCCTGAAAATCAACATATTGTGACACATATATAGAAATTATGGAATCACATGGAAATAAAATACCACCTTAGCAAGGGAGCTTAGAAAGTATATTTTGGATACTGGAAATTTTATTTTGGGATAAGAACAGGAGAATACACTTAAAATTGTTTATTGACAGTTGGTAAATCATTTTTTCCCCATTTTTCTCTGTGTGGTACAGATGGGAAACTAACATCTTTCAAATTCTTTTCTCAGTTATACATATATGTAAATTAGCCTGTGCAAATTACACATTTTTGTGTGTGTGCTTTATTAAATCCTGTCAAAGCTGTTATTAGAACTGATTTTATATTGTCTAGTACTTATGAAAATTGACAATGTAGTTTGTTAGTCACTCCAAAAGACTTTTAAATATCTGAGCAAATGCTAGCAAGCTAATAAAAATATGTGAGTGCATAAATATCCATGCCCACACTTCATGAACATTTTCTTTCATATAAATACAGTACTCAACTTAAAAAGAGTCAAAATATTCTCTCTATTGGGCCAGCCACACTGGAGCTCCTCTTCCCCTGATAACACAATGGTCTCACCATTAGTTTATATGTTAGACAGTCTAGTGGACTCAAATAACCCTACTTTTGTCTTCACTTCTCATTCCGTGGACACCTTATAGATTTATGTGAGGGAAGAATGTTAGGCTCTCCAGGACAGTAAAGGTATCCAGACTGAAAACCACTTCATACTCTTCCTCCTGCCCATAATTTCCCCATTCAACTGGTGTCTTCTCACCCTCTCCAGGTTAGAATAGAGCCCAGTTTCAATCTGAGAAGTTAATCATTCAGAGGTCTTCCTCATGGTTCAATGCTTGGGTCTAATCCCACAATGGATCCACAGAGGCTTTATGACAAAGAGCAAAAACAAGCAAAGTAACCACAACAAATTTAAGTATAAAGCTCATTGTTGAATAGAGAAATTTCCAGGGTCTGACTTTTTTCATTTAGAATTGCACTTTTTGTGTGAAGTATTAACAACTTTTTCAATCCTCTTTTGTACGCATTTCCCTTAAAATTCTAAAGAATCTAAATTTAAACCACTATGGTATTAAGGAAGAAGAATTATATACTTCAGTGTATTGTGCTTCAAGCATGTAATTGGAAAGAAAAAGGCATCAAAAATGAGAATAAGGACAAGGCATTGAGGCATTGGATTGGCATATTTAAAGGTTGTGATTTATACTGGATTAGCCATCTTAAGGCTTACTGTTGGTACCACAAAGGGAAATTGATTATAGTGTATTATCTGTACAGAACTTGACCACATTCACTTAATAAATACTCAATTTGGCACTTCCCTAATAGATGTGTCGGGATTTTAGAGAGGGATGAAAACCTAAAGGGATCCATGGGTCTTTTCTCTAATACCTTAGAGAAAAATAAGTTTCAATAAATACTTACTGAGAACTTATGTTTGATAAGTATGCTGCTGGGTGCCGGAGATACTTTGGTGAAGGTAGGGCTCACCCTCTAGTGAGGGAGACAATAAGGAAAGAGGCAACTCAGAATGAGTGTAATAAAGGTTTATGATAGGGGAGAAAATAGTTTTTCAACTGGATGGAAGGTGGTACCATTCTCTGAGATAGGCAAAGTTGGAAGACAGAAGAGGGCTGAGAGGGTGTTGGAGGAAGCTATGTTCAGTTTGGAACCTGTCCTTTGAGATACTTGTGTTACATTCGAATGGAGAAATCTGGTGGACAGCTGAGTTTGTGAATTTTGAAGCTCAAGAGAGAGATTTGGGCTGGAGAATAAAATCTGGGGAATTGTCCGCTTTTGATCATTGAAACATCAGGACTGGCTGAGATCAACAGGGGAGAGTATGCAGAGAGGAAAAAGCAGAGAGCCCAGGGAAAAAAACTTAAGGGTCATGAATATTTAAGGAGTGGGCTGGGGCATAGAAGCCTGCACAGCACCCTGAGAGGGGGCAGTATCAATGCTGAAGGTGTATGTGTCCACAGAATAAGGGAGCAGGGGTCATTTTGATGAGTTATTTAGTCATCCATTACCAATATGTTTAAGAAAGACCATATTCTTGGAATTCAGATAAAATCTTATCAGTTAACTTTATTTTCTAATGTGAAAATATATGACATTATAATTCATTTACCAGGAGTTATAACCAACGAACAAATAACAAGGTTTTTTGACGCTTCCTTAATATTAATGGCCAGGGCATTTATCAGTGAACAGCAAATTAAATTAGTGTGGTATACTTTATAAGAATGTGTAATATAAGGATAGGTAAGCATGTATTTGATTACTTTCAAACTGGTATGATTCCCTCAACTAATTGGTTAAGGTATTTGATGATTCATGCATGCTCTATCCTTTCCTTGCTCTTTAAAGAATCAGCACACACACTCTATTCATTTATCTTAATTAGTATATCTGAAACCAGTAGAATTAGAAGGCTCATTCCTACCAACATAAAGAAGCAATTTCTAACAATAAGTTCTATCAAAACCAAAAAGCTGTACTATGAAGTTTCCTATTCTTTCATAAATTGGTGACTATTTATTGGGTATGTACTGTGTGCCTAGAACTATTGTAGCTTCTGGAGATAAGGCTGTGAGCAAGCCAAAGAACGCCTCTGAACATGTAAGACTTATATTCTAACTGAGGGAGACAGAATTTGAATACATTTAAAAAATTAAACATACAAGAACTATCAAGTACTAATGAATGCTATTTAAAGACTAAAAGAGAATGCTGTGATCATACATATCATGATAGATGCTGGTAGGAAAATTCCTCTAGAAGGAGATACATTGATGATTTAGGAGAGAGGAAGTTTATCTGTGAGTGAAGTTTTGAGAAGACTAGAGGAGATTGGATCAAGAACTAAAATTGAGGGATTGGCCTTTGACAGAACATCCTTATCACAGTAACAAAAGGGAAGGATTGTTTGTTCAAGAGAAGAGATAATGTGCATCTCTTCTGAACTTCGCTGTCAGAGAACCTGACCTAGGTATTTTCACCATGGGAATCAGCAAATGATACAAATCAAGGCTTTTATTTTTCATGGACTCCTGTTTGGGAAACATTTACCAGCACATCACTGGCAAAGTGTATGACTAGGCTGATGTATTTCATGATAGGAAGATAAGGCATTTCCTGGCTGACGATAGCTATTTACTCCTAAGAAATATGAAGTAAGGTCATCAACTGAATATTATATAGGAGATTTGAGGCATTTAAATAAAATCTGAATGGCTGCTGCCACAGGATGCTATATAGATCTACATATCTGATCGGAGTTTGAACTAGATGATCCCCAAATTTCTACCCAACGCTAAGAATATATGACAATATTATAAAACTGATTGCTAAGGAGCAAGAAATTCTAATTTACTTTTATCTTTTTAAACTAGTTTTCCCAGATTTTTGCCCAGAGTTGTAGATGTAAATATAAGAATCACTTGTCACTTTTCTTTTTGGGTTAATTTTGAGTTAATTTTTATCACTACTATTCAGTTGTTAATGTTTCACTTTTAAAAGTCCATAATTCTGTGATTTAGAACTTGACTGCACTTTGGAAAAACAAAAGAACTAAATCAGAGGTGGAGACAAAAGGTATATCTGAATGGATGAAATTGTGGAACTGGTATAAAAGCTTTAATTAGAAAATATCCTGGGCTATTTCATGTATTATTTGTTTGTAATTTTTAAAGGTATTTTCATTTTTGGCCTTTGTCAACAGTTGTTCTGTTATGCTTCTTTGACCCAAGGTTGCAATACAAGTACTACAAGGTAGTTCGATATGTGTAGTTATACGGAAGCCTTTTGGCAAGTGACCAGTCAGATGAAAACTTCAACTTTGAAATCTTACTAGATAAAAGCATTGAAAAAAATCTTTTTAATTTAGTTTTTATTGAGGTATAGTTGATGTATAATATTATATGTCTCAGATGTACAACACAGTGATTCACAATTTTTTAAAGTTATTCTCCATTTATAATTATTACAGAATATTGGCTACATTCCCTGTGCTGTATGATATATCCTTGTAGCTTATTTATTTTATACATAGAAGTTTGTACTTCTTGATCCCCTATCCCTATCTTGCTACTTCCGCCTTCCATCTTCCCCCGGGTAACCACTAGTTTGTTCTTTATATCTGTGACTCTATTTCTGTTTTGTTATATTTACTAGTCTGTTTTATTTTTTAGATTCCACATATAAGTGATATCATACAGTGTTTGTCTGTCTCTGTCTGACTTATTTCACTTAGAAAAATGCCCTCCAAGTCCATCCATGTTGTTGCAAATGGCAAAATATTATTCTTTTTTATAGCCGGGTAGTATTCCATTGTGTATATATACCACATCTACTTTATCCATTCATCTGTCAATAGACATTTCGGTTGCTTCCATGTCCTGGCTATTATAAATAGTGCTGCAATGAACATTGGGGTGCATGTGTCTTCTTGAATTATAGTTTTCTCCAGGTATATGCCCAGGAGTGGGATTGCTGGGTCATGTGGTAGTTCTGTTTTTAGTTTTTTAAGGAACCTCCATACTGTTCTGCATAGAGGCTGTATCAATTTACATTCCCACCAACAGTACAAGAGGATTCCCTTTTCTCCACACCCTCTCCAGCATTTATTGTTTGTAGATTTTTTTGATGATGGCCATTCTGACGGGTGTGATGTGTTACCTCATTGTAGTTTTGATTTGCATTTCTCTAATAATTAGCCATGTTGAGCATCTTTTCATGTGCCTGTTGGCTATCTATATGCCTTCTTTGGAGAAATGTCTGTTTAGGTCTTCAGCCCATTTTTTGATTGGGTTGTTTGTTTTTTTGTTTTTGAGTTGTAAGACCATTTGTATATTTTGGAAATTAATCCCTTGTCAGTCACATCATTTGCAGATATTTTCTCCAGGTCCGTAGGTGGTCTTTTCATTTTGTTTATGGTTTTCTTTGCTGTGCAAAAGCTTATAAGTTTGATTAAGCCCCATTTGTCTATTTTTGCTTTCATTTCTATTGCCTTGGGAGACTGACCTATGAAAACACTGGTACGATTTATGTCAGAGAATGTTTTGCCTTTGTTCTCTTCTAGGAGTTTTATAGTGTCATGTCTTATGTTTAAGTCTTTAAACCATATAGAGTTTATTGTGGTGTATGGTGTGAGGGAGTGTTCTAACTTCATTGATTTACATGGAGCTGTCCAGCTTCCCCAACATCGCTTGCAGAAGAGACTGTCTTTTCACCAATGTATACTCTTGCCTCCTTTGTCAAAGATTAATTGACCATAGGTGTGTGGCAACATTTGTTACTTGTATTCTTTTTGATTATAGCCATTCTGACAGACATGAGGTGATATCTCATTGTGGTTTTAATTTTCATTTCTCTGATGATCAACAATGTTGAGCATTTTTTTCTTGTGCCTATTGACCATCTGTATATCTTCCAATAGATATTTGGAAAAATGTCTATTCAGGTATTCTGCCCATTTGTTTGTTTTTTGTTTTTGGTGTTGACTTATATGAGCTGTTTATATATTTTGGATATTAACCATTTATTGGTCATGTCATTTGCAAATATTTTCTCCCATTTAGTAGGTTTGTTTTTTCGTTTTGTTGATAGTTTACTTTGCTGTGCAAAAGCTTTTAAGTTTAGGTCCCATTTGTTTATTTTTGCTTTTGTTTCCTTTGCTTTAAGAGACAGATCCAAAAAAAAAAAGCTACAATTTATGTCAGTGTTCCATCTGTGTTTTCTTCTATGCATTTTATGCTTTCTGTTTGTACATTTAGGTCTTTAATCCATTTTTAGTTTATTTTTGTATGTGGTATTAGAGAATATTCTAATTTCATTCTTTTACATGTAGCTGTCCAGTTTTCTCAGCACCACTTATTGAAGAGGCTGTCTTTTCTCCAGTATATTCTTGCCTCCTTTGTCATAGATTAATTGAACATAAGTGCATGGGTTTATTTCCGGGTTTTCTATCCTGTTCCATTGATCTGTGTGTTTTTGTGTGTATGTGTCAGTACCATACTGTTTTGATGACTGTAGCTTTGTAATACAGTCTGAAGTCAGGGAGTGTGATTCCTCCAGTGCCATTTTTCTTTCTCAAGATTGTTTTGGCTAGTCTGGGTCTTTGTGTTTCCAAACAAATTAAAAAAAAATGTTTGTTCCAGTTCTGTGAAAATTGCCATTGATAATTTGATAGGGACTGCATTGAATCTGTAGAGTGCTTGGGTAGTATGGTCATTTTAAAAGTACTAAGTATTCCAATCCATAAACATGGTATATTTCCATCTGTTTGTGTCCTCTTCAATTTCTTTCATCAGTGTCTTATAGTTTTCAGAGTACAGGGGTTTTACTTCTTAGGTTGGTTTATTCCTAGGTGTTTTATTCTTTTTGGTGTGATTGTAAATGGGATTGTTTCCTTAATTTCTCTTTCTGATAGTTCATTGTTAGTATACAGAATTGGTACAGATTTCTGTATATTAATTTTGTATCCTGAAACTTTACCAAATTCATTAATGAACTCTAGTAATTTTTTCATGGCATCATTAGGATTTTCTATGCATAGTATCATGTCATCTGCAAACAGTGACAGTTTTACTTCTTCCTTTCCTATTCAGATTCCTTTTATTTCTTTTTCTTCTCTGATTGCTGTGGCTAGGACTTACAATACTATGTTGAATAAAAATGGTGAGAGTGGACATCCTTATCTTGTTCCCGATCTTAGAGGAAATGCTTTCAACTTTTCACTGTTGAGTATGGTGTTAGTTGTGGGCTCATCATATATGGCCTTTATTATGTTGAGATATGTTCCCTCTATACCCACTTTCTGGAAAATTTTTATCATAAATGGATGTTGAATTTTGACAAAAGCTTTTTCTTCATCTATTGAGATGATAATATGATTTGTATTCTTTAATTTGTTAATGTGGTATATCACATTGATTTCCAGTTATTAAAAATCTTTGCATCCCTGCAATAAATCCCACTTGATCATGATGTATGATCCTTTTAATGTATTGTTGGATTCAGTTTGCTAATATTTTTTGAGGATTTTTGCATCTATGTTCAATATCAGTGATACCTGTAATTTTCTTTATTGGTAATATCTTTGTCTGGTTTTGGAATTGGGGTGATGGTGGCCTTATACAATGAATTCAGAAGCATTCCTTCCGCTCTAATTTTTTGGAAAAGTTTGAGAAGAACAGATGTTAACTCTTCTCCAAATGTTTGATAGAGCTTACCTTGGAAGCCATCTGGTCCTGAACTTTTTTTTGTTGGGAAGTTTTTTTATTATTATTGATTCAATTTCATTACTGGTAATTGGTCTGTTCATATTTTCTATTTCTTCCTGGTTCAGTCTTGGGAGATTGTATTTCTAGAAATTTATCCATTTCTTCATTGACCAGTCAGATGAAAACTTCAACTTTGAAATCTTACTAGATAAAGGCATTGAAATTTTATCAAAATAAACCATAAGGGAAACTTTAAAAATTGACACTACGCATATTCAAAATTTTGTTCTACCACATTGTGGAATACTTACTTTACGTATTATTTCTTCATTACTTTCTAGATGTCTTTGGTTCCTCAGACATTTGCATAAATTGTACAGATGCAGGAGAAAAAAAATGTAAAGTAAAATATTATTTTTAGTGGATTGTAGGCAGTGATCCAGTTACTGGAAAGTCTACCTGTGTTGGGTTCTCTCTTCTTGCTCCATTACCAGCCTATGGTAAAGCCAGAGAAACATTTCTGAAGAGATTATATTAACCACTCTGTTGTGAAATATTTCTGTAGTCTGATGTGGATTACTTATGTGAGGGCTCTTTTGCAGGGAGACACTAGTGAGTTGATATCTCTCTCAGATCAGCAATAGTTGAGTCTTAGGGCATTTCAGAGATAGGAAATCTCCTCCCTTCTTCTTACAGTGGAGGAAAAGTCTTCACTTCTACCCTGGAACCAGAGCCTCAGCTGCTCCTGCTTGTGAATGATGACTAGTAATGATGCTTCCCCAATTCCAGAAGTGAGTGGTACCTAATTCCAATATTTATCCCAGTTTCAGGAAGCCTGTTTCTCTTGCTCTGAGTCTGGTCTTCCCCAAGAAGGTTATTTTCTGGAAAGAGCCTGTCAGAGAGAGGGAAATTTCCCCCACTACCCCTTGAGTTCTTGTGGTTGGACTAATAATAAACTGACACAAGACAGGCTAACAGGAGAAAAAGAAATAAATTTTAATTCATGTGCAAGGAAATCTCATGGAAATGGGAGCTAAGAAGTGACCAAAGCAGGCAGACTTTATATTTTTTAGACAAAGAAACAATAAGTAACTGAGGAATTAACAAGACAAAGAAATAGGCTTTGGGTGGTTAATTAGTGAAGAATCTAAACAGAGTTTGCGCTTGGATTTGGGCTTTGAGTAGTAAATTAAAGAAGTAATAAGGTTTGTTTACACAGGCTTCTTGGCCCCAAATTTCCTATCCCTGGTGATAAGGGTATCCTTCTACCTCCAGATGCAGGGGGTATACCTTTTGCATGAGAGATTTATTCCCTGCCTTCAGGGAGATGGCGGGGGTGGGGGGGTGGGGGGGTGGGGTCAAAGTATCCCTCTTGCATCAGCTGCTTCTTAAGTAGCTTTAATCCAAAATAATCAATATGCCATTGAGGCATATTTTGGGGGAAGCCTGCTCTAATCCCCAACAAGCCACCCTACATATCATTGGCCCAGCTCCAGATAGAAGGTCTTTTTATTTTGTAAACTAACTGACATTTCATAAACATAGCAATGCTCTTTGGCAGGGAAATTTTAAGTTTGTGCAGCATATTTGGGAAGTGGATTTTGTCACTTGAGCACTTGGAGCTCTCTCTTCTCATAGCTGTTCCTAAGTCAATGAAGCAAACCTCGGAAGTTATTACAAGAAACTAACTGTAGCTGTTTGTCTTCCCTCCTACTGTGTGGTTCTCTACTTTATGGAAATGTGAATAATGATGGGTACTGTGGTGTGTAGCTGGTCTGTGTTTTAAGGGACCAGAAACAGCCCGGTAGGTCAGGGAAGAATATTAGTGTAGTTCAGATAAGTTCAAGTGATAGTTAGTAGAAGGAACAGCTTGCTGTTCTCTGCTGTGATGGCAAAGGTGTCTTAGAAGATTCTATTATTGTGATTTGGCTTTTCAGGCCACAGGGGCCTGAATACTTTCCATATTCTAATTGCTTGCATACTATTTCTAGAATAATTCATGAAGGGATTGTATGAATTAATATCTATAAAGGATCTTTCAAAACACAATTTGTGAGGGTCTGGATCCTCCTTTCAGTACCCATTTTTGTCTTACTGTGGCCAGAAAATGTTGGCTTATGCCTCTGTTTACCAACTTCTAGGGAACCACGCTTGTTTTATCAAATGAAGGATACACTGATGGTGACATTTTCTTTATCTTATCAGAAGGCTTTCACATGACTACAGCGTGACTGCTCCCTGGCTGACAGTGATTGCATGAGGCATTGTGTTGTAAGATAAACCTTGTTTCAGAAAGATTAAAAAGTGAAAATATGCTGTTTCTGAGAATCTATGAAATAGGTAGTAAGGGGGAATTTTCTGGACTGCCTCATCACATTTACAAATTTGATAAATAGCCTTTGAAGAATTGTTCCTGATAGTTTGTCATTATTAATGCAATTTGTAGTTTTCAGATGTATGTTCGATCAACTGGAATGAAAAGAGAGAAAGATATGTTATAATATTTGGGTTTTCTTCATCGTGCATTGGAGCTTAAATCCTCCATGTAGGGTGAACACTTACCATCATCACTGAGGCTACAAAAGAAATTAATTGAATAAGTGGGAAATATTCCTTTAAATCTGGGAAGCGATGTTGTCACCCTCTTGTCCCTCAATTACAGTGTGCAAAATCTCATTAGTATTTTATAGAAGATGCTTTTACAGCCCTTTGTATTTCATTGAAGCCCAAAGCAACTTCTGTAATATACTATGGCAGGTGCTGAAAAGACTGTTGCGGAGGAGCATTAACTCACTGTAGCCCCAGGAGGACCAGTCTGTACAGTTTGATGTCTTCAAACTGATGAAAAGTTCTGTCTGCTTGGAATGCCATCCACCTCATTCAAGTGGTTCTCAGCTCTTGTTCTAGAACAGGGTTTCTCAATCTCACTACTACCCACATTTGGGATTAGATGATTCTGTGTCCATGGGAGCTGTCCAGTGCCCTGTAGGATGTTTGGCAGAATTCCTAGCCACCAGGTGCCAGAAACATCCTCTCCCCAAAATTGATCATTTAAAATGTCTCCAGCCATGCCAAATGTCGCCTGCGCCACCAAATCACCCTGGTAGAGAACCGTTGTTCTCAATTCTCTCTTTCAAGGTACAGAGGCCCTGAAAAGACAGGGATCTCATGCTTCAAGAATTAGTTCTTATCCATGTTATTATGATGATCAGATGTGAAGCCAAAGGATGAGTTAGCCAGAGGTTATATAAAAGCCATAAAAGCAGTAGAGCAGATGCTTTCAGCGTATGGACTCGGTATTGTAACATGCAGCTACACTATGAGATAATTTAGTATCGGGGGTGAGTTCAAAGACAGCAAGGATGACATATACCTCTCTCCCTCTCACACATTTTCTGTAAAAGAAAATCTCAGACTTTCAGAAGTGTAAGAAAAGTGCCAAAAGCACACAAAATCAACTCTATTCAGTGTAGACTTGGTCCTATATTGATTGGAGAGACAGTAAAAAAAAAAAAAAACTTGAGTTTTTCATAAAGATAAGTAATGAAAACAAAGAAAAACAACAAACTGTGTGGTACGATTCAAATGAAAATGTTATGATAGTAACACTCCTCCACCTTGTTAGTGCTTGGCCCATCCACTTGAAAATATTTGTCACCTAGATGCTTGCCCAGGAGTACATCCTTCTGTATATAAATGGCTTATTTTTTAGTATTCTTTAGTATTTGAACAGTTCAGTATCATAGCCATGATTGGTTGTGGTTTCCTTTTAAAACAGTTATTTTAAAAGTATGTCAAAACAAAAACTGTACTCTTATTTTGCACATTCAGAAAAGAATCACCAGGGGTGGGATGGGGAGGGTGGGAGGGAGGGAGATGCATGAGGGAAGGGATGTGGGAACAGATGTATATGTATGACTGATTCACTTTGTTATAAAGCAGAAACTAATAAAAAATAAATAAATAAAGTCGAAGCAAAAGAAAAAAAAAAGAAACTGCTGTTTAAAGTCGTGGTGTCAAAAGGCAAGCTTAATAAAAGCATAAATATAAAAGAACATAAATATGACTAAATAAAATTACACCTCATGCTTTTCCAGAAATAAAGATTTATTCACCATTTCACTGCATCATCTAACTGAAAGAAAATTTATAACATACAAACCTCATTTTTGTCTTTGTCTTGAAAGTATTGAATGAGACACTTTAAACAATTATTATAGTCTTTCCTTCTCAATTTGATCAGGAAAGGGACCCATTTGATAGAGATGTTTTCCATCATGTATGAATGTGACACCATGTCAAGATGAAGCAGAACATAGAAAGTTGCTATAATATAACTTTCAGTTGATGCACTGACTCTCTACTGCGTACAAAGTGTTATTAAAATCTGGCTTAAATATAAGCAAAGAAAGGGGAAAGTACTGTGTATTTTTATAGTGACAATAAAGTGTTTGAGGTTGGGAATTAAAAAAAAAAAAGAATCACCAAGAGTTTGCCTCAGAAAAGTAGGCAATGCTCTCCCCAGTGCTGTAGTAGGAAAAACCAAGTACATCATCTGCAAAGATTAGGGCTCAATTGGCACCAATGTGGAAAGGCATCCTGTCTCACATAGCTTATTGCAATAGCCCATTTATTAGTCTCCTTGCTTCCACCTTACTTCTTTTTTTTTTTTTTTTTTTTTTTTGTGGTACGTGGGCCCCTCACTGTTGTGGCCTCTCCCGTTGCGGAGCACAGGCTCCGGACGCGCAGGCTCAGCGGCCATGGCTCACAGGCCCAGCTGCTCCGCGGCATGCGGGATCTTCCCCGACCGGGTCACGAACCCATGTCCCCTGCATCGGCAGGCGGACTCTCAACCACTGTGCCACCAGGGAAGCCCCACCTTACTTCTTAATGTCTCTTCTCTCCATTGTAACAAACAGAGCAGTCCTGTTGAACATCATGAGATGGTGTAAATCCTTTGCTCAAAGCCCTTCAGTGGCTCCCAGTATTACTTAGAGTAAAAGCTAAAGACTGTAGAATGGTCTGCAAGGCCCCACCTCTCTGGTTTCATCTCCTATTGTTCTCCCCCTTGTGCACCCCATCCCAGCTACCTTGGCCTCCTCAGTGCTCTGAGAACACAGCAGCTCTATCTCAGAAATTTTGTGCCTGCTGTTCCTTTGCCTGTGATGCTCTTCCAAGGATATATACATGCATCTCTCCCTCATCTCCTTAAGTCTGCTTTAATGTCACCTCCTCAATGAGGCCTCCTCTGACTGTCTAAATTTGCTATCTCACCTCCATCCCCACTCCACTGCCCCTCTCCTTCTTCTCTTTATGTATTGTCATGACATGTATCTTTCTAATATACTAATTCCTTTTTGTTTTGGTCTGTATTCTCCACTCCTCTAAAGAACAAAAATTCAGTGAGGCAAGGAATTTTTACTGTTTGATCCTCTGTTATGTCACAAGGTTCTAATAAGGGCTGGTGGTATATGTGTTTATTGAATGGATCTGTAATCATGAAAGCAAGTAATAGATATCATAAGCAAAATTTATTTTCAAAGTATAAATTCAAAGATCATGAAGTTTCAAGATTAGCCTGGTGCTGAGTTTTTTTGAAAAATGAAGTTTCAAATTATATTGGATGTAGTCTTATGTTTTTTACCATTCTTTTCAAAAAATATTTTTGAAGGATAGTTGATTTACAGATTATATTAGTTTCAGCTATACAACATAGTGATCCAATATTTTTATGGATTATACTCCATTTAAAGTTATTACAAAATAATGGCTGTATTCCCCTGTGCTGTACAATATATCTTTTTGCTTATTTATTTTATACATAGTAGTTTGTCTTTCTTAATTCCATACCCCTATCTTGCCACCTTGCTTCCCTCTCCCCACTAGTAACCAATAGTTTGTTCTCTGTATCTGTGAGTCAGTTTCTGTTTTATTATATATGTTCTTTTGTTTTATTTTTTAGATTCCACATATAAGTGATTACCTAGAGTATTTGTCTTTCTCTGTCTGACTTATTTCACTAAGCATACTATCCTCTAAGTCTGTCCACATTATTGCAAATGGCAGAATTTCGTTCTTTTTTATGGCTGAGTAATATTCCATTGTATGTACTTATAGGATGTGGTCTTTTTAAAATCTCTATTGCCTGAAAATACAAAGCAATTAGTTGTGGAAAGGATTAATTTACAAGTCAAAGAATTTCTTATTATGAAATATGAAATTTATTAACTGTTTTTTAAATCATCCTGATTTTGAAGTGGATATAAATTTTGTGGGGAACTGTCAATGATTAGATTATTATAATTTGCCTTGAGTCAAGTTGAGGAAAAAGGGATGGATCTATAATTTAACTATTTTAGTTTTTGAAAAACACATTATGAGGATGAGCAACAATTTATTTCGTCTAGGAAATAAATATACATATTATAATCAAAAGATTTTTTTAAACAGCAAGTTAGATAGTAACTCAAGGGATTTTCTGTCAGTGTTTCCAAGTTTTAATTTACATTGTGTGTATTAATCAAGTTTCTTCAGAGAAACAGAACCAACAGGGTGTATACGTATGTATATGTCCCCCCATAGTGATATTTATATTTACATTTATAAAGAGATTTATCTTAGGGAATTGGCTCATGCAAGTATGGAGGCTGCAAAATCTCAAGAGCTGCAGTCGGCAGCTGGAAACCCAGGAGAACCAATGGTACATCTTCCAGTTAGAAAGCCAGCAGGCTGGGGCTTCCCTGGTGGCGCAGTGGTTGAGGGTCCGCCTGCCGATGCAGGGAACGTGGGTTCGTGCCCCTGTTTGGGAGGATCCCACATGCTGCGGAGCAGCCGGACCTGTGCGCCACAGCTGCTGGGCCTGCGCTCTGGAGCCCGCGGGCCACAACTGCTGGGTCCCCTGCGCCTGGGGCCCGTGCTCTGCAGCGGGAGAGGCTACCGCAGTGAGAAGCCCGCGCGCCGCAACGAAGACCCAACGCAGCCAAAAAATAAATAAAATAAAATTTGTTTAAAAAAAAAAAAAAAGAAAGAAAGCCAGCAGGCTGAAAACAAAAGAAAAATCAGTATCACACAATGGAATATTAGTCAGCTATAATAAAGAACAAAATAATGCCATTGCAGCAACATGGATGGACCTAGAGATTGTCATACTGAGTGAAGTAAATCAGACACAGAAAGACAAATATCATATGATATCGCTTATATATGGAATCTAAAAATAAGGGTACAAATGAACTTATTTGCAAAACAGAAGTAGAGTCATGGATATAGAAAACAAACTTATAGTTACCAGGGGGTAAGGGGAGGAGGGATAAATTGGGAGATTGGGATTGACATATACACACTACTATATATAAAATAGATAACTAATAAGAACCTGCTGTACAGCACATGGAACTCTACTCAATAATGTGTAATGGCCTATATGGGGAAATAATCTAAAAAAATAAAAATAAAAGTGTATATATGTATAACTGATTCACTTTGCTGTACACCTGAAACTAACACAACATTGTAAATCAACTATACTCCAATAAAAATTCTTAAAAAAAGAAAAGAAAAACAAACCAGAGTACTAAAAATGAAAAAAACAAAAATCAGTTTCAGTTTGAATCCAAAAGCAGGAAAAGATAAAGATCAATGTATCAGCTATAGTCAGGCAGGAGGAATTCCCTGCTACTTGAGAGACAGCCAGACTTTTTGTTTCATTCAGGCCTTCAGCTGATTGGATGAGGCCCACCCACATAAGGGAGGGCAATCTGCTTTACTCAGTCTGCAGATTCATTGTTATTCTCATCCAAAAACACCATCACAGACACACCCACATGTTTTACTAAATATCTGAGCACACTGTGGTCCAGTCAACTTGACATATAAAATGTACCATCACAGTGTGTTCTAAATTTCCTAAGTGTTAAAGATTTTTTCTAATAATGATTCTAGAATAAAACTATATATCTTCATTGTCTTCAAAAGGAAAGGTAATACATAGTTTTTTTTATTGAAGTATAGTTGATTTACAGTGTTGTGTTAGCTTCTACTGTACAGCAAACTGATTCAGTTATACATATATATATTCTTTTTCATATACTTTTCCACTGTGGTTTATTACAGGATATTGAATATAGTTCCCTGTGCTATACAGTAGTACCTTGTCATTTATTTTGTATGTAGTTTAATATATTGTTTATTATGTGAGAGAAATGATGAATATTTCAAAAACTATCTGAGATAATGTCAGAAACTTATATTTTTTAAAATCTCTGTTTTTCTATTGAAATCTTTCATTTAAAGAAGATTGCGAATTCTGAAATACAACTTTAAGAGTGTATTTCTATTTCATTGTGAAAGCAGTATAAATAACATTTCTTATGGGGGGAGCTTCTATGTTACTAACTTTCATTTCATGTTTTATACAATAATCGAAAGAAAATGAAACAAACTTCAGAACTACTTTTTTAGAGTAGTGACAGTGAAATATGTGAAGAATTACAATGGCCCCAAAACAAATATTTTCCCACAACTTTGATTTTCTCAGAACTACACAAAGCTCAACTTCATCCATGAGCATATTATCTTCAGTGTTTATTCTGTTTGTTCAGTTGATAGAGATTTTTTTCCTGAAATGCCTTGATTGTAGAGTCACTATTAACCTTGCAGAGAAAACTGGGTGCTCATTTTCTTCTCTGTATTGCCCAATAATATAGTCAAACAAACATTATAGTGGGGAGAAGAGAGCCCATGACTTGAAACTGAAGAGTTCACGTATATGGAGTGGTATTCAAAATACTTAACAAATGATAAGACATAATCAATAAGAACACAAAACATAAATGTCACTAAATGGAACCTGCCTAAAGTTCTCAGTGGAATTTTGGAAACTATTGTCACATAAGAAACCAATGATGTTTACTAATCGAATCATGCCTATACAGATGCTTTCTGTATACATACACTTTCTTTGGTATGTTGTCCCATTTTTGCATTTCAAACTCTAATTTATAAGTCCTAAAGCTTTCTGAAGATGTAATAGTTTGAGTATGATGCTGGCATTGTTATCATGGAAACTGGGATTTTATGAAAATATCCCATACTAGATAATACATCTGAAAATTAAATTTCTCAGAAAGCTTCATTAAAGCATCAGTAGGGCTTCCCTGGTGGCACAGTCGTTGAGAATCCGCCTGCTGATGCAGGGGACACGGGTTCGTGCCCCGGTCCGGGAAGATCCCACATGCCGCGGAGCGGCTGGGCCCGTGAGCCATGGCCGCTGAGCCTGCGCGTCCGGAGCCTGTGCTCCGCAACAGGAGAGGCCACAGCAGTGAGAGGCCCACGTACTGCGAAAACAAACAAACAAACAAACAAAAAAGCATCAATAGATTTTATTGAGAATGGGTCAGGAGAGAGGGAGGGAGGGAGGGAGGGAGAGAGAGAGAGAGAGAGAGTGTGTGTGTGTGTGTGTGTGTTTGGGGTGGGGTGTCTAATAAGGGTACACACGGAAAAAGCACAGCCCTCAGAAACAGAACAACTAGGAATTGGGAAATATATATACATGAAGAATTAGAAAACTAGATCAAATATGGTGGTTCCTAAGAAGAGGCATAGGAGAATGTTATAGAGCATTGAGGGGAGAAGATCCCTTTGTACTAAGAGACCTCAGAGAAGGCTTCATGGAGAAAGTGGTGGCATAGAATATGAGAGAAGAACAGGGAAAATGAATGATTTGGGATCATCTCATTGTGAGCCATAACTGGTAAACTAAGGCACCTTACTTGTTAATGTGGGGTATAAAGAAAGTTGAAAGACAGAACAAGTGCTCTCCCAGGTAGAAAATAATTACATATTGATATAAGGGAAGCTAACGCTTATAAAAGATCGAGGTGATGCTTGTTGGAATCTGTCATCTTCTGAAAGAGTAAGTGCTGTTATCAGATTACATTTTTTCTTTTTTTAAATAGTAACGCACACTTCTTTTTGTTATATTAAAATCAGGCAATGGTCGGACAATAAAAAGTCTACTTATGGGGCTTCCCTGGTGGCGCAGTGGTTGAGAGTCTGCCTGCCGATGCAGGGGACACAGGTTCGTGCCCCGATCCGGGAAGATCCCACATGCAGCGGAGCGGCTGGGCCCGTGAGCCATGGCCGCTGAGCCTGCGCATCTGGAGCCTGTGCTCCGCAACGGGAGAGGCCACAACAGTGAGAGGCCCGCGTACTGCAAAAAAAAAAAAAAAAAAAAAAAAAAACTGAGCTAAAAAAACATATCAGCTGATGATGACAGCAGAGGGTGGCAGGGCTGAGAACCTAATATTCATTTCCCAAGCTGGTGGAGAGTAAATAAGTGTGGTTCCAAAACTAAATGAGGGAGGTCAGAGAGGCTCTCCAACCTTACCTGATGGCTTCTGGCCAAAGCAAGGAAGTGTCATGGAAGGTGTTGGGTGGTGATGGTGCAATAAAGGGACTTGAGGAGGAGAAAGGAAAAAGCAGCACCCCTCGATTAAGGTGAGGGGAGAAGATATGGGGAAATCCCTGAATTCCTCACCAAAGGCCAATTTCAGAGGGGAGCCGAGGGGGTTACAATCTATGCTTTGACCAAGGGTGGTAGTGGAGAGTGGGAAGAGAATGATGGCTTGGAAGGGGGGCAGCATTTAAGAGTTAAAGAAAGAAACCAGGGGTGCAGACGAAGCACCCCCCACACACCCACGAGTAGTCCCACAGGCTGTGACCTGAAACCTTCACATCTACTCTAAGAAGCCATCCCCAGCTGGAGGGCTGTTGCAGGGAGGGGGGAGGGAGGGGGAGGGGAAAGGGGAGAATGCAGAGACCCCAGGCCATGTAATCAGCAACAAGGTGATTGCGGGATGTGTCTTTTGACAGTTGAGTTAGATGTGCCCCGCCGGTTATGATGAGAATCGATTTAAATACACTTTCTTGATCCCAGAAGTTCAACTATGTGGACAGTGGTTACATTTGACAGGATGATTTGTTATAACACAACTTATATATTTCAAATGGAAATAGTATCAAAAAATTAGTATCATTTACAGTATCTTACAATAAACTGCCTTTGAATGGGAGTTTCCTTTCCAGTACTTTGAGGTCTACAAGACGTATCTAGAAAATTTACTACTGTGGAAAATGAAGACGACTGCTTAAGTTGAATGGGGGCTAAGGGAGGGCCTGTGGTTTTTCTTTTTGATTAATTGCTGTAACACTGTCCTTCAGGAGGCTGAGGGAGTTTCATATTTTCTTTAGACATCATTAGGCGCCGGAGCTCTTGCAGGACAACTTTGATGCTATATGAATTCTACCATTCTGCTAGCACTGATATGGCTCTTGGGTCCACCACTCCATTAGAACTATTAACTCCATTCGTATTAATTTTTGTTACAAATCTTACAAAGGGGGGTGCTTCTGGGTATTTAGGTCCACATTCTATTTTAAGGCTGTGTATTCAGTTTTCATAAACTGTTCTTGGAGGCCCAATTATCATCCCTGTCCATCTTGTAAGTGTCATGTCTTTGTCAGCTTCTAGACCCCAGCTAACTGTGCCATCTCCTACTCCTTTCTGGCCTACTTCAAATTCTTCCAACAGTGGGAAATTGCGAGGGACTTTTACTCCCTAGCCCGTGGTGGCTACCATCTTGCGTCTCTGTCGCTCCAAGGCCAGCCCCTTCTTCACCCCCAGATTACGTTCTTTAGTTCTTCCCACTGACTCCCAGTAAGCCCAACACTGAGAGATACACATGAACAAGACTTTGCACAATACCTTGCTCAGGTGAATAAATATCTTTCAAATACGTATTTTAAGATTAAGACCAAAATGCTTATATTGAGAGCTCCAAAAGGGTCTAACAAATACCTTTCTTTCAAGATACCTAATTGCCTAATTAGAATTCTTAAAAGTCACAAGAATTATCTACTTCAGAATTATTTCATTAGATGTTTGGGTTGTAATTAGAATATAGTTAGATATTATGATCTAGTTAGTTATCTAGAAAAGCCTTTGGGGTGAATCTTTTTTTTTAAACATCTTTATTGGAGTATAATTGCTTTACAATGTTGTGTTAGTTTCTGCTGTATAACAAAGTGAATCAGCTATATGTATACATATATCCCCATATCTCCTCCCTCTTGCGTCTCCCTCCCACCCTCCCTATCCCACCCCTCTAGGAGGTCACAAAGCACCGAGCTGATCTCCCTGTGCTATGCGGCTGCTTCCCACTAGCTATCTATTTTACGTTTGGTAGTGTATATATGTCCATGCCACAAAGACCTCTGATTAATCAGAAAAATTGTTCCCCTCATTACATTGCTAAGGAAAGATAAAAAATAATGACTGATTATTATAACATTTACTTTTTGCCATTAATCCTAATAGTTAGATAAATTGGAAGTAGGATATTAACTAGTTCTGAATTAAGCTTTGCTGTTTTATTTATCCATGGAAATTATTGAGTTTTTTTTTTTTTTTTTTTTTTTTTTGCGGTACGCGAGCCTCTCACTGTTGTGGCCTCTCCGGTTGCGGAGCACAGGCTCCGGACGTGCAGGCTCAGCAGCCATGGCTCACGGGCCCAGCCGCTCCGCGGCATGTGGGATCTTCCCGGACCGGGGCACGAACCTGTGTCCCCTGCATCGGCAGGCGGACTCTCAACCACTGCGCCACCAGGGAAGCCCCCGAAATTATTGTTTTAATTAAAGATACAACCACAGTAAATAGCAATAAGTGGTCTCAAGACCTACGTAAACTACCAGTTACTAGGATTGCATATATATTAGATACAACTAACATTGGTATTAAAAGAAGAAGCGCTTCTAGGACTCTGAATGAAATATTTTTACTTGTTATTAAGATGGTGCCTGCCAACAGGCTGCTCACAAATACCCATTAGAGTTATAAAGCAAGAATTTATTTTAGTTTATTAATGGAAAGTTAATGAGTAGAAAGCATGGCCTCTATCTCTCCTTCTCCCTGCTTCCTATCCCATTATAAATCCACATCTTTTCTTCATTTTCTTTGGAAAAAAATTTTAGTGTTCCAGTTTATCTTATGTAAGCAGAAGATTAACACTTAGAAATGTACTTGTAACATAAAATGGCCAGTTAGTAAGCATGGGGCCACGTCTGGACTAAAAAGCATTTTGATGCAGTCTCCAGAGAAGCTTTTGTCAAAGAATAACAAACATATGAAGTAACCAAGTAGTCCATCCTGAGGTCAATTTGTTGAGAGGTCTATAGACCCAGGTTGTCTCAAAGGAGTTGACAACATCCTGCTTTGGACATATATAAATAACATGCTGGCAAAAGCATTATTGATGAACTGGCACAATTTGATGAAAATATCAGACCAAAGTGATGAAAGACCAAAGAAGAAAATTAAGATTTGCCTGTTTTTTAAAACATGGTAATTTTTAAAAAGAATTTATATTTTGACTCTTTTTAAATGCTGGGCAATTTGACCTGTAATGAATAGTTGCATATTTGTGATTATATGTCTACAATATATATTAACAACTTATTAAAAGCTGTTTGCCTCCAATACAAAAAAGGGAAAGTTGTAATATATCACTTCCTGAAATTACTTTTGACTGGGTGTCAAGACAAGCAGCTAGAATAGGACCTGATGCTGGAAGTACATTTTCCCAAATTGTAGACATACAATAACCTGAAGCATCCTGCCCAGAACTGTGGTCTGGACCTGCCAGATGAACCCCTTTGCACCTTAATGGCCCAGCCCTTGTGTTGAATGCACACAATGGTCTTCTTGCCTTTGGAGTGCTTTTATCACCCTCCATCATTTTCTACAACATGTGAATAAAAATGGCCTCTGTTTGGAAAAGTTAAAGTCAAATCGAGAAGTGAACTTGATTCCCAATCCACCATAGTATAAGAGAAACTGAGTGGTTTGAAAATACTTTTGTGTTACTTTGACACACTGGCTCTCAACCCTGTCATACTCCAAGCCCCATTTTTATAGCAAAGATTTTATGAGACACCTTTATTTGCCTCAAAGAAATTCCAAGATAAACTACCTGCACAGACTATTTAAAGAAACAATATAATGCTCTGCCTGTAATATAAGGGAAAAATACGTAAATGCCCTGGAGTACAACTGCATAGGTGACATAATGAAGTAATCAGACAGCTGCATCTACCCAGAGGTAGACTCACTGGAGACTCATAGTGAATGTGGCAGCTACAAAGCCTGACTGATATGGGTGAGTGTATTGGGAACTCAAATGCCTTGTGATGTTACTTTTCAAAATAGTGAACAACTCCTGGCAAATTAAAAAAATTGAACAAAATACAGCATTTCCTCCATTCACACAGCAGTTCCATTCCTGATAAATTCAGTATACACTAGAACCATACCAAAAATACTTTGTGTTTTACTCTGTGTAAAAAAAGTTAGGTTACAGCCTTCTGTAATTATACCCAGGTGTTTTACCCTCATGCATATGTGAAAACCAGGTAGAATGGGGACTACTCTGTACCAGAGTGTCTAGCGTCCCTGGCCTCCACCTACTAAATGCCAGAGCACCCTCTCCATTTTTATGACAACCAAAACCATCTGCAGAGATTCACAAGGCACCCGCAAGGGGTGGTACCAATCCCACTGAGAGCTTTGCCTGGTTCTCAGCATGGCACGTGATCACTCATCACTTCTACCCTACCCCAGTCCTGTTAAAGTCTGGAGTATAGCAATACTGTTAAAGCCTGAAGTATAGCAATACTGACTTCCTATCCATCAGAAAAATTCATACCAAGGGATTTTATAACCTTTGCTAAAAAAAATAAGGAATCACAAAATTATTTTAAAATTCAAGCCTGATCATGTTTCTTCCTTGATCAAAACTTCGGTGGATATTTATTTATTTATTTAATAGTTGATTTACAATGTTGTGTTAATTTCTGCAGTACAGCAAAATGACTCAGTTATACATATGTACATACATATTCTTTTTCATATTCTTTTCCATTATGGTTCATCACAGGATGTTGAATATAGTTCCCTGTGCTATAGAGTAGGACCTTGTTGTTTATCCATTGTTGATCATTTTTTAAATTCAGATAGTTTTTAAGGAGCAGATCCTTTTGTTCAAACAAAAATCTTACATGAAAACACAATATATAAAAGACATAAAAGCAGTTCTGCTCTGCTTAGAACTAGGATGGGGACCTGGCACCTTACCCACCCAAGCCTCTCCTTAGCAGTGTCTGAGGCAGTCCCACAAAACCTTTCATCTAGGGCTCTAAGGAACACTGTTTGGAAGGCACTGACTTATAGGATTCAGGCTACCAGGCTCTAGCCCCAGAACCCCTCCCTCACAGTTGATGCTCACACTATAGCATCCGACCATACCTGCTAGGGGCCATTTACCTCCAGATGTCTGCTGCCCTTTACCTTTGTTTTCACTGCTTCTTCTCCCCTGAACTCATCTTAATCACCAAGCCTACCCATATTCTATCAGCTCTCTGGGATGTTTTCCTTCACATAGCTAGGTAATCAGGCTCTTTATTCCCTGTGTTTCCATCTGTTCTGCCATCCATCATGGGTCTAATAATGACAGCTGGCATTGGTTGATTGCTTGCAATGTACCAGGGCATTTTATAATCTCTTTCTTGTTTTAACACGTCTTCCTCATAATAATCCAATGATATAGGTACTAACGGTATCCCCATTTTCTAGATGAGGAAACTGAGGCCCAGAAAAGCTAAACAACTTTCCCAAGGTTGTTTGTAACTTGGAAGTGCAGGAACCACAATCTGAATTTAGGTAACCTATGTGATCTGATTATCATGCCTTTTTTCCCACTATCTTCTTCTACACTGGGAATTCCTTGAAGCATCAGTCACATCTTACTCATCTTCTCCTGTACCCAGCACTCAATAAGCCTCAAAAAATGCTATTAAAAGAATCAAAATGAGTGCTTCGTTCATAGACTCTGCCCAGTGAGATACTTTAACTCAAAAATTCATAAAATGTTTACTGGCCTTCTTATAATGATGCCTCCTTTTCCCGCTTTCATTACTTTATTAAAAGCTGATAAAACTAACAATGTTAGATCACAGTGCAGCAAGCAGTGTGCAGCTCAGATGGCCATAGAAATTGAAAATATTTAAAAGAAAATTCAATTAATAGATTTATAATTGTTTTCTGAACAAACTTCCAGTTAATATATTAAATGTGCTTATTCAATAGGGAATCTGTTTCATGTAATACATAGTTTTTGTGTTGCTATATTAAATAGGTTTGTTTCCTGTATGAAAATAAGGAATAAATATATTTCTTTTCAGGAGGGGCTTTATATCTTTTTTTATTTTTTATATTGAGATATAATTGACATATTAGTTTCAGATGTACAACATAATGGTTCAGTATTATGTGTTGTAAAATGATCGCCACAATAAGGCTACTGAACATCCATCACCACCACATAGTTACAATTTTTTTCCTGTGATGAGAACTTTTAAGATGTCCTCTCTTAGCAACTTTCAAATGTGCAACACAGTGTTGTTAACTATAGTCACCATGCTGTATATCACATCCCCAGGACTTAGTTATTTTAGAACTGGAAGTTTGTACATTTTGATCACCTTAGTCTGTAATAATTCATAGGAGTATATTCATAGGAGTGAATATATTTCTATTTCAACTTTTCCAAAGACTCAGTTTTATTTTTATTAATTATATGTAATTTCAAACCTTTCCACCCTTTATTATACCTATTCTTTTACTCACCCACTTACGCAGTTACATTTCTTTTTCCCCAGCATATCTTCTTAATTCAGGCCTTTGGTAGAACTCTCTAAGAATTTTCCAGATCTTGAGATTTCAGAGCTTCCAGTAGTTAAGACTGTGGGTCTCAGAAGCTGTCAGCCTTGGCTCTGCCTTTTACTAGTTGGATGACACTGAGCAAAGGTACTCATCATCTCTGAGCATCAGCTTTCTCATCTGTAAAACTGGATTATACTTGTTCCTCTCTCAATGTCTTTAAAATGCTTACCTCAATGAGTGGCTCATACTACGTGCTCAGTAAATGTTAGTTATTTGTAACTTTCATATTTATCTTGGGGGGAAAGGCTGCTTTTTTAAAGTAAGTGTCTCAACTTTCTCTTAGACTGAGTACCCATTGTTACTTCCCTTCTGGCAAGTAGCATAGACTTCTTTTTTAGCTCCCCTTTATTGATAGAATGTGTTATCTGATATTGGTCTTGCTAACTCATAAACATATGAGTTCTTTCTACTTAATAAACCATGTTAGTGCCTAAATTACTTTTTTTTTTTTAACTGCTTTTTGGTGAAACCTTGGAGCCTGGCATTTTCTAAATGCTAATTGCTTTCTTTTCTCACTCTGGTAATTCATCCCAAATACATACTTTTGATTAAGGATTAGTTCTATATAAATATTTTGTGAATGAAAAATATCACATACAAAGTTAAACCTTTGTTCTGAATGTAGGGAAGATTTATAAATACACATCACATTAGAGTTGCCATATTGTCAAAAACCCCAGGAAGAGGACGTTTTTGTTTCTCCAGTTCAGTAGGCTGATATGTAAAAAGTCATTCACAAGTCAGTCTGTTTAGATGTTTTGTGTTAAAATCCAGAATGAGAACAAAGATTTAATCTCTCTCTCTCTCTCTCTCTCTCTCTCTCTCTCTCTCTCTCTCACACACACACACACACACACACACACACACACGCACACACACACAGAGATGACAGTGCTTTGCCTGTGCTCGTAAGCACACATCAAAATCTGCTAGTGGTTTGCATGAGGCACGGGGGCAGGTGGGCAGGGAACCTTTCTAATGACTGAATAACTAAATAACCGGGTTTCCAAAGCATTCAGATCCTGGATGAGGATTTTTTTTTTAAGGGGATGGGGAATTAAACCTATCCCTCCATTTTTGTCCTATGTTATTATGTAGTTAAAATGTTTTTCCAATATCTTCTAAATTCACAGATTCTGAAAGAGCTAGGTATTTAGGATTCATGTGGTTTTTAGTGAGTGAAATATATATCTCAAGAGATTCAGATTTGTCTCAGCCAAGAACGCAGAAAATGCCAGGGGCAGAGCTAGAATGTGGACTTGGAGACATTTCTTACATCTTCCCTGATTACTGATGCAGAATTTACTTCTTTTTCAAAAAACGGAAACCATTAAGACATCTTTCTCATTATACTTCTGATGAAATAAAATATATAAAATAAAAATGAAATATAATACAAACTAAGATGCACATAGTTGCAGAAGTTTGATCTAATATATAGAAATAAAGTACTTTTATGATTTTTCTATGAATGTTTTCAACCATTTAAAAATTTTAAAGCTAGGGCCTCCCTGGTGGCGCAGTGGTTGAGAGTCCGCCTGCCGATGCAGGGGATACGGGTTCGTGCCCCGGTCTGGGAGGATCCCATATGCCGCGGAGCGGCTGGGCCCGTGAGCCATGGCCGCTGGGCCTGCGCATCCGGAGCCTGTGCTCCGCAACGGGAGAGGCCACAACAGTGAGAGGCCCGCATACCGCAAAAAGAAAAAAAATAAATAAATAAATAAAATAAAAATTTTAAAGCTAAATCATTAATTTGTAAAATTTATAATTGCAAAGTTGCTGTTATTGTTTAACCTGGCATAAAACATGGCAACAAAGGCTGTGGCAAGGAGCCCTGTATTATCAGAAAAGTAGGGGATGGAATGGAATGAAGGTAAGGGGATGAGGTCCAGTGGACTACACTGTGGTGAGCACACAGCTTAGGAGAGGGCCACGTAATGTGGAAATATTAACCCGATCATAGCGTTTTGCTTTCAAGGAGTGATGCAGCCTCCAGATACAATATTTTTTCATACATCCCCCAAATCTGCTTTACATAAGCATTTTCTGCTGGATCAAGCAAAGAATTAGAGTCCAATTATTTTTTCCTCTTTTGGTTTTAATGACCCCATAGTCTATGAAACCATTGCCATCGTGAAATACCTTGCAACCTTCTCACTCTCCATGAATCTTGTTGACGCTCGAAGAAGAAATTCACATGGCAGCTCATGGGCTTCTTAGAGGAGTTTCCACGATGGGTAAGGCTGGGGTCTACACAGTCACAAAGATTTGGATCCCAGATCATCAGCCAAGCTCTTTGAGTTTTTAATGGTGTGACCTTGGCAAGTTAAATTTCTGAGCCTTAGTTTATTAATTTGTAAAGTGAGGATAATCTAACCTCATAGACTCACCATAAGGATTAAATATGAAGATATATATGAAAGGCTTAAGCACAGTCCTGACATTTAAATAAGTGGTAGTTACAAATGCTTTCCACTAACTCAAGATCAGACCCACTGTAGACATTTTTGTTGAACCATAGAAGTTTCTTTCTCATTTCACTATACATCACAGACATGATTGATTTGCATAGAAATGGACTTGGTATTCACCAAATAACCAATAATGATATTGGCTGGTTTATATTAGAGTCATCCCATTTGACTGAATTAACCGCAAGTCACAGAGAAAATAAACATGAGCACCAAAGAAATAGAAGGAATTTAAGAAGAAATGTACAATAGGTGTAAATGAGAAAGTAAAATAAGCACTTAATCAAAATAAGCCTAAAGCAGAATCCTTGTACATTAGACAAACTGCTGCAAGAACTAAATTCTAAACCTCTGCACCCACAGACCTTACACACCTCACCTAGCTTGCATGGGACGGAGTTTCCTCATTTATAAGACAGGGACTGAATTAAATCGTCTTCCAGGCCCCATTCAGTTCTAATATTCTAGACTTGTCTTGAACTGGAGAATGTTAGCAACTTACATCTTAAAAGCAAATCCAGTGCTTTAAAAAAAATCGTATTTCTTTAACTTCTATGAAGCAAGTATAACTGTAATCTTTCCAACTAGCAGTCCTTTCACTCATTTATGCAAGCTTTGCGTAATTCAATCTGAAAGACCATGGGCAAACCCAGGTCATATCTCCAAAGTCAAACCGATTGGTGGCTGTTGACCACAAAAAACATCTGGAAAGCCATCTGCTACAGTTCACGCAGGGGCTCTCACATTCAGACTATTCCCCGATAGGACATTCAGTGTCCTAAGTAACCGTGTGACTGCCTGGAGTGCCTTTCATGTGGATTTTCCAGGACAAGGATACTGCCAGAGGACAGTGTATTTAGGGCTGGCCTTACGGCAAGCAGAGGCATGCAGTAGGGGTTTTCTGGAAGTTATTTTAAGCCAGAAAGTGCTACTTCCAATCAGCACCGCAATTAATTAATCAGTTTGTGTATTCTAAAACCAAGATTGGAAGGCCTAGTCTGTGTGCATCACAGTAGCAACAGAAGAGCAAGCATGGGTCCTACTGCTGAGGTGCTCATGGCGCAGTGCAAGAAGCAGGCGCACAAGCATACAATTGTTGCACAGCGTGGTGAGGCCCAAAGCAGAGGAGCCAGCCCTGAATCCAAGGCTGATGCATAAACTCTGTCATCAATGCAGTTTGTTTTCAGAACAGTGAAGGGTGATGCTGAACTGTACTTTCTTTTGTTCTGTTTTCCATTGAACCATTCTGTAAAGTGATCTCGTTAAGATAAATCTTATTGAATCAGTTCCATATTCAAATAATTCCAGAATAGTGAATTTTTATGTAAAAAAAGTCACAGCTATTTTGCTTCCTGTCTTTTCCATCCAACTGGGGACCAAGTCCTTGAATGTTTCCCTTGTTTTTGTTTTTGTTTTTGTTTTTGTTTTTTTGCAGTACGCGGACTTCTTACTGTTGGGCCCTCTCCCGTTGCGGAGCACAGGCTCCGGACGCGCAGGCTCCGGACGTGCAGGCTCAGCGGCCATGGCTCATGGGCCCAGCCGCTCCGCGGCATGTGGGATCTTCCCAGACCGGGGCACGAACCCGTATCCCCTGCATCGGCAGGTGGACTCTCAACCACTGCGCCACCAGGGAAGCCCTTCCCTTGTTATTATATGACTCCCTTCTTCCCATCCTGTTCCTGTTGCCCTAGATTTCATCCTCTTTGTCTCTTGCTTTGACTCTTGTGCCCTCCCTGTCTGTGCTTGCCTAGTTCCAATTCATTATCACCTTTGTGACCTGACATTTTAACTAAACTATTTTGATCCAGTGGAATAAGCTTTTTCAAAAAGACAAAATAAATAAAATATTAAACTTTCAACCAGTTAAAATATCAAATAAGGTGTGAAACTAATTCCTCATCTGAATCCTAAATGTTATTTCATCTCACCCCATCCTTCATCCTATAATTGATGCCATGTCAAAAAACTGGTCCAGTTTGCATTGGAAAATTAAAATCTCCTGCCTCTCCTCACATGGCTACCAGAGCACTTCTCCTAAAACATTTAACCCCTCACCCTGCTTGTTTGCTTAAAACTCTTCAATGACCTCTGATATTGCCAAAGAAAAGGGTTTCAAACTTGAACATGTGTGGGAATAATCTAAGCGTTTTTTGTTGTTGTTGTTTTTTAAAGCAGAGTCTCAAGGCTAAACCCTCCCAAGATTCTGATTTAGTAGTTCTGGGGTGTAGGGCCTAAAGGACCCTAAAGTTTCCCTTTTTCCTGGCATCTCCTCCAGTCCTACTCTTCCCTTGCTGTAAATTCCTTGCAGATAAGAACCTACTCTGTCCCCGTACCTAGCAAAAAATGGATGGCTCAGGAAATTGATGGCTTTCCATAATTACCTTTAAATGAAAGAAGGAAGCAATATGTATACTCAAAATTATTCTGGCTGATTTGATAAAAGTAGAAACGTGAGATTTTGACAAATATCTGAAATGAATGCATCAATTGGTCGAAGATTGAAAGAAAACATATGGAGCATTCAGCTTTGGTTGTGATTAACATCTCTTTCTGATTATCCTTAGGGAAGAAAATTCTAATTTATGATGATTGTGATTATTGTGAAGATGATTTATAAACATATAGATTTTGAGAAAAACAATTCACTTGCTTTTCATTTTCAGCGTTGTTAATTTACAAAGATTCCCTAAATGCTTTAAGGCAGTTAGAGCAAGAATAAAATTATGTTGCTCATTTGTGACAGGGTATTAAGGTTATCAGGCACAGTGCCTCCTCAATGTGCTTATTTTTAATTACATAGTGGTGACAGGCACCAAAGACTTTCTGAGGAAGGTGTGGAGGTGATCCAGATGAATGTGAACCTGGCCTTCTTCAAAGTTCATAAAGCCCTGCCCCTGTACAGTTCCAGCCAGGGGAATCTTGCTGTAACCCACTTTGCCAGGATGTTGAATCTTATAAAGTGACAGTGCCGACACAAATACATCTAAGGCGATCCAGGTACTGAAGTGCCATGTGTGATTCCATGCAAGGAACTGTGGTTCACGAGATCATAGAAGAATAAAAATTATCGTTATTTTATTTTTGTGTTTTGGCCATAGTGAGTGGGAAGATACATTAATGCATCCACACTGACGTGTGTATTCTTCTCTCTATCTGGAACATTTTCCCTCTTCACACAACTATTTCTTGCTTATCCTTTAGATCTCATCTTGGAATCAGTATTTTCCGGGAACCCTTCCTGGGCACCACCCCTGGGGTTGATAACCCTTCCTGAATGTCATCTCTCTTCATTCCCTCGTTCTGGTCTTTATCACAGCACATAGTGCGATCCATTGATATTACACATTTACTTGTTGGCCTCCCCATTTGACCATGAGAAAGAAATGCTAGCATATTCTCCATTGTACCCGCAGTGTCTAGAATAAAGCCTACAATAAGACAGATATAGAATAAACACTTGTCAAGTGAATCAATGATTTATGTGTATTTATTAGATCCAAATCACTTAGTATCATCACAGCCTAAAAATTACTTCAATTTTTATCTTGTTCTCCTTGTTTCTCTACTTCCGGCCCTAAAATATTACCCAGTGTCTGATTTAACTTCTAAAGAGGCGTAAATTGTATAGATTGGAAGGTCTAGGAGGGGAACAATCTGCCTTCAGTCCTGGCTCTACCACCAACTAGCTAAGTGATTTTTACAGATCATTGTGCCTTTCTGTTGTTTATTTTCCTCACTTAGAAGAGCGGATTTCCAGCCCAAAGATTCCATAAGTCCAAAAAAGAAAATCTTCATAATTCAGGCAAAATACTTACTCCAGTGATAAGTCTAAGCTTTGATTGTTCTCCAACCATGTGATAGAAGTTTTCTTGGTGATATTTTGTAACACTAACAAATATCCAGTGGCTTTAAGCATATAGCATTTTTTCTGTATTCTAAGCAGAATTAACAAATATCCAGTGGCTTCAAGCATATAGCATTTTTTCTGTATTCTAAGCAGAATTAACATGAAAAGGTAAAGGTGACTTTGTGCCTAGTGGTGATGGCAGCAGCTTGGTGGTCAGATCAGGTAGCACTGATGCCAAATGTGGGTGGATTTGTTAACAGAGTTCACGCAGCCATCTGTGGTACATGTGTTACTGTCCCGTCAGTTAATCATCCCCATCTGGGGCTCATGAAAAGTGGACAAATGACAGTGAAAGGTATGAAATCGACATCAACCACACCACTGGATAGGAGTTACAACATGACCTCTTCCTTATCTAAACTGTAGAAATTGGGCAACAATACATTACCTTCATTTCCTCTCAGTTTATATAAGCATCTAAGAATATAACAAGATGTTGTACATGGAAATCTTGGTAAGTTGTAAAATGATTATACAACTGTTAGTTCTTTCACAAAATCAGACTGTCACAGAGCCATCCGTGAAACACCCTGAGAGTCAGTCAGTCTATAAATATTTATTGAGCACATAATATGTGTCAGTTCTAGGCATGGTGCTAAAAGAAGCTTGTCCAGGGCTTCCCTGGTGGCACAGTGGTTGGGAGTCCGCCTGCTGATGCAGGGGACTCGGGTTCATGCCCCAGTCCGGGAGGATCCCACATGTTGCGGAGCGGCTGGGCCCGTGCGCCATGGCCACTGAGCCTGTGCGTCCGGAGCCTGTGCTCTGCAACGGGAGAGGCCACGGCAGTGAGAGGCCCGCGTACTGCAAAAAAAAAAAAAAAAAAAAGAAGAAGAAGCTTGTTCATTATTCTAGGTAGTGTAAACAGAAAACAAACACTGGAAGATAAATAAGCAGACAAACAGATGAACAAATTATCTTGAGAGGGCTATTTTAGCGAGACTCTCAAGGAAAGACCTAAAAGGTATCCTTTGAATTGAGAGCTGTTTAGATCTGAGGAAGTTCATCCTAAGCAGGTACAAAGGTCCTGAGGTAGGAATGAGCTTGGCATGTTTAAAGAATGGAAATAGGCTGCTGAGGCTAGGAAACAGGCTGCTGAGGCTAGAAAATAGAGAAGGATGCACAAGAGGTAGAATATGAGACAGAGACAGAGACAGAGGAAGGGGCCAAGGGAAGGAGTTTGGGTTTTATTCTATGCAGTGGAACACCACTGTAAAATCTAGAGCACTGTGGCCATACACCTAGTGGCCCCAAACTATTGCTCTCTGAGCTACTCTTTCCCTCCAGAGGAAAGGGCTAGACAGACAAGCAGTCTCTCCAGCAAATTTAAACCAACTAAGAACACACAGTGTTTTGTTTGCTTTCTAAAACCTATTAAATATTTTATTCTACCTGCTTCACTTAAATGAAAAGGTCACTTTTAATTATTTTATTATTGGTTTGCTTTCCTGAAAATCAAAATAAGATCAAGAGTCATTTGCAATAAGTAGTGACTATTAGTTTGTGATCCTGGAATTCAAAGTGATGGATTATTAGAATTCTTTCCCTGCTTTGACTTGTTAATTATTTTTAATATTCTGTTTTGAGAGAAATTCAAAGTAGGAAGATTAGACAGTACATTAGGATTTATGAACAGCCCGTTTTAATAAAAACTTTTAAGACTTTATGCAAAATTAGGTTTACTAATAAAAACACATGCTGCATGCCATCCTGATATTCTCATACATTTATCCACAATTATTTACTGGGCCTTCTAGTCTTACATTTTATTTAGACTCTGATCTTATAGTTTTCATCCGAGCAAAAATCTCATCTATTTAAATTTAAAATTTTAATTAAAAAAAATTTTTTAATTCATTTTTTATTGAAGTATAGTATGTTGTATTAATTTCTGCTGTACAGCAAAGTGACTCAGTTACACGCATATATACATTCTTTTTTATATTCTTTTCTATTATGGTTTATCCCACGATATTGAATACAGTTCCCTGTGCTATACAGTAGAACCTTTTTGTTAAATTTAAAATTTTAATAATCAAAAGTGAAACACAATATTAGAAAATTCAGTGATGCTTTATTAATTCATGTGTATTTCTATCTGATTAGTCATTAGAAGGATCTATATACATTTTTTGTGTTTTAATTTCATAAAATTTTTAAAGAGTATGATTTTAAAGGTCAAACCTGAGTCACCAGGATCAAACCAATTCTTTCTCCTTGTTAGATTGTTACTTATTTAAAGATTTTGTTTTTGTTTTTAATTGGAAAGAACAATATTTGAATAAAATTAAACTCCTCAAAGCTAGTCAAGTCTTTAAAAAATAGTATTTAAGTAATCCAGAGTGTGCAAAATCATATGTTGGTCCCATACCGGCTCGTTCCAACATGGCTTCATGCACTCAGGCATGCACACACAGAGTAAATTAATATCTTCATTCCCTAATATACGAGGCTCCTAGAAAAGTGATGACCAAGTATAAATTTTTGGGTGCTGACTATTCTTCATTTAGGGCCACTGCTTCCTCTCTGCAAAGTTCACCTCTGAGCAAGTCAGTGTGGGCTCCCTGTAATGTGCAACAATCACAACTTCACACAGAGAGAAGCTGAAGTGGTGCCATGTCTAGGCAGAAATTTTTAAATAAGCCAGGAAGGGGTGTTTGTTACCATTTAAGCATTTTTCAATATTCTGATGTGGGTGTGCTTAAGAGGTCTCAATATCAATTCAGACATCTTATAATTTGGAAAAAGCTTTCCGATTTATTTAATGATATTCATAAATTTTGCTCTGTATCTGAGTTACAAATTCCTATACAGAACTTGAAAAGCTCTATTAGACAAGTGTTGGCCTTTTTTTTTTTCTTTCCAAACTGCCTTTAGAAGAATTAGGAAACAGAATAGATGTTCTATAGCCAGCAACTCTCTTGTGTTATTCTTTTGAAAGAGTGAACTTGAGATTTATCATATAACCAGTGTTTTAAACAAAAATTATAGAGTATCCTGAATTGCTTAAGCTACATCTCTAATTTAACAGTGAATATATTTAAATGAAGATGAGCTAAAGGGTTTGGTAGTCATGGCAACATGATATGAAAATATACCATGTCATTCAAGTCTATTAGAAAAAAATATATTATCATTCCAAAGGTTTCTGTTGCTACTTTAAATACTGACTGTAGAAGAGAAAAAAAAAAAGAAGCGGGTGAGAGAATAGATGAGCCATGAAATATTCTAATTTTTTTATTACAAAAATGCTGGTTTGAAAATAATGTGATCTAAATTCTAAATAAATTTAACTACAAACAGAATTCATATTAAAAATAAAGAATATGAGAAAATAAACAGATATCAGGTTTGCTGTTTGACAAAAATGTGTTAAATCTACTTCCTGCAAGTAAGCTTCTAGAAGTGAAGAGTAATTTCATATTTTTAAGATTTAAATAAGTTGCTTTTAGAGCACATAATTTGTGACTATTCATATGAGAAACAAAACCTCAAAAACACAACTTTAACTAAGTTTAAACAAACATATGAGATATTCAGAGCTTTATTCAAAATCAGATGATTAAATAGTGATTACTGTAGATAATTTAAACCACAGAAAGACAAAAATGTGAATCATCCGAATATCATATTCATAAAAAATACCAGCTAACATTTTGAGGTCTATTCTTAAAATTTTTCTGTGCTAGAAATATTTGGCTGTACATTTTTTCTCATAAAAATAGAACCACACTATACTTTCTGTCTATAATTTGAAAGCCTGAGAGCCTGGCTTTTATGTCAGACACACTTGGATTCTAGTTTCACCTCTCATTCCCACTCCCAAAGGTGTGTTTTGAAGGGAGCCTCCACTCCCTTATGTGAAAAAAGAAGAGAATAAAAGCACCTCTAGCAAAGGACCATTCTCAGACCAGGAGATATCTAAAAAAAGACAGTCAATAGATGCTATAACAGATCTGACAGAATATTAGAATTTTCTGCCAAAGATTTTAATGCAGTCATGATAAAAATGCTTCAATAAGCAATTATGAACACACTTAAAACAAATGAAAAAAGTGGAATCTCAGTAAAGAAATAGAAAATGTAAAGAAGAACCAGATGGAAATTTTAGAACTGAAAAATACAATAACTGAAAATGTTAAAACTAAGTAGATGGACCCAACAATAGAATGGAGGGGACGGGATGGGGTGGGGGGGAAATCAGTGAACTGAAAGACAGAACAACAGAAATTACTCAGTCTGAACAATTTAGAAGAAATTAATTGACTTAAAAAAAAATCAACAGCGCCTCAGGGACCTGTAGTTAATACAAAAGGTCTAATACCCATATCATCAGATTCCTGAAAGGAGAGGAGAAAGAAGGCAGTACTGAAAAAATATTCAAAGAAATAATGGCTGAAAATTTCCCAAATTTGACCCAAAAAAGTAAACCTATAGATAGATTCAAGAAGCTGAACAAACCCCAAATAGAATAAGTCTAAAGAAATCAACACCAAGAAACATTATAGTCAAATTCTCAAATATAAAGACAAAAAAAAAATCTTGAAAGCAGTAAGGAGAAACATCTCATTTATAAGGGGAAAACAATTTGAATGACAATGGATTTCTCATCAGAAACCATGGAGGTCAGAAGTAAGTGGCACAACATTTTTAAATGCTGGGAAAAAAAAGAAAAAGAAAAAAAAAAACTATTAACCCAGAATCCTACATTCAGCAAAACATATCCTTCAGGAATGAAGGGGAAATCAAGACATTCTCAGATGAGGGAAAACTAAGAAAACTTATGACTGCAGACCTACCTTAAAAGAATGACTTCAGAAAGTTCTCTAATCAGAAAGGAAACAATAAAAGGAGAAATTGTAGAGCAGCAGGAAGTAAGCAAGAACATGGTAAACAAAAATATGGGTAAATACAGTAGACTTTCCTTTTCTTCCTGAGTCTTCAGCAAAGGGTGAAGGCTAATCTTATAAGGATTTCTGGACGCCAAAAGACATGAAGACTCATTGGAGGTCGGGTACAGAGGAGTGATGTGATCTGATCTGACATTTAAGAGGATCTTTCTGGCTGCTGTAGGGACACCAGAGTGAAAGCAGGGAGACCAGGACACAGTAATCCAGAGTGAAGTGATGGAGACCTAGACCAGGGTGTCTGCAGAGAAGGTGATAAGAAGTGATCTATTTCTGGGTACATTTTGAAGGTAGCGTCAACAGGATTTGCTGTTGATGATCGTATAGCAAGAGAAAAGGAGCAGCTTCATCAAGGACAATGATAAGATTTTTGTTTACAACAACTGGAAGAATTGCTAGCAGCTAATGGAAGAGGCTGCTGGTAGAGCAGACAATGGGGGAAGATCATGAGTTTAGTAAATAAGCCTATGAGAATTAAAATTTCAGAATATTTGAATTCCCTGATTATCTTCTCATACAAACATCCAAAGAGCTACATTTATCTATTTGTGTACTAGTGCCACTCTCAAATTTGGCAATTTGGAAATATTCAAGGCCATTAACTAAGATTTGAGCGATATATACCCAGTTATGCAATACAAGAGAAAAATGACAAAAACTGTAACTGAATGTTCAGATTCCATGATTTTAGAAAAACAGTGAGGGCTTCCCTGGTGGCGCAGTGGTTGAGAGTCCGCCTGCCGATTCAGGGGACATGGGTTCGTGCCCCGGTCTGGGAAGATCCCACATACCGCAGAGCGGCTGGGCCTGTGAGCCACGACCGCGGAGCCTGCACGTCCGGAGCCTGTGCTCCACAAAGGGAGAGGCCACAACAGTGAGAGGCCTGCGCACCGCAAAAAAAAAAAAAAAAAAAAAAGTGAAAGTAAATATTTAATACACAAAAATATGAAAATTTGTAGACATGATAAAATGCCAAATAAAAATTAACTATCAAATATGAAGAGGCATACCTTAATATTCCAATGAAAATAATTACTAGGTAAAATTAATTACAATAAAATATTCAAGTATAACAAAATATTTATAGTGTAAAAGTGAATAAAATTCAACCTGTAATATTTTTAAAGAAAGTGAATTAACATTTTTCAAAAAGTGAAATCTTTAAAAAGCAAAGAGTATTAATGATGTCATTGTAGAGTTTCAAGTATATTTTTGGTGCACATTTTCTAGCTCTTGCATAAAAGTCTTTGAGTCAAAAAGGGTTTGGGGAAGAGTGAGAACATAATTATAAACCAAGTCCAAATACTTACCTTTGACTCTTTCATTTTCAAACAATTTTATGCATTATTTGATACCTTTGGAGATTTTTTAACAACTTTTTGTTATTTGCAAGAGCTGAAATGTTTTTATTGAGTGAAAGCTGCAATTTGTGTTTCAAAGAATATATTACCACCTTATCTTTGTTTAGATCCATCATTTACAGATGGAGATTTCACTTTTCAGAAAGGCTTTGAACTAAAGTAAGAATTATTTGTGCACTAGAAGCTTTGCTCTGTTGATTTTCATTGTTTTCTTCCTTTTGGAAATGGTTTACATACGGAAGAATGCTTCCTCAGCATAGGTACCTTTGTTTATATAAAATTTTATCATTTTACAACTGGCTAAATTGTAAGATGAAAATAATTCAAATTTCAGATTTTTTCAAAGGTCTGAAATAACAATAAGAAGACCAACCAAAATATCAATATTTTAATTCTTCCAAATGGCACAAAATGCCAGAACAGCTGAATATGGAAAAATTGATATCTAAATTCACGAATAAATAACTTTTTGTTCTAGTGTCTTTTTAAGTAATTACAGCTAAATTCTAAAAAACCTAAAATCCTCACAAGTAGTTTAAGGTCTTGTTCTGTTGCATTTTTTTCCTCTTCAGTGCTAGTCAGAACTTATCTTTATATTTGCATTAGTATCACTTTTGTTCCAAAGTGCACTGAATTTAAACTGGCTTTGACCTACTTAATCCTTCCCACACGGGATGGGGACTCTTCTAACCACAGCAAAACATCCCATCTACAAGTGTGACATTTATCTATATTGCCTACAGGTCACATTGAAAAGTATATTTTCTTTTAACTGTGCAACCACTTCGTTTTTGCCATGAAAACATACTCAAAATAAGCTAACTTGTATTTTTTCATATTCAGTAAAATTAATACCAACAAAATAAAGATAATCACATGAAAATATTTTTTAAAACAGATTGTAGCATCACCATAAATAAAAAGGTTTAACCACTCAGAATTCATTAGAAGATTTTGTTTCTTTGTACTCTGTTGAACAAGCAGAATTTTTTGTTTTAGGGAAATGTAAATTTTTTAAATAATTTTTATTGGAGTACAGTTGATTTACAATGTTGTGTTAGTTTCAGGTGTACAGCAAAGTGAATCAGTTATACATATACATATATCCACTCTTTTTTAGATTCCTTTCCCATATAGGTCATTAGAGAGTATTGAGTAGAATTCCCTGTGCTATACAGTAGGTCCTTATTAGTTATCTATTTTATATATAGTAGTGTGTATATATCAATCCCAATCTTCCAATTTATCCCTCCCCCTCCTTTTCCTCCTGGTAACCATGAGTTTGCTTTCTACATCTGTGACTCTATTTCTGTTTTATAATAAGTTCATTTGTACCATTTTTTTTAGATTCCACATATAAGCAATATCATATGATTTTTGTCTTTCTCTGTCTGGCTCACTTCACTCAGAATGACAATCTCTAGGTGTATCTGTGTTGCTGTATCTATAATGCTATGTCATTATTTTGTGCTTTTTTATGTCTGTGTAATGTTCCATTGTATAAATGTACCACATCTTCTTTATCCACTCTTCTCTTGATGGACATTTTGGTTGCTTCCATGTCTTGGCTATTGTAAATAGTGCTGCAATGAACATGAGGGTACATGTATCTTTTCAAATTATGCTTTTCTCCAGATATATGCCCAGGAGTGGGATTGTTGGGTCATATGGTAGTTCTATGTTCAGTTTTTTAAGAAACCTCCATACTATTCTCCATAATGGTTGTACCAATTTACATTCCTACCAACAGTGCATAAGGGTTCCCTTTCCTCCACACGCTCTCCAGCATTTATTGTTTGTAGTTTTTTGATGATGGCCATTCTGACCAGTGTGAGGTGATACCTCACTGTAGTTTTGATTTGCATTTCCCTAATAATTGGTGATGTTGAGCATCTTTTCATGTGCTTTTTGGCCATCTGTATGTCTTCTTTTGAGAACTATTTCATTCTCTGCTGTATCATCAGCACTTGAATTTTGCCTAGTACATAGTCAAATGTTCAATACACATTTGCTAAATAAATGTGTAATATGAGTTTCATGTATTTGAGAATATTTAATTCTGCTATGGAAGACAAGAAAATGGTACAGTTATGAGTAACTTAGTGTCTTATAAGGTGTAGGCAAAATTCATAGACTGTGTTAGGTATAAAGATAATGAATAAGCAAGTAGTGTGTGAAACATAGGCAGAATTATAAGATCTACAGATATGGATACAGGTATAGATGTTAGTTACCTATGAGAAATTGGTCATGGATAAATTAAGTAAAGCATGTATAACTAAGCACCTCTTATGCATCACATGCTAAATACATGTGAGGCATACGGGATGCTCCATATGTGGATTATTAAGTTGACCACCTTTTAATGACATACATCCTGGCAAATGAAACATATTGCTGCTCATCAGGCTAAACCTTTAACTGTGGCCAGGAATACTTGCCTCTTTTGTAAAGTATGTGTGTGTTGGTCTAAGTGCCTTCCATCTGCCAAGCCCCTTTGCTCAAACATCACCCTTGGTCCTCGTAACCACACCATCAGAAGACTGCTTCTCAGCTTGCACTTTTCCTGTCACATCTTTTGCCTCTTTCTTCTTGCTATGTGTTTATATTGATTTAATGCACCGAGTAATTCAAGTATCTTAATTTGGTCTGTGAGCTTTTCTGTTCCCTGGCCTTTGGGATAATTTGCTTAATTGTGCACTCAGAGTCTACTTTGCATCATATCCATATGACATAACTCTCATAATATCAGTATATATGTGAATATGTATTACTTTGTAAAAAAAAAAAAGAGCATAAATACTCATTTTTCTAAAATTTAGAGCTCAGCACAATTCCCACTTTTTCTTCCCTTTGAGTTGGTTTGAGAACCAAAGTTTGCTTGTTATTAACATAGTTGGTATAAGCTTTGTAAATGCCCCATAGTTTAAATTTTATGTCTTTCTTTGCACTTAAACAGACATTTTCACTTTAATAGATTTGGATATATTTCTGATTAATAATAATTTTAAAATAATAGAACTTTTCAAGAGTTCTAAAATTATCCCAAATCATAAAAATCAAATGCCAAGTGTCATCTAGTTGATAACTATAAATAAATGATTCTAAAAGAAAATAATATCTTAATTTTTTTAAATCATTGAATACTGCTATTTTAACTCAGTAAAGACATCATAGCCCAAGGGTAATCCAGGAGAAAACCGATGAGATGGGCTCTTCTTTCAAGTTCCCTAGATATGCAATTCAGGCCAATTTCCAACAAGTTTTATGAGCCATAAAAAGGAAGGAAGTCTGCAAGAGTGCAGACTGACAGCATGGTAAGTAGAATTATAGCTCTTAAGGAAGTAAGAGCAACATAAGGGGTTGCTGAACTTGTGATTGAATCATCTGAGGCTATCAGTGGGAGCATTGAGATGTCGGTAAGCTAAATGAGAATTCGGAGTCCAAGAATGCCCAACGTCCTGGTGCAAAACCCTGTAGAGAGTTTGGCTAAATGGTTATCTAATCTCAGTCATTTCAAAAGCCTTTATTTTTAAAGAGCCAGACTCCCAATTGAATACCAACTTGAAAATCAGTGAAAGATAGAAACAAAAAAAGATATTAGCAGATGTTGTACAAGATGCTAATGAGTTTGGTAGTCTCTCTAAGCATAGGAAGCAGAAACCTAATATTTAAAAGGCACAAACCCTTGGGTTCATCCCTTCTTAAAGCCCCTTAGTGGAAAATTATGAGTAACCTTGAAAAAGCAAGGAAATCAATAGAACTTTAGGCTTCATCCAGCTTTATGAAGAGTGGCAAATAATGTCAGAAAGAGAAAGACAAATACCATATGATATCACTTATATGTGGAATCTGAAATATGACACAAATGAACTTGTCTATGAAACAGAAACAGACTCACAGACATAGAGAACAGACATGTGGTTGCCAAGGGGGAGGGGGAGGAAGAGGGAGGGAGGGATGGACTGGGAGTTTGGGATTAGCAGATGCAAACTATTGTATAGAATGGATAAACAACAAAGTCCTACTGTATAGCATAGGGAACTATATTCAGTATCCTGTCATAAACCATAATGTCCAAGAATATGAAAAATAATATATATGTATAAATGAATCACTTTGCTCTACAGAAGAAATTAACACAACGTTGTAAATCAACTATACTTCAATAGTAAAATAAATTTTTTTAAAGTGGCAAATAATGAAAAAGACTTTTCTTTAGTGTGCTCTATCAACATATATTCTGCTGTGAAAGCAGTGGCATAATTTGGAGGAAAGGAACTCTCCCAGTGATGCTTCATTCAGTAGGTGACAAAAAGAAATACCCCTTTTATAGACTAAATACACTAGTGACAAATTCAGATATTTCACCGTGCTAATTGGCACTACAGATTATGCCTATACTTTCTAAGTGTAAGCTGCTATATGATTTCTTTACAATGTTTGATACTGTAGATTGTCCTCTACTTGAAATATCTCTTTCCCCTGCTTTCATAGTACTACATGTTTCCGATCTATTTCCAGCCCTCCTAGATTTCTGTTTCTTCTACTGTATTAGTTAGCTATTGCTGTATAACGAACCACCATAAAACATAGAGGCTTAAAACAACAATTTATTCACAGTACTATTGGTCAGCTGGTCTAAGCTGGGTGATGTACATATATATATATATATATATTTTTTTTTTTTTTTTTGCGGTATGCGGGCCTCTCACTGTTGTGGCCTCTCCCGTTGCGGAGCACAGGCTCTGCACGCGCAGGCTCAGCGGCCACGGCTCACGGGCCTAGCCGCTCCGTGGCATGTGGGATCCTCCCAGACCGGGGCCTGAACCCACGTGCCCTGCATCAGCAGGCGGACTCTCAACCACTGTGCCACCAGGGAAGCCCTGAGTGATTCTTTTTTTCCATGTGATATTGGCTGGGGTTCCTTATGCAGCTGTATTTACTAGGAGCTCAGCTGGGACTGAAACTTCCAAGTTGGTCTCACTCACATCTTTGCAGTCTCAGCTACGGTGATAAGAACTGGTTAAGGTTAGCTGGGCCTTTCTTTCCATCAGGGTATCAGGAATGGTGGTCCAAGCCTCTAAATGGAAGCTGCAAGACCTTCCAAGATCTAGGTCTGAAAATGCTCCAGTGTCGTTTCTACTACGTTCTATCAGTAAAAGCAAGTCACCAGTGACGGGGGGCAGCCAAGATGCAGGGTAAGGGGCCATAGACTATACCATATAATGAGAAGAATGGCAAAGAATTTGCAGCCCTCATTAATACAGCACATCCATCTATTCCTCTATGTCTTCCCAACCAATTAGTATTTCTGTTGCTGAAGATTTGGACCTTAACTCTCTACTTTTCTCCTTTAAACTTTCCTCATTTAGAGAACTTCATCCGAAAGCTCTTCAATATCCCCTGACACATTCTGTATTTTGACCCTACTGATTTCTTTCGTCCCCAGAATGAGCCATGCTGTCTGACATGAACTTTGCTCAAAACACTCCCTACCTTATCACTCTTCTCTCCACATCTGATTTACTCCTAATCTCTCTGTAGATCTCAAATTAAGCATCACTTCTAGAATATGTTCTCTAATCATCCAAGTCAGAGTTAAGTTGTATCCTATGCACTCCAGTAAACTGTCATCTTCCCTCCTATTCCTGAATTCAATTCACTCTGCGGTGAAAGTTTCTAATTTGTAGACCAGCATTACCTAGTAGATACCCTTTGTATTCAGATTATTAAATATTCTCATAACCTTCTTTCCTATTTCCTGGCTATTTCGTACTAGTTATCCCCAAATGATTAATTCTTGGTTATCTTTAATCAATGGTTAATCTTTAAAAACAGTTCTTATTATATCACACAGGATAGATAATCAGCCTATATTTGCTGAATGGAGGAGGTAATGAATCAATCAATTTGCAAACCCTTGGTCAAAACCTTCAATTGCTCTTGTTTACAAAAAGGTACATCCTCAGCCTGAGCAAGGAAACCCCTTTACAACGTGATCTTTCTATATATCTAAGAATATTTCCTGCTATTTATCAAATATACCTTGGCCCTAATTTTTTTTTTTACCAAACACAATTATGTTTATTACTGCGTCTGCCTCTTATCTTTTTTTTTTTTTAAACGTCTTTATTGGAGTATACTTGCTTTACAATGTTGTTGGTTTCCACTGTATAACAAAGTGAATCAGCTAGACGTATACATATATCACCATATCCCCTCCATATTGCGTCTCCCTCTCACCTACCCTATCCCACCCCTCTAGGTGGTCACAAAGCACTGAACTGACTGCCCTGTGCTATGCTGCTGCTTCCCACTATCTATTTTACATTTGGTAGTATATATATGTCCATGCCACTCTCTCACTTCGTCCCAGCTTACACAACCCCTCCCCATGACCTCAACTCCATTCTCTACATGTGCATCTTTATTCCTGTCCTGCCCCTAGGTTCTTTAGAACCATTATTTTTTAAATTCCATATATATGTGTTAACATATGGTATTTTTTATTCTCTTTCTGACTTCACTATTTACAACAGAATCTACGTCCATCCACCTCACTACAAATAACTCAATTTCGATTCTTTATATGGCTGAATAATATTCCATTCTATATATGTGCCATATCTTCTTCATCCATTCATCTGTTGATGGACATTTAGGTTGCTTCCATGTCCTGGGTAGTGTAAATAGTGCTACAGTGAACACTGTGGTACATGACTCTTATTGAATTATGGTTTTCTCAGGGTATATGCCCAGTAGTGGGATTGCTGGGTCACATGGTAGCTCTATTTTTACTTTTATAAGGAACCTCCATACTGTTCTCCATGGTGGCTGTATCAATTTACATTCCTACCAACAGTGCACAAGGGTTCCCTTTTCTCCACACCTTCTCCAGCATTTACTGTGTGTAGATTTTTAGATGATGGCCATTCTGACTGGTGTGAGGTGATACCTCATTGTAGTTTTGATTTGCATTTCTCTAATGATTAATGATGTTGAACATCCTTTCATGTGTTTGTTAGAAATCTGTATATCTTGTTTGGAGAAATGTCTATTTAGGTTTCCTGCCCATTTTTGGATTGGGCTGTTTCTTTTTTTAATATTGAGCTGCGTGAGCTGCTTATATATTTTGCAGATTAATCCTTTGTCAGTTACTTCATTTGCAAATGTTTTCTCCCATTCTGAGGGTTATCTTTTTGTCTTGTTTATGGTTTCCTTTGCTGTGCAAAAGCTTTTAAGTTTCATTAGGTCCCATTTGTTTATTTTTGTTTTTATTTCCATTTCTCTAGGAGGTGGGTGAAAAATGATATTGCTCTGATTTATGTCATGGAGTGTTCTGCCTGTGTTTTCCTCTAAGAGTTTTATACTGTCCAGTCTTACATTTAGGTCTTTAATCTATTTTGAGTTTATTTTTGTGTATGGTGTTAGGGAGTGTTCTAATTTCATTCTTTTACATTTAGCTGTCTAGTTTTCCCAGCACCACTTACTGAAGAGGCTGTCTTTTATTCTTGACTCCTTTATCAAAGATAAGTTGATCATATGGGCGTGGGTTTATTTCTGGGCTTTCTGTCCTGTTCCATTTTTCTATATTTCTGTTTTTGTGCCAGTACCATATTGTCTTGCTGACTGTAGCTTTGTAGTATAGTCTGAAGTCTGGGAGCCTGATTCCTCCAGCTCCATTTTTCTTTCTCAAGATTGCTGTGGCTATTTGGGGTCATTTATGTTTCCATACAAATTGTGAAAAAATTTTTTCTAGTTCTGTGAAAAAAGCCATTGGTATTTGATAAGGATTGCATTGAATCTGTAGATTGCTTTGGGTAGTATAGTCATTTTCACAATGTTGATTCTTCCAATCCAAGAACATGGTATATCTCTCCATCTGTTTGTATTGTCTTTAATTTCTTTCATCAGTATCTTATAGTTTCCTGCATACAGGTCTTCTGTTTCCTTAGGTAGGTTTATTCCTAGGTATTTTATTCCTTTTGTTGAAGTGGTAAATGGGAGTGTTTCCTTAATTTCTCTTTGAGATTTTTCATTATTAGTGTATAGGAATGGAAGAGATTTCTGTTCATTAATTTTGTATCCTGCAACTTTACCAAATTCATTGATTAGCTCTAGAAGTTTTTGGGTGGAATCTTTAGGATTCTCTATGTATAGTATCATGTCATCTGCAAACAGTGACAGTTTTACTTCTTTTCTGATTTGGAGTCCTTTTATTTCTTTTTCTTCTCTGATTGCTGTGGCTAAAACTTCCAAAACTGTGTTGAATAATAGTGGTGAGAGTGGGCAACCTTGTCTTGTTCCTGATCTTAGAGGAAATGGTTTCAGTTTTTCACCATTGAGAATGATGTTGGCTGTGGGTTTGTCATATATGTCCTTTATTATGTAGAGGTAGGTTCCCTCTATGCCTGCTTTCTGGAGAGTTTTTATCATAAATGGTGTTGAATTTTGTCATAAACCTTTTCTGCATCTATTGAGATTATCATATGGTTTTTATCTTTCAGTTTTTTAACATGTTGTATCCCATTGATTGATTTGTGTATATTGAAGGATCCTTGCATTCCTGGGATAAACCCCACTTCATCATGGTGTATGATCCTTTTAATGTGCTGTTGGATTCTGTTTGCTAATATTTTGTTGAGGATTTTTGCATCTATGTTCATCAGTGATATTGGCCTGTAGTTTTCTTTTTTCATGCCATCTTTGTCTGGTTTTGGTATCAGGATGATGGTGGCCTTGTAGAATGAGTTTGGGAGTGTTCCTCCTTCTGCTATATTTTGGAAGGCTTTGAGAAGGATAGGTGTTAGCTCTTCTCTAAATGTTTGATAGAATACGCCTGTGAAGCCATCTGGTCTTGGGCTTTGTTTGTTGGAAGATTTTTAATCACAGTTTCAATTTCAGTGCTTGTGATTGGTCTGTTCATATTTTCTATTTCTTCCTGGTTCAGTCTCAGAAGGCTGTGCTTTTCTAAGAATTTGTCCATTTCCTTCATGTTGTCCATTTTATTGGCATATAGTTGCTTGCAGTAGTAATCTCTCATGATCCTTTGTATTTCTTCAGTGTCAGTTTTTACTTCCCCTTTTTCACTTCTAATACTGTAGATTTGAGTCTTCTCCCTTTTTTCTTAATGAGTCTGGCTAATGGTTGGTCAATTTTGTTTATCTTCTCAAAGAACCAGCTTTTAGTTTTATTGATCTTTGCTATTGTTTCCTTCATTTCTTTTTCATTTTGTTCTGATCTGATCCTTATGATTTCTTTCCTTCTGCTAGCTTTTGGGGTGTTTTTTGTTCTTCTTTCTCTAATTGCTTTAGGTGTAAAGTTAGGTTGTTTATTTGAGATGTTTCCTGTTTCTTGTGGTAGAATTGTATTGGTATAAACTTTGCTCTTGGAACTGTTTTTGCTGCATCCCATTCATTTTGGATCATCGTGTTTTCATTGTCATTTGTCTCTAGGTATTTTTTGATTTCCTCTTTGATTTCTTCAGTGATCTCTTGGTTATTTCGTAATGTATTGTTTAGCCTCTATGTGTTTGTTTCTTTTACATTTTTTTCCCTGTAATTCATTTCTAATCTCATAGTGTTGTGGTCAGAAAAGATGCTTGATATGATTTCAATTTTTTAAAATTTACTGAGGCTTGATTTCTGACCCAAGGTGTGATCTATCCTGGAGAATGTTCTGTGCGCACATGAGAAGAAAATGTAATCTGCTGTTTTTGGATGAAATGTCCTATAAATATCAATTAAATCTATTTGGTCTATTGTGTCATTTAAAGCTTCTGTTTCCTTATTTATTTTCATTTTGGATGATCTGTCCATTGGTGTAAGTGAGGTGTTAAAGTCCCCCACTATTATTGTTTTACTGTTGATTTCCTCTTTCAGAGCTGTTAGCAGTTGCCTTATGTATTGAGGTGCTCCTATGTTGGGTGCATATATATTTATAATTGTTTTATCTTCTTCTTGGATTGATCCCTTGATCATTATGTAGTGTTCTTCCTTGTCTCTTGTAACATTGTTTATTTTAAAGTCTATTTTATCTGATATGAGTATTGCTACTCCAGCTTTCTTTTGTTTTCCGTTTGCATGGAATGTCTTTTTCCATCCCCTCACTTACAATATGAATGTTTCCCTAGGTCTGAAGTGGGTCTCTTCTAGACAGCTTATATATGGATCTTGTTTTTCTGTCCATTCAGCAATCCTGTGTCTTTTGGTTGGAGCATTTAATCCATTCACGTTTAGGGTAATTATCGATATGTATGTTCCTATTACCATTTTCTTAATTGTTTTGGGTTTGTTTTTGTAGGCCCTTTTCTTCTCTTGTGTTTCCCAATTAGAGAATTTCCTTTAGCATTTGTTGTAGAGCTGGTTTGGTGGTGCTGAATTCTCTTAGCTTTTGATTGTCTGTAAAGCTTTTGATTTCTCCATCGAATCCGAATGAGATCCTTGCTGGGTAGAGTAATCTTTGTTGTAGTTTCTTCCCTTTCATCACTTTAAATATATCATGCCACTCCCTTCTGGCTTGTAGAGTTTCTGCTGAGAAATCAGCTGTTAACCTTATGGGAGTTTCCTTGTATGTTATTTGTCATTTTTCCCTTGCTGCTTTTAATAATTTTTATTTATCTTTAATTTTTGCCAGTTTGATTACTATGTGTCTCAGCGTGTTTCTCCTTGGGTTTATACTGTATGAGACTCTCTGTGCTTCCTGGACTTGATTGACTATTTCCTTTCCCATATCAGGGAAACTTTCAACTATAATCCCTTCTAATATTTTCTCAGTCCCTTTCTTTTTCTCTACTCTTCTGGGACCCCTATAATGCAAATGTTGATGTGTTTATGTTGTCCCAGAGGTCTCTGAGACTGTCCTCAATTCTTATCATTCTTATTCCTTTATTCTGCTCTGTGGTAGTTATTTCCACTATTTTATCTTTCAGGTCACTTATCTGTTCTTCTGCCTCAGTTAGTCTGCTATTGATTCCTTCTAGAGAATTTTTAATTTCATTTATTGTGTTGTTCATCATTGTTTGTTTGCTCTTTAGTTCTTCTAGGTCCTTGTTAAATCTTTCTTGTATTTTCTCCATTCTATTTCCAAGATTTTGGATCATCTCTACTATCTTTACTCTGAATTCTTTTTCAGGTAGACTGCCTCTTTCCTCTTCATTTGTTTGGTCCGGTGGAATCTTTTTTTTACTTTGCTCCTTCATCTGCTGGGTATTTCTCTGTCTTCTCATTTTGCTTAACTTACTGTCTTTGGGGTCTCCTTTTCACAGCCTGCATATTCATATTTCCCATTGTTTTTGGTGTCTACCCCCAGTGGGTCAGGTTAGTTAAGTGGGTTGTGTAGGCTTCCTGGTGGAGGGGACTGGTGCCTGTGTTCTGGTTAATAAGGCTGGATCTTGTCTTTCTGGTGGTCAGGACCATGTCCGGTGGTGTATTTTGGGGGTGTCTGTGAACTCATTATAATTTTAGTCAGCCTCTCTGCTAATGGTTGGGGTTGTGTTCCTGTCCTTCTAGTTGTTTGGCATGGGGTGTCCAGCAGTGGAGCTTGCTCATCTTTGAGTGGAGCTGGGTCTTAGCATTGAGACGGAGATCTCTGGGAGAGCTCTTGTCGACTGATATTACATGGGGCCGGGAGGTTTCTTGTTGTCCAGTGTCCTGAACACAGCTCTCCCACCTCAAAGCCACATGTCTGACACCCAGCTGGAGCACCAAGACCCTGTCAGCCACACGGCCAAGAATGTGGGAAGTTTCTTGCCTTTTGGGAAGTCTGAGGTCTTCTGCCAGCGTTCAGTAGGTGTTCTGTACGAGTTGTTCCACATATAGATGTCTTTTTCATGTATTTGTGGAGAGGAAGGTGATCTCCATGTCTTATTCTTCTGCCATCTTGAAGGTTCTCCTCCCTGCCCCTTATCTTTTGTTGCTGTACTTAATGAGTTCTTTCAGATACAGGTCCCTGCAGTATTACAGGCTGAAATGACAGTAACTTAAACACGTTAAAAGCTATTTCTTTCTTACATAATAACAAAATATGATGATTACGGGGCTGACATCACAACCCCATGGTGTTGGAAAACTCTCTCCCTCCCACCGCTCTCAATATGCAGCTTTCATCTCATGACCTAAGATGGGTTCCCTGCTCCCACCATCAAGTCCACATTCCAGCCAGAGGGAAAGAGCCAGGAGAAGTGACAGTTGTGCACGTTCTCTTTTAAGAAGTTGCACACATCTTTTAGCTTATGTTCCACTGACAGAAGTACAGGCTTATGGCTGCATCTTACTACAAGGAGAGATGAAGGAAAGTAGGTATTCACTGGCATCCTTTTGCCCAACTACAATTTGAGGATTCTATTTCTAAAGAAGGAGAGAATGGACACTGCGAATAAAAAGTTGTCTCTGCCCCACTCTTATTTACATATTTCAAAACCTAACTTATGTTCTGGAGTTGGACAGAGCAATGTTCAAATCCCAGCTCTGCATCTCACTGGTTGTGTGATCTTAGGCAAACAGTTTAACCTTTTTAGTCTCATTGGCAAATGTAAAAAATTCCTTGTCTTTACATCCCATTTCACACATGTAGCAATCAGGTCCATGCAGTCAGATGTGCCCTTGTTTCCTATGTCATGTTTGTCTCTCTAAGAATAGAAACCATGTCATATTTTTGTTCTAGAGATTTTCCCTACATTGCCCACCCCACGTATAATGAAATAATTGGTCAAATGATTTCATAATCAAGGTCAATGTAGAACAAACTTAAGCTGGGATCAAAAGACAAGAGTATCATCATCCACATTATAGGTTCTCCATATTATACTGAGACACATGCTGATATCATGATATAAATGGGAGCATAAGTAAGAGCAATGTTGTATACATAGCAGGGTTTTATAGATATTAACACTTTCAAGAGGACTTGTCCATCTCTTTCAAGAGATTTAAAAAATGTTGGCAACAATGATCTTTTTTTCTTTTAAACAACGATCCTTGATTTACTTAATCTGAGTTTAATACAGTTAGTATGTATAACAGTGGGGATCCAATTAATATATCTGGGCCTCTGTTTTATAATCTACAAAATCAGGTATAGTGATTCCGAATACATTGGGTTATTGTGAGGATTCAATGAGATAATGCACATAAATCACTTTGTGCAGTGCCCTGACAACAGTAAGGACTTAATAATATTGAGCAATTATTGCTGCTGGTAGTGGTCTTCATGCATTGCTCTCATGAGTGATACTGCTTTAGTAGAGTGGCTCAGGTGTGAGATTCCAACATACTAGCAAATTGTCCAGGATCAAATCAAATTGAACATATAACAGGGAAAAGAGTACATTATAAAATTAAACAGTTGTAACAACTATATGCTCATTTGGAGAGCTTAAATATGACCACTCAAGTCCCTCATGATTGATAGAGACGAGTAAACAAGGAGTCAGTCAGCTGGGGGAAGCAAACTGTGCCTTGAATGGCAACACAATTGTGAAGGACCGACTGTTCCATCCTAGCAGCACAGCTCCATACATGGGCTGTGATGGTTGTTCCCACTCCAGTGGGATGACTACACTGGGCAATCTGGAGTCCTGCTCAGTGAGGTAACCCACTATCTCTGGTTTCCTAGTCGAGAAATGCACTGTGACCCTATGCTGGCAGATTCTTCCAAACAGCACAACAACTTGCTCTCTCTTATAGTGGGCTTCTCAGTGAATCCTACTTGATCTGCCTGTCTGGGTAACAGAGGTTCCTTTTGTCATTAGTTAAGACTTAATTCCTGCTCCTGAGGAACTTGTGGATGGTGAGAGAGTTAACCAGATAATCAAGCATTATGATACAGTGTTATAATAGAGGTAGGGACTTGCTGTCGAAGAAGAGTGTCAGAGGTGTTGTTTAAAAGAGTATCACAGGACTTCCTTGGTGGCACAGTGGTTAAGAATCCACCTGCCAATGCAGGGGATACGGGTTTGATCCCTGGTCTGGGAAGATCCCTTAGTTGCCGTGAAGCAACTGAGCCTGTGCTCTAGAGCCTGCGAGCCACAACTCCTGAAGCCCATACGCCTAGGGCCCGTGCACCGCAACAAGAGAAACCACCGCAATAAGAAGCACATGCACCACAACAAAGACCCAATGCAGCCAGAAATAAATAAATTTAATTTAATTTAAAAAAAGAGTATCACAGAGGTGAGGTGCCCCACATTTTCTCCAGGAGAACTTAGCTGCAGAGGGAGATGATTGAAGCCACTGATTAAATTGACACTGGAAAACAAGCAAACCTACCACCCCATCCCACCCGCCCAAAAAATTAGAAGTTAGCTTGGAGGTCACTAGGAAGACATTTTACCAATTGAATTGATATTTCATCTATAAATATCAATAAATTTACTTCAGAAACACTTAAGTTCTGCGATTTCAGTCTTGCTTTATCTTTTAGGGAAAAGCTTTAAATTATTAAATTATGTATCATTGAAAATATGTATATTTGCTGGGTATTGTAATGATTGTGCTTCATAACTTAACTTTTTAAAGACCATGTTTGTTTATTCCTGCTTTTTTTTAAATGTTTACGTATCTATTTTCTTATTAGTCATCCATTTTGTACACGTCAGTGTATACATGTCAGTCCCAATCTCCCAGTTCATCACACCACCACCAGCACCCCCCGCCGCTTTCCCCTCTTGGTGTCCGTACGTTTTTCTTCTACTTCTGTGTCTCAGTTTCTGATCTGCAAACTGGTTCATCTGTACCGTTTTCTAGGTTCCACATATATGTGTTAATATACGATATTTGTTTTTCTCTTTCTGACTTACTTCACTCTGTATGACAGTCTCTACATGCATTCACGTAGAGACCAATTTCGTTCCTTTTTAGGCTATTCCATTGTATATATGTACCACATCTTCTTTATCCATTCATCTGTCAAAGGGCATTTAGGTTGCTTCCATGACCTGGCTACTGTAAATAGTGCTGCAGTGAGCATTGGGGTGCATGTGCCTTTTTAAATTATGGTTTTCTCTGGGTAAAGGCCCAGTAGTGGGATTGCTGGGTCATATGGTAATTCTACTTTTAGTTCTTTAAGAAACCTCCATACTGTTCTCGATAGTAGCTGTATCAATTTATATTGCCACCAACAGTGCAAAAGGGTTCCCTTTTCTCCACATCCTCTCCAGCATTTGTTGTTTGTAGATTTTCTGATGATGCCCATTCTAACTGGTGTGAGGTGATACCTCATTGTAGTTTTGATTTGCATTTCTCTAATAATTAGTGATATTGAGCAGCTTTTCATGTGCTTCCTAGCCATCTGTATGTCTCCTTTGGAGAAATGTCTATTAAGGTATTCCACCCATATTTAGTTTGGGTTGTTTTTTTTTTAATATTGAGTTTCATGAGCTGTTTATATAATTTAGAGATCAATCCTTTGTCTGATGATTCATTTGCAAATATTTTCTGCCATTCTGGGGGCTATCTTTTCGTCTTGTTAATGGTTTCCTTTGCTGTGCAAAAGCTTTTAACTTTCATTAGGTCCCATTTGTATATTTTTGTTGTTATTTCCATTATTCTAGGAGGTGGGTAAAAAAACATCTTGCTGTGATTTATGTCCAATAGTGTTCTTCCTATGTTTTTCTCTAAGTTTTATAGTACCCGGTCTTATATTTAGGTCTCTAATCCATTTTGAGTTTATTTTTCTGTATCGTGTTAGGGAGTGTTCTAATTTCATTCTTTTACATATAGCTGTCCAGTTTTCCAAGTACCACTCATTGAAGAGACTGTCTTTTCTCCATTGTATATTCTTGCCTCCTTTGTCATAGATTAGTTGACCATAGGTGCATGAGTTTATCTCTGGGCTTTCTATCCTGTTCCATTGATCGATATTTCTGTTTTTGTGCCAGTACCATATTGTCTTGATGACTGTAGCTGTGTAATATAGTCTGAAGTCATGGGGTCTGATTCCTCCAGCTCCGTTTTTTTCCTTCAAGACTGCTTTGGCTATTCAGGGTCCTTTCTGTCTCCATACAGATTTTAAGATGATTTGTTCTAGTTGTGTAAAAAATACCGTTGGTAATTTCACAGGGATTGCATTGAACCTGTAGATTCCTTTGGGTAGTATAGTCATTTTCACAATATTGATACTTCCAATCCAAGAACATGATATATCTCTCCATCTGTTGGTATCATCTTTAATTTCTTTGATCAGTGTCTTATAGTTCTCTGCATACAGGTCTTTTTTCTCCTTAACTAGGTTTATTCCTAGGTATTTTATTCTTTTTGTTGCAATGGTAAATGGGAGTGTTGCCTTAATTTCTCTTTCAGATTTTTCAACATTAGTATATAGGAATGCAAGAGATTTCTGTACACAAATTTTGTATCCTGCAAGTTTACCAAATTCATTGATTAGCTCTAGTAGTTTTCTGGTGTCATCTTTAGGATTCTCTATGTATAGTATCATGTCATCTGCAAACAGTGACAGTTTTACTTCTTTTCTGATTTGGAGTTCTTTTATTTCTTTTTCTTCTCTGATTGCTGTGGCTAAAACTTCCAAAACTATGTTGAATAATAGTGGTGAGAGTGGGCAAACTTGTCTTGTTCCTGATCTTAGAGGAAATGCTTTCAGTTTTTCACCGTTGAGAATGATGTTTGCTGTGAGTTTGTCATATATGGCCTTTATTATGTTGAAGTAGGTTCCCTCTATGCCCACTTCCTGGAGATTTTTTATCATAACTAGGTGTTGAATTTTGTCAAAAGCTTTTTCTGCATCTATTGAGATGATCATATAGTTTTTATTCTTTAATTTTTTAATATGGTGTATCACATTGATTGATTTGCATATACTGAAGAATCCTTGCATCTCTGGGATAAATCCCACTTGATCATGGTAGGATCATTATCCATTTAATGTATTGTTGGATTCTGTTTGCTAGTATTTTGTTGAGAATTTTTGCACCTATATTCATCAGTGATATTGGTCTGTAATTTTGTTTTTTTGTAGTATCTTTGTCTGGTTTTGGTAGCAGGGTGACTGTGGCCTCATAGAATGAGTTTGGGAGTGTTCCTTCCTCTGCAATTTTTTGAATAGTTTGAGAAGGATGGGTGTTAGCTCTTCTCTAAATCTTTGATAGAATTCACCTGTGAAGCCATCTGGTCCTGAACTTTTGTTTGTTGGAAGATTGTTAATCACAGTTTCAATTTCATTACTTGTGATTGGTCTGTTCATATTTTCTATTTCTTCCTGGTTCAGTCTTGGAAGGTTATACCTTTCTAAGAATTTGTCCATTTCTTCCAGATTGTCCTTTTTATTGGCATAGAGTTGCTTGTAGTAGTCTCTTAGGATGCTTTGTATTTCTGCAGTGTCTGTTGTAACTTCTCCTTTTTCATTTCTAATTTTATTGAATTGAGTCCTCTCCCTCATTTTCTTAATGAGTCTGACTATTGTTTTATCCATTTTGTTTATCTTCTCAAAAAACCAGCTTTTAGTTTTATTGATCTCTGCTATTGTTTTCTTTGTTTCTATTTCATTTATTTCTGCTCTGATCTTTATGATTTCTTTCCTTCTGCTAACTTTGGGTTTTCGTTGTTCTTCTTTCTCTACTTCCTTTAGGTTTAAGGTTAGATTGTTTATTTGAGATTTTTCTTGTTTCTTGAGGTAGGCTTTTATAGCTATAAACTTCTCTCTTAGAACTGCTTTTGCTGCATCCCATAGGTTTTGTATTGTCATGTTTTCTTTGTCATTTGTCTCTAGGTATTTTTTGATTTCCTCTTTGATTTCTTCAGTGATCTCTTGGTTATTTGGTAACATATTGTTTAGCCTCCATGTGTTTGTGTTTTTTACATTTTTTCCCAGTAATTGATTTCTAATCTCATAGCATTGTGGTCAGAAAAGATGCTTGATATGATTTCAGTTTTCTTAAATTCACTGAGGCTTGATTTGTGACCCAAGATGTGATCTATCCTGGAGAATGTTCTGTGCACACTTGAGAAGAAAGTGTAATCCGCTGTTTTTGGATGGAATGCTCTGTAAATATCAATTAAATCTATTTTTTCTATTGTGTCATTTAAAGCCTGTGTTTCTTTATTAATTTTCTGTTTGGATGATCTGTCCATTGGTGTAAGTGAGGTGTTAAAGTCCTCCACTATTATTGTTTTAATGTTGATGTCCTCTTTTAGAGCTGTTAGCAGTTGCCTTATGTATTGAGGTGCTCCCATGTTGGGTGCATATATATTTATAATTGTTGTATCTTCTTCTTGGATTGATCCCTTGGTCATTATGTAGTGTCCTTCCTTGTCTCTTGTAACATTGTTTATTTTAAAGTCTATTTTATCTGATATGAGTATTGCTACTCCAGCCTTCTTTTGATTTCCATTTTCATGGAATATCCTTTTCCATCCCCTCACTTTCAGTCTGAATGTGTCCCAAGGTCTGAAGTGGGTCTCTTTTAGACAGCTTATATATGGGTCTTGTTTTTCTATCCATTCAGCAATCCTGTGTCTTTTGGTTAGAGCATTTAATCCATTCACGTTTAGGGTAATTATTGATATGTATGTTTCTATTACCATTTTCTTAACTGTTTTGGGTTTGTTTTTGTAGGTCCGTTTCTTCTCTTGTGTTTCCCAGTTAGAGAAGTTCCTTTAGCATTTGTTGTAGAGCTGGTTTGGTGGTGCTGAATTCTCTTTGTGTTTGCTTGTCTGTAAAGCTTTTAATTTCTCCATCAAATCTGAATGTGATCCTTGCTGCCTAGAGTAATCTTGATTATAGGTTCTTCCCTTTCATCATTTTAAGTATATCATGCCACTCCCTTCTGGCTTGTAGAGTCTCTGCTGAGAAATCAGCTGTTAACCTTATGGGAGTTCCGTTGTATGTTACTTGTCATTTTTCCCTTGCTGCTTTCCATAATTTTTATTTGTCATTAATTTTTCCCATGTTGATTACTATGTGTCTCAGCATTTTTCTACTTGAGTTTATCCTGTATGGGACTGTCTGCACTTCCTGGACTTGGGTGGCTATTTCCTTTTCCATGTTAGGGATGTTTTCGACTATAATTTCTTCTAATATTTTCTCAGTCCCTTTCTTTTTCTCTACTTCTTCTGGGACCCCTATAATGCGAATGTTATTGCTTTTAATGTTGTCCCAGAGGTCTTAGACTGTCTTCATTTCTTTTCATTCTTTTTTCTTTATTCTGTTCCACAGCAATTAATTCTAGCATTCTTTCTTTCAGGTCACTTATCCATTCTTCTGCCTCAATTATTCTGCAGTTGACTCCTTCTAGTTTATTTTTCATTTCAATTATTGTGTTGTCCATCTCTGTTTTTTTGTTCTTAATTCTTCTATATCCTTGTTAAACATTTCTTGCATTTTCTCAATCTTTTCCTCCATTCTTTTTCTGAGGTCCTGGATCATCTTCACTATCATTATTCTGAATTTTTTTTTCTGGAAGATTGCGTATCTCTGTTTCACTTAGTTGTCTTTCTGGGGTTTTATCTTGTTCCTTCATCTGGTACATAGCCCTCTGCCTGTTCGTGTTCTCTGTCTTTCTGTGAATGTGGTTTTTGTTCCACAGGCTGCAGGATTGTAGTTCTTCTTGTTCTGCTCTCTGCCCTCTGGTGGATGAGGCTATCTAAGAAGCTTGTAGAAGTTTCCTGATGGGAGGGACTTGTGGTGGGTAGATTTGGCTGTTGCTCTGGTGGGCAGAGCTCAGTAACACTTTAATCCACTTGACTGCTGATGGGTGGGGCTGGGTTCCCTCCCTGTTGGTTGTTTGGCCTGAGGCGACCCAACACTGGAGCCTACCTGGGCTCTTTGGTGGGATAATGGCGGACTCTGGGAGGGTTCACGCCAAGGTGTACTTCCCAGAACTTCTGTTGCCAGTGTCCTTGTCCCTTGGTGAGCCACGGCTGCCCCCTGCCTCTGTAGGAGACCCTCCAACACTAGCAGGTAGGTCTGTTTCAGTCTCCTATGGTGTCACTGCTCCTTCCCTTGGGTCCCGATGCTCACACTACTTTGCGTGTGCCCTCCAAGAGTGGAATCTGTTTCCCCAAGTCCTGCCAAAGTCCTGCAGTCAAATCCCACTAGGCTTCAAAGTCTGATTCTCTAAGAATTCCTCCTCCCGTTGCCAGACCCCCAGGTTGGGAAGCCTGACATGGGGCTCAGAACCTTCACTCCAGTGGGTGGACTTCTGTGATATAAGTGTTCTCCAGTCTGTGAGTCACCCACCCAGCAGTTATGGGATTTGATTTTATTGTGATTGCACCCCTCCTACCATCTCATTGTGGCTTCTCCTTTGTCGTTGGATGTGGGATATCTTTTTTGGTGAGTTCCAGTGTCTTCCTGTCAATGATTGTTTAGCAGTTAGTTGTGATTCCAGTGCTCTCGCAAGAGGGAGTGCATGCATATCCTTCTACTCCGCCATCTTGAACCAATCTCTGTTTATTCCTGCTTTATTTTTCCTGGGCTGGTCTTAGAAAGCATCACAGTTTTATAGGGATTTAGTGATGTTACTTAATCATGTGGTTTTGTAAATTAGTAGTTTTTATGAAAACAAGGAAAATGCTTTGAACCATCTTGGTCATTGTGGATGTTTTGTTTATAAGCAGCACAAAGTTTTTTTATTTGAATTTTATTTATGGCTCATTAAGCCATACTTTCAGGTTCAAGAAAGTTCTGAGAAATAAACTTAATGAGGAAATAGAGAAAATGATTTTTAAAGCACTTACTTCAGGTCATCTGCTTCCTATTCTGCAATCCATTAGTGTGTAAATGGATTTAGATTTTATAAAGTAATTTTAAAAATGGGGCATTAGAGATTATGTCCCTCTTAGTCCTTCATTTTACAAGTATCTCAGCAATTCAAAGTCAATCCAGGCACAGGCAGGAGCTTAGCCACCAAGATCACTGCCTCTCTGTATTAGGGAGGACAGAAAAGTAAAATGAACTCATTGGCTTTTATTTTAGAGCTTCTGAAAGTAATAAGAAGGGCAGGACTTTGACAAGTTCATTCAAGGGTAAACTACTCCTAGAAAATCTTATTAAGGCAAGTTTTGGAGGATGATTATTCACACACATAAAAAAAACTATTAGAACTTCTGTTCAGTAAATCTTTGGCCTTTGGAGGGTTAGCATTTGTGTTTTTGACCGTGTAGGCTCATAACATGATCTAAGGCAGGAATTGGGGTCTATTCAGTATGGCTATATTTTTTTCTCCTTATCTTTGAATACACAATAAGTCTTCTAAGGATATTATTCATGGAATTTTAAACACCAAAGAAAATCCATCTTTAATGTTAAGAAAGAAAATGAAGAGAGACTAAAGAGATCTAAAAACATGGTTCTTCTCAGCTTTAAAATAATTTTAAAATTATTTTATTCTGTATTTCAGTATTCATCAGAAGCCAAATGGTGTTTCTAACATTTTTAGCTATGGGGGAAATAATATGCCATAGAGTTATTGTGAATTTGCCAAGATCTGGGTTTGTTTTTGTTTTTTTTCCTTTTAATGTAAGCATTCACTATGTTTATAATAGTAATAAGATTTTTTTTGCTTGTTTTTCACACAATTAAAAAATAATGACTGTTGGGCTTCCCTGGTGGTGCAGTGGTTAAGAGTGTGCCTGCCAATGCAGGGGACACGGGTTCATGCCCCGGTCTGGGAGGATCCCACATGCCGCGGAGCGGCTGGGCCCGTGAGCCATGGCCGCTGAGCCTGCACATCCAGAGCCTGTGCCCCGCAATGGGAGAGGCCACAACAGTGAGAGGCCCACATACCGCAAAAAAAAATAATAATGACTGTTTAGTAGTGACAGATCTATATAAGGATAGATCTGTAAAGCATTATTTATAGAATATCATCTTACTGAAGTTGTTGCCCCGATAGACATAAAACATAAGTATTTTGTTGTTGATTTTCTTTTGCCATTGTTCCTAATTTAAAAAAAATCTTTTAACTAAAACTAGAACCACAATTAACCAGAATATGATCCACTCTGCTTTTAGTTGAAAGGATAAATGACCAAAAAAGGTGAATAGGCAACATGTGCAAAAACTGAAGTAAATTTCTCAAATATACCATTACAAGGACATACTTAATCTGCTATAACTTCTATGCCCAAATCTTTAAAAGTAAGGTTAAATTCACAAAAGAATTACTTTTAGTCACTGTAACATCTTGATTATCAATAAAATATTAGGGAATATTCAGTATACTTAATTTAGAAAGGCAAGCTATAAACCAATATATTTTAGACAAAATTTTAATTCGAGCTTAGTATAGAGTTTTGTCATATAATGTTTTATCAAATATAACATTAGCCAGTATAAAACTCAATATGGGAAGATAGCTTTTCTTGATCATCGAGTTTTTTTGTATAGTTTGTCATCACTATAGAAATAATCTAGAAAGATAACTCATCTTCAAAAGGAAAATTATTATCTTTATTGTAATTCATGTAAAAAAATCTCTTTTTGAAATTACAATTTTGAGAACTGATATACCTAGGAAAAATGTATTTTTTCTGAGATTTAATACTTAATTCTCAATGGGTGAGTTTCTAAACTTTATTTTGGTCATAAAAATGTGTCTATTCAAAGAGAAACAGAAGAAATAAATTAATAAATAAATTAATGGAACATTTACTGTCATAACTCACGTGGATTCAAAAAGCATGTTGGATTTTCAGTAGAGAGTAGAAAAGGACAGTGACCCATGGGCTAAATCAGGAACCAAGCCTGGGTCCAGGTTGGCATTGACATCCCAAAGTGGTAGGGGTAAAAGCAAAGAGGGTTTCAGAAGAAAGTATCTCTAAGAAAGCATGGCATTTGTAGTCACATAGGCCATGCTTGTTCGTTTGTGTTTTCAATGTAAAAATTCTTTATTGGTAAGCAGACACTTAAAACTTTTTGATTACATTCATCATGCAAATCAATTGACTTCATATATGGTTGTCTAACTGCTCATTATAACAATTTTTTTTGAGATGATGATAAATATTAAAAGTTACAGTGACTACAGTAGTAAAAAGAATTCGGGAAAATGACTCTAAAAGAAGCAAAACACTGTGTAGCACTATGTTTCAACAGATTGTCCTCTCTCAGAATCAAGATCCTATTATCTGCCTTCATCATCATTATAATTTGTTGAATGTTTACCGTGTACCATGGATTGTGCCTATGGATTGTATGAATTTAATAGTCACAACTTTATGAGACAAGTACTATTATCGTCTTTATCTTATAGATGACAGAAAACAAACCAAAAAGACAAGGAAGCACCATTAGTAAGAGGAGCAAGCAAAGGTCACACAGCTTGGCAAGGTCCCCCTACTGCAGTGATTCCTCCCAGGACTGAGGCTAGATGGAGATTCACAGGTCTCTGGGGGCAGGTGGAGCATTGAGGTAGCAGACGCTAAAGTACTAATTCCTCACTCTTGCTGTAGGAGGCTGAGGAGTGGGCCCACCAGAGATGGTGGGTGGAAGGGAATTCATCAGGAATAGCCTTGGCACTGCATGTGGTAGAGGGACTAACTGAAGGTTTCCAGTGCGGCAGCCTGTAGGGGAAGAGACCACAGGCACTGATGCTTGTAGTAGCCAAAACAGTCAACATTTTAAGAAAATGAAGTTTCCTATGAAGATACCTATGATAGTCATAAAGTTTCTAAGTGCATTGACAGAGTAATGAATGCTGGGTTTCATAACAATAAACATAAGTTAGTTCGTGAATCTGATTTTTCCCCTAAGAGTTGTTAAATTGAAAAAAAATTTTAAGATCTTCTTACTTCTTTATGTTCCTTTGTTTTTACTGCAGCAGGTATCCTTGATCAAAAATTAATTAGTTACAATATAAATCTGTGAGTTTCGATAATTGCAAATATCAGGCAGTATACAAGTCTCTTTTTCTTGGACTCAATTCAGATATGCTTTTAATTTCACGTAAAAGTTTTCCAGCCAGGCATTTGAGGACAAATGCTATTTGGCAGGCATCAACACATCATATCAAGCCTCTTTCGAGTCCTTTGTGGGAGCTTTGGTGCTTTAGTATTGTATCGCATTTGGACCTGTTAACACCTGTGATAATTTCTCATCCATTTCAAATTATGCCCACTGAAATCTGGCATGTCACCTACCAGCCTGAGTTATGATTGAGTTTTAAAGGAGTTCAGGCTTTTTGAAATCCTTTGCCGAATAAAAATTATACATTTGTAACATTCGGACCTGCAATTCTTTGAACTAAACCTCATAGCGGTGACTTGTAAGAATCACTATGTGATGTAGTCCTCTCTTTACCAGAAGTTTCCTTTTCGTAGCTCCCTGAGAACTCTTAGGCCACCCACTACCCAAGCATGCCACAAGCCAAAAATCTTCCTTTGGTCATTCACGAGCAATTCTATGAAAAAGCAACCAGAGCAGAAGAGAAAAGATTTCAGTTATTATACTTAAGTCAGATCTATTCTTGTATCCACCAAATATTGTATATTATACCTCTGCATTATATTACTTTTTCTGAGAAATGTTCTACTCAATGAACCAATATTCTTCAATCTTCAATTTCCAGGAGAATGTGATTAAAATAATGTGCATATATGTTGAAGGGCAAAGGAAGGTATTGCATAATATAGATGAAATTGCCTTTGGTTTGTTTTACATTCTATTCATTTTTAATGAGCAAATTCCCATTTACAGGAATTAAATGTTCCAGATACTGATTTCAGAGGGATAATATATAATATGAAAATAAAATTTGGTAGCCTTATGTGATGATGTGTAATTCAGTATAGCTAGAACCCTAGAAAGTGAAAAATGATGCTATTCCTGTCAAAATATTTCAGAAAATCAAATTAATTCCCTGAAGTACATTATAATAAAATTGAAACAATGTTACATGATTTATAGTCATTTAAATCTGGTTTTTAAAGACGATTTTCATGTCAAAAACAAAGAGATTGGGCTTCCCTGGTGGCGCAGTGGTTCAGAGTCTGCCTGCCAAGGCAGGGGACACGGGTTCAAGCCCTGGTCTGGGAAGATCCCACATGCCACAAAGCAACTAAGCCCATGGGCCACAACTACTGAGCCTGCGCTCTAGAGCCCGCGAGCTACAGCTACTGAGCCCACGAGCCACAACTACTGAAGCCCACGTGCCTAGAGCCAGTGCTCCACAACAAAAGAAGCCACCACAGTGAGAAGCCCACGCACTGCAATGAAGAGTAGCCCCTGCTCACCATAACTAAAGAAAGCCCGCTCACAACAAAGACCCAACTCAGCCAAAAATAATAAATAAATAAATAAATTAATTAATTAATTAAAAAAAAACAAACAGGGCTTCCCTGGTGGCGCAGTGGTTGAGAGTCCGCCTGCCGATGCAGGGGACACGGGTTCGTGCCCCGGTCCGGGAAGGCCCCACATGACACGGAGCGGCTGGGCCCGTGAGCCATGGCCGCTGAGCCTGCGCGTCCGGCGCCTGTGCTCCGCAACGGGAGAGGCCGCAACAGTGAGAGGCCCACGTACCGCAAAAAAAACAAAAAACAAAGTCATCCTTAACCCCCTGTTACTCAACCATGTATGACATCTGAAAAATTTACAGATGAAGCGTTATAAAGCAGATGTGCCCCCAGGTTTGCTCCTGCTTCGCTCCTGTGGATGTGGAATACTCGAATTATGTAAGTGGATCTGGATTGGATCCCAGTCACTCATAGGTTTTCTCACAAAGTAAAATACTATACTTCTATCCATTTTTAGAGAGTAAAGATTCACCTGGTAAGATTTCTACTAATCCTTTCAGAGTATCAGAGGGACAATTAATTAGTGGAGAAGCACTAGAAAGGAAAGATTTATTGGGGGCCTTTACCAGCCAGGCATTGTTCTAAGTGCTTTCACATGCCCTCTTATTTCACCCTCACAGGACCCAATGAGCTAAGTGTCATTTTTATCTGCACTTTGCAAGAAGGGAAAATGAAGCTCAGTAAGGCTTTAGTTACTTGCCAGAGGTTGTACAACATCGTAATGGAGAAGCCAAGTTTCAAATTCAGAAATCAAAGGGCCTGCTCTAACCTCTGGACCACTCTCCTTAATGTAAAATGCCCAGAAAGGATGCAAATGGCTAGAATGAGGGGACCGACTTCTGTGAATGGTCATGAACTTGATTTCTGAAACCTTGACACATCCTAAAGTGACCCAGGAGGAGCCTCGTCCTGGGATATTTATATTTTGTAATATTTTCTCTTCTAGAGTTGGTCCTGAAGGTTGAGATTGTGTTAAGGTAAAAACACGACTGTTTGAGTGATGCAAATAGAAGCTTTTGCTGTTAGAATAGATGACATATGTTGCCTGGCTACAATTCATTTTACGATGACACAAAATGATGCTACCAGAGACCACGGTGCTTTCATAAGAAAACAGAAACTCTTGGTCACTTTTCCTCTAAATGACTTCCTGTATGGGAAGCTGATCTCAATCTGGAGTGCTTAGAAATGGTTGCCAGAATGTATCATTTTAGAGGAAGAGATATTTATAAATCAAGGACTAAAGATAAACTCAGTTGGAACTAGAGCAAAACAAAATTAAAACTCCGACTGAACTCTAAAATACTCTTGTCCCCTCAAAAGCACCCACACTTCTTTCTCTCCTCTAAGAAGCTTATAAATCATGGAAATATGAAATTTCTTTCTATCCTGCCAACTATGACAGCCTGTCAAAATATTCGAGGTATAATGATATGGTTTTTATTTTTAACAACTTTTTGTCATAAAAAATAATACTTGCTTACTAAATAATGATCTAATGGTATGATAGTATATGAAGCATACAGTGAAAATGAGATATCAATACCTCTCCCCAGAGGCAACCTAGCCTTCCTAATCCCTTCTAAGCAGGTATAAACACAAACATTTACTTATATAAATAGTACATTCTATCTATCATTTATCTTACTTTCTAACCTACTTTTAAAAATAACAATATTTCATTAATATTAAGGAGTTGGCTTCTAAAAATTTTGAATGGTTTAGACTAAGCTGGAATTATTTTAGACAGATGCCATAGAGCTCCAAATGGGATGGCTCCAGAGAGACTGGGTACTAAATTAGTTGGTTGGTTTTTAACTAAATGAGTATCAAAGGCTTTAGGGAAAAGAGAAAAGGTAACAAAATTGATGCATTGGGCTTCCCTGGTGGCGTAGTGGTTAAGAATCCGCCTGCCAGTGCAGGGGACACGGGTTCGAGCCCTGGCCTAGGAAGATCCCACATGCCGCGGAGCAACTAAGCCAGTGCGCTGCAACTACTGAGCCTGCACTGTAGAGCCCACGAGCCACAACTACTAAGCCCATGTGCCACAACTACTGAAGCCGTGTGCCTGGAGTCCGTGCTCTGCAACAAGAGAAGCCACTGCAATGAGAAGCCCGCGCACCGCAACGAAGAGTAGCCCCCGCTCGCCACAACTAGGGAAAGCCGGCACGCAGCAACAAAGACCCAACACAGCCAAGAAAAACAAAACAAAACAAAAACACACACACACACACAAATTGATGCATTAAGACTAATTTTTCTATCACATCACATTTAGACTATCAAAAAGTTATTAAAGATCACAGTTAGTAAACTAGTTTCCAGATAACTAAATTTGCTGATGTATTTGCTATAAAAGAATGTGACTTTTAAAAAGTTCCCCAAAGATGGAAGTAAAAAAGAGAGGAGTCAAAGCATTGTCTTTCCAGGTATAGAAAGGTTTTTTTGCTTTTTTTTAAAGCATTGTTGTTATCACAACCAGAAAAGTGTGTGTGTGTGTGTGTGTGTGTGTGTGTGTGTGTGAGAGAGAGAGAGAGAGAGAGAGAGAGAGACAGACAGACAGACAGACAGAGAGGCAGACAGACAGAAACAGAGAGTGAGGAGAGAGAAAGATTGAGTCTGATGTAGGTATGGTAAATTAAATTGCTGGTCCTAATTCTTCACTCTCTCATAGTAGTGTTGTACATCCAAACTTTCTCCAGGGCCTCATAATGGGAAGAGTGGATCTCCCACCCTTTGACTCTTGGCTTGGCTATGTGACTTGCTTTGGCCAATGGGATGTTAGCCTATGTGATTTGAGCAAAGCCTTGAAATGTGCTTGCAAGACTAGGTTTTCTCTCCTGAGCTTCTACCATCTCTATGAGAACATGTCTAAAATACATAGAGCAGACCTGAACCTATCCTGTAGCCTGGAGGCACACTCAGCTGTACTCAGCCTAGATAAATTGAACCTACCCAACCTGTACTTGTTTATGTTGTGAGCCACTGAGTTTTTTGGGGATGATTTGTTACACAGCATTGTTATTGCAATTACTGACTTATTGGTAGTTGTAACTGACCCAAAATAAAAACTTGTCTCAGCTTTAAACCCTGAAGAACTCTTCTTTTGGACTCTGCTATTTATCATGTTTGAAAAATTGGGAGAAAGGTGATTCAGGCCTGAGGCAGACTTTGTCAATATCAAAGCAAGATTTGGGGAGCCTTAGGACAGGAATCAAGATGCTCTTTCTAGTAAAAGCATCCATGAGATCCATGAATACAAGATAATTGGCATAGTTATGTCTTTGTTTTCTCACAAAATAAAACTGTTCAAGATAAAGCCAGAGTCCAGTTGAACTCCTCATGCCTTGAAATCTAGTGGTACAACTAGAATTATATCCATATATAAAAGCCTTATATTCTCCCAATCTCATGGAGCTCTGATTGCTTTATACCTCCTTCCTTGGCTGTGAAGGAGCTTTCAGAAACTGAGGACCCAGAAGTCACACTAAGATTTCATCATTTAGAGTCATACTCTCCGATATGGTAGCTACTTACCACATGTGGTTATTTACTTTTAAATTCAATGAAATTACCTTAAAAATTCAGTTACTCAGGGCTTCCCTGGTGGCGCGGTGGTTAAGATTCTGCCTGTCAATGCAGGGGACACAGATTCGATCCCTGGTCCAGGAAGATCCCACATGCCACAGAGCAACTAACCCCATGCGCCACAGCTACTGAGCCTGTGCTCTGGAGCCCATGAGCCACAACTACTGAGCCTGTGGCCCACAACTGCTGAGCCCGTGGGCCACAGCTACTGAAGCCCATGTGCCTAGAGCCCGTGCTCCACAAGAGAAGCCACCACAATGAGAAGTCTGCGCACCACAACGAAGAGTAGCCCCCGCTCACCCAACTAGAGAAAGCCCGTGTGCAGCAACAAAGATCCAACACAGCCAAAAATAAATAAATGAAATAAATTTAAAAATAAATTTAAAAAAACTTCAATTAGTCACACTAGCTACATTCCAAGTGCCTAATAGCCAAACGTTGATAGTGGCTACCACATTGGACAACTCAGATATGGAGAGCATTCATCATTGAAAAAAGTTTCTATTGGACAGTATTGACTACAGGCAAGAGGACCCTTTCATTAGTCATCTCCTACAGTCAGGAGGCTCAAGCCATTTGGGATTGGGACCAAAATTGTATAGGCCCTTGTTTGAAAAAGAAAAAGCCCAAAAGAAGGGGACAGTTATGAATTATGGGATCTCCAAATGGAAGCTACTTTAATTGATAGAAAATTTAACGTATGTCATTTTACCTGTTTTATCATTCAACCAAGCCTATTCTTCTAGATAAGAAAGACAGAAATAAAGATATTGTGGCAAAGAAAGCAGAGGAGATCTTAATTCCTGTAATTGCCAATCAACTAAGACTACATGGGATTATGTACCTTGAGCAATTAAAATTTTCAAAGGCGATCTCAATTCTGTTATTGTGAGTCTGAACCTAATATACTCACTTTGGAGTTCAGTTAGATCTTAACTTGCTAGATTCCATTTGCGTAAGGGACTGAGGAGCTTTTTAAAGAAATAGTGTCCTGGGCTTCCCTGGTGGCGCAGTGGTTGGGAGTCCGCCTGCCGATGCAGGGGACACGGGTTCGTGCCCCGGTCTGGGAAGATCCCACATGTTGCGGAGCAGCTGGGCCCATGAGCCATGGCCGCTGAGCCTGCGCGTCCAGAGCCTGTGCTCCGCAATGGGAGAGGCCACAACAGTGAGAGGCCCATGTACCGAAAAAAAAAAAAAAAAAGAAGTAGTGTCCTATGTGGGTATTCCTTAACAGTGTAACACCAAAAGCAGAGGGAGCAAAAGCGGCCATTCCTCTTTTGTACAGCCTAACATATGCATTTGATTCCTAAGAGTGATAGTGCAGTGGGAAAAACAAAACCTTCCATTATCCAGAAGACACAGCTGTACTCAGAAACAGGAGTTGGAAGCAAGAGAAAAGAAATAAAACTGCATATATTAGGTGGTAAAAGCATGGCTTATTTTTAAACACACATGAGAAAACACACTGTGGGCTTCCAGAAATAATTTTGGAAGGTAGTGCACAAAGCGTGGAGATTTCACGTGTGAGGTTTGCAGATTGTATCTTTCAAAGATGGCTTCACCATCTCCATGCTCTACTAGAAATGTGCCACTTCCTCTCAAGAGGTGAATCTGTGTCCCCTCCCCTTGAGCCTGAGCAGGCCAGTAGAATATGGCAGAAGTAAAGTTACGTCACTTCCTAAGCTCGGTCATGAAGATATCATGCTCTTCTACCTTGTTCTTCTTTGTTTTCTTGGGCTGCTTGATCTTGCAGTCATCTTGCATCATGCTGTGAGGAAGCCCAGACAGCCTGTGGTGAGACACATGTGGTAAGGGAATGAGTTCCCAAGCCCACAGCCCCACCTGAGCTCCCAGCCAAGCTCCCAGCTAACAGCTAATACTTATTCAGCCATGGGAGTGAGCCATCTTTTTTTTTTTTTTTTTTTTTTTTTGCGGTACGCGGGCCTCTCACTGTTGTGGCCTCTCCTGCTGCGGAGCACGGGCTCCGGATGTGCAGGTCCAGCGGCCTTGGCTCACGGGCCCAGCCGCTCCGCGGCATGTGGGATCTTCCCGGACTGGGGCACGAACCCGTGTCCCCTGCATCAGCAGGCGGACTCTCAAGAGCCATCTTGAGAGTAGACTCCCCACCCCACAAAAGAAGCACCCAGTTTATGGTGTGTAGAACTGCCCTACTGAGTCCTGGCCAAACTGCAGGTTCACAAGCAAAATAAATGATTATCATTATTTAGATCACTACATTTTCAGGTGGTTTATTACGTGGCAATAGATAACTGATACAGATATATCTTTGCTGCCATAGCAAACTGTGTGGCTTAAAATAACACAAATCTGTTATCTTACCTTTTGGCAGGTTAGAACTTCAACATTGAGTCTCGTAGGCTAAAATCAAGATGTTGGCAGAGCTGATTTCTTTTCTGGAAGCCCCAGGGGAGAATCCATTTCCTTGCTTTTTCTAGCTTCTAGAGGCCACCTGCATCCCTTAGCTCACGTTTCCCTTCCTCCACCTTGGAAACCAGAAAAAGTGTGGAGTCCTTCTCTCATAGCATCACTCTGACCCTTGCTTCTGCCTCTCTCTCCCACTCTTAAGGATCCTTGTGATTACCCTGGGCCCACCCAGATAATCCAGGATAATTTTCCTATTTTAAAGTCAAAGTCAGCTGATTAACAACCTTAATTCCACCTGCAACTTGAAATCTCCTTTGTCATCTAACCCAGCATATCCACAGGTTCCAGGGTTTAGGATGTGGGCATCTTCGGGAGGCTATTACTCCGCTACCACAACAAGTATGGACATGAATCAATGAAATCTGAATTATAGTTTTAAAATAGTAGTTACATTGGTTAATGGCTTCTAGGTGTCAGCTGAGCACCCCATCCATTGAGATTTAAGTGCAGTTGATTCAAACATCATGTTTAGTGAAGGCTTCATATTCTTTCCAATCATACCAAGAACTCTGGTGGAGAAGAGAATGGCTTACATTGTTCGTAGTCACCTTTATTTTTCTACTCCCACATCTCCTGAATTTGTTAAGTTTGTGAATTTTCTCACCATCCCACACATGGTATCCCCGCTCTGTGCTATATCTCACTTAGATATAATATCCTTCCTTTCCTGGATTGCCACAAAAGAGCAAATCAAATCAAACCAAATATAATAAAAAATAAATCACATAGAAATATTTTACTCAAAGTGTGAGGAGATAGAAAGGGTGCATATCACAAGAGAACTTTAAAGTTATACTTCAGATGTTTTGGTCAAATGCCAGTTCTGCCAACTCAGGTCAACCTCCCCACAAGGCATAGCTCTCTCTTCTGGAGGAAAACAAAAGAACATGGAATCATCTTATTGCTTCATGCACAATAAGGCAACTCCTTCCAGCCTCTGACCCCAAGCTAGGTTCCAGGCCTTCCATTATATACACAAAGTTCATTGATGTGCCCCACTCTCATTTCTCCTTCCCTCATCGGTGTCTGGGAGAAAAAGAAAGAGAATGAGGGATCTATATCCAGAGTAATGTAAATAATATCACCACTTCTCTCTACCCCCATAGAAGGCAGCAAAGGTAACTCTTTGTTTCGCTTTAAAATGTATTTTCTCCTCCATTCAGTTATATGAACCTTAAAGACATATTTATGTAACACTGATATTTAGTAAATCCTATGAATTCAGGGATCTAGGGACCTCCGGATAAATGTTTTTCTGGGCTTTTTCCTCTTGACCCTCATACCCTTCTGTGACCTGGAGACCAAAAATCAGACAAAGCAGACCAAGCAAGGAGGCTGCTCGTCAACACAGCAAAGTCTGGTAATGTGTGTTTGAGAAACAAAAGGAGGCATTCTTGCCAGGAGCTGGCCTCAGCCCAGAGCAGCGTGGTGCTACCGGCAGGAAGGCTAACAAACCCAGATGTAACCCAGAGTCTCCTGGAGCACTTCAGACCTTCCAAGGAAAATTAAAAACTAATAACCAGATAACACATTCTGAACTCTATGCCCTGTGGACTTCTGCTGAATTTTGGATATGGTGAGAAAGAGAGGGAAGGCAGAGTGTCTAGGGAAAGAAACCAACCTTTCACAAAGGCCACAGGTAGAGTGGAAACTGCTCTTGTAACTGGTGCCCAAGGGCTCAGGAAGTCACTGGGGGTTGGGCATGCTAAAATTGTGTTAATATTTATTTAGGAAGATGTACTCAGCTTTGATAGCAAATTTTAGTGGGGCAGAGTTAGGAATAATTTGAAAAATTTAGAAAGACTGCAGCCTCCAATAGCGTAAAAAGCTTAGTGATGGCTGCACATCAGGACGCTGCTGGGAACAGCTGGGGGAGTCTGCCTCGGGGGTTGGGAGTGAGCCTGGGCCAAGGAGGGGCCTGAACTGGCCTGAAATCCTAGCTCTGTCACCCTCTAAGGTTCAGTTACCTCATTTGTGAAGTGGGACAAATATACCAACTGCTTCTAGTTCTGAGAATTAAATACATTTATATGTGAAGATCACTTATCATAATGCAATGTGTGACCCACAGCACCTGCTCAGTAATGGCCAATATATGTTACATGTCTATGTGAGTAAGTATAGATAATACATATTTTCCACTAAGGGGGGGTGATCCTGCAAGAAAAAAAAATTGGCTTATTAGAATAAAGGGAAACATTCCAACTAGGGTTTATGTACCTCTAAAGAAAATAGTTTTGTCCCAGGTGTAAAGCTAGACTTAATGTTCAAGAAAAAGGACTTTACTTGCTCTCACTTTGGAAGAACTGTAAATACTAAACCAAAAAGAACACATTTTTAAAAATCCAGAATTAAGTGTAGGAATGTAACCATAAAAAACACCTGAAGAATCTTTATTACTGTAACTTACTTATGTGTATGACTTATATATTCAGGATCCCTAGAATAGACCCAGTGGGGTTTTAAAACAGAGAATTTTAAAATTGGGAGTGGCCACAGAGAGCATCTAATTTAAAACTTCTTACTTTACTGACAGAGATACCATGGCTCTTCAACACTGAGACTCCTAGCTGTGCTCCACAGCTACCCACAGGGTGGCAAAGCTGCTGAGGAAGTTTGTCAGGAGGTGGTCCTGCCTGCCTCTTAGGATTGGCTGTGCTGCTCAAAGCTTTGTCTGCAGGTTCTTCTCAGGGGACAACAGACCAACCTCCTGGGCATTAATGTGCAAAATGAAATGCATGTACCTAATGCAATCCAGATATCACTTCATTGGAATTCCAGAAGGTGCAGCTCTGTTTCCCATTAGTTTTGGAAAGTTGGGAATATTTTTGCTGACTTTTTAATGTTTATTTAACATGATTATCTTTTTTAAAAAATTTTTCTTGGGGTATAGTTGCTTTACAATGTTGTGTTAATTTCTACCGTACAGCAAAGTGAATCAGCTATACATATACATATATCCCCTGTTTTTTTGGATTTCCTTCCCATTTGGGTCACCGCAGAGCATTGAGTAGAGTTCCCTGTGCTATACAGTAGGTTCTCTCATTAGTTACCTATTTTATACATAGTATCAGTAGTGTATATATGTCAATCCCCATCTCCCAATTCATCCCACGACCCCCTTTCCCCCCTTGGTGTCTATATGTTTGTTCTCTATGTCTGTGTCTCTATTTCTGCTTTGCCAATAAGATCATCTATACCATTTTTCTAGATTCCACGTGTATGCATTCATCTACGATATTTGTTTTTCTCTTTCTGACTTACTTCACTCTGTATGACAGACTCTAGGTCCATCCACATCTCTACAAATGACCCAATATCGTTCCTTTTTTTTTTTTTTTTTTTTTTTTTTTTGCGGTATGCGGGCCTCTCACTGTTGTGGCCTCCCCCGTTGCGGAGCACAGGCTCCGGATGCGCAGGCCCAGCGGCCATGGCTCACGGGCCCAGCCGCTCCGCGGCATATGGGATCCTCCCAGACCGGGGCACGAACCCGTATCCCCTGCATCGGCAGGCGGACTCTCAACCACTGCGCCACCAGGGAGGCCCTATCGTTCCTTTTTATGTCTGGGTAATATTCCATTGTATATATGTACCACATCTTCTTTATCCATTCCTCTGTTGATGGACATTTAGGTTGCTTCCATGTCCTGGCTATTGTAAATAGCACTGCAATGAACATTAGGGTGCATGTGTCTCTTTGAATTATGGTTTTCTCTGTGTATATGCCCAGTAGTGGGATTGCTGGGTCATATGGTAGTTCTATTTTTAGTTTTTTAAGGAACCTCCATACTGTTCTCCATAGTGGCTGTATCAATTTACATTCCCACCAACAGTGCAATAGGGTTCCCTTTTCTCCACACTCTCCAGCTTTTATTGTTTGTAGATTTTTTGATGATGGCCTTTCTGACCGGTGTGCTACCTCATTGTGGTTTTGATTTGCATTTCTCTAATTAGTGATGTCTAGCATCTTTTCATGTGTTTGTTGGCCATATGTATATCTTCTTTGGATAACATGATTATCCTTGATTCCTCTCTTCCTTTTACCCCTCATGCCATCAAATCAACGATCAAGCCCCACTGGATCTGTCTTTAAAGCACGCAGCAAATCCATCCACTCCGTACCCATTTCCTCCAGCATCAACAGCCCAAGTCAAAGATACCATCATCTTCCTCACCTGGACTAAGGCAATAGCCCCCCAGCTGCTCTCCTTACTTGCATTTCATCTCCACAGTGCCAACAATCTTCTAAGTGCAGATCAGATTGTAGTAGTCCTACTGAGTGAAGCCCTCTGTGGTTTCCCACAGCCTTTAGAATAATATCCAAATGCCTCACACTGCCTACAACACCCTATGTGATGTGGCCCCTGTCTCCATCATCAAACTCATCTCTTACCCATCTTCCACTTGGTTCTATGCTCTAGCCAGGTTTGCTAGATGTTCTCTTCCTTGAACATCCCCTGTTTATTCCCACCTTACAGCCCTAGCACTGTGTTGCTTCTCTTTGGGATGCTCTTCCACCCAAGTCTCCCATAACTAAATACTTGTCAATCACATCTCCACTTACATGTCATCTCCTCAAAGACGCCTTCCCCAACTATCCAGTCCAGACAAGACCCTAGTCACACTCTGTCATATCCCTCTGTTTTATTTTCATTGTAGCACTTGATATCTTGATGTTTTCTTTTTGTTTGGATTATCATTGTAATCCCAGCACCTACTTCAATGTCTAACAATAGCAGATGTTCAGTGAATGTCTGTAATGAGAGAATGAATGAGTGAATGAATGAATGGCAGTACAAGTAGAAAAGGTGATACAGGAAAGGCCTCTTAGTAACTGAAGGGGTTTGCGGGCTGACAAGAATGTGTGAGAAGGAGACTTGGAGTACTAAATGGTATTTTGATTTAAGAGCCAAAAAAATTACTTAGTTTTTCTTCCTAAGCCTAAACCTACTGACAGTTTCCAAGTGGTAAGAAATTTCATCACCACCAGTTCTAGATAAGTAGCCTAAACCTTGTTAATAAAAATAATTTTAAAAAACATTCTACATTTCCTTGGAAATGTAACGGAAAGCTTATTAGCACGTCCATACAGAACTTTTTCCCAGTGCTTATTTTATGTTTTTGGCTTTCATCTCTTACTTCTTTTAAGCCTTTCAGAAGCATTCCTTTCTAAATATTTATGGCTTTTAATTGTGTCAATTTCCAACTTTTAATCCAAACTTTTACTCATCGGTCAGTGGGAAAACAGAAAGATCAAGGAAGTAGAATCCCAAACCTGGATTCACCTCCTTGATTTGATCTATTATTTGTATTTTAAGCCTCCAAATATGCTGCAGAATAAAATGATATCTACCAGATGGTTTCCAAAGTACAAACTAACACGTGATTAAGAAGTGAGATGAAGAAATGAGAATAAAAATAATGTGGAATACAGTGTGCCCACCTGCCTACAAATAGCACCTCACACTCAGAATTTCACAATAACCAGCCCTATCGTAGGCTACAGCCAGCCAACAGCCTTGGAAGCACTTTCTCTTAGAAGCCTAAACTTCTGCTTGACTGGTGCTTGAACAATACTTCCTTAGTATTAAGTTTTGTGAGTTTTCTTTCTGGTTTTTTGTAAAAACATTGACTTTATTTTTAAGAACAGTTTTAGGTGCACAGCAAAATTGAGAGGAGGGTACAGAGATTTCCCACATATTCCCCACCCCCATACATGCATAGCCCCATCATCAACATCCCCCATCAGAGTGATACATTTGTTATAATTGATGAACCTAGATTGATACATCATAATCAAAATCCATCGTTTACATTATGGTTCACTCTTGTCGTTGTACCTTCTTTGTGTTTAAACAAGTGTATAATGCCATGTATCCGCCATGACAGTATCATACAGAGTAGTTTCACTGTGCTAAAAATCCTCTGTGCTCTGCCTGTTCATCCCACTTCTGGCAACCACTGATCTTGTTTTTTTTAATAAATTTATTTTATTTATTTATTTTTGGCTGCATTGGGTCTTCGTTGCTGCGCACGGCTTTCTCTGGTAGTGTTGAGCAGGGGCTGCTCTTTGTTGCAGTACGCGGCTTCTCATTGCGGTGGCTTCTCGTTGTGGAGCACGGGCTCTAGGTGCATGGGCTTCAGTAGTTGCGGCATGCAGGCTTCAGTAGTTGTGGCACATGGGCTTAGATGTCACATGCTCCGCGGCATGTGGGATCTTCCCGGACCAGGGCTCGAACCCATGTCCCCTACATTGGCAGGCAGATTCTTATCCACTGCACCACCAGAGAAGCCCAACCAACGATCTTTTTATTGTCTCCATAGTTTTGCCTTTTCCAGAATATCATATAGTTGGAATCTTAGAGCATGTAGCCTTTTCAGATTGGCTTCTTTCTCTTAGTAATATGCATTAAATGTTCCTCTATGTCTTTTCATTGCTTGATAGCTAATTTGTTTTTAGTGTTGAATAGTTTTCTATTGTCTGGACGTACCATAGTTTATTGATCCATTCACCTAACTGAAGGACATCCTGGTTGCTCCCCAGGTTGGACAACTATGAATAAAGCTGCTGTAAACATCTGTGTGCAGGTTTTTGCATGCACACAACTCCTTTCCGTAAATACCAAGAAGCGTGATTGCTGGATCATAAGGTAAGAGTTTCTTTCATGGATCGTACCTCTGGTGTTGTATCTAAAAAGTCATCAGTAGACCCAAGGTTATTTAGAGTTTCTCCTATGTTACCTTCTAAGAGTTTTATAATTTTGCATATTACATTTAGGTCTGTGATCCATTTTGAGCTAATTTTTGTGAAGGGTATGAGGTCTGTGTCTAGATTTGTATTTTTGCATGTGGATGTCCAGTTCTTCAATCAGCTTTTGTTGACAGAACTATCTTAGCACCATTGTTTTACCTTTGCTCCTTTATCACAGATCAGCTGACTATGTATATGGGTCTATTTCTGGGCTCTCTGTTCTGTTCCATGTATCTGTCTATTCTTTTGCTAACACCACACTGTCTTGATTATTGCAGCTTTATAGTAAGTCTTGAAATCAGGTAATGTCAGCCCTCTGACTTAGTTCTTCCCTTAGATATTGTGTTAGCTATTCTAGGTCTTTTGGCTCTCATATAAACTTTAGAATCAGTTTGTCAATACCCACAGAATAATTTGCTGGGATTTTGATTGGGATTGCATTGAATCTATAGATCAAGTTGGGAAGAACTGATATTTTGATGATATTAATCTTCCTATCCATGAACATGTATTATCTCTCCATTAGTTCTTTGATTTTGTTCATCAATTATAGTTTTCCTCATATAGATCTTGTATATATTTTGTTAAATTTATACCTAAGTATTTCATTTTTGTAGTGCTAATATAAATAGTATTGTGTTTTTATTTTCAAATTCCACTTGTTCATTGTTGGTATATAGTAAGGAAATTGACTTTTATATAATTACCTCATATCCTACAAGCTTGCTATAATCACTTATTAGTTCTAGGAGATTTTTTTGTCAGTTCCTTCAGATTTTCTGTACAGATGATCATGTCATCTGACAATAAAGACAGTTTTATTTCTTCTGTTCAAGTCTGTATACCTTTTATTTCCTTTACTTGTCTTATTGCATTAGTTAGAACTTCCAGTACAGTGTTGAAAAGGAGAGGTGAAAGGGCACATCCTTGTCTTGCACGTGATCTTAGTGAGAAACCTTCAAGTTTCTCACCGTTAAGTATGATGTGAGCTGTAGATTTTTTTGTGGATATTGTTTATCAAATTGAAGAAGTTCTCCTCTATTCCTAGTTTCCCAAGAGTTCTTATCATGAATGGGAGCTGGATTTTATCAAAATTTTATTCTGTATCTATTGACCTGATGATGTGATTTTCTTTTTTAGGCTGTTGGTACAAATTATATTAACTGATTTTCAAATGTTGAACCACTTGGTCATTGTGTACAACTTTTACTCCGAATGTGACTGAATACAAACTCACTAGCTATGTAAAACTCATCTCTAACAAATTATATTACTCTGTGCTTATTTGGGAAAACTTGGACTTGAATCAAGGCCCTTTCCCTTTTGTTCTTCTTCCAGATCCTTGTTGTAGTTTCTTTTGCACATGTGTTTCTTTGAGGGGTGGGGTTGTCCCCATTTCAAACTCTAGAAAAAAGTATTACGTCCTGTTGGGAGCGACCCCATCTCTAGTAGCAAAGATTTAGGAAAATACTAGGTTCAAAGTTAAATTTGTTTAAATAATAAATGAATAATTAATCTGCTATCAATAGAAAAAATACCACATCAAAGGGTGAAATTAGTGACCATTTAGAATAAAGAATGTCCATATGGAAATATTAGATAAAAGTTAGTCATTGGAGAAGGAAGCCCCATGATTTTTGCAGGTGTACACATGGCAATTGTTGTCCCTTCTGAGCAGAATAGAAAAACAAGTATATGCATCCCCAAATTTTAGTTGTAATACTTACTATTAATGACACCCAGAATCTATTTACAAATTCTTATGCTCATTCCCAAAATCTAGAACCAAATTAATGCACAGCTTATTAACTTATTACAAGCAAACTGATAACTGTAATGTTAGAACATATATAAATTCAAAAAATAAGATATAAATAAGGTATTATGAAAGTTTTCTTGGAAGGGGGGCTATTTGAACTGGGAATTTAAAAACGAATTCCAATTCATTTTATAATTAATTATTGTTACTGTAAAATGACATAAAAATAGTATAGAATGTTTGGAAAATACATTGGAAAACAGGTAATTTCACCATCCTAACAAACCTATTATCTGTGCTATATGTCTTTCAAGCATGTTTTCACATGTATACATTTTTTATAGATTTTATATTGATGCTACCAAAGCATCCCTACTCAGAGGAAGTCTGAAATTATCCCAGGCTCCAAGACTTTCATTTAACTTGATTTTACCCATTTTCTGTGTTTTTTGTCCAGTGTGTGTGTGTGTGTTGGTTTTGAGATTTTTCTTCATTTTTTATTGAAGTGTAGTTGATTTACAATGTTGTGTTAATTTCTGCTGTACAGCAAAGTGATTCAGTTATACATATATACATTCTTTTTTTATATTCTTTTTCATTATGGTTTATCATAGGATATTGAATATAGTTCCCTATGCTATACAGAAGGACCTTGTTGTTTATCTATTCTATATATAGTAGTTTGCATCTGCTAACCCCAACCTCCCACTCCATCCCTCCCCTAACCCCCTCCCCCTTGGCAACCACAAGTCTGTTCTCTATGTCCATGAGTCTGTTTCTGTTTCATTGATGGGTTTATTTGTGTCATATTTTAGATTCCACATATAAGTGATATCATATGGTATTTGTCTTTCTCTTTCTGACTTACTTCACTTAGTATGATAATCTCTATTTGCATGGTTTTGAGATATTTTTTAAATGACATGTTTTGCTACTTTAGTTATTATTTTATCAAATAATATAATGTTTGATGTACAGGCAGATTCAGTGAATTTGTTCTTGTTGTGCTGTAGCAGTAATAATAAACTCTACATGATTACAAGTATGTTTTTGCACCAAAGTTCATATCACATAATTTAATATAAACTTATCAAATCTAAAGAAAACAGGATTCATTTCTGTGATTGCCATGTATTATAGCAGAATCCTAGTCCTTACTACTTACCTACAGAGGAACAATGTACAAATCCGCTCTGTTTGAGAGGCCTGATTCTTATCAGAACAATGAGTGATAAAGCTGGTAAGAAAGTCTAAGAAGTCTGGCTTGGTTTCCAGACTTCACTAAGTTTCCTTAGTGAATGGAAGAAGTAGCCACAGTTCTTGACCAAAGTGAGCTGTACTTCTGCTCTTGCTTTGCCCAGTGAATTGTGCCGTCAATACAACTGCATTACTGAAACTCATGCATGAAAACCAACAATGTTACTCCATGCCTAAACTTCTAGCACCTATTTCCCTTTTCCATCTGAAGTTATGATTAAAATATGATTTTTTAATGGGTTTTCTTGGTAGTGCAACTCTGGAGATACAGCAGGATAGACCATTTTGATAAAAATAATACTTGTTTTATCTCAACATTTGCTATTTAGTAATTGGCTTTTTATGGTAAAATCACTTTTTCTTTGTTTATTTTTATGGTTTTATATTGGCTACTTATTAATTTACTCACTATTTGTTTTTTGCTGGTAGAGGGTATATTATGGAAATACCAGCTAAAACATCTGGATGGAAGTTAAACATTCAATTGTCTGAATGTTTCACCTACATCATGCCCAACATCTGGACACTGGAAATTATTCTCAATTTCTATTCTGATGACTATAAATGATACTAAACTCAATCGCTCTCAGACACCTCTTGCATTAAAATACTGGCGTCATTCAACTTGCAAGGCATCCATGAAGTGGATCCCAGTTGGGGAGTTCAACAAAAAGAAGCCTGTTATACACAGTGGCATAGTCACCAAGGAAGAATTCCAGAGACAGGACTTGGAATTCCTGGGAATTCTTGGCTCTCACCCCATTCACTCCCTCCCTCCCTCCCTCACTTGCTCACTTACCCAATAAGTATGTGCAATGCTGTTGAAACCAGACTTTGGTCTTGGAAATGATGCATTGGAGTGACATTATTTAAATTTCCTCCTAGAGAAAATTCCTCTGCTGCCCATTTACCCTCCTTATTACCATTCTTGAACTTTTGGTTTGGTTAATTTTATATGGGGCTTTCTGACTGGCAGTTTCCTGCCCTTTATGCACTAAGAGTACATTATTCTAAAAGTTACCCTAGAGAGGAGAAGCAAAGGATGCACCATCCACTTGGAAGATGTATTGAGGACATCACAGGAGCCATGCTGTGGGATTAACTTTCTGTTTGTACTTTGTTATTGTTATTCTTGGGCATTCTCTGTCTCTGTCTCTCTTCCCTCCTCTTCTTCCCACTCCTTCCCCTTCTCTCCCTCTTTCTCTCTCTCACATTTCAACCACAAAATGCTCTGCAGGTGTGATTCATCATTGAAAACACACTCTGTTACAGACAATTTAGTTTATGTGCTAGAGCAAATACACAGTTACAGAAAATTTATTTCATGCAACCAGGAAGTTTTGGTATCTGATCATAGCTCCTACTTGGAGGAGCTAAGGACAACAGGAAAGGATTTAGCAGGTTTACATACAGTTAAAGCAGAGGAAAGGGTAACAGTTTGTGAGCAGCTGAAGCGTTGCAGAAAAGGGAGAATTTGTGTCTCTCACTGTCTGTACTGCCTTTGATCATTCTCCATTGTAGAAATTCCTTTTGTGGACAGACAAGGGCAGAAGCAGAAAATAACAGCATAAATTAGAATTTTTCCCTTGTCAGAAAACAACAGGTACATCTTAAGAGAAGTATAACTGTGTGTGTTTTCTGGATGAGTGGCAGCCTATAGGAACTAGAATCCAGGAAGGAGCTGGGACTTGGAAGGACAAGAATCAGACCTCAAAATGAGGAAGGGGGCTTCCCTGGTGGCGCAGTGGTTGAGAGTCCGCCTGCCGATGCAGGGGACACGGGTTCGTGCCCCGGTCCGGGAAGATCCCACATGCCGTGGAGCGGCTGTGCCCGTGAGCCATGGCCACTGAGCCTGAGTGTCCGGAGCCTGTGCTCCGCAACGGGAGAGGCCACAACAGTGAGAGGCCCGCGTACCGCAAAAAAAAAAAAAAAAAAAAAAAAAAAAATGAGGAAGGGAGGAGAAAATTGGGGAAAGCTTTGCAGAGTGTTGGGACCCAAGCCAAGGTTTCAAGACAGGAAAGATCCTACTCAGGACAGAAGAGGAAATCACAGTACATTCTCAGGGATCCACCTGTGGCTGACACATCTCAAGACTTATAGCTGCCAGGGCTACACATACAGCGTGGCCATCAGGCAGCAGTGGCTTTGAACCTGGGCAGGGCTGGTCCTGTAAGCAGATGAAATCCAGTCCTGTAGTAAAATGGAGGTTGAGAGCAGGCAGGGATAGCATTTGTCATATTATTTGCATTATTTTCAACTTACCTCTTTTGGGGTAGGCTTATGTGTCCCCATTCTTTCACTAAGGATAAATTCTTTTTTGTTATTTTGATTGTCTTCTTCACAAATATTACCGTTGGATGTAGAATTCTTTCTATGTTGCTTTTGTTGAAAAGAGAAATCTGTTTTGTGTAAAAAGGATAAAGGAGTTAACTAATTACTCTTCTCAAATGTTAATTGTAGTACCAATACTTGTTTACTTGGAATCTTTGCATAATAATTATAGGCTTTGATGTAGGCTACAGTACTGATGTACTATAATGTAAATATAAATTCCATTTGTATTAGAGAATTCCCTGCACAGCTACTTTGAAGTTAATGAATCTATACAATACATTACAGACTGAGTATTCCTTCCTCATTTTGATATGATGTGAGTGGATTATGTTATATAAACAATTGACCCTTTTTCTCAAAGTCAGTAGACTTAAATTACCCCAAGCGGATGACTTTAGTGTCTTTTACTTGACATTGATCAGTTTTCAACTTTCCAAATGTACTGAATAAGTAGAGAATATCAGATATTCTAAAATTTTCGTTCCTTTTAATTAACTTTTAATTAACTTTCTATGTCCTTTAATGAGAATTCAAGTTCTTTGTAATCATACAGAGTTCATGACTCCTACATTTCTTTAATGCCGCTGAAGCCAGAATTTTAAATAATAATTGGTTACTTAAAATACAGTAGCATGGTAGACAAGCTATAAGCTGATGGCTTTGAATTAGCATGGCCTTTGATAAGATTTTTATTCCACTGCTTTGGGAACAAGAAAATTTAGGAAAGAGTTGTTTAAAATTGGATGAAACCCAAAAGTAGTGGAAACTGAAATTCCTAAATCACATGACACAAATTTCAGTAAACCAGATAAATAAAAATTGAATTGGCCCAAGAATTATTCCTTTCCCTCACCTCTATCTCTACTCCACTCCCACCAACCCCAAGATAGCCCAGCAAAATGTGGGAAAAAAATACTCAATGATCAAGTGAGTCCAAAAACTTTTTATTGAAAAAAATCTAAATTCTTTAAGGGTAAAAATTCTACTCTTGCCTGAAATACTATTATGTTCTGTAAAGATATTCTTGAGATCTTCTATAAAATGTCACTGAACTGATGTCACCATTCACTATTTTGTGATGATTGATCTAAGATTGTGATGAATCTTGCCTTTGAAACTTGTAGTAAAAATAGTTTAAAGGGTAAACAAAAAGAATTATAAGACAGCAGGTGGCATGTTTTACTACCTGAGAGAAGAAAATATACTTAAGAAACCTACTTGTCCTACATATGAATGAATGTAGAACTGATGATTATTGATGCATTCTCCTTATTCAGTAGATGTGATAACGGGGAAACCAAATAACTTGTTCAAAATTGCAAAGCAAAAGTTTTGCTTTCATTAAATTAAGTCCAGTAATATATATATATTTTGAATTCCATTGTGTATTAGCTGGAAATATGAAGTATATTCCAAAGCATTAAAATTTCATCTGTTAACATTTTATTTGAAAGTATTTCCATTCTGAATTTATTTTCATATATTTAGTTTGGACTTCATCTCAGTTAGTCAGTTTATACTGAGATTTGCCCATAGTCATAAATCTTTTTGCTCCAAAGATAAAGCTTAACAATATTGTTTACTGTTTCCCGTAAACTACACATGAGTGAAATATTGAGAGAGAATTTTACATTTGATACATTTAAGTGATAAAACTTCAACCAGTTACCTAAAGATAATATTTTAAAATGTAATATTTCTCACTAACATCAGTAGAGAGGTTTTCCTTGCATTTATCCTAAGTTTTTCTTCATTTAATCCAATCATGCCTGGTTGCAAGACACTTTCATCACTGGGTTATTCTAGAGGGAGAAACGTAGGTGAATAGTGTGAGACCCACTAATACTGTCTCTCAGGATTCACTCCCAAGCTCAAAGCCAGTCCATGGTGGAGAGAGCCCAAACCCTGAAGGGAGGCCCTCATGTGCCTGATGGGTCAACCCACATCAAACCAAGTAAATATCTGAATACCCATATCTCCCAGACAACTTAACATCTTATAGAAACTTAGAAACCAAGAATCTTTGCTCACTTTTACTGTTATTAAAAGACTGATTACCTATTCAGAAACACTTGAATTCCGATGCCTCTGAAACAGGGCTTCAGACATTTTTATTTCTTTACCCCCTTAAAAACTATTGAAGCCTCCCAAAGGGCTTTTTATTATGTAGGTTATATTTATCAATATTTACCATATTAGATATTAAAATTGGAAGATGTATATAACATTTTTGTTTAATTTTAAGGAGCAATAAAGTCATTACATATTAAAAATAAATAGCATCTTTTTAAAAGAAAATAACTACATTTTCCAAAACAAATTAGGGAGGAGATGGTACAGTTTAATATTTTAGCAAATCTCAATACTGTCTGGCCCAATAGAAAACAACTGGATTCTCATATTTGCTCTTGCAGTCAATTTATTGTGATCTGTTATTTTGGTTGAAGTTTAAGAAGAAAATCAGGCCACATAGAAATATGTAGTTGGAAAAGTACGGATCTTATTGACCTCCTAAAATGGTGTCAGAGACACACAGGGATCCAAGGACCACACTTTGAGAACCTCTGCTCCAGAAAATACAAGGCCTTATTTCATCCAATTGTTGGAGAACCTGACAACTGAGGAGCCCCAGTTTCATTATTCAGAAATCACAATGAGAATCCTTTCTCCAAGAAATCATAAAAACCCATCAGCCAGACACTTCTTTGTCAGAGGGGTTCCTATAATTAAAAGCCTGTGTGTCCCAGCAGGGTCATTTTAGCCCACAGCCTGCTCCTATGTTCTGATGTACTGCCCTTTGGACATTATAAAACCCAACATTCTGTCATCTAGAAGCCTTGAAACTTGGAGGACAATAGTCAGTTCAAACCTCTAACGTAAAGCCTTGGTATTTCTACCAGTTCCTGGTGTAGAAGATCTGAGAAGACCTTGTCCCAGTTCTAAGACACCATCGTACTTTGCAGCCAAACACATTATGGTTCTTTCATCCCCTTGCCAATGATACTTTAATTTTTTGAGTCCTGGACGTGTTTGGTTGAATTCTGATTCTATATACATACTTTTGCAGCTCTTGTCTTTTTCCTCAGGGATATATTTTGCATCTCTGGAGTCTCTGAATGAATAATTTTAAACTAGATTACTTCATCATAATGGAACTTCTTATCTCCCTTAAGATGTTATAGTTCAATTCCTTTATCTTTCAGATGACAGTAAGAAGGACCAAATGACTTTCCCATGGGTACACAGAAAGTAGAGCAGAATTTGTATCCACCCCTTTATGAACCCTTAGCAATAGTGTGGCTAGACTTTCTAATGGACTGGAATAAATATGGCCCCAGAATGGGAGCCCTCTCCCACACTCATGATCTCACAGAGATGAAACATTCTACAGTTGACCTACCACCAACCCGAAATGTCAACATTGTGTTAGTGTTAAGGGAGGTGGGGAACTTCCTTGTAAAACCTTGAATTGTTCAGGATCTCCAAGAATGAAGAGCAACCCTAAATCAAACCAATTAAGGTCACAGTAGATCTACTTCTCTCCAAGAGAGAACCAATTCTCAACAGTTCTGTTCACATATTATGCTGTTACTGACATATTTAGAAATATTGAATAGATATCTGGTGTTAGGGATCAAATATGCCTTAATAGATCTTGGTCCTTTAAGGAAGAGAGTTGTTGGCTTCTCCATAAAATTGGTTTGAACAATCCTGAGTTGCTGCCTTTTCAGGGAGAAAGAAATGGCTTCCCTTGGAGCTATCCATGGTGCTCATCTCAGGGCATCATTTTTCAGACTGCTTTGCAAGTTTAGGTCTGTCCTACTTCCAAGTATTTCTAGAATATCAAGCTTCTGTGTGAATCTTGTTTTGATTATTTCTTGACATGGTGCTTATGTTTTTCATACCCAGAAGCCTTACAGTGCAAGTTAATATTGCCAGCCCTACTCCCTACCTGCTTCTCTCTTTCTTTGCAGCCTTATCTTCTCATGAATCTGCACACCCACCTCTGCTCCTGGCTTGGCCTTCACTAGTCCAGGCACATTGCCTTGCCTGAGAGAGCAGCAGCCTTACTCACCTTAAGAGTAAACAGTAAGTGAGCCTTACTCACCTTAAGAGTGAACAGTAAGCATGATTTAATGACAGGAGAAACCACCTTACCCCATAGCATTTTTCCCTTGTAGACTTGCAATTTGACAAAGCTCACATTTGGTGATGTACCATCAAAGAACAATAGTGACTGGATTTACAAAGTGCACTGGGTTAAATATTTTAGATACTTTGTTTAATTAACATTCACAACATCCCCATGGGATAGATATCATTATCCCCCAATTTATAGTCAAGAGAACCAAGACTCCAAGAAGTTAATAACATGTCTAACTTAGCATAATGAGTATGTGGCAGAGGCAGTTTCATCTTTAGGTCTATCTGACTCTATACCTAGTGCCTTGCAGGATGCAGTCTAAAAGAATTTCAGGCATCTTTAAATTCATTGCTGTCTACATGTAAGCAACATTCAGCATTTGGTCTTCAACATCTCTTTGATGTAGGCACTTTATCATTTCTATGTCCCATGTTCATTCACCCTTGACTGAGGGTAGAGAAGGCGTATGTTTTTCACAAACCAACTGATTGAGTGCAGGTATAAAGCTATGTCATCATAAACATCTAACCCCTTTCTCTATACCAGGTAACAGGCAATTAAATCACAGTGATTTGCTCTAGGCCAGAAGCTCATTGCCCAGCACAGGCATCTATACTTTTTTTGAGCTTAAGAGATATCATTAACAACACAAAGCCCCAAAGCCAGTGTGAAGCAAAGTTTTACAAGTGATGGATTTAAGCTTTGTCCTTTGGGAGCTATCAGTGATTATCTCCATCAGCTTTTGTTGGCACTTTTAGAGCTCATTTTCTAGTTTCTCTTAATCTTCAGCCTCTTCTAATTTTAAAGTCCCAGGGCTCAGAGAACTGACTCTGGGCTAAGCACTTACTTGACTAGCCAGCTAGCCTTTTACCAATGATGTGATGCCATTGATTAGGAGTTTTCCTCATCCTTCTTTTAAAATATTCAACAAATTCCCTTTGCCCTTCTCGAATAAGCATACTTGTGAAATTTTTAGGGGTCCTGTCAGATAACCCAAGTTAGACACCTAGTCTCAAGATCCTTAATTTAATCATATTGTTTGCTGTATAAGGTAATAATCACTGTTTTGTCATATAAGGTAATATTCACAGGTTCTGAGGATTAGAAAGAAAATACATATTTGGGGGGAGTGGTGGTTTTTTTCAGCTTACCATAGTCCATCCTCTGGTTCCCAAAGATTCCCATCCATCCTACATGCAAATACATCCTACCCCAACATCCTCCCAAGTCTCAACCCAGCACAGCATCTGATGTAAGCCTAAAATCTCATCTAAATAACATTGGCTGAAAAGTCCTAAATCTCATTGTGTAAATCACCTAAATCAAGTAGATGTGAGGCTGGGTATGTTCCATCATAGAGCAAATTTCCTCTTCATCTATGGACCTGCTAAACTAGAAAAAAGGTTATCTATTTCCAAATTACAGTGGTGGGACAGGCATAGGATAACCCTTATAGACATTCCCATTCCAAATGGGAAAAAGAAATGAAAGAATGTGGTCTCCATCATTCATGGTCATAAGTTTATTTGCCACACTGGCCACCAACAGTTCTGCATTGCTTCCCAGTGACGTGGCACTTCTCATAACACAGGATCTTCATCTTGACATTTCCCAGTCTTAGGGTTGATATGAAAATTTTGAGGCCAATCACAGGACCCAAAAAGCCACATATGCTTTTTTTTGGCTCTATTTAGTTTTGTTTTTTGCTCACTTGTGTTATAAATGGATGAAAGTTAAACAGCTTTTCTTGAAAGTTAGCCAGAAGCTTTTGATAAGGTAGTGCCTGAGCAAGAGTCCTTCATGATGTGTGAATCAGCCACACTAGCTTCTCCTGGCTTTGAAAATCCTATAATCTATTCCTGAGATTTGGCTATTTCTAGTGCCTTTAATTGCATTGTTTGATATGCAGCAGACACAATCTTCTGCATACACAATATTTTTCATGTCAAAGCTGTATCTAAGTATATTTTAAGACAAGTAAAATAACAACTAAAATGACAATTAGAAGTACAAACTTAAGTTAAAATTCAACATATATGGTGGTGCCATTACAAATAGCTCAACTGAGGTGGCACGCAGATAAATAGAAACCCCTCTCTTTATATATACTGCCTTTGCACACACAGGCAACATAAGTCACTACTTAGTCATCTGCTTAGTAACTGTTGAATTGTTTCAAGGTTGGTGTCTTAATATACACTAGGGATTCAGCTGATCAGCACGCATAATCTGATACCCTCACCACTACCCTTTCTCTGCTGTAAAATGGCAGGTGCAAATAGTAAACACAAGGATGATGCCATAGAGTTAGGGAAGAGATCTGGAAAGTGGAAAGAGTGTGTGGGCCCTTGAAGCACCAGCTCAGTGATTGTACTCATTAGTATAAGAGGAGAGTGACAGCCTGCAATTGTGTACAGGGACACACCTCACCAGGGGCAGACGTGGAACCTTCTGCTGAGAGTAACAATCGTCTGATCCATATATCTTTCCCTCTCCACGTGTCTGAAGCTTTTCTTTAAATCCTTTTTTAAATTTTTTTTTGAAGTATAGTTGATTTTCAGTGTTGTGTTAACTTCTACTGTACAGCAAAATGATTCAGTTATATGTATATTTATATTCTTTTTCATATTCTCTTCCATTCTGGTTTATCACAGGATATTGAATATAGTTCCCTGTGCTATACACTAGGACCTTGTTGTTTATCCATGCTATGTATAATAATTTGCATCAACTAACCCCAAACTTTCAATTCTTCCCTCCCCTGTACCCTCCCCCTTGGCAACTACAAGTCTGGGTTTATTTTTCAACATGTTGCTTTACCAAATACTATGATTCATTTTCATCAATCATCACATCCCTCCATCTTCTCTAACATATTCTCAATGGTCTGTCCTTCCGACCTGCTTACTGTATATACTGAGATTCAGATCAGATTCAAGCAAATCCAAAAGAATCACGTACAGAGGTAAAGCAGGCAAAATCCCTTTGAGAAAGAGCATGAAAAGAGTGAAAAGAGCTAAGGGGCATTCCACTGACCTGCAGAGCTGTGGGCTGTGGCCAAGCGCCCACCACACCAGCCCCAGGTCTTCAATTAGACCCTATTTCTTCTTCATAGACAGACTCCCGAGGGTGTGTGTGTGTGTGGTGAATGAGGCATCCTGGCCTTATAGCTGACCTACAGTGCCCAGAAGGGTACTAGACCAGCATTGTCTAGGCTCTAAAAGGAAGAAAGGAGCCCCCTGTCTCTTGAGAAAAGGCTAAAATAGAACTGTGCTTTTAAATGCTGTATGACATTGGAAAAGCTGAACTCTATTTTCTGATTTACTATAACCACTGGGCCACCCGTCCACAATGTTGCTCTCTAGGTTTCTGTAACTCTATTTCAGAGACCTTTCTTCATGCATAACGAGATACATCTTTTTTGAGGTTGAATCACATATCATTTTTTGTTCATTTTAAGCTAAATTTAGTACAGTGTGTCTCGGTTCTTAATGGCGTTGGCAACGACTCCCAAATTAGAAAGCTCTTCAAACTTCACCAGCAATGTGCTGTTTTCTTGCTTTTTTTTAAACCTTCTCACGGTGTGAACATAATTACTAATATTTGTACAGTGCTTTACAGTTTACAAAATACTTTCAAACCTATCATCGCCTGACAGGGGTATTATTCGGAACTCTTTTACCAAGGTGGAGACTGAGGCTTAAAGATATAACTGGTTTGTCGAAGGCTACACAGCCACTCACAGAGTTGAGATTGAAGCAGGTCTTCTGGCTCCAAATGTCATGTCCTTCATGTCACACAGCACTGCCTGTGTCTGTCCATGGGTTCCACACAAGACATTATGGATAGAAAATATAAGTGTTATTATTTAACATGTAAGAGAATAAATCTCAGCATCTGGAAAGATGTTCCAACTGTCAGTTTTTGGTCAAAAATGTGTCATTTTGCTCCTGTTCACATGAAAGCAATACACACAAAAACAGTAGCTGGTGCTTTTAAAGATATCAATAGCTCACATTTATTGAGTACTTACAATACATCATACTTCCTACTCAGTGCTTTCCAAATACTATCTCAAATAATCTTCATACAAACCCATGAAAGAAAGTACTAGGGTCTTAGCTCAGGCTGCTCTAATGGAATCCTGTAGACCAAGGAGATGGTTTAAACAGCAATTTTTTTTCACAGTTCTGGAGGCAGGAAGTCTAAGTTCACAGTGCCAGGATGATTGAGTTCTTGGTGGGAGCCCTCTTCCTGGTTCACAGACAGCTGCCTTCTCCCTATATTCTCACATGGCAGAAAGAGGTCCCTTCCTCTTCCTATAAGGCCACGAATCCTATCAGTGGGGCTCCACCTTAGTGACCTCATTATCTAATTACCTCCCAAAGGTTGCATCTCTAAATACATTGGGGATTAAGGCCTCAACATATGAATTTGGAGGAAGAATGCAAACAGCCTGCAGCAACCAACCAGGATTAGCCCCATTTTGTAGGTGAACAAACAGTTGTAAGAGAGCATGTCAGTCACTCAAGCTAGTAAGTAGTAGGGTAGGGACTTGAACCCAGGAAAAATGACTCCAGTGAACACAGTCTTCACCACTAAACCATGAGGATTAAGATGTTCTGTAATCAACCTTAGGTTAGAATTTCAGCTGCACTGGTGACGAGCTGCATTAAATCGGGCAAATATTTAATCTCACTGAAGCTGTTTTTTCATCTGTCAAATGACTAAATAAGTTAACCAAAATTTGCACCTAATTAGTAGTCAATAAATGTGAGCTCATAAATGTGGAATCTAGAAAAATGGTACAAGGTTTGCAAGGCAGAAATAGAGACACAGATGTAGAGAACAAACTTATGGACACCAAGGGGGGAAAGCAGGGGGTGATGGTGGTGTGATGAATTGGGAGATTGGGATTGACATATATACACTAATATGTGTAAAATAGATAAGTAATAAGAACTGCTGTATAAAAAAAGTAAAATAAAATTCAAAAAATAAATGTGAGCTAGTATTATTCTACTGATGCTACACACAGCTTCATTTATTTATTCTGAACTATATACTGAACACCTGCTGTGTGTGCCAGACTCTTTCTCTGCAGACTCAGTTTTTAGAAGCTCCATCTCCTCAGTACTCCCAAGATCAGCAATGTCCACGGCTAACCAGGCACTTTCCCTTCTTTCCTGCATTTGAACGATTTTCTTACCATATGGAGTCAGGATTACTCACTTTTAGCTTGCTGTCATTGCAGATGAGTTGGTAACTCCAGCATCTTTTGTTTTGCACCATTGTATCTCCTCCTAATACCTCCTTCTTAAAAATGTCAGGATTCATGTGACTGTTCTCTAGGGCTATTGGAGGTCACCCTCTCTGTGCATGAAGGAAACCAGTCTGTTTCACTATGGACATCTCCCATTTGCACAACATGATTTAAAACCAAAGGCTTCCATCTTGAGACCCCCTCTCTTTTTCTGTTCTGCTTTCTTTTCTGCTTTTAGAAAATCATGGGCTAATACCTCTGAGTCAGAACGGTGGTGCTTGATGGTTCTCTACCCTTAAGTGGTTTTCTTCCCAGGCCCCTTCGCCCTGACTGTCAATTGTCTTTTCCCAAGATTTTTGTTTTCCCCATTCCTCAGCCGTTAAAACGTACTCAAACTTTCATTTTCCTTTTGACCTACAGTGATTTGGTAAAACACTTGTTCAGCCTTGCAGTGCTCACTTGGAAGGGCAGTGTTTAATACATAGAATTGCAACCTATATAATGCCTTTCTATATGAATATGGCCAAGAACAAAAACTCTTAAGTTCCCTGTCAAACCTGATACCATTGTGATAAAAAAAAAATGCAAAATACCTTTAATTGGAACAGACGTTCTATGATCTGAGTATTTCTGTAAATTTAGTCCACACAGCCCATGTAGCCAAAAGTAGAATACATTGAGGCATAAAATTGTAAATTGGACATGTGGATGAGCTTTATTGATATTGTAAATTATTATGGTAAAACTTTCTGTCAAATCTCCTCATTTTGGAGCACCACATAAAAAAATAAAACAGCGGGAGTTGTGAGTAGTACTGACGTAATTAGACGTGGAACCTATTTGGATTCATAGCACTCACTCCAGACAATTACAGTGTTAAACTTTCAGCAGATGGCTGGAATTAAGTCCTGGTGAGCCTTCACACAGCAGTGAAACTGACACGCAGTAAGATCTACCATTGGCAAGGATTTAACTTCACCTGGAAATAAGCTGCTGGGGTGGAAACTGCTGAAATCTCATAGTGGTGCGGCTGTAACTTCAGCAGAATAGCTGCTTCCATTGTAAATCCCTACTGTTTCTGCGTAGAACTAAAATGTGGCCAGTTTGGTGGGAAACCCATAATTGAATGAAGTAGGGGGAAAGAGATAGAAAAGGGAGGCAAATGAATCAGTTGAATTGGTCATTTACCTAAGCAAAACCTAATGTTCTTTAATAGAAGGTATTGCTCCTATTCATGTAGTGTTGGTACTCAGTTGACTTGGCAATGATCTATCATGGCCCCACATTGAAGATAAGTAAATGAAAGGATAACGAGGAAGAAAAGAATATTCTCTGAGAGATTCATGAAAACTCTGCTGACACTTTTTGAGTGTTTACTATACATTGGGTATGGTATGCTCTTTACTGTATGTTGGGTATGCTATAACTCTTTAAATATAAATTTTTTAATCCTCATAACACCCTGTGAGATAGATACTGTTTTTCTTTTATTTTTTAGACCAGTTTTAGATTCACAGCAAAATTGAGCAGAAAGTATAGACATTTCCCACATACCCCTGCCCCTACACATGCATAGCCTCTCCTACTATCAGTGTCCCCTGCCAAAGTGGTACGTGTGTTACAATTGATGAACCTACGGTGACATAACGTTATCACCCAAAATCCATGGTTTACATTAGGGTTCACTCTTGATGTGGTGCATTCCATGGGTCTGGACAAATGTATCAAGGCTTGCACCCACCATTATTAGAAACTATTTTTATTCCCATTTTATACCAGAAAAGAGTAAGGCAAAGAGAAGTCACATAGCTGGTAAATGACTGAAAAGAGTCTGCTGGATCTAGCCATAAGGAGGCTTATCTGTGACCCCAGTGAGGGCAGTTTTAAGGGAGTCGTTGGGTGGGGTGGGAAGAGAACCTGATTTTCTTATCAGTAGGTCCCTGGAGGCAGGCACAGGAGGGGAGCCTGTGGGCATCTACACATTCACGTACAGGGATGCCACCCTGCATGTTTCTCATCCAGGAATTTTGGCTCCAGTGTGCTCTTAACCAGCATGGTAACGTACCTCTTGGTGTCTCATTTGTTTAAATAGTTTCTAACTTTCTAAAACCCTTTCAATCCAATGCAATTGGATTGCCACAATCCTGTAATGATTGCTTCATTGTACAGACTAACAGCAGAGGTGCAGAGAGATTTCAAATGATTTGCCAAGAGTGCAAAGCTTGTTGCTGGTAAAGTCAATGTGAGAATGGAGGAACAGCATTCTACTCTTGAGCTCAACATTCTTTAGAGCTGATAATCTTTGACTCAGGTCCCACAAACACAGCTAATAGGGATGCTTCATCATGTGTCTGATGGGCTTAAAGAGAGCTTCTGTGGTGATTGATAGGATCCAGGAGACCCTGTCATTCCCTCTTCTCCCCCAGTGTGCTGGGCAAAGGCCACTGACATGGTGATGTTACTGGACTAAATTCACTTGAGAGCACCAGGCATTTTGCCATTTCCTGGTTTATCCTAAGTCATATTACTCAGCTTGCCAGGCCAGGAAAGTAAAAAGCAGGCAGCGTAAGTTCAAGGTCACAGAGTGAGTCAGAGAAGAGCACAGGCTGCTCAAGTCCTTAAGCAACGTCGCTCCCACTTGTGCATAGGCAGGACATTTCACTCATTGGTTTATTGACATCTAAGAGTCATGTTTGTGGGTCTATAAAAATTATTGTTGACTGCAAAGATTCAGAAACATGAGTCCAGGGAGTGTTCTGCAGAATAAACTCCCCTGTGGTATTTTCTAGAGCCAGTCAGTAAAGAAGTAAACATATGTTGGTCCAGTCATTATTCACCCAAGCAGGGATGTAAAATTAAAAAAAAACGAACAGTGGTCTTTGATCTCATTTTCTACCCATTTATAAGTATATTTGCTTGTGGCTGCTACTATAACATCAAGTTAACACAATTTCCAGGCCATTATTGCTCTAAGGCAGTAGCCACTTTTCCGTTGCTGTCGACGTGGCCTATATGTGTGGGAAACTTCAGAGATTACCCAGACATCAGCAAAAAACTAATTATTTGAGTGAGGGTCTGTGTGAGTCCTTGGTCAGGAAATCAACAGCACAATGCATTTATTCCTGAGGGCACTAAAAGTTATGCATGTCATCCTAACAGCCACAGTGATCCCTCTTTAAAAGTATTCAAATATGGATCTTAGAGAACTGAGTATGAATTATGAAAGGCTATCTTTTAAAATTTCCTTAACAAGCCATTTCCTCCAGTTTCACTGCTGGACCTCTTTGATATTAAATCAAGCAGATAATATAAAGAGGAGACAGATGATGTATTCAGAGTTAGTTGACTCCTTTTCATTCATTTATTTATTCATTCATTCATTCATTCATTCATTCATTTATGGCCACACAGCTTGCAGGATCTTAGTTCTCTGACCAGGGATCAAACTGGTGGCCCCTGCAGTGAGGGCACCAGGTCCTAACCACTAGACCACCCAGGAGTTCCCAGTTGACTTCTTTTTATTGTGTTGTTTCTGCATCTTTAATTCTTCTGATTTTTCTTTTTTGTATGTGTTTTCCATCCATCTTTCTTTACTTGATTTTCAGGTATTTTCAAATACCTCATTAACAATTGCCATTTTCCTGCCCTTCTATTTTCAATATGTGAAGTATTTTATTTCTCTTCCCTTTCTGTTTATGCTGCCATCATCTTCTCACTCTCCAAGTAACTGAGTTTACACATGGTTTTAGATTTTTAAACACTCATTCTAACAATGTTCCAACTGTCTCTGAAGAAAGGAATACAATCTTAATATAAATCAGCCTGGGCCAAGTGAAAGCATGCTCAAGCAAGGCATTAAATCCCCCCTTCCGATTTCCAAAACCATACTGAGAAATAGCTTAGGTCAGCTAGAGAGGATGTGGTAAAGATGAAAAATGATAGTATGAAGAGCCTGTGGTTATATCAAATTTTCCTTTTTTATTACTTTGGATTTGCCAATAAGTTCTGGGAACCATGCCTTTTTAATATATTTTCTTGGTCTCTGCTAACTCCAGCATTTGGCAGGTGAAATTCCGATAGACTGTCTAGAGACCTCTTGCCCCAGTAGCAGCTAAACATCTCAATGGGCCAACCACAGAGCAAGAGTAATGAGAGCGTGATTTCGATCTTTTCTACCCTTGCTGTCTTAGCACTGACTGCTTATATTTGATAATATGTAGCATAATATTTGAGAAACATTTTTACTGGCTCAAACTAGCTGTGCAAAAACAAAGAAATGAATATATCTCTCCTACATATAGTCCAACAGGTAGATATAGATATAGATATGTATCAGTGAAGAATGAAAAAAGCCTTGAGGACAGGAAGGGAAAGAAGTAACGTATGATGATTCACTGAGCCTCTACTCTGTCCCAAGTGTGTTAGCTATATTATTTCATTTAATCTTACAATTATCCTATGAAGTATTTACAACTATACCTTTTGAAAAAGTAAGAAAATGGAGGAATAGGATGGTTAAGGAAATTGCCAGTGGTCACCTGGTAAATGTTAAAGTCATCTATGAATTTGGATGATGATGATGATGATAACGATAAAGTAGAAGGAGGAGGAGAAGAAACATTTATTGAGCCAGACCCTGTACTAAGCATTTCATACACATTATTTCATTTACAGCAACTCTCTGAAGTAGGTAATATTATTACTTCCATTTTATTTATGAGAGACCAAACAGTAGCATCAGTAAAATAATTTGTCCGAGTCATGGAACTAGTGGGTAGAAGATCCAGGATTTGAACCACAGCCGACTGACTAGATGTTCCACATAGGAAACTCCAAATTCACATGCTTTCCACTATATAACCATGCCTCTTGAGACATTTCAAATGGATATTCAACACCAAAAATATTTTTTAGTGCCATATGTAAGAAAAATAAAAATTCTATGTCATCCAAGTTGTGAGTAGCATCCCAATGTAGCCCAAGTACTGAAAGAGTTATGTCAAAAGATAATTCATCATGAGTGGAAAATGTTCATCAATATCTTGCCATCCCATGGATAAAGATGTGGCACATATATACAATGGAATATTACTCAGCCATAAAAAGGAGCGAAATTGAGTTATTTGTAGTGAGGTAGATGGACCTAGAGTCTGTCATACAGAGTGAAGTAAGTCAGAAAGAGAAAAACAAATACCGTATCCTAACGTATATATATGGAATTTTAAAAAGTGGTACTGATGAACCTAGTGGCAGAGCAAGAATAAAGATGCAGACGTAGAGAACGGACTTGAGGACATGGGGGAAGCAGAAGCTGGGATGAAGTGAGAGAGTGGCATTGACATATATACACTACCAAATGTAAAATGGATGTCTAGTGCGAAGCTGCTGCATAGCACAGGGAGATCAACTCAGATGCTTTGTGACCACCTAGAGGGGTGGGATAGGGAGGGTGGGAGGGAGGTGCAAGAGAGAGGGGATATGGGGATATATGTACACATATAGCTGATTCACTTTGTTGTACAGCAGAAACTAACACACCATTGTAAAGCATTTATACTCCAATAAAGATGTGAACTATATATATATATATATCTTGTCATCCCTGCAGTACATGTAGGGCTCCTTCTTCAGAATGCATTAGGGTTTCAAGGTGGTATTGATGGGAGAAGGAGAGAGCAGTGTAAAATCTGCTTAACTCTATTGCTCATGCAGTATTAGCAGGTTGTTTCTGAACTGGAGTAATATATTCAAAGAATTGCATGAACTCAACTAGAATAAATTCCAAATGTTAGGACTCCAAACTGAACAAAACCAAGTAACTCATTCTAACAAATCCCTTTTTACAGGGTTAAAGCAATTAATGATATCCACTCTTTCCTTTGATAAAAGTATCCTTATAAGCAATGCAGATAAAAAGATATATTATTCCATAATTATTTTCTCCTTTAACTCTTTAGATCTCCTTGTCTCTCACTGTGGTAACTTTGAATAAGTGGGAAAGTATGGACTTACAGGAACTTACATTACTTCAGTATTTACTGTGTGCCAGGCATTGTGCTATGTACTTTATTTGCATTCTGTTATGTGAGGTAGGTGCTATATAATCTCTGTTAAATGGATGAGGAAACAATGGCTTAATGAGATTAGTTAATTTCCCTGTGTCACATAACTAAAAGGAGCTTGGCTTTAAATCCAGGTCTTCCTGACCACAGAGCTCAAGCTCTTCATCAGTATTCATTGAATTCATAGCTGATCAAATGTTCATATTCAAAAGGTATGGATGAACAGATCATTGTCTGTCACAGCATGAAGGGCTGTACATTGTCCAGTTCTGGGTCTTACAGTTTAAAAGAAATACAGGTCACTTGCAGTGTGCTTAGAAAAGAGCAACTCGAGGGGCAAAGGGCCCACAACCACTTCAGCTGAAAAGGGATCTTAGGAGCCAGCAGTGTTTAGCCAGCAGAAGGGAAGACATAATACAGCCCTGTCTTCAGAGGTTTGAAGAGGTGCCCAGAAGGAAGTGAAATGAGCCTCTATTTAGAGGGGCCTGGAAGAGACCATTTCCAGGGTTGTTAGCCATTCTGTGATTCTATGATACATTCCTCATAAATCCAGAGAGTATGTCTTAGTTCAGGCAGCTATAACAAGACACCACAGACTAGGTGGCTTAAAGAACAAGCATTTATTTTTCATGGTTCTGGAGGCTGGAAAGTCCAAGGTCCAGCAGATCTGGTGTTTGGTGAAGACACTCTTCTTGGTTTGCTGTTGGCCCTCTTCTCCTTGTATCCTCACAGGGCAGAGAGCAGAGGGGGCTGGCTCTCTTCTTCTTCTTATGAGGACTCTAGTCCCACCATGAGAATTCCACCTTCATGACCTAATCGCCTCCCAAAGTTCCCATCTCTGAATGCCATCTCATTAGAGTCTCAACATATGAATTTGCAGTGGTGGGCAGAGACACAAACACTCATTACATAGCAGAGTAGAGCCAGTCGAAGTTGCATGTCACCTTAGCTTGAAGAAGAATTCTCTGCTAGAGCAATCGAATGGTGGCAGTTGTGCTTCAGACTTAATCCACCACTGCAATTACCAGCATGGTCAGAAAAACGCTTGGCAGGAATTTTGGAAAGGAAATTTAAATATAGGTTGATTGATTAAACGAAATGCCTTTCTCAGACTGGAGAGTTCACGAATTGACACATAAAATCTTCGTGATTACAAACCCCCAAAGCATTGTGCTAAAATTCCTGAGCCTGGGATCCCATGTTTCCTCTGCTCATCTCAAGAAGCCTTCAGTAGAAAGGGAAGACTAGAGAGAAGAATTTATAATGACAGTAGTGTCAGCTCTCAGCTCTTGCACTTGAGTTCTAAAATGACATAGACAGGCAGGTAAGAAAATCTATGTAATTATTCACAATAGTCAAGAGGTGAAAGCATCCTACATGTCCATAGACAGATGAATGGATAAACAAAACATGGTGCATGTACAATGAAATATTATTCAGCATTGATAAAGAATGGGATCTTTACATATGCTACAGCATGAATGAACCTTGAGACATTATGCTAAATGAAATAAGCCAGTCACAAAAAGACAAATATTGCATGATTCCACTCAAATGCTTCATCTAAAGTAGTCAAACTTTTAGAAACAGAAATTAGAATGGTGGTTGCCAGAGTTTGAGGGGAGAAAGAACGGGGAAGTTGTTATTCAGTGGGCACAGAGTTTCAGTTTTGCAAGATGAAAAGTTCTAGAGATGTTACACAACAATATGAATGTTCTTAACAGTACTGAACTGTTCACTTAAAAATGGTTAAGATGGTAAATTTTATGTTATGTGGGGTTTTTTTTACCACAATAAAAAAATAAGAGAAAAACCATACAGGAACTAATGAGATAATTCATAAAAAAGTGTTTTAAAAAGAACAAAACTCCATTCATTTCAGGAAATATAAATAATATCAACAAGTTAGAGAGGCAACATTTCTAACTGATAGAGAATCTTCCTTGGTTAAATGCAACTGTATATGGATGTGGGTTAATGAGTGAAAAATTCAAATTAGGTGATAAGATCAAATTCGTTTTTAAAATGCAGTATAATCAGACATCATGATGAACACAATGAGAATGACAGGACCTACTCAGCAGATACCCTGAAGATAGGGTCAGTTTCATCGTTAGCTTTTCTCAAGTGATTTTCCTAAAACAGAAGTTACTACAGTGATGTTCTTTTTTTTTCTTCTTCTTCTTTCAACCTCAAATACCCCTAATATCTTCTATGTGAAACACACATACCTGGATACACAAACAAAAAATAGTTAAGAACCCCTGTCTAGACAGACAGGGTTACAATTTAGACCTCTGAAAAGAGAGATTTCAAATAAAACCTCGAGATTTCTCAGCCTTTCACACTAGCTAGAAGTTTCAGAGAAAAGTCAAACTCTCCCTTCTGATTGCTTGTTGTTTGTGTATTTTCCATTGTGGGACCAACTCTTGTCTATATTTGAAACCAAGAAACAATTGCCTTTGAACCCCATGTATCCTTGACATCTTCCATTTTCTGATATTCACTATCTTTCCAGGTTTCCTTTGATAGCTCTTGGTTTGAAACGTATAACTGTTAAGACAGCATTATAAGCAGTCCTTCCTTTCTGGTTAGACATGAAATTGTCTGTCGCCCTAAGCTCAACCTACCCTATTTTTTAAGTTTCTTGCTGGTTAATTCTACTCCAGGTTTCATTCCCCCCTGCCCTCCTTACTCAAGGTTGGATTGATTTTTTTTCTTTCAGCTGCCAAAGCTGTAACAATTGGGGGCGTGTGATAAAGGATAAACTAGCTATGATTCTAAATTGCACCTAGCGAATGGGGACATTTTTTTAAATTGTTGTTCCTAACTTTATTTAAACAACTGTAATTTCTAAATTTATGACTCACATATAGCTCTGATGTAACTTATAGGGAAGCTTGGTGTAGTGATGAAAAATTTTAAAAATTCCCTAAGATAAAAGATCAGAGGGCTTCCCTGGTGGCACAGTGGTTGAGAGTCCGCCTGCCGATGCAGGGGACGCGAGTTCGTGCCCCGGTCCGGGAAGATCCCACATGCCGCGGAGCGGCTGGGCCCGTGAGCCATGGCCGCTGAGCCTGCACGTCCGGAGCCTGTGCTCTGCAACGGGAGGGGCCACAACAGTGAGAGGCCCGCGTACCGCAAAAAAAAAAAAAAGATCAGAGAGCTATCCATAAGATGTAGTAGCTTCCTTGGTCCAAAGAAGGAAAGCATGGGGGAAAATGGTAGAGATGGGAATCAGGAAACATTTGTCCATGGTTCCAAAGCTAAGGATTCTTCCTGAAAGCTAGTGTCAAAAGGATTGTGGTCCAGTTGGCTTTATTTCCCTTGTTAAGAAAAGTGTGGGGAAGTGATTTGTGTTCCCTTCACTCACATACTTTCCAGGTATTTAGCATTTTCTCCCTTCTTTCTGGTTCTTACCCTTATTTTCTCCATATATATAACATGTTAAGTGCTTTTCTCCACTTAACATATTACTGGGTTGGCCAAAAAGTTAATTTGGGTTTTCCATGTTACAGAAAAACCCGAACGAACTTTTTGGCTAACGCTATATATATTTGTGTTTAGTATCAGCCTCCATATCACTAGACTGTAAGCTCCCCGTCATTCCAAAGATTAGCCCATAGCAAGAGTTCAATAAATATTTGTGAAATGAAGGAATGACTGAACGGTGAAACAAGCTTTTTTTTTATAGTCCACATTGCATTAAAAGCAATTCTGTTGGGGAAACTTACAAAGCAATGTGTTTGGGGCTACTCAGATTAGGGTAAATGGAACACATTTAATAGCTGCTCTGAGGAGTCCACTTTTTGCAACAGTAAAGATGGATGGTGTATACAGTCTCCCTAACTTCATGCTTAAAAGTGAAACATGTATAAATATAGAATTTTCAGTGTTCTTTGGCCTATTTTTTTTTCCAGGAATGTTAATACATACTACCCTTGAACACCAGTGAAAGCACCTTATAGTGAGATGTCTTTGGCCTATCTGGCATTCTTAACTCATGTCAACAAAAAAAATCAATAAACAATCTATAATAAGAATAGGAAAGTGTTTTATTTGAGCCAAACTGAGGACTATAGCCCAGAAGACAGCTTTTCAGATTGCTCTGAGAAACTGTTCCAGAGAAGCATGGTTTTCAATACAGTTTTCTATCTTGCCAGAACAAAGAACATTAAACAAGTCAGGGATACATTTCTTCAAGGTTTCAAACAAAAACAGACCAGCACATACCCAGTGAGTCAGTAGGGCCTTGGCATCTGGGAAGGGAGCCTTATCATCAAAGGCGTACTAGCATTGGCATTCCAGGGAGGGAGGCATTTAATCTTTATTTTTAACATGGACATTCTTTACTTCTGGTCAGTGTGCCCTTTTCTTTAATAATTAAAGCAGATGTACAATGTATGTTTGATAGGCCACAAACAGGCTATTGTAGTTAGCATAAAATTCAAGTTAACTCAAGTATAAACCAGAATGACTTCCCTATACCTCAATATATGAAAATTTCTTTTGTGACTTGGGTGCAAAATAATACTGAGTAAAACTCTTGTGGACTTTCTTTTAATCAAACATGACAGGAAAGACAATACTACCATAGCATGATAATAAATAACTTTATTATTTTTTTAGGTACTTTGCAAATGCATTACAGGAATAGCCCACATAGTAATTTGGAATAAAAAGGATACAGAATAGAAATATCTTGCCTGACTACCCCTCTGAATGATAACAAGGAACAGATAAGATCATCTTTAGGCAAATACTCTGAAAAGTAAAATATTAGCAATACAAATAATCAAATATGTAAATAATGAAAAATTTTCTAGGAATGGTTCATATATAGTTGATTATTTTTAGATTTTGCCCGGTATCATAAGCTCTGTTCCAAGCGAAAAGCTGCTTTCACACTCCACTATACAACCAATTATCCTTTATTTCTTTGGTGGGCACTGTGGTAGCCTCTCAGCTTCCATTCCCACTTCACCTGGTAAAAACTCCAGTTTTCCTTCCAGTTTCTGGGAGGAGCTCCCTTCTTCCCTGGTTCTAGGAGCCATTGATTCAGGGGTAAGCTCATGACCCAGGCCAGGGCAATGAGAATGGAGAACAAGATTCGGAAAACAGGCTTCCTTGCCCTCGTGGGGATGTTTCTGGAATTACTCTTTGATTTCTCCAGTCATGAATGAAGACTTTTGTAGCCTTTGGAGTTACTGGAAGCCAGTTTGTGTCTGTATGGGTGACGTGACACCTCAGAAAGTAGAATGGAGAGGCAAAAGAAAGTGGGTATTTGATAACATTGTTGGGTCACTGAACCAAGTTTCTCTCCTGATTCAATGTATCTGCTTTGTTGTCAGTATCAGTGTAAATTAGGTGCTTGGTTACTTGTCACCAAGCACATCCTAACAAATGAAATTCCTTTCTTCAACAAGCATACATTAAGAATCCACTAAATGTTAGGCTTTGTGATCCGAAGGTAATTTAGGTCTCTTTCATGCCCTCAAAGAAGTTATAATCTGGTAAGAGAAACAAAAAGTAAACACCCAGGTGGGCTGATGATGTGGTGAGAATGTCCATCAGAGATGTAGGCAGTAAGGAGGTGCATTGTTTAAAGAGAATTTTAAAAATTACAATATTGACTAAAAGTCTTCTTTTTATTATCACCACACACTGTAATTTTAAATAATGCCAGTGCAGTGATAGAATACTCCTCCCTGCCAGGATGGACCATTCCCACTGCCTCAGGTCCCCAAATCTGATGTATCATTGTTAAATGACTACCTCTGAATCACAGTAAATCATCTTTGTAGCTTGAAGCTCACCATTTCAGAAATAAGGCTTCTAAAAAAAAGCTGTTCTTTGATCATATGGCAACCAAAATCTTGATTGCAATATGGAGTCAAGGTATCAAACTATAATGAGGTTGGCAACAGGGAGTATTTAATTCAGTATTGTATGAAGGCAACTTGGGAACTTATTGAAACTGTATGAAGGTTCACAATGGGATAAGGAAAATTGTATGCCACAAAATATTAATGCTAAAGAGGGGAGGGCTGATACATACTTCCAGTTTGTCCTTACTGAGAAACTGATAATATCTTTCAGCCAGGTGAGGCTAAGAGAACAGACTCTGTAATGACTCTAAAAGTTCCTACTAAGGTAATTTAATCCATTGGTGCCGTTCTGTGCATCTCCCATTCTGGCTATGTTCTAGTCCTTGTCAGGAGGTCACTTTATCAGGGCTCTGTACTCTCACTTTCTGATGAATGGTTGCTCCAAGATTGCTTTAAGTGTAGTCTTTATCCATTGTAGTATGAAAGACAGTTGCTTCAACATTATGGCTTGGCTATTTCCTACCTGATAGATGCAGATTGCACTGTGTTGACCTAAAACAAACAGACTGCCAGTTACCTCTCCCACAGAAATGGGTTTATTCGGGATAAGCAAAAAATCGCAGTTTGGAGTATGCAACCATGGCTAACCATGTGGACGTGCCCGCACAGCAAGGAGAGGAGAACTCTTTTAAAAGAGGGGAAAAGGAAGTTGGGAGGGCTGTAGTAAACAGAGAGTCCGTTGGAGGAACTGAAAGTTTGAAGTATAGTGGCTTTTCATTGGCTGAGTTGTGACAGTCTCTCACTGGCTGAGGCCTTGCCCAGCAAGAAATGGAAGTTTTTCTTCTTACCCTTGGGCTATGCTAGTGTTATAGGGTGTGAGAGCTCTCCCTTATGGCCTCCCAATTATTTTCTTTGAGCTTTTTGTTTATTCATTTTTACAACTGCAATAGAGGTACAGATAATATGGAGTGGGAGAACTGACACTGGTGGAGTCATTCCTCACTGGGGAGATGAGGAAGTCCTGGGCCCTGACAGATGAGAATGGTTTGTATGAGCAGAGGCAGAAACTGAAGGCGTTGAAAGCTGAGGAAATAGTTTAAGATACAAGAATATAAAACCATGTTGTATATTCATTAAAGAACTGTAAAGCAGCAAGACGAAACTGTGAGTATGTGGCAGTATATGCGAGGGAAAGAAATCTGTTCTAACATTACGGAAAGAAATCTGTTCTAACTTTACAGAAAGAAGACTAAAAGTATTTAGCAGAATGACGTTGCATCTAGAACATTATGCTAATTACTTAGAACTTCATTTGGTAAATAATAAGGAGCTATTTAAAAAGTTTACCCACAGAAATGATATAATTCTGTTTTTCAATTTTACATTATGTAATATTTGAATATTCAAAAATACATTTGAAGGGACTCCCCTGGCGGTCCAGTGGTTAAGATATCACCTTCCAATGCAGGGGTGCAGGTTCGATCCCTGGTCAGGGAGCTAAGATCCCGCATGCCTCGCGGCCAAAAAACCAAAACTTAAAACAGAAGCAGTATTGTAACAAATTCAATAAAGACTTTAAAAATGGTCCACATCAAAAAAATCTTTAAAAAATATGTTTGGGGCCTCCCTGGTGGCGCGGTGGTTGAGAGTCCGCCTGCCGATGCAGGGGATACGGGTTCGTGCCCCGGTCTGGGAGGATCCCATATGCCGCGGAGCGGCTGAGCCCGTGAGCCATGGCCGCTGGGCCTGCGCGTCCGGAGCCTGTGCTCCGCGATGGGAGAGACCACAACAGTGAGAGGCCCGCATACCGCAAAAAGAAAAAAAAAAATATGTTTGAAATATGTTATGAATAATATTATGATTAATATCTATGAAACTATCACCCAACTTAGAAAATTAAAATAATTCTAACACCATTGCATATCTACTTTGTTTCTTCTCTACCCTGCTTTTTTACTTCCTGCTCAGTTATCAAATCATTAATTTTGTTTTATCATTTCTTTGCTATTTAAAAAGAAAAAGATTTAGCATGTATATATCCCTAAACAACGTATTGCTTGGTTTTCCTTGTTTTTAAAAATTATATGCTACATGTAGTTTTCATTATTTGCTTTTTTCTGTGAATACTATTTTTAAAATTTATCAATACATAGTTGTTATTTTAACTTTAATTCACTCATTTTCATCACTAATATGCCAATGTGAATATGCCACATTTATTTCTCTATACTCCTGCTAATGAACATTTCAGATTTTTTTTTTTTTATTATTACAAGCAATGTCTTCTGTGCACATGAGCAAGAGTTTCTTAGGTATATACCTTGGAAAGGAATTGCTGAAGGTTATGTTTAGGAAGGTTCAGTTTTACAAAATAGTGCCAATATTTTTTCTAAAGCAGTTAAAACAATTTAAACAGTGGCCAGCATCAAACCACAGCAGCCTCAACAAGGGTGTAGAGTCAAACTTCTTGTCTTTCTGCCAAACAAGGAAACAACCAAATGTATACCATTTTTGTATTGCATTTTCCTGATTACTAAGGAAATTGAGCATTTTTAGGATATTTATTTGTGATTGTCTCTTTTAAGACATGTCTGTTCTTATCTTTTGCCATTTTTCAATTGAAATATTTTCATAGTTATCGGACTATTTCAATTTTCTATATTTTAAATCAGTTTGGGTAAGAATGTTTCCTATTTTGTCTGAGTTTTCAGATTATTACATTTCTCTGAATGTCTTTTTATTATTTTTAAAATCACCAATGTATCTATAGTTATGTTCTCATTTATATTCCAAATATTTTTAATTTATATCTTCTCTCTTTTTCTCTTCATCAGTCTGGCCACCAGCTTATCTATTTTAACAGTTCTTCAAAGAAACAACTTTGCTTTTGTTGAACATCTATGTTAATCTGTTTCTTATTTTGCTTGTTTTAAAAAAACTCATCTTTATTATCTCTGTTATTCTGCTTTCTTGGTACTTATTCTGTTTTTCTAACTTCTTGATTTGATGGCTTATCTATAAGCATACAACGTTGCGATGGTTTGTTGAGCACTATTTCAATATAACATTATCATTCCATTTAAATATTTTAATTTCCATTAAAAATGTTTTGACTTATGAGTTATTCAGAAGTGTGTGTGTTTAATTTCAAACTACAAGGAGATTTGTATCGATCCTTTGGTTATTCTCTTCTAATGTATTTGAACTGTGGTTAGAGGAACTGGTCTATGTGTACTGACTTTTCAACACTGAGACTTGCCTAATGGCCTAATATGTGAAAGATTTTTTTAAAGCCCCGTGTTTCTTTTTCTTTCTCTGTCTGACTTACTTCACTTAGTATGATAATCTAAGACAAATATCATATGATATTGCTTATATGGCTATATATTGCTTATGGATATGATATCACTTATAGTGGAATCTAAAAAAGTGATATGAATGAACTTATTTACAAAACAGAAATAGACTCACAGACATAGAAAACAAACTTATGGTTACCAAAGGAGAAAGGGGTGGGGGGAGGGATAAATTAGGAATTTGGGATTAAAATACACATAGTAATATATATATATAATAGATAAATGACAAGGACCTACTGTATAGCACAGGGAACTGTACTCAATATCTTGTAATAACCTATAATGGAGAAGAACCAGAAAAAGAATATATAAATACACATACATATATATATGTATGTGTATATATATATGTATATATACACATACATATATATATGTATGTGTATATATATATGTATATATACACATACATATATATACACGTAATGATATATGTATTATTTTAGTGGTTTAGTGCCCTAGGATTTTTACCATGCATACTTAATAAAGTCTAATGTTAATCAATGCATTAATTCTATCCTAAAACTATACAAGGACCTTGGAATATTTATTGTTTACCCTCTCTCCTAATTTTCACACTATGGTTTATCTTTTTTTTCCTCCCTGCATTAGAGATGATTATGCTTATTTATATAGACAATATTGGTTTGGATTTATCTGCTTATTTACAGTTTCTCCTCACCATTCTTCTTGCATTTCAGACTGTCTTTTTGAGACCATTTTCCTTCAATACATAATGTCAATATTCTTTTAGTGATTGCGTATTATTAGAAGACTCTGTTTTGTTGGTTATTTTAGGGTTTTTTTTTTTAATGAAAATGTCTCTTTTATTCTCATTCTTAAAAGGTGGTTTTGATATTTATGTTGAAAATTCTTTTCCTTCAACACTTTGAAGATTTTATTCTGTTGGCTTTTGGGTTCCATTATTGTTGTTGAGAATCTTTTTCTAAATTGCAGTATATATTTTTTACAATATTATATTATTTTCAGGTATAGTGATTCAATATTTTTACAGCTCATACTCGATTTAAAAAGTTATTACAAGATAATGGCTTGTTCCTTGTTCCTTCTCTGCTTTACACATAGTAGTTTGTATCTCTTAATCCCATACCCCTATCTTCCCTCTCCCCACTTCCCATTCCCCACTGTGAAGCAATAGTTTATTTTCTATATTTTTAACTCTGTTTCTGTTTTGCTGTATACATTCATTTGTTTTATTTTTTAATTTCCACATATAAGTGATATATAGTGTTTGTCTTCCTTTGACTTATTTCACTAAGCATCTTATTCTCTAAGTCCAACCACATCACTGCAAATAGCAGAATTTTATTCTTTTTATGGCTTATATTCCACTGTGTATATATATACACACACTCCACATCTTTTTTTATCCATTCCTCTGTTGATTAACACTTGGGTTGCTTCCATATTTTGGCTACTGTAAATAGTGCTGCTATGAACATGTATCTTTTCGAATTAGTGTTATCATTTTCTCCAGATATATACCCAGAAGTGGAATTGCTGGATCACATGGTAGTTCTCTTTTCAGTTTTTTGAGGAACCTGAATACTGTTTTCCATAGTGGCTGCACCAATTTACATTGCCACCAACAGTGTATGAGGGTTCCTTTTTCTCCCCAACCTTGGGAACATTTGTTATTTGTAGATTTTTTGATGACAGCCATTCTGACAAGTGTGAGGTAATCTCTCATTGTGGTTTTGATTTGCATTTCTCTAATGATAGCAATGTTGAGCATCCTTTCATGTGCCTGTTAGCCATCTGTATGTCTTCTTTGGGTACATATCTATTCAGGTATTCTGCCCATTTTTTGATTGAGTTGTTTGGGGTTTTTTTTTTTATATGTATTTAGTTGTATGAGCTATTTATATATTTTAGATATTAACCTCTTGTCAGTTGTATCGTTTGCAAATATTTCCTCCTATCCTGTAGGTTATCTTTTTTGTTTTCTCAGTGGTTTCCTTTGCTGTGTAAAAGCTTTTAAGTTTAATTAGGCCCCATTTGTTTATTTATTTATTTATTTTTGCTTTAGGAGACAGATCCAAAAAGTAATTGCTACAATTTATGTCAAAGAGTGTTCTGCCTGTTCTCTTCTAGAAGTTCTATGGTTTCAGGTCTCACATTTATGTCTTTAATCCATTTTGAGTTTATCTTTGTATATAGTGTGAGGGAATGTTCTAATCTCATTGTTTTACATGTAACTATCCAGTTTTCCCAGTGCTACTTCTTGAAGAGACTGTCTTTTCTGCATTGTATATTCTTGCCTCCTTTGTCAAAGATTAACTGAACATAAGTGTGTGGGTTTATTTCTGGCTTTCTATTCGTTCCATTGATCTGTGTGTTTTGATTACTGTAACTTTGTAGTATAGTCTGAAGTCTGAGAGTTTGATACCTACAGCTTTGTTCTTTTTTCTCAAGATTGCTTTGGCAATTCAGAGTCATATGTGGTTCCATATGAATTTTATTTGTTCTAGTTCTGTGAAAAAGTATCGGGTATTTTGACAAGGATTGGATTAAATCTGTAGATTGTTTTGGGTGTTATGACCATTTAAACAATATTAATCTTCCAATGCAAGAGCACAGAATATCATTCCATTTCTTTGTCTCGCCTTCAGTTTCCTTCCTCAGTGGTTCATAGTTTTAAAGTATAGGTCTGTCACTTCGTTGGTTAAGTTTATTCCTAGGTATTTTATTCTTTTTGATGTGATTGTAAATGGGATTGGTTTTCTTTACTTTCTCTTTTGGAGAGTTCACTATTGGTGTATAGAAAAGCAACAGATTTCTGTATATTAATCTTTTAACCTGCAACTTTACTGAATTCATTTATTAGTTCTAATCGTTTTTTGGTGGAGACTTCAGGGCTTTCTATATAAAGTATCATGTCAGGACTTCCCTGGTGGCGCAGTGGTTAAGAATCTGCCTGCCAATGCAGGGACATGGGTTCAAGCCCTGGTCCAGAAAGATCCCGCATGCCACGGAGCAACTAAGCCCGTGCACCACAACTACTGAGCCTGCGCTCTAGGGCCCACGAGCCACAACTACTTTCCATCTGCCACAACTACTGAAGCCCACGTGCCTAGAGCCTGTGCTCCACAACAAGAGAAGCCACCTCAATGAAAAGCCCACACACCGCAACAAAGAGTAGCCCCCACTCCCCACAACTAGAGAAAGCCCACACTCAGCAATGAAGACCCAACGCAGCCAAAAGTAAATAAATAAATTTATTTTAAAAAAGGAATCTCTGGGCTTCCCTGGTGGCGCAGTGGTTGAGAGTCCATCTGCCAATGCAGGGGACACGGGTTTGTGCCCCGGTCCAGGAAGGTCCCATATGCCGCGGAGCGGCTGGGCCCGTGAGCCATGGCCACTGAGCCTGCACGTCCAGAGCCTGTGCTCCGCAACGGGAGAGGCCACAACAGTGAGAGGCCCGTGTACCGCAAAAATAAATAATTAATTAATTAATTTAAAAAAATAAAAAATAAAAAAGGAATCTGACTGCCAATGCAGGGAACATAGGTTCGAGCCCTGATCCGGGAAGATCCCACATGCCACGGAGCAGCTAAGCCTGTTCACCACAACTACTGAGCCTGCGCTCTAGAGCCCACGAGCCACAACTGCTGAGCCTGTGTGCCACAGCTACTGAAGCCCCTTCTCTGCAACAAGAGAAGCCACTGCAATAAGGAGCGCACCACAATGAAGAGCAGCCTCCGCTCACCGCAACTAGAAGAAGCCCATGCGCAGCAATGAACACCCAATGAAGCCAAAAATAAATAAATAAATAAATAAATTTTTTTGTCTAAGTATCATGTCATATGCAAATAGTGACAGTTTTACTTCTTCCCTTCCAATTTGGATGCCTTTTATTTCTTTTTTCATGTCTAATTGCTGTGGCTATGACTTCCAATATTATGTTAAATAGAAATGACAAGAGTGGGCATCCTTGCCTCGTTCCTGATTTTAGAAGAAAGGCTTTCAGCTTTTCACCGTTGGGTATGTTGTTAGCTGTGGGTTTGTCGTAAATTTCCTTTATTATGTTGAGATATGTTCCCTGTATACCATCTTTGAGAGTTTTTATCATGAATAGATATTGAATTGTGTCAAATGTTTCTTCTGCATCTATTGAGGTGATCAGGTGATTTTTATCCCTCCTTTTATTAATGGGGAGTATCACATTGATTGATTTGTGAACATTGAACCAATCTTGCATCCCTAGAATAAACCCAACTTGATCAGGGTGTATGATCCTTTTTGTATATTATTGGATTTGGTTTGCTAATATTTTGTTGAGGAGTTTTGCATCTGTATTCACCAAAGCTATTGGCCTGTAATTTTTTTTTTTGTTTGGTAGTGTCTTTGTCTGCTTTTAGTGTCAGGGTGATGGGAGCCTTGTAAAATGAATCTGGGACTGTGTAGTCCTTTTCGGTTTTTTGGAATAGTTTGAGATAGATAGGTATTAGCTCTTCTTTAAATGTTTGGTAGAATTCTCCTGTGATGCAGTCTGCTCCTAAACTTTTGTTTGCTGGGAGTTTTTGTATTACAGATGCAATTTCACTTCTAGTGATCAGTCTGTTCAAATTATCTGTTTCTTCTTCATTCAGTCTTGGCAGGTTATGTGTTTCTAGAAATTTGTTCATTTCTTCTAGGTTGTCCAATTTGCTGACATATTACTGTTCATAGCATTCTGTTAGAATTTTTTGTATCTCTGTGATATTACTTGTTATTTCTCCTCTTTCATTTCTTATTTTGTTATTTGTACCCTCTCTCTCTTTTCTTCTTGGTGAACCTGGCTAATGATTTATCAACTTGCTTATCTTTTTAAAAAAACAACTCTTGCTGTCATTGATATTTTCTATTGTTTCTTTGATCTCTATTTTATTTATTTCCTTTCTGATCTTTATTATTTCCTTCCTTCTGCTGATTTGGGGCTTTGTTTACTTCTTTTTCTAATTACTTTAGGTGGTAGGTTAGATTGTTCATTTGAGCTCTTTTCCTTTCTTGAGAAAGGCCTGTATTGCTATAAACTTCCCTCTTAGAACTGCTTTTGCTCTATCCCATAGATTTTGGAGTGTCTCAAGGTATTTTCTAATCTCCTCTTTGTTTTCATCATTGACCCATAGTTTTTTTTAGTAGTATGTTGTTTAGTCTCCATGTGTTTGTTATTTTCCCATTTTTATTTCTGTAATTTGTTTTTTCTTTTATATCATAGAGGTCAGAAAAAATGCTTGCTGTAATTTCTGTCCTCTTAAATTTGTTGAGACTTGTTTTGTGTCCTTGCATGTGAACTATCCTGGAGAACATTTCATGTTTAGTTGAAAAGAATGTGTATTCTGCTATTTTGGGATGTAGTGTCCTGTAGATGTTCTATTAAGTTCAACTGGTCTATTGCATCATTTAATCCACTGTTGCCTCATTGATTTTCTGTCTGGATGATCTGTCCATTGATGAAAGTAGAGTGTTAAAGTCCTCTATTATTGGGAATTCCCTGGAAGTCCAGTGGTTAGGACTCCACACTTCCACTGCAGGGGCCATGGGTTCGATCCCTGGTTGGGGAACTAGGATCCCGCATGCCACATGTATGTTCCTGTTCCCATTTTCTTAATTGTTTTGGGTTTGTTATTGTAGGTCTTTTCCTTCTCTTGTGTTTCTTGCCTAGAGAAGTTCCTTTAGCATTTGTTGTAAAGCTGGTTTCGTGGTGCTGAACTCTCTCAGCTTTTCCTTGTCTGGAAAGGTTTTAATTTCTCCATCAAATCTGAATGAGATCCTTGCTGGGTGGAGTAATCTTGGTTGTAGGTTTTTCTCCTTCATCACTTTAAATATGTCCTGCTACTCCCTTCTGGCTTGCAGAATTTCTGATGAAAGATCAGCTCTTAACCTTATGGGGATTCCCTTGTGTGTTATTTGTTGGTTTTCCCTTGCTGCTTTTAATATGTTTTCTTTTTATTTAATTTTTGACAGTTTGGTTAATATGTGTCTTGGCGTGTCTCTCCTTGGATTTATCCTGTATGGGACTCTCTGTGCTTCCTGGACTTGATTGACTATTTCCTTTCCCATATTAGGGAAGTTTTCAACTGTAATCTCTTCAAATATTTTCTCAGTCCCTTTCTTTTTCTCTTCTTCTTCTGGGACCCCTATAATTCGAATGTTGGTGCATTTAATGTTGTCCCAGAGGTCTCTGAGACTGTCCTCAGTTCTTTTCATTGTTTTTTCTTTATTCTGCTCTGCAGTAGTTATTTCCACTGTTTTATCTTCCAGGTCACTTATCCGTTCTTCTGCCTCAGTTATTCTGCTATTGATCCCATCTAGAGTGTTTTTAATTTCATTTATTCTGTTGTTCATTGTTGCTTGTTTCCTCTTTAGTTCTTCTAGGTCCTTGTTAACTGTTTCTTGCATTTTGTCTATTCTATTTCCAAGATTTTGGATCATCTTTACTATCATTATTCTGAATTCTTTTTCAGGTAGATTGCCTATTTCCTCTGCATTTGTTAGGTCTGACGGGTTTTTACATTGCTCCTTCATCTGCTGTGCGTTTTTCTGTCTTCTCATTTTGCTTATCTTACTGTGTTTGGGGTCTCCTTTTTGCAGCCTGCAGGTTTGTAGTTCCCGTTGTTTTTGCTGTCCGTCCCCAGTGGCTAAAGTTTGTTCAGTGTGTTGTGTAGGCTTCCTGATGGAGGGGACTAGTGCCTGTGTTCTGGTGGATAAGGCTGGATCTTGTCTTTCTGGTGGACAGGTCCACATCTGGTGGTGTGTTTTGGGATGTCTGTGGACTTATTATGATTTTAGGCAGCCTCTCTGCTAATGGGTGGGGTTGTGTTCCTGTCTTGCTAGTTGTTTGGCATAGGGTGTCCAGCACTGTAGCTTGCTGGTCGTTGAGTGAAGCTGGGTCTTGGTGTTGAGATGGAGATCTCTGGGAGATTTTCACCGTTTGATATTACGTGGAGCTGGGAGGTCTCTTGTGGACCAGTGTCCTGAAGTTGGCTCTCCCACCTCAGAGGCACAGCACTGACTCCTGGCTGGAGCACCAAGAGCCTTACATCCACACGGCTCAGAATAAAAGGGAGAAAAAGTAGAATGAATGAATGAATGAATGAATGAACGGAAGGAAGGAAGGAAGGAAGGAGAGGATAAAATAAAATAAAGTTCTTAAAATAAAAAATAATTATTAAGAAAAAAAATTAAAAAAACAAAACAAACAAAAAAAAACGGACGGACAGAACTCTAGGACAAATGGTGAAAGCAAAGCTATACAGACAAAATCTCACACAGAAGCATACACATACACACAAAAAGAGGAAAAGGGGAAAAAATAATATATCTTGCTCTCAAAGTCCACCTCCTCAATTTGGAATGATTCCTTGTCTATTTAGGTATTCCACAGATGCAGGGTACATCAAGTTGATTGTGGAGATTTAATCTGCTGCTCCTGAGGCTGCGGAGAGATTTCCCTTTCTCTTCTTTGTTCGCACAGCTCCCGGGGTTCAGCTTTGGATTTTGCCCCGCCTCTGCGTGTAGGTTGCCTGAGGGCGTCTGTTCTTCGCTCAGACAGGACGGGGTTAAAGCAGCCGCTGTTTCGGGGACTCTGGCTCACTCAGGCCGGGGGGAGGGAGGGGTACGGATGCGGGACGAGCCTGCAGCGGCAGAGGCCAGCATGACGTTGCACCAGCCCGAGGCACGCCGTGCATTCTCCCTGGGAAGTTGTCCCTGGATCCCGGGACCCTGGCAGTGGTGGGCTGCACAGGCTCCCCGGAAGGGAGGTGTGGATAGTGACCTGTGCTCACATACAGGCTTCTTGGTGGTGGCAGCAGCAGCTTTAGCGTCTCATGCCCGTCTCTGGGGTCCGCACTGATCGCCACGGCTCGCGCCCATCTCTGGAGCTCCTTTAAGCGGAGCTCTGAATCCCCTCTCCTCGCGCACCAGGAAACAAAAAGGGAAGAAAAAGTCTCTTGCCTCTTTGGCAGCTCCAGATTTTTTCCCGGACTCCCTCCCGGCTAGCCGTGGCGCACTAACCCCTTGAGGCTGTGTTCACGCCGCCAACCCCAGTCCTCCCCCTGGGATCTTAGCTCCGAAGCCCGAGCCTCAGCTCCCAGCCCCCGCCTGCCCTGGCGGGTGAGCGGACAAGCCTCTCGGGCTGGTGAGTGCCGGTTGGCACTGATCCTCTGTGCGGGAATCTCTCTGCTTTGCCCTCCGCACCCCTGTTGCTGCGCTCTCCTCTGCAGCTCCTAAGCTTCCCCCCTCCGCCACCCGCAGTCTCCACCCGCTAAGGGGCTCCTAGTGTGTGGAAACCTTTCCTCCTTCACAGCTCCCTCCCACTGGTGCAGGTCCCGTCCCTATTCTTTTGTCTCTGTTTTTTCTTTTTTCTTTTGCCCTACCCAGGTACGTGGGGAGTTTCTTGCCTTTCGGGAGGTCTGAGGTCTTCTGCCAGCGTTCAGTGGGTGTTCTATAGGACCAGTTCCACGTGTAGATGTATTTCTGATGTATCTGTGGGGAGGAAGGTGATCTCTGCATCTTACTTTTCTGCCATCTTCCTCAACTCCTGCATGCCACATGGTGTGGACAATATTTAAAAAAAAAAATCCCTTGCTATTATTGTATTATTGTCAATTTCTCCCTTTATGTTTTTTGTTGATAATAGTACCATCAAATTTTCATCCTTTGTAGCTGGTTTGTGTTCTCCCTCTAGCCATCTCTTTCTTTTTGGTGTTCTGCAGTTTTCCACATGTCTAGGTGTGGATTTCTAAAAATCTATTCTGTTGGCATATGGTGTGCTTCCATTGTATGTGGAGTCATGTTTTTCATCAGTTCTGAAAATTTTTCAACCAAATATTGAATTTAAATATTGTGTCTCCTCTATTATTTCTAGTCTCTCTCACTGAACAAGAGTTGTGCATATGTATATTCTCATATTATCTGCTATGTCTCTTCTCTCTAATAACTTATATCTTCTTATATCTACATAATTGTATCATATCTAAGTCTTAACCTGTGTCTAATCTGCTAAATCTCATAAATTGGTTGAGGATGGAAATAGAGAAGTAGAGTAAAGGATGATTTAGGGAGTGGTAGAGTCATTTTAAAGATAGAGGGGACAGATTAATTTCTTTCCTAAGTAACTCACATTAATAAACATTATCTTTCTTGTTCTGTTTGATTTAGAATATCTGTAAAATTCATGCTGTACAATTAACTGAAATTTTCACTTTAAAAGAAATTTTAGCTCATCTTTCTGATTGTTACATTAATTTTTCTTTTTAAAAGATAAATAAAATGAGATATTTTTTAATTTATTTATTTTATTTATTGTTTATTTTTGGCTACATTCCTGTGTGAGGGGTTTCTCTAGTTGCGGTGAGCGGAGGGCTACTCTTTGTTGTGGTGCACGTGCTTCTCATTGCGGTAGCTTCTCTTGTTGCGGGGCATGGGCTCTAGGCGCGTGGGCATCAGTGGTTGCAGCACACGGGCTCTGTAGTTGTGGCTCTTGGGCTCTAGAGCGCAGGCTCAGTAGTTGTGGCACATGGGATTAGTTGCTCTGTGGCATGTGGGATCTTCCTGGACCAGGGCTCGAACCTGTGTCCCCTGCATTGGCAGGTAGGTTCTTAACCACTACTCCACCAGGGAAGTCCAAAATGAGATCTTTATTAAGTTTCAAAGTTCAGCTAAGAAACTTAAGAGTCAGTGCAGTAACATGCATTTGCAAACTCACCATATTGATTTATTTGATGTGAGATCATCTCCTAAACCCTCTCAAGTTTCTTGACCATATCTCTAACAGGGTATGCATGACCTAACCCAAGGGCAGCATCATATTCTATGAGTGTGTGATTTATTGTTTTCCAAAAAGATCAAAAAAAATCATGAGTTCAACAAATGCAGCTAAATTCTCCTGCAGTTGAGCAAATTCATTTCTTATTGACTTTCTTCAAAAATACATGACTACAGAACTGCTTTTCCACTATTCTTAGCAACGACACATTGGTCATACACTTCAATTAGTAATAATTTGGTAAATAGCCTTGTTGTGTCTGTTTGCCAAAATCAGTATTCCTTGTTGTACATTAATTTAAGATACAGAGCTTCAATTATGAAATTTGTTTTTCCATTTATACATATTACATTTAATAGCCCCAAAATTTGGTGTGTCATTTAAGTCCCCCTTCCCCACAGACTGTAAATCAATCTCTTTTTTATTTTATGAAAAAATTAGATTAACACATACAATCGATCTCAGAAGTGGCATTAAAATACATGCATTCTGTATATCTAATAATATAGTATAATAGCATTCAGGTTAAAGAGATATTTCTTTCATTCCCTGTTGACAGTCCTCCTTTCCTGTCTTTCCCCCTTCCTTCCTGCTTTCCTTTCTTCTCATTTCTGCTCTCACCAAATCCAAAATTATTTGGAGTCACCGTGTTGACATTTTTCCCTTTTATACTGAGTTCAACAGTGTCAGTGTTAGCATGTAGACTTATATAGAAAATAACTTCTTCATTATTTATGGTAATAAAGGGGGACAGCATTGTGGGAGTGGATGTTCTCTGCACTTTTAGAGCTGGCAGCCAATATGATGGGGTTGGAAGGCTTTCTAACCCTTGACGCCATTCCCAAACTATTAAATTCTACCATTAGCAATTTGATCCTAGGGGTTAGGGCATTAATTCTCATCAAAATGCGAATCCCTCTGAGCCAGAAAATGCCTCAAGCTGCTATCATTCATTAACATCATGTGACTAATTCATATATTGGAGTCTTTCCAACAGAAGTAGGCTGAGAGCAGATTTTGTAAGGAGAACTAGAGAGGTTCCGTTTGAGAGAGGGTCAGAATGAGATGAGGTCACAGAACATCCAAAGAACAGTAGGAAGCCATTTCAGGCAGAGAGAAAGAACAACTAGAGGTTGAAGAGGCTGAAGAGAAACTCACCTAGTACCCATTTTTGCCCATCCTTACTCCTAAGTGTGAATATTTTTTAAATGAAGGAAAAAAATTCACATAAACACTCTATAAACTTAGAGCAGGGGACACAGTTTCCTGCATAACTTCATTTGGGATTACATTAGGAAAGAATCATGGAGAGTGGGACGCACCAATAGAAAATAACTTGTAGATGATCAAAGCATGAAGAAGTGAGGGGTAGGGAGTAGAAAGAGGTTACTTATTGCATTTGCAGGATTTTAGAACACGTATGTAATTCTGATAATGACTATTAAAACTAGACACAAAAACTCATCAAAAGTCTCATTTTAATCCAATAGTTTCATATTCGTTTCACCAAACTAGAATTTGATATGTTTGCATATGCTTCTTTTTTCTCTTTTCACATTTAGTAAGCATTTCTAGTATCTTTGTTTTTACGAGGTTTATTGCTATGGTTCTGGAGAGTACAATGAAAAACAAAAGAGCTGTCCCCAAGTAGCTACCAAAGCATTATAAAAAAGAAAATTAAGCAATAAATATAGTATAAGGTAGACTATGATGTGAGCTCCTTGGGAAGAACAGAGGAAGCAGAATGTGGTATACAGAGGGTGTTAAATAATACTCAACCCTTTGGCTATAAATAACCTATTCAGCCTTTGCTATAAAGTTTGGCAGTTGGGGGGTGAGAGTTACTTTCATGCAGATCACCTAAGGCAAGCCACCCGTTATCCATTGAGATGAGGGTTAAAATCCTGGGAATTCATCATTGATGAAAAGAGCTTCTGCTCCCACCTTTGCTAGAAATTCTCAAAGATCCATAAGACTTCAAGGAAGGAAACAAAAATTAAAATATCTCCCTGAAGCTTTTTCTTAGATTATTCCTTCCGGGTCAAAATCCCTCCTTGTCATAGTAGAGTAGCATTAGGGGTTGGGAAATGCCAAAGTGTTAGAAGTTAGAGCAGGGACTTCTTAAGTTGAGGTAACAGAAGGCACCACAACTAAAGGAAGGTTAAAAGTGGACAGCTATGTGGACGTTGGACAACTATGATCCAGAATTTCAGAAGGAGAAACTTAACGGACCACAAATTTGAAGGAGCCAGAGGCAGGTATTGAAGTCAGGCTGTGCGGCCAGAATTCTATAAGTTAGTCACACTGGACCCCACAATAAGTGGCAGTGTTTGTGGCTTACCTTTGTGGAATCTATGGCAAAAAGTCCTGAGGTCAAACTTATTGGGCCAGGGGCTGAGTGGATATTGCCAGCCAAAGCCAGTCTTCCTTGGACAGCATCTCTATCTTTGTGTTCTCACACTGCTCAGTAATAAGTGATGAGAATCATTCTTGCTGTCATTTATGCCTCATGCATTTAGTAAGCAACAGCTGTGTTCTAGGTTCCATGCTAAGTGTGCATGGAGAGGCAAGTGAAAGTAGGTGATGCTTCAGAACCTAGAGTCCAAAGGGCACATGTAAACCACCAACAAGCCAGACAGAGCTAAGTTGCATGTATTTTTGTGAGGCTGGCCAAGGGCTGGTCTTAGAAGTCTAGCTTCAACATGTAAATAGTCATGATTAAGCTTCCCACAGAACTCACATGATTAGTCATAAAAGTCCTTTGATCACAACCTTCTCATAGACTGATGTACTGTAACATTGACCTTGAAGACACATGCCTTTAAAGGACTGATGAGGGACTTCCCTGGCAGTCCAATGGTTAAGACTTTGCGCTTCCACTTCAGGGAGCCTGGGTTCTACCCCTGGTCGGGGAGCTAAGATCCCACATGCCACGCGGTGTGGCCAAAAAAAAAAAGAAAGAAAAAAAGAAAAATAAAGGACTGATGAGCAGAAAATAGGTAGGCTCTACTCAGGTAATACTCAGGAAACTTTGGGACGGTCATATTTGTTCTCTTGGACCTACATGTCCCACTGTCCTGCCCATCTGTTCCTTTCACTCAAGATGCCGGAATCCTACACCATGGGCAGGATTTTCACTTCTCAATATAGAACCATGCACCTTACCTCATGGTCCAACTGACTTCCTGAGAATAAATCATTGTCCTTGTACTTCATAAGAGACAACAGACAATGATTTTGTTGTTGACGTATATGAGGCTGCATTCATTCGACGACGACATATTTTAATCACCAATAAGTATCCTAAAATTTTGGATTTTAATGCCCTGAAAGATCAACTTTTAATCAGTTATTGATTACAATTTGAGGAGCCTTGTGTCCAGGCTAAATGCAGTGTGACTTATTCTATGGTGAGTAACTCTTGTTCATTTGAAGTCTTGAAGATGTTTTAAATGCCTTAAACCAAGTTTCTCCAACAGCAGTGTCAGAATTGTGACATTTTATGCTAGTTTTACAGTGAAAAGGATTCTTTAGCAATGTGTTGAAAGGCGCTGTGAGTTCACTCTGAGTCTTTGATTACGTTTAATAGCTTCGCTGTCAGACAGTGAGTCATGATCTTTCTCTTCTTTACAGTTTGTATTTACACCTCCTGGCGTTTGATAAAAGCAATGTAGCAGGCTCTGCCTGTTGAAAGTGATGACTCCTTTATTGTAATCAGTACAGCAGAAAAAATAAAACTTGGCACAATAGGGTGTAAAACCCCTTCCTTCTGCCATTTTAAATGTTCGTAGTTATGTGTGTAACCTTGTAGAAAGACTGCTTTGTGAAACAAAATGTCAGCATATCCAGTCATTGATTTACATGAGAAATTTTGCTTTCTTTCTATCAGGTTCAGTTTAGCAAATGAAGTTAAGAAAAAAAAATTGTTTTATCTTCTCTATTTACAAGCCTTGGTGATGTAACCATTTATAAGCATGCCTATGTAATATTTAATGGGAGAAAATCAACGCTAATTCCCTCTCTAATCCAGTGAGGCTGAATTTGTCTAGCAGTAGGGAGTGATCAGAGTAAATAAACTGCAAACAGAACGCTGACGAAGGAGTGGGATTGCTATTTCTGAATTCCTCTTGGACTACAATAATTGTTAATAATTTATCTCAAGTTTGCCTCACTCTAGGCTGCATTTTTTTAAGTAATTTCCTCTAGAAGTCTTCGAGTTGAGCTTTGCAGGTTTTCCCCCCACATATGCTAATATCTTTAGTCAGATGTCACTAATTTGAAATAGGTTTTGCCCCTTTTGGTGAAAATAGCTTAGAATTCAACAAAGTAGGTATCTGGGTACCTGGGTTCTAGCTCCTCATGTAGGAGTCTATTTAGGATCCAAACAGAGAGATGAGTATAAGGTGGAGTTTGGTAAACTTTTTCTATAAAGGGTCAGATAGTAATTATTTTGGGCTTTGTGAGCTGTGCAGTCTCTGTCGCAACTACTCAGGTCTGCCAATGTAGCGTGAACACAGACATAAACAACACATAAATGGATGAGCAATGATCATGGTTGTGTTCAAATATAACTATTTAAAACAACAGGGAGCAGCATGGTTTTGGTCTGTGCACCATAGTTTGCTAATCCCTGCTATAAGATATCAGCCCTCTAGGATCGTATTTTGGCACATTACTAAAAAATAGCGATCCCATAGTTTTCTTTACATGTTCATGTAGAGAAAGTGTTGGGGTTCCTTTAGACACTGCTGAGTTATTTAGAATGTGTCCTAACATCAGCAAACCCTTGTCTAGGCTTGCAAGACCCAAGGCAACAAGTGCTTGAGTAAAGGGCAGAAAAGGACCAGAAGAGACCTGGGCCAAAGAAGCAGTCATACCCACCCAGCATGTTTTCCTGGTTATTAATAATGTTGGGTGGAATGCATTGACGTGGGAGTAGAGGAAGGAGTCTGGTCATGTGAGAAGCTTGGACCAGGGACTGTTCTTGCCAGTATGATCATTCTAATTCAGAATCCATCCAAGGCCTTAAGGAAGTAGGAGTTATCAAGATAATGGGGCCTTAGCCTAGCAGACGATTCAGAGAGGAGAGTCAATCCCAGTGGGGAGAATAGACTGCTTGGTAGGCACCACGTTGGACTGGTAGAAGGTATCTGTGTTGGGGGAGCTGATAGAGGTGAAGACGTGGGAGGAAGCAAGGGGTGGTTGATGAGATGTTCAGAAAGTGGAAACTTGTGTTTTCAGCAGCCAACTTAGACACCCAAGTTTTTCTCAGACAACCTAATTCCCGGAATATCACAAGGTTTAATTAAGGCACCCCTGGAATGTGTGGCCGAGTTTCTGACCCACAGGTTGGGTAGATGTCTGTAGATACTACAGCAAAGGCTGGGAAAGGGGATGGTCAAGACCCAGGAACTAGGCAGCAGCTGACAGTATGTATGAATGTATGTATTGTGCTCACATAGGACAAAAGCTACGAGGGCCAGAACTGAACGCTTTCTTTATAAAGTTTGATTTATACCTCTGTGGGAAAATCAGACACTATGCCTAACACTGCATTGTTTCATGAGAATCTTAGCTACCGAGTGTCATATTGTCTAACCGCCCCCCCCTTTTTTTTTTTTTTTTTTTTTTGCGGTACACGGGCCTCTCACTGTTGCGGCCTCTCCCGTTGCGGAGCACAGGCTCTGGACGCGCAGGCTCAACGGCCATGGCTCACAGGCCCAGCCGCTCTGCGGCATGTGAGATCTTCCCGGACTGGGACACGAACCCGTGTCCCCTGCATCGGCAGGCGGACTCTCAACCACTGCCCACCAGGGAAGCCCTGTCTAACCCCTTTTTTGTGACGCATAAAGAACTTTTACATTGTAAAAAGATTTTTAAAGATGCAGTGAGAATTTCACTTGAATATGGAAGCATTTTCAAGATGAAAAGCAGAAACAAAGAACAGCATAATAGGTACTATGTTCAGTAGACATTTCAAGATGAGTTATTGTACTGTAGGCATTTTTTTAATACAGAGAACAATGCTTTTTACCTTTATGTGTATATTTGAACACTCATAAAACAGTTCTACTTTTTATGACAGAAATTTCAATGTACTAATGTACTTACAAATGAAAGTAAAGAAGAATGCCTGATGTTAATTTCATAAACATAAAGTAAATATATAAAGCACATTGCTTTTATAGCCATGAGGAGACCCATGTATACCATTTGGGTAGGTTTATTCTAAGTTTCCCATAAAGCAATATTCTATTTGTTCTTTAATAAAGTGCGGGCTTTGCCATCAGTGGAAAATAATAACCACCGTTTAATTTCGCAATTAGTGGCTTCTCTCTAGATAAGATTTGCCTGAGAGGAAAAGTGCATTCCAGTTCTGAGAAATTAACATCTCCTAGGTGAAAAAAGCTCTAAAAAGAAAATCAAACAAACCTCATCTCAGAACCTCCCAACAGTTGGAAACAACAGGCCTGATACCTCAGTCCCACAGCTCTTTGCCAACCACGTTTGGGGAATTGCTGTGACTAACAGAAGTAGAGAAGCTGAATTTGAGATAAACAGAAGTGAGATGCTTCCTAAGTGAGCCAGGAGAGATGAGATAGCTAAATGCAAGCAGCACTGACTATACTCTGCACCGTTGATTCCTGGGATAAATCTACATGTGAAAAGTGGGGGCTGGATTGGAGCCATGTTAGAAAATCTACCTACTGGTGGCTCCAAGGCTGATTCTGGAAAAGAACCTTATGCCAGGCAGCCCACTGGCATCAGTGGAGGTCCTACTGCATGCAGAGCATTAGAGAGAGGGACCACTTCATGGAACCTGAGAACACAAATGCAACTAGATACTTGAGTTTGAAACTCAGGAATGTGAGTAACACTTTTTTTTTTAATTTAATTTAATATTATTTTATTTTATTTTATCTTGAAGTTGATTCATTTATTGAGTACCCACGATATGGCCAGCTCTTTATGAAATTTACATTCTCATAAAAAAGACAGTAACTTTTTTTTTTTTTTTTTTTTTTTTTTGTGGTATGCGGGCCTCTCACTGTTGTGGCCTCTCCCGTTGCGGAGCACAGGCTCCGGATGCACAGGCTCAGTGGCCGTGGCCCACGGGCCCAGCCGCTCTGTGGCATGTGGGATCTTCCTGGACCGGGTACGAACCCGTGTCCCCTGCATCAGCAGGCGGACTCTCAACCACTGCACCACCAGGGAAGTCCCGAGTGGCACTCATTTTAAGTAAGGAAAAAAAAATAGTAGGAAAACTACAGTGATAGCAAAGGCCACTCACACTTGTCCAGCCTTGAGGAATACCCAGAGCCATGTCCCTCTGCAGAAGCATCTGATGAGCCCCAAGTCCTTCACTGTGCTCCAGCTGTTGGTCTGAAGCCATGTGAGGCTAAGAGAGTCACTGCCAGCAGGGGAAACCCAACCACACAATCTGCTGTCTGTAAGCCACTCATGTAACCTCCTATTTTCCATGCAGAGAGTTGAGTTCAGACACCAAAAAATGGTCTCATGAAGCTTTTTTCATTTCCAGGAGCGCCTGTGTCTCTACAGAGCCAGCTCTCCTGAGGAGGTTCTGAAATGCACTCTGTCCCCACGGTCTCCCTCTGCCCTTCCCAGGAGAATGTGGAAAAGTTCCTTACTCACCAAGTGGTTTGCCTTGGTGCCAAACAACTCACTTGGTAATTGGTTCAATTGTAATAAATTAGCTTAGCAATGATTTTGGAAGAGTTGTAGCTCCATATTGCAGACCTTCTTCACTCAAATTGCTTCCCACAGACCAACCGGGGGCTCTTAGAAAAGATGAACTCTTCTGGTTGCTAATCTAAGGGGGAAACCTAGCAGATCGCGTTTACTTAGCCTCTCTTTTCAATTTGCCTGTGATAAACTGGGCTCTGCTAGATTTGTGCTTGTTTTATACAATAGGGATAATGGAAATAACATGAATACTTCCGAAGAGAGGCAATGAAGTATTATTATGGCTAATGAAGGAATGATTTGTTTTGAATGTCAATTGCTTAGAGGCAAGGATTTTGTAAAAATCAAATAATAAATGGTCACCATATCGGCAATATAAATATTCCCTTATTGATCTTACATGGAAATCAGATTTCAGAGAGATAAATGCCCAACACACTTCAGAATAGATACTAGAGCAAGTATCTATGATGAATTATCAAGTTCCTAACTTGCTTACATTACATTTTTAGAAGCTCCCTGATATTTGATTTATAACTGTTCTTACATTACTTAGATTTCTAGATTCTATAGGTTACTAAAATTGAAGTGAAAGTTTCATGAGTCGAAACAATCAGAATAAGGCATTATATAATGCAGTACTTCTCTTAAGCTTGCACTAGACATACCTGGAGAATTTATTTAAAAGACAGATTCCCAGGACATATCCTCCAGAGACTTTGCGTCAGAAGATCACGTAGGACCTAGGAATCAGCATTCACACTAAACAGCCAGCGAGTTTCTCTGCTTGTGGCCCTTGATCGTATTTTGAGAAAAACTGCAATAGAGTACATCCTGCTTTTGAATCAGGTTTCACAGGACACCCATAAGAAAGAGGACAGAAAGTTAAGAGGTTTCAGATAGCTGAAATCAAGCTGAGATCAAACCTCTGGTTCAGAGTAGAGTGCCAAAGGGAGGAAAAAGATAAAAAGGAATTTTTATAGAGGGGCCACTCACCTTGCTCCCCTTTTCCTGATCCACACCAAGTCTGCATCTTACAAGAGAACCCAGAATTAATCCCCGCACAGTGCTTAATGCACCCACTGAGCTCAGCAAGCCCTGCCTCTCTGGAATAAAGGCGGGTTTTAGTAAGGAACATTGCAGTTATAAAGACTAGGGCTACTCAATCCAAAAAATAATAATAATAATAAGGTAAAAATGTCAATGATAGAAAAGTACTGCCTGCCCTACTAATTATTTTAAAACATCTGGATAACATAGTCTACAGTTCATCCAGATGTTTCAGCTTTGTGTACAGAGCCATGCTATGCATTCCAGCCATCTGTTTTGACATGCATTTCCATGCTTGAACAGTCAGTGTCTGATGAGTATATTGTGGGGTAGAGGGGGAAGAGACAGCCTGAAGCCACGCACACACAGTCCCCAGTTTCAAACAGTTCTGTGCAAAAGGTTGGTTTATTAGATGTTCAGTATTCAGAGCGTGGCTTCCTCTGGAAACCATCTTTCACACAGTGGTTAACTACTCAAGCCAGTCCACGGAAGCCTCTTTAATCCATAACATAGCTAAAGTAGGGAATGGATAAAATTACCCAGTTGAGTTGTAGATGTTGGATGTCCCCATGAAGCCCTCTGGAAGAGGAGTGGAAGAGGAAGAATTTTTTTCTCTTTCCTGGAGTCAAGGATGAGCCTGGACTACAAGACGTACTGCCTCCCTCCCAACATGCAGGCAAAACTCACATTCTTAAATGCAGTTTGTCTGAAATAAATGGGATAAAAAGAAATTTGGACAAATTTGATTGACCGATAGCCCCCTAACTTTTGAGGAGATAGTTGTCTTTTAAAAGAGACTGTTTATTTATTTATTTATTTATTTATTTGCAGTACGCGGGCCTCTCACCGCTGTGGCCTCCCCCGTTGAGGAGCACAGGCTCCGGACGCGCAGGCTCAGCGGCCATGGCTCATGGGCCCAGCCGCTCTGCGGCATGTGGGATCCTCCCGTACCGGGGCACAAACCCGTGTCCCCTGCATCAGCAGGCGGACTCCCAACCACTGCGCCACCAGGGAAGCCCGAGGCTGTTTATTTTTTATTGAATTTCTAATTGTTGAAATGGCAGGCAGTGTAGCATATTAGCTTGCATGAAAATAAAAGAGAAATACTCAGATTCTTTTGGAGAAAGGGAGATTATAGGCAGGTTGAACTTGCCTAGGAATCCTTCTCTAGTCTGTTCCCCAGGATGCTGCTTCATTTATGCCAACATTTTCTATTTCTTGGCTTCCAAATATTCATATGTTCCAATTGCTATACAATGTGTTTTGAAATAGCCAATATGGAGGCAATTAGGCCACCCCACTGTGTGTGTGTGGTGGGCAGGGTTTGGGTAGAGGCAGAAGGGACAAGCATTTGAATCTATGGATCATTTCTGAGGTGAATTCTGCCACCACTAAAAAATATATTGGTCTATGTAGACAAATACCTGTTTTGATTGTATATAAATATACTGAGTGTTGATGGTGAATCATGTTAATTAACACAGACCAACACTTCTTAGTGATATGCTACAATCAATACTGTGCTATTATGATATTCATCTCTAATTAATTTTGGCTCAGCAGGCTAAAGCTGCAGACTCTGGCTACTCAGGGGATGGCATTTGAAATATGCATTACTTTACTTGTGGACTAAACTAGTGAATAGATAATCTTGGGCAGCAGAAGAAATTATTTCACATCACTGCTCTCTGCTGATGTGTTTCCACCAGAGAACCTCTGCAAAGATGGGAAAAAAAAAAAATCACTACAAGAGAATTCCAGAGGTGGAAAGAGAAAGAAACCATGTAGATGTCCAAGAAAATCTTGGTGCTTGAGTAGAAATCATCCAGAAGGACTGACCAATTTACTGGCATTATTGCAGAAGCTGGACACTCATTGCTTTCACTCCATTCTCTTTGTAAGAGAGTATAATCCTTCCTTGAGATGTTTGGAAAGCAGTGTATTAGGGTAATAAATAGAGGGACTTCTCAAGTCCAAAAGAGTGGGTTCAAATCCCATGTCTTCACCACTAACCGGCCATGTTATTTGGGTCAAGTTACTTATTTTCTTAAGTATCCCTCTCCTCATCTGCAGTGTCAGACTAATAATAGTTATTGTTGTCCACTACCTCAGAGGAAGTGGTAAAGAAGAAAACGTGGCTTCAAGGGGCCTGACACTCCATACGCATTCACAAAATGTGAGCTGTTATTAGGTTGAGGGACATATTTGCTTTCGTGGCCGTTCAGTTCAGTGTAACAATGGGCTGTGTGTAATAGCATCCTAGCATACCCATCCAGACAACATAGGCCAACTCTGCAATCCCCATGACCTCAGGAGACTAGAGCAGCAAGGTCCACTATTTCTCAGAGCTGCACTTCAGCGACCTCAAATTTTTGACTGTATAGGTAGCTAGGTCACAGGCTAGAAAAGAATGACCAGTTAAGTTTCAGGAAGGATGTGGCCTTCTCCATCGTAATCTTAGGACTGGACCGATCACAATCTGAAAAAAAAGAGAGGGGTCCCCTTTCTTACCCAGGCCTTGAACACACAAAGGTCAGCCTGTGGTTGACTTGATTTGATTCCCTATTCACTTTGTAACTGTGGGGCAGGTCCAGCACCGGGATATCCAGGGTGCACGTTATAAAGCCAGCTTGTAATTCAGGCTGTGATTTCAGTCCCCTCAGATGAAAGGGAGGAGTAAATGCCCCAGCTCAGGCTTGAAGAAGTCATGGCAGGTTCCCCCTTCATGATGCAGTGCTGTAACTCGTCTGCTATTTGTCCCTCACCCTAATGAACACCAAACTCCCTCAGAATGTACTGAGAGAGTTTTTATTAAAGATAATATTAACAAAAAGGTTAGGCTCTCTTTCGGCACTGCAGGCAATTACTGAAGTATATGAATTCAAATAGGAACAGAATTATAATGGGTTTTTGCTTTCTTCGTCCTCCCAGTTTCCACCCTTTCCCTTCCTCTTCTTTCCCTCCATTCCCAGCTCTGTCAAATAGGCCTGTAATGAGAGCGTGTAGCGAAGTCCCAGGAGCCCCTTTTAGAGAGCCCTTTGATGTATAGTCCAGTCCATCCAAGCATATGTAGTCTTGGATTAAAATCACCTATGAACATCTCTATCTGCCTCATTAGATCATAGCTCCTTAAAGATTGGGATCGTGTGTTTTCATCACTTTTTTTTTAGCCTGGGCCCCACCCCTCCCTGCCTCAGCAACTGGCTCTGAGACATTCTGAGATGATCTCAGTGGTAGGGCTACAAAGGAAGGGAGGAAGCTGGGGAGCTGGGCTCAGCAGCCTGCAGCCTAGTGCTCCCTGGAGAGCAGGCTCATTGTTGGGGACACACCAGCAGCTCTGGTGAGCCAAGCAGTGACTCCAGTCCCCTGGTGGCCTTTGCTGCCTCTGTTTCTGTCCCCCAACACTGCTCTGCCCTCTCCCCAAACTCCAGCTCCATCAGGTCTTCTGTCATCTCCTGACCTCTGTATAGTGGATTTTTTTCCGTGTGTCTCTTGGTATCAGTGCCTTCTTTGTGCATCTCACATCTAACCTCTTCGGGAGAGGATTTGATTCGTTTCATTATTACTCAGCTCTCACAGCAACTTATCTCAGACGCCACAGGCTGGTCTAAAGATGCCCCAGCCCAGATCTCTGACCCAGTCAGCTGTGGTCCAGGAGAACTGTGTTACCTGAGACAAACATGTCCACCTGGGCCCAGTGCACTTGTGGGTACTCTGTACAGAGAGAAGCGTTAGGTGTGGTAGGTTCTCAGCACCTTTCATCCAGAAAAGAAGCCCTCCAGAAATGTTTCCTGAATGGCCAACTGGCTCTAGGGGCTGGGCCTTTGCTTTAGGCAGAGCAAATAATAGCTTTTTTTGAAAAGATGAGCGCAAGCCTGAATATACTTGCTAAATTCCAACATTGTGCAAGACACAAAGGAGAGAACGATTGACTAAAATGTTGTCCCTATTCTCAAGGTGCCAGCAGACTAGTAGCAAAAGACAGATATGTAAGCCTCTAAGAGCAGCAGCAGATGACCATGGCTAAGAGTATGGGCTTTGGATATCAGTTCAAATCACAAGTTGTCTATTTACTAGCTGAGTGACCTTAACTTCCCTGGGTTTCAGTTTCCTCCGTTTCCTCATTGATAAAGTACAGCCTTGTACTGGGAATATACAGGGAGGGAAGAACGCCCAGCACACAGCCTAGTGCTTTGTGTAAAACTGGAATATGAGGATAGTGTTACTAATTTGCATGAGGTTATAATACATACATTTGTACGTAAATCACTCAGCTTGGCACACAGGGAAATCTTACTGAAGGATAGCCATCTATTTTTCTAATGCAATGTAAATGTGAAAATGGAAGTATCCATAAAGTAACATGGAAAGGAAAAAAAGGAGAAAATGGAGGTCAAGGAAGCCCCTACTGAGAGCTGGCTGTTTGTTGCAAGCCAGTAGTTGGCAGGGTCAAGGCTGAACCCCAGGAGCACAGTGGTGGTTTTTTCCACTCTGCTATCCGGAGCTGCTGACTTTTCTCCCCAAGCTGCCAGAAAGCAAGGAGCAACCACATGGGGGAAACTGAGGCATGCCAGCATCCTCAGGACAACGGCAGCCCCATCTGTAATAAGCGACTCTGTTATCCTGCAAAATGCATATCCTGTTATAATGGGAGAGCTCAAAATGTCTAGAGATTTGCATTGATTTTGTGTCCATCTAGGGCTATTAGGGTGTTATTACAGCTGAGGCACCATTTTGAGGGTTTGTTAAGTTGAACCGCTCCTGGGAAAGCACAGTATGAAAAATACATGACTGTGCTCTTGGATTTTTTTAGCTCAACTTTTTCTCTCATCACTGGACTCTGAACTCAAGTACTAGTTTGAAAGTCTAATTAATAGCCAAGAAGGTCATTAGAGAAGGACTTGAGAGTTCATCTAAGGACACAGCCATACTTAGTTTATGTCACATGAAAACTTAAACACAAAAGTAATAGCCACAAAGATTTGTTTTTGCTATGTGATAGTCTTAGACCAGAGTGGGGAGACTTATACTTGTTTCAGCTTCTGATGAAAGTAAAAGATCCCCTTTCATAATAAATGAAGATAACTATTTTTGGACTAGAGGTCACAATTTATAATATTAACATGCCTGGTATTATGACGACAGTGGCACTTTTGTGAGTCACGGAGGATAACGAGAATTGTGATGAATGCAGGAAGCTGGCTGTCACAGCGGCACTTGTTCTCTGCAATCATCAGGCCAACCTGCTACCTGCAATATGATGAACAACGAGGTGATCAGAACGTTGCTGTGCATTAACAGGACAAGAAGCTCCTGCTAAAAATCAGGCCCACACCACCACAGTCACCCTTTTTTTCCAAGATTAAAATGAAATGCTGAATTTTTTTCAGTTCTTGTCATCCTCCTTTTCAGACATTTGGAAATTATCTTCTACTAGCAGATTAACTTTACCTTATAAATATATTAAGCTTATGATAAGTAAGCCGATCTAAAGAATAACAGTTTACACTTGTGCCTTTGGCTTCTCCAGTAGTTTCTTAAGCTACCTAATAACTATAACTCTTATTTCTTATCATCTGTAAATTGGGATGCTTAATAAATTCCATATGATGATCATTTAACATTCTACAAAAGGAAAAAAAAGGGGACAAAGATGTCACCGTTGTCTTTGGCATTCATGATACAGTGTCTTTAACTGTAGAAACGCTGTCTAAAGAGTTCATTTGAGGGCTTCCCTGATGGCGCAGTGGTTGAGAGTCCGTCTGCCGATGCAGGGGACACGGGTTCGTGCCCCGGTCCGGGAAGATCCCACATGCCGCGAAGCGGCTGGGCCCGTGAGCCACGGCCGCTGAGCCTGCGCTTCCGGAGCCTGTGCTCCGCAACGGGAGAGGCCACAACAGTGAGAGGCCCACGTACAGCAAAAAAAAAAAAAAAAAAAAGAGTTTATTTGACCTTGAGTTCCCTGAGAACAGCCTCGGGTTGGTGGTGCATTCCTCAGCAACATTGTTCCAAGGCTCTAGATAACTTTTCCAAATGAAAAAGTAGTCGAAAATAACGTAAAATAGTAAAACAGTGGTCATCTAGTGATCGTTTAGCCTGTTTTCAGCACCCTCTCTGTAATAAAAAAAAAAGTTCCAGTTAAAAGTTCAGTAGCGGGCTTCCCTGGTGGCACAGTGGTTGGGAGTACGCCTGCCGATGCAGGGGACGCGGGTTCGTGCCCCAGTCCGGGAGGATCCCACATGCCGCGGAGCAGCTGGGCCCGTGAGCCATGGCCGCTGAGCCTGCGCGTCCGGAGCCTGTGCTCCGCAACCGGAGAGGCCACAACAGTGAGAGCCCCGCGTACCGCAAAAAACAAAACAAAACAAAACAAAAAACAAACAAACAAAAACTTCAGTAGCAGTTTTTTCTTCTGCAGCAAAAGATAGATTTTCAAACGATGGTTCTGGATTGATACAAAGCACCATTTCCCTCAGAACATTGTTGCTACTGTCATTATCAGGTCCTCCTGCCTTGGGGAAGCAGCATATGGAAATTTTAAAAGGAGCACATTTATCAAACTTAGAAATACAATGACAGGTTGAAGGTGTGTTGCTAGGAAGAATGCATTTCAGGGGGGCCGCGGGCGCAGCCTCCTCGTCTCCCCAGCCACGGCGGCGCTCTGCTGGCTCATCAGCGGCCTCCCCCCTGGGCGGCGGCTCGGACTTCCTGCAGCCGCCGCCGGCTTTCCTAGGCCGGGCCTTCCCGCTGGGGCCGGACGCGCCGGGCTAGCCCCACAGTCGGGGCCCCAGGCAGCCCGGGCGGGAGCGCGGCGCGCCGATGTGTTGCAGTTCACCGCAGTTCACCGTAGAAAGAAACACAAGCGAGAGGAGGAGAATTGTCCAGTAAGAAAGAAGAGGCTATAACTGAAGCCAGAGCTCTGTGCTGGTCCTAATGACTGGATTCTATGTGCACATCAGGATATAGAGGGTCATGGAGTAAATCCGTGCACTAGTGGCCTTTCTGCACCTGGCATGTTAGTTATTTGTGAAGAGATGAATTAGACAACAGGAGAACCACAGTGTGGTTGCCCGAAGGAGGCTTCAGGAAATTGAGGACAGAATAACTGATGAAGATGAACTTGAAGCTGACAGAAATATTAGCCGTCTTCCCAGGCTTGTCCTTCCTGATACCATGAAAACAGGTTTGAAGAGGGAATTGGATGAAGTCTTTACAAAGAAAATGATTGAGTCCATGAGCCGTGCTTCAGGGAGCTTGTGCTCTGGAAGCCTCTCCCTGAACTCCTTTCTGATAAGCCAGAGCCGTCATCTAATGCTAAGAACTACACAGGAGAGAGCCAAACTAAGCGTGCAGCTGCTGGCACTGCCTTCCCTCAAAGAACTGAACTGTTGTTAGAACCTCGCAGACAGGGTTGCCTGTTTACAATAGTTTGGAGACAGCTGCTTGCACAGAAGAAGAGATGGGACTCTAGAAGCCAGTTTCTATGCTAAAGTTGTCAAATTTAGAAGGCTTATGTGTTCAGTCATGAGCCTGCTTGTAGAAAGTTTTGAAATGGGTGTAATATCTCCACCTGTGATTTGGGATGGGACTCTCATTTTGGGTAGCCATTTCTTGAATTCAACTTTTTGCCAAGGAAACTTGTCTCAAGGGAAAAACAGTTTTCTAGGGGGCTTATTAAAGGAATAAGGAGTACATTCCGCAAAGTCAAGTATAGAAGCTATATATGTGTAAGCATGACTTCTAAGTCACCTGTCACATTGTCTAAATCATTCAGATACTTGAGTTGAAAAAGATGCATTAAGAAGGTAGGATGCTCTCCTACTATGGGTACCCTGGCAGTCGAGCCACAGCTTCATCTGTAGTTGTGAGCTCTGTTTACAGTGGTGACTATATATCACTGGGGGGAAGGAGGAAGAAAGCAGTAGTTTAAGCCTATGCTGGGGAATTTAACAGAGGCTCTGAAACCTGTACATCAGTTGTCAATTCAGTGTAGCTATATTGACTAAATAGCCAGTAGCATTGTGGCTCCCCTCTCTGCCTCTGAAAATGCAACGAAAAATACAAAGAAAAGGTTTTTCCTTCGAGGCTTTTTTGCCTTGTGCTACTGTTGCTCCTTGGTTTCCCTTCCGAAATCGATAAGCCCAGCTATTCAGTAATGTTTACAGCTTAATTAACTTTGAGTGATAGTTTAAAAGATTGTGAGGTAGGGCTTCCCTGGTGGCGCAGTGGTTGAGAGTCTGCCTGCCGATGCAGGGGACGTGGGTTCGTGCCCCGGTCCGGGAAGATCCCACATGCCGTGGAGCGGCTGGGCCCGTGAGCCATGGCCGCTGAGCCTGCGCGTCCAGAGCCTGTGCTCCGCAACGGGAGAGGCCACAAGAGTGAGAGGCCCGAGTACCGAAAAAAAAAAAAAAAAAAAAGAATGTGAGGTAAACCATGTGCGAATGGGCTCTGGGAGAAGCATCCCTCAGGTAATCCTGGGGCAGTGCTGTATCAGCTAAGCCCAGCATGTAAGTTCTGTAGTTTAAAAAAAAGTTGTGCCTATATAAGCAAGTTGAGTTGGTTAGTGTTAATTTAGAAAACAGTGACTGAATAATTAGCTGAGCACATGTGGGCGAGTGACATTGAGATTTACTGAGATAGCCAACTTGCCTGTTGTTTCAACTGTTGTGCAGTAAGCCTAAAAGTTAGTAGAAAATACCTTCCTGCTAGCAGGAAATCTTCATCTTGAGGACCTTACCCAGGCTCAAGGTGTCCTCTGAGTGTAACCAGGATTGAAGTTCTTTATTTCTCAGGAAGAGCTCTTCTGCGTGGCAAGGACTCAATAGTACAAAGTAAAATGACAGTTCCTTTAGTGCTACAGAATATCCACTATAACTTATTAAATGAGTGTAATATTAGCCCTTTTATCAGACAACAGGAGACCACCCCAGTTCCTTCTGTTTTGCTTTCTGAGTTTCTTTTGCCTTTGTAGGAATCAGACACCTTGTGTAGAAAACATGGTTTGTGCCAAGCAGAGGTGACTTTAGGCGACAGCTCCCAGGCAATTTTGAAACCCAGGCCGAAGTCCCTCCCCTTGTTACAGATGGCATAGAAGTCACAAGTCTGTTAACTGGACTGTTTCTTCTCCTGCCTGTTGTTCCTGCTTTCTCTATTTCTGTCTTGATAGTCAGGAAAAGATTTGATGTTTAATATTTAAACAAAATAATGTCTGCACAGTAAAATTATTCAAACTTCAAACCAGTATTGAAACCAGTTGGAAACCAGCTAACAGTTTCTTAATCTCAGATTTAGAGATGAATGTAAACTGTATTCTGTTGAAATGCGCAAGTGTTTGATTCATGCCGTTTAAAAAACTCCTGCCCCTAGGTCCTTGTTAATGGGACCAACTTGTAAAGTTTGTAGCCTTAAAGAAATCTCCACTCTAAAATGTTTATTCTGCTACAGCTCAAAAGCATGAAGTGACTGCCTGGAATTTGGAGTTAATCCCAGTGTTCAGGTGAAGGAGAGGTGACAGCTTTCCAAAGAAGGACCCAAACACACTAACACTGTCTTCTACAGAGATTGTTGGGCAGGCCTGGGATCCAGGTCAGTGAACAGGAGGAAGGAAGAGCTCTGAAACAAGGCTCTGAAACCACGGGTATATGTAGGAGAGAACTAACAAGATTCTGTTAATTAAGAGCTAAGCAGAACTTGTTTCACGAGTCCTTTTATCTGACATGATCATTATTTCTGCAGGAAACATGGATGCTCCATGCTCCTTTTTAAACTCTATCTTGCATATGTTTGTACAAAAATTGTCTTCTTCATCCTTGTGATGCTTATTCATCTGAGCTGTCTCCACAGTTCCCATGCCTCTGCTTTGTTTTTCTTTTGTAGAGGAAGGCTTTTGCTTTTGCCGTAAAGTTTCCCTAGGGAATTAAGAGGTCTTGTCATTTTGTACAGCTTTTGCAGCATGGATCAAACAGTGGCTTACTGTGCTAACGTGTGAAAAGAAAAACTTATCTAAAGCAGGTGAACTTTAATGAACAAATGTGTATTTTCTCTGGGTTTGATTAGGGTGTGTGTGGTTTTGTTTTGTTTTTTAAATTAATATGAAGAAAGTTAAGTCCAGTTCTCACAGATATTAATCAAATAAAAATTGCTACTCATTCTTGAAAAGGAGCAAGTGTAAATTTTTAAAAATAAGTGGAGTGGAAGCTAGAACCATGAGAAAAACGTTTACCAGCAGGTTCGTTAATTATTTTGGACCTGGAACTTGCTTTTGTTTTTTAATAGTATAAGAACGGTGGGGTACTAGGAAAGTTGTGGAAGATGCTGTTTTACTTTAAAATGAGAATCTGGTGTTTCTGTATTTCATTGTTTTCAGTAAAATTTCTTAAGTGTTTTGGGAAAAAAATGCATTTCAAGTCAGTGGATTCACATTTACCTTTTCTCTGTGTATGTATTTATTTAATTTTACCCATTCTTATGGTGGTGTTTTGTGATACTATAAATCAAGGTGTTTTTTCCATCGTCCACCAGATGTTTAAGGGCAGGTAGAAGCCACAGAAAGGAGAGATGTTTGAAAGAGATCTTGTACGGTTACCCAAGGCAGTGAACCAGTACTTCATAGATTTGTGATGAGCCAAGGCAAGTGAAACCCCTGCTATTTCACAAGCATCCTTCTGGTTCCTTCTTCAGAGGTTCAAGTCTTTTCAAAGCAGTGAAGTTCAACATCTGGAAATAAAGATAAGAAATTGATTCACCCACCTTCACAGTTTCAAAAGTCTCTGACACCTACACATGCATTCAACCAAGACATTTAATCTACAGGTATTTAAGAATGGGGTCAGATCTCATGGTCCCTCATGTCTATTAAATATCCAAGTTCTAAACAGGCTGCCTCTTGTCCATTGATGCCTCCCCACCACAATGTCTAGCACATAGTAGGTACAAAATACATGTTAGTTGAATCAACTTGGAATTTTGAGGGAGTGATGAAGTCCAGATTTGAAAGGAAAATTATCAGCATTTTGTGTTTGTAGATTTTCTGATGATGGCTATTCTAACTGGTGTGAGGCGATACCTCATTGTAGTTTTGATTTTCATTTCTCTAATTAGTGATGTTGAGCAGCTTTACATGTGCTTCTTGGCCATCTGTATGTCTTCTTTGAAGAAATCTCTATTTAGGTCTTCTGCCCATTTTTTGATTGGGTTGTTTGTCTTTTAAATATTGAGCTGCATAAGCTGTTCATGTATTTTGGAGATTAATCCTTTGTCCGTTGATTCATTTGCAAATATTTTCTCTCATTCTGAGGATTGTGTTTTCATCTTCTTTATGGTTTCCTTTGCTGTGCAAAAGCTTTTAAGTATCATTAGGTCCCATTTATTTATTTTTGTTGTTATTTCCATTACTCTAGGAGGTGGATCAAAAAAGATCTTGCTGTAATTTATGTCAAAGAGTGTTCTTGGGCTTCCCTGGTGGCACAGTGGTTGAGAGTCCGCCTGCCGATGCAGGGGACACAGGTTCATGCCCCAGTCTGGGAAGATCCCACATGCTGCGGAGCGGCTAGGTCCGTGAGCCATGGCCACTGAGCCTGCGCGTCCGGAGCCTGTGCTCCGCAACGGGAGAGGCCACAACAGTGAGAGGCCCACGTACAGCAAAAAAAAAGAAAAGAAAAAAGTGTTCTTCCTATGTTTTCCTCTAAGAGTTTGATAGTGTCTGGCCTTACATTTAGGTCTCTAATCCATTTTCAGTTTATTTTTGTGTATGGTGTTAGGGATTGTTCTAATTTCATTCTTTTACATGTGGCTGTCCAGTTTTCCCAGCACCACTTATTGAAGAAACTTTCTTTTCTCCATTGTATATCCTTGCCTCCTCTGTAATAGATTAGTTGACCATAGATGCGTGGCCTTATCTCTGGGCTTTCTATCTTGTTTCATTGATCTATATTTCTGTTTTTGTGCCACTACCATATTGTCTTGATTACTATATCTTTGTAATATAGTCTGAAGTCAGGGAGTCTGATTCCTCCAGCTCCATTTTTTTCCCCTCAAGACAGCTATGGCTATTCGGGGTCTTTTGTGTCTCCATACAAATTTTAAGATTTTTTGTTCTAGTTCTGTAAAAAATGCCATTGATAGTTTGATAGGGATTGCATTGAATCTGTAGATTGCTTTGGGTAGTATAGTCATTTTCACAGCCTTGATTCTTCCAATCCAAGAACATGGTATATCTCTCCTTATGTTCCTATCATCTTTAATTTCTTTCATCAGTGTCTTATAGTTTTCTGCATACAGGTCTTTTGTCTCCCTAGGTAGGTTTATTCCTAGGTATTTTCTTCTTTTTGTTGCAGTGGTAAATGGGAGTGTTTCCTTAATTCCTCTTTCAGATTTTTCATCATTAGTGTATAGAAATGCAAGAGATTTCTGTGCATTAATTTTGTATCCTGCAACTTTACCAAATTCATTGATTAGCTCTAGTAGTTTTCTGGTGGCATCTTTAGGATACTCTGTGTATAGTATCATGTCATCTGCAAACAGTGACACTTTTACTTCTTCTTTTCCAATTTGTATTCCTTTTATTTCTTTTACTTCTCTGATTGCCGTGGCTAGGACTTCCAAAACTATGTTGAGTAATAGTGGTGAGCGTGGACATCCTTGTCTTGTTCCTGATCTTACAGGAAATGCTTTCAGTTTTTCACCATTGAGAATGATGTTTGCTGTGGGTTTGTCATATATGGCCTTTATTATGTTGAGGTAGGTTCCCTCTATGCCCATTTTCTGGAGAATTTTTATCATAAATGGGTGTTGAATTTTGTCAAATGCTTTTTCTGCACTATTGAGATGATCATATGGTTTTTATTCTTCAATTTGTTAATATGGTGTACCACATTGATTGATTTGCCTATATTGACGAATCCTTGCATTCCTGGGATAAATCCCACTTGATCATGGTGTATTATCCTTTTAATGTGTTGTTGGATTCTGTTTGCTAGTATTTTCTTGAGAATTTTTGCATCTATATTCATCAGTGATATTGGTCTGTAATTTTCTCTTTTTGTAGTATCTTTGTCTGGTTTTGGTATCAGGGTGGCCATGGCCTCACAGAATGAGTTTGGGAGTGTTCCTTCCTCTGCAATTTTTTGAAAGCGTTTGAGAAGGATGAGTGTTAGCTCTTCTCTAAATGTTTGATAGAATTCACTTGTGAATCCATCTGGTCCTGGACTTTTGTTTGTTGGAAGATTTTTCATCAGTTTCAATTTCATTACTTGTGATTGGTCTGTTCATATTTTCTATTTCTTCCTGGTTCAGTCTTGAAAGGTTATACCTTTCTAAGAATTTGTCCATTTCTTCCAGGTTGTCCATTTTATTGGCCTAGAGTTGCTCGTAGTAGTCTCTTAGGATGCTTTGTATTTCTGCAGTGTCTGTTGTAACTTCTCCTTTTTCATTTCTAATTTTATTGATTTGAGTCCTCTCCCTCTTTTTATTGATGAGTCTGGCTAATGGTTTGTCAATTTTGTTTATCTTCTCAAAGAACCAGCTTTTAGTTTTATTGATCTTCGCTATTGTTTTCTTTGTTTTATTTCATTTATTTCTGCTCTGATCTTATGATTTCTTTGCTTCTACTAACTTTGGGTTTTGTTTGTTCTTCTTTCTGTAGCTCCTTAAGGTGTAAGGTTAGATTGTTTATTTGAGATTTTTCTTGTTTCTTGAGGTAGGCTTGTATAGCTATAAACTTCCATCTTAGAACTGCTTTTGCTGCATCCCATAGGTTTTGGATCGTTGTGTTTTCATTGTCATTTGTCTCTAGGTTTTTTTTTTTTTTTGCTGTATGCGGGCCTCTCACTGTTGTGGCCTCTCCCGTTGCGGAGCACAGGCTCCGGAAGCACAGGATCAGCGGCCATGGCTCACGGGCCTAGCCACTCCACAGCATGTGGGATCTTCCCAGACCGGGGCACAAACCCATGTCCCCTGCATCGGCAGGCGGACTCTCTACCACTGCGCCGCCAGGGAAGCCCTCTAGGTATTTTTTGATTTCCTCTTTGATTTCTTCAGTGTTCTCTTGGTTATTTAGTAATGTATTATTTAGCCTCCATGTGTTTGTGGTTTTAACTTTTTTTTTTTACATCTTTATTGGAGTATAATTGCTTAACAATGGTGGTTTTAACTTTTTTTTTCCCTAATTCAGTTCTAATATCATAGTGTTGTGTTCAGAGAAGATGCTTGATATAATTTCAATTTTCTTAAATTTACTGAGGCTTGATTTGTGAGCCAAGATATGGTCTATACTGGAGAATGTTCCTTGCGCACTTGAGAAGAAAGTGTAACCTAGGTTTTTGGATGGAATGTCCTATAAATATCAATTAAATCTATCTGGTCTGTTGTGTCATTTAGAGCTTGTGTTTCCTTATTAATTTTCTCATTGGATGATCTGTCTATTGGTGGAAGTGAGGTGTTAAAGTCCCCCACTATTATTGTGTTACTGTCGATTTCCTCTTTTATAGCTGTTAGCAGTTGCCTTATGTATTGAGGTGCTCCTCTGTTGGGTGCATATATATTTATAATTGTTATATCTTCTTCTTGGATTGATCCCTTGATCATTATGTAGTGTCCTTCCTTGTCTCTTGTAACATTCTTTATTTTAAAGTCTATTTCATCTGATATGAGTATTGCTACTCCAGCCTTCTTTTGATTTCCATTTGCATGGAATATCTTTTTGCATCCCCTCACTTTCAGTCTGTATGTGTCCCTAGGTCTGAAGTGGGTCTCTTGTAGACAGCATATATATGGGTCTTGTTTTTGTGTCCATTCAACGATCCTGTGCCTTTGGTTGGAACATTTAATCCATTCACGTTTAATGTAATTACTGATATGTGTGTTCCTATTACCATTTTATTAATTGTCTTTTTTTTTTTTTCTAAGTCCTTTTCTTCTCTTATGTATCCCACTTAGAGCAATTACTTTAGCATTTTTTGTAGGGCTGGTTTGGTGGTGCTGAATTCTCTTAGCTTTTGTTTGTCTGTAAAGCTTTTGATTTCTCCGTCGAATCTGAATGAGATCCTTGCTGGGTAGAGTAATCTTGGTTGTAGGTTCTTCACTTTCATCACTTTAAATATATCATGCCATTCCCTTCTAGCTTATTGAGTTTCTGCTGAGAAATCAGCTGTTAACCTTATGGGAGTTCCCTTGTATGTTATTGGTCGTTTTTCCCTGTTGCTTTCAATAATTTTTCCTTGTCTTTAATTTTTGCCAGTTTGATTACTATGTGTCTCGGTTTGTTTCTCCTTGTGTTTATCCTGCCTGGGACTCTCTGCGCTTCCTGTACTTGGGGCGTTATTTCCTTTCCCGTGTTAGGGAAGTTTTCGACTATAATCTCTTCGAATATTTTCTCGGGTCCTTTCTCTCTCTCTTCTCCTTCTGGGACCCATATAATGTGAATGTTGTTGCATTTAACATTGTCCCAGAGGTCTCTTAGGCTGTCTTCATTTCTTTTCATTCTTTTTTCTTTATTCTGTTCCACGGCAGTGAATTCCACCATTCTGTCTTCCAGGTCACTTATCGCTTCTTCTGCCTCAGTTATTCTACTGTTGATTCCTTCTATTGTATTTTTCATTTCAGTTATTGTATTGTTCATCTCTGTTTGTTTGTTCTTTAATTCTTCTAGGTGTTCGTTCTTTAGTTCTTCTAGGTATTTGTTAAACATTTCTTGAGTCTTCTCGATCTTTGCCTCCATTCTTTTTCTGAGGTCCTGGATCATCTTCACTCTCATTATTCTGAATTCTTTTTCTGGAAGGTTGCTTATCTCCACTTCATTTAGTTGTTTTTCTGGGGTTTTATCTTTTTCCTTCATCTGGTACATAGCCCTCTGCCTTTTCATCTGGTCTGTCTTTCTGTGAATGTGGTTTTTGTCCCACAGACTGCAGGATTGTAGTTCTTGCTTCTGCTGTCTGCCCTCTGGTGGAATAGGCTATCTAAGAGGCTTGTGCAAGTTTTCTGATGGGAGGGACTGGTGGTGGATAGAGCTGGGTGTTGTTCTGGTGGCCGAGCTAAGTAAAACTTTAATCTGTTTGTCTGCTGATGGGTGGGGCTGGGTTCCTTCCCTGTTGGTTGTTTGGCCTGAGGTGACCCAACACTGGAGCCTTCCTGGATCTTTGGTGGGGCTAATGGCGAACTCTGGTAGGGCTCACACCAAGGAGTACTTTCCAGAACTTCTGCTGCCAGTGTCCTTGTCCCCACGGTGAGCCACAGCCACCCCCCGCCTGTGCCGGAGACCCTCCAACACTAGCAGGTAGGCCTGCTTCAGTCTCCTATGGGGTCACTGCTCCTTCTCCTGGGTCCCAATGCACACACTACTTCGTGTATGCCCTCCAAGAGTGGAGTCTCTGTTTCCCCCAGTCCTGTCGAAGTCCTGCAATCAAATCCTGCTAGCCTTCAAAGTCTGATTCTCTAGTAATTCCTCCTCCTGTTGCTGGACCCTCAGGTTGGGAAGCCTGATGTGGGGCTCAGAACCTTCACTCCAGTGGGTTGACTTCCGTGGTATAAGTGTTCTCCAGTTTGTGAGTCACCCACCCAGCAGTTATGGGATTTTATTTTATTGTGATTTCGCCCCTCCTACCATCTCATTGTGGCTTCTCCTTTGTCTTTGGACGTGGGGTATATTTTTTGATGAGTTCCAGTGTCTTCCTGTCGATGATTGTTCAGCAGTTAGTTGTGATTCCAGTGCTCTCGCAAGAGGGAGTGCATGCATGTCCTTGTACTCTGCCATCTTGAACCAATCTCAGCAGCATGAGGGCTTCTGTAGTTGTGCCACATGGTATCAGTAGTTGTGGCTCACAGGCTCTAGAGCACAGGCTCAGTAGTTGTGGCGCACAGGCTTAGTTGCTCCACAGCATGTGGGATCTTCCTGGACCAGAGCTCGAATCCGTGTCCCCTGCACTGGCAGGTGGATTCTTAACCACTGTGCCGCCAGGGAAGCCCCCAAATGGTTTATTTTTATTCTCTACAGTTCTTAGCATAACATGTCACTTGATATTTAATTGAAATGAAAATTATGATTTAAAATATTTTCATGTAAATCCATTAAAACAGTATCAATATGTATCAGTACATGAAATTCACATTACTAGATCATGAATATGGCATTTCAGTTGAGAACAATTCCTTCTTCCACTCAGTTCCTTTGTAGTTGCAATTATCTTTTTTTCTTTTCTTCTTTTTTTGTTTTTGCGGTACGTGGGCCTCTCACTGTTGTGGCCACTCCCGTTGCGGAGCACAGGCTCCGGATGCGCAGGCTCAACGGCCATGGCTCACGGGCCCAGCCGCTCCATGGCATGTGGGATCTTCCTGGACCGGGGCACGAACCCGTGTCCCCTGCATTGGCAGGCTGACTCTCAACCACTGCGCCACCAGGGAAGCCCCTGCAATTATTTTTTGAGAGGAAATGTACCATCCCCTTGACGATGCTGAGATTATAACTTCAGAAATTTCCAAAGAAATGAAAATGGATCTTTTTCCTCTGGAGCAGGCCACTTCTTCTGCCTCTCAGGTCAACCAAATGCCCTAGGAGCCTTAAGACATTTTTAAAGAAAGAAATGGCTTTGCGAATATAAAGCAAGTCTGAACTGAAAAAAACCTAATGAAGAGGTAAAATTTAATAAGACAGCTATTTCTTGCTAAATGATTTATGTGCTGATTGGGCTGATGCCCCTTCACAAGTAGAGTGTGGGATGTGTCCAGGCTCCTTTGTGAAGAATGAATTCCACCACATTTTCCTTGAGAGTCAAGAGAGGAACTTAGGTTGAGCATTTGGTGTGAACGATTGCAGAAGTGGCTCAATTTAGCTAACTTAAGGTTGAAATAGTGAGAAAACCAGTAAGATCCCAAAGGGAAAATTCTTTCTTCTGTAAGAACTCATCTTTTGCCCCCAAAATGCTTGCTTTCTAGTTCAAAAGGAACTCTTGGAGCTGTGATTTTTTTTAATTTATTTATTTTTGCTGTGTTGGGTCTTCATTTCTGTGTGAGGGCTTTCTCTAGTTGTGGCAAGTGGGGGCCACTCTTCATCGCGGTGCGCAGGCCTCTCACTATCGTGGCCTCTCTTGTTGTGGAGCACAGGCTCCAGACACGCAGGCTCAGTAGTTGTGGCTCACGGTCCCAGTCGCTCCGTGGCATATGGGATCCTCCCAGACCAGGGCTCGAACCTGCATCCCCTGCATTAGCAGGCAGACTCTCAACCACTGTGCCACCAGGGAAGCCCTGGAGCTGTGATTTTAAATCAGTTGCTATCATTCTTGCGCAGAGGGCAAGAATAAACCTGAAACTCATCAGCCATGTAGTAAAATTATATCTGTTAATAAAATGCATTTTTTCTTCATAGAAAGTGCTACTATATGTTCTACAAGTGATCTCTAGGTTTCATAATGATTATTCTGCATTTATGGTTAAAACAATTAAAAACAACGAACACTTATCAAGTACCTAGGATGTATACAGAATGATACTAGGTATTATGAAAATATCCTAAGTGGATAACCCTACAGACTCTTGTCTTGAAATATAAAATAAATGCTGAAAATATTCATGAAAGTAAAGATCAGGGAAACATATTTTCTTTCTATGTTCTTCTTTTTTTGTTTTTGCGGTACGTGGGCCTCTCACTGCGGTGGCCTCTCCCGCTGCGGAGCACAGGCTCCGGATGCGCAGGCTCAGCAGCCATGGCTCATGAGCCCAGCTGCTCCGAGGCATGTGGGATCCTCCCGAACCGGGGCACGAACCCGTGTCGCCTGCATCGGCAGGCGGACCCTCAACCACTGCGCCACCAGGGAAGCCCTCTACACAGATCTTGATCCATGCTGGTGGACTGACTGCTTGGGTGTCCCCAAGGGAAGCCTTGGTAGTCTGAGCTTTACAAAGACCAGAAAAAGCAAGTAGGGATATTATAGTCGTTTGGGCTGTCTCTTTGGATATTTGCTAACTTGCCAGGTTAAGGGGAAAATGAGCAATTCACTTAAACGTGGCCTTAATTAGGTAAATTTCATTTAAAGTATCTTTTCAAAGGTTACTTTTTTGTATGAGAGAAGTGTATTAATCTTTATGGCTCTAACAAGGAAGGTATTTGTTAAATATATGAAGAAACTTGTAGACACTGTAGTAATATATTCACTCCATGTCTTCCAGAAACCAAAATCTTTATTCTGAATAGTAGGATTGGGTTTCTTTGCATCTGGCTGGAGGTGTTTTGTTTTGTTTTGTTTTGTTTTGTTTTCCTTAAATGAAATCGCCATCATTGTCTGAAAATTGGTGGGCAAAAGACCTCCCCACTCAGGATTTACGACGTTACCCTCTGATGAAAGCCTACTAACTTGCGTGGCATATCCACTCTAGGTTAGAAGATATGGGATGATGGTGCAATTACAAATTCCACTCATAAGAAAGGCAATTATTTTGATGACAGGAACACATTTATTCTCAAAGATATCAGAACATAAATTAAAATGTTTAGATACTCAAGCTGACACCTGGAAAAATAAAGTTTTTTTCCCAGTGTGTATCGTAGATATTTGCCTCTGATAAATTCATAAAATGCATCTTTTTCTTAGTGTTGTCACCAGCAACTCTCCCAGACACCTAAAATTTCCCTGCTTTTAAAATGCACTTAAGGTTATCTGAAGTATATGAGAGACATTTGGAAATTGCAAGGTTTGGAAGCAGTTGATAGTGATTGTGGGGAGATTCTAACAATAGCCAAGGTGCCTTTGGATCCTGTTTGCTTTTACTAATGCCTTGATCGTAAATTAGAATCTTGTTACATTTGCTATTCCATTTAGGAAATTGTTGCTTAACAGGACCCTAGTCAGCTTAGAAAGGTAATATACTTCCAGAATTGCCTAATTTTCTCACCTTCAAAGGATTAGCTAATATAAGAACTTTTTTCTGTTGAATCTATCTTTAAAGAGCTAGGTGTCAGTAGAAAAAAAAATTGTATTTGGAATTGCACTGAGTTAGTTGGATTCTCCTGAGGGTGTGCCGGTGGATAGGCAGTCTAGCAGCTCTGGGGATCTCAGGCCAGCCCCAGTTGAGGCAAAAAAAGCCTCTGAGCTCCAAGACCTTGTAAACTGTCACTTTAGCCTGCACAAATCCTGGAGAGTACAGATGTGATATACTTCAAGAAATAAGCCTAGATCGAGACCCCAGCCCCTGCAGGTGCCTTCCGCTCTCCTCCAAGACTAAGTAAGAAAGAATAGAATCAGTTGATGAATTTCCTAAATTTCAGTGCCTTCTTTTTTCTCTGTTTTGAATTTTAATTTTCATCTTTTAAAACGTTATATGCAGTAAGATTCACTCTCTGGCATATATTTTTATGAGTTTTGACAAATGTAGAGTCATATAACCACCACCACGATTAAGATACAGAATAGTTCCATCATTCTACCCCCATTATACTACCCCTTTGTAGTTGAACTTGTTCCCCATCCTTAAGAGAGAACAGAATTATTCTCTATAGTTTTGTCATTTACAGAATATTGCATAAGTGGAATCATACAGTATACAGCCTTTGAGTCCGTCTTCTTTTGCTTACCATAATGCATTTGAGGTTCATTCAAATGCAGTATATATGATGATAGACAGATAGATAGATAGATGTTCTTGCATGTATCAATAGTTTAGTCCTTTGTATTGCTGAGTAGTATTCCACTATATGGATGTACCACAGTTCATCTATTCCTCAGCTGAGGGACATTGGGTTGTTGCCAGATTTGGGCAAATATGAACAATACATTTAGGGTTTTGTGTGAACATGGATTTTCATTTCATCTGAAATACCTAGGAGTAGAATTTCGGGGGTCATATGACAAGTATATGTTTAACTTTGTGGGAGACTGCTAAACTGTTTTGCAGAATGGCTGTACGATTTGGCATTTACACCAGCAATTCATGAAAGTTCCACTTGATCTACATCCTCCTTTGCACATGGTATTGTCAGCCTTTTTTTTTTTTTTTTTGCTTGTTTGTTTAGTTTAGTTTTTATTTTAGCCATTCTAATAGGGATACAATGATATCTCATGGTGGGTTTAATTTGCATTTCCCTAAAGGCTAATGAGATTGTATTTTTTTCATGTACTTATTTTCCATTTGTATATCCTCTTTAGCCAAATGTCCATTCAAATCTTTTGTTCATTTTTAATTGAGTTGTTTATTGTTGAGTTTTGAGAGTTCTTTAGATATTCTGGATATCAGTTGTTTGTTAGGTTTGTGGTTTGGAGATGTTTTCTTACCATGTATGACTGGTCTTTCCATCCTCTTAGTGTCTTTCTCAGAGCAAAAATTTTATCTTGATAAAATCCAATTTATCAGCTTTTGTCTTTCATTGATCATGCTATTAGTACTAAATCTAAGAAATCTTTACCTAACCCAAGGTCACAAAGATTTTCTATTACGTTTTAAACTAAAAAGTGTATCATTTTTTATATCAGTGCCCCTTTTAATTACGCCATTAAGTACTCTGTGAATTCTGAGTATTGTAAATGGACATAGAAAATTTAAGATGTCAGAGAAATTTTTAAATGCCCAATTAGATTTTTAGCTCCTTGAGTCAAAGGCTACATCTCCCAGTGACATCACTGTGCCTCACCCTAGCCCCATCCTTGTCAGCAGCTAGGTGTCCAATAAACACTTATTAAGAACTGATATATCCTCTTGGAGAAGCAAACCTATTATTTCAGCATTGTGTAGGACAAGAAAGATAGGCTTTCAATCAGTTCTTAGTTCAAATTACAGCCCCATGCCTTTCTGGCTCTATGATCTTGGGAAAGAATTTACTTTAGTTCTTTGTGATGAGTTTTCTGACTTAAAAATATGGACTGATAATGCATTCCAAGGTCTTTGTGAGAATTAAGTGTGGTAACATGTGAAAGCGTCTTCGTAGTGCCTGGCATATACTGGAAACTCCATAAAGAGTTATTTTCTCCCTTTTTTCTTTTTCCATCCAGTCCTAAATATGTCTATGTTTACAGTCAAATAACTCTGGTTCTGAATAACTGAAATCTCCAACATGCTATGAATCAATATACTCCACATCTGCAGTTTGAATATATTCTTTCACGTATGCACAAATTTTTAGCAGAGATGACTAAGATGGTTCCACGTGGCCATTTTCAACAGGTTTTCTTCTTAGAATCTTCTTTTACTGTACACAAGTAGAGGGAATGAAAAGGGGCCAGGTTAAAATGGGGAGTAGTCAGAAGGAAAACCCAGGAGTGTAGCATTCATGGGAGAGTCCCCGTCTCACTCATGTTTGGAATTTGGCTGGGCAGTTTTAATCAGCACCTGACAATCAATAAGTTAACTAATAATTAAATACAAATGGGAGAAAAATGGTTCTGCTTAGGATTTGCTTATCAGATCATTACCAATAACTTAGTGCATGTAAGTTATGCTACCTTTTATTAATATCTCAACTCTTTATTAAACTAAAAGGATTTTTTCTATGTAAAATAGCTCATTAGTGGATGACTGAGGGGATCAAAAAGGCTAGCATAGTTTCTAGTCCCAGATATTAGGTTGGTAAACTGGATAATCAGAATCATTTTGCTTGATTGACAGGCTACAAAGTAAGCCCCCAGATTAGTTAGTTTAAAAGCACAGACCAACGCAATATCTTTAGGTGCCCTTGAAATTGGTTACTTTGAGAATTGACCTGAAAAGAAAATCATGAGGGCATTTTGTCTAATAATAGTGCTATGCATTAAGCATTTGCTCAATGCCAGGAAGTGTCACTGAAGCTTTTTGTACATTATCTCATTTAATTATTATAACAACCCTGTGAAGTGGCTGTTATTACTTTATGAACAAGGAAATTGCAGGCTGAGGTTAAATATCTGCCCTAGGTCACACTACTAATAAATGACTAACTCAGAATTTGAACTCGAGTCTGTGTAACTGGAAAGCCTCTTTTTAACTGCTATCCATTATCACCTTATCCTGCATGGCTTACAACTTGTGGAAGTATGGATAGAAATGCTCTCTAAGACACAGAATCTCAATTTTGAAGACCCAGTGAATCAGTAATGTACCTAACTTTTAGATATGCAGCACAAGGCCTTTTGATTAGGTGCATATGTATTTCCATTTGCAGTTACAAGATTAAAGGTCACTCTAGTTTTATGCTTCCTTATTAATATCCTAAACATTTTAGCACTTACAAATGCATATCATACCAAGTATGTTACTCTTCTCAAACTCATCTAAACATATTCAGTGTTACTGATTAAATTTTATTGATATCTGCCAAGAGGTAATTAACATTTAATAGAGCTGTCCAAATGTTTCCTAATTTCCTAAATGCAGAATTTCCCCAGCCAAAAGAAAACATTCCCTTAATCCCTTAGGCAGAGAAAATCTGGAGCCTCTACTATCACTTTTAGCAAAAATTCCTCTGAGTTTCTTAGTGAAAGGACAATATCCTATTCACTGTGGTATAATGCATTGATTTAAGGAGAGAATCAATTAATGTTTGTTGTGTTGAGGTATGAATGAATGAATGAGTGAATGAATGCGGTAGTTGGCAAATTTTAACTCAATAAATATTTTTAGGATGAACAAATCAATTAATGAATTCATCTATTTACAAATTTTAGCTCATAGAGCAATAGCTTTACCCACTTAGAATGAATTTTAGAACAAGATAATTTAGAAGCAACTTTTGATACTATATATATTATGTTTGAAGGTATAAACACAAATATATAATATTTGCATATATATATTTATGGTACATATATATTTTTTAAGGGAAACATTAGTATCACATTTACCTTGCCCTAATTTACTATGCATTTTCATGATATTAAATTTATAGCTCATGGATATGTCTCCATGACTGGCACTTTAAAATGGTTTACTATAAACTAGATCAGCTCTGCAAAGAACTACATAAAAGATGCATGAAATAATAGAAGTCACAAGCAGCAGACATGTGTTAGGCTTGGGGCCTTATAGAGGCCAAATGATAAGTGAAAAATAGAAGGAGGAAGAAATTAACTGCAGAAAAGCAAGACATTGCCTATATGGTAGCAGTCGGACTCTCCAATTCTACATGAACTTCCCTAAATGAAAGTTACAAAATTCAGTGAGCACAAAATTCTAGACTCCTTTGGCAGATTTCTCACTCCACATAGGCTGCTAAACTACTGTACTTCAGGATTTCTGGAAAGAATTTCAAAGGCAGTGGGAACCACATCCAATCATATATATTTTTTTGATTTTTCATCACTCTTTTGCATACTTATTAGCTGATTCCAAAGTAAAACAACTTGGGGGAAACCATAACCAAGTCCCAGTGGTCATTTATTCTTGCCAATCTACTAATCTGGAGGAGACTTACTCTTCTGACCTAAAAAGGTCTGAACCCACGCCTGGAAGTATGGTTAATCAGCTTATTGAAAGTTTAAACTGATAGCTAGCTATTCTGAATACTCAATTTAGAGATCCATGCTTCAGATTGAAATTGAAATGGTGTCCCATTTTTTCAACTATTGAAAGACTATTGTTTATGCCTCGACTTACAGGACTTTTTTCATAACTTTGTGTTCATTTGTTTATTTGTTGAACCATCCATCATGTGGCTGTTAAGCAGGTGATAATAAAATCACTGAAAAAGTAATTTCTCATTCGTTCAAGAATCCCATGTTACAGTAAACCAACTATGTGACCTAGTATGTTCAAATTTTCTAACAATCATCATTTGAATATTTACTGTTAGCGTTACAATAAACATGGATTAAAGAGCCAAAGTCCCCTACCTTTCTTATACCTTGATCCCAGCAAGCACCTATCAAAATGAGAATATTACTGAAAAGATTGAAGAACGATTTTCCTTGCCATTGTCATTCCCAGAGTTTTATTTTTCTATATGAAACTGGAGAAACCATTATCCTTTGGATATTTGCTTCTGTAGCTCCTCTGTGTTTATTCTTAAAACTTGAACTGAAGCTAATGAACTGGGTTTTCTTAATTACATTAATAAACATATTAAAAATCAAACTCACTAACAATCAAAAGAATTCAAATTAAAGTAGCAATAGGATATTATCATTTGCCTCTCAGAGCAGAAGCACTAATTTTTAAATGATACTGTTTAATGCTGATGAGGTTACTTTAGATAATCCTTCCCATGTGCAATTTGTAGTAGGAAATTTAATCTTCCTGGAAAACCTAATGTTTCTGCCGTTTTAACCAATAATGTGAGTTCTAGAACTCTATAAGAAGGAAGATAAATATAAACGCAGATAAAGATTTGGGAATAAGGAAATTCTTTATGCTGTTATTTGCGACAAAAATTTTAAGCCAGTTAAATGTTCACAGTATGAAATTAGTTAAATTATACTATATACAAATGATGGCATATTTTCTATCCAGTAAAAGATGTGTTTACAAAAAATGATGAAATGTTCATGATACAATGCTACATAAAAATATAAACTGTAAAGAGTATAATTCCAGTTTACTTTTTAAAGTATACACACCTACACAGAGAGAGACAAAGACACACACACACACACACACACACACACGCACACGTGGGGGAGGGGAGAAGGGTTGTATATTCATGTGTATATGGAAACCAGACTCAAAGGCAGACCATCCAAAACCAGAGATATAGTGGTTATCCCTGAGCTATAGATGATACTCTTTTCTTTCTTACACTTTTCTATAATTTCTGGATTTTGTACCCTCAACTTATAACACATATACTTGGAAAATAATTATTTTTAATTAGCTCATGAGATCCCAGCATTATATAAATGAGTGACATGGAATATAAGATTACCAAAACACGAAAGTAGGAGGATAATCAAATTCAAAGGAAGACTGTGAGATACAGTATTAAGTGTGATTATTTTATAACTTTTAAGGTCTCTTCTCCTAGTGAGTGATTTTAACTCTGGTTAAAGCACTGTTCAACAAAAGGAATTTTTAAATAGTGTATTTCGAGCATTCACCAATTTTCCTGCTGTTTAGACTATAAATAAGATTTTGCAACACTGGATTTTTTTAAAATTTAATAGTATTCGCAGGGATCTTAGGAAACTTAAACAGAGATGCTTCCATACCCAAATACATGAAGAAATAATACTACGTGTATTACCAATTTCTACACAGCTGATTACTTTGTGTAACCAGCAATGTCTTATATAAATCGGACAATAATAGGAAATGTGCTTTTATTACAGGCAGAGCTATGCTCTAGGTACTGTCAAAAGACCCAAGAGAGACAATCAATAGAGTCCTTACCCTTCAGGGGTCTGTAACCAAATGAAAGAAACCAGAGTACAAAAAGAACATCAGAAAATGTGTTAGGCAGCTGTACAAAGAGATGGTTATGTAAATATGGGCACACACACACACACACACACACACACAATGACAGGTATCTAGGATGCTTTCCCACCTCCACAGAGATGTTTCTGACTTTTGTAGTCACCCTCAGCACCTCCAGACCTGGATGTTCTCTCTCCCATCTTAGGGATTATGTCATTCACATGACTAGAACATAGATGTGAATGATGAGGGATTCTGGCCATGTGAGGGGGTGTTTTGTGGGGAAAATTCCACCCCATTTTCCCCCAACCATCCCTTCTTGGAAATTAACATGGTATAGAGGAAAATCCATAACCTTGGAATTAGAAGACCCTGTCCACATCCCAGTTCTGACACTCACTGAGTTTCTTGAACATGGGAAAATTACATTACCTTACTAAACCTGTCTCCTCTTCTCTAAAGTGTGAATGACAGAACTGCTGACACACGATTTTCTGAGCAGTAAACTAGAGAACACAGGTGAATGAGGTGGTGCAGCAATGACTCCATCAAAGGCACTTGATAAGCTTAGTTGAAATTGGATTCAGAGCCTGGATGTGGATTAACCAGCAGTGCTTCTCTGTATCTGACATACTCTTTGACAAACATGTCACAAGAGTTTATTTTCATCGGCTCCCTGCCTTGGTTTCCTAGTCTGTGAAATGGGACATTGTATAACTTCAATTTCTGCTTTCTAAACATCTGAGGGTCTACAGTGAGAAATATGATTTAGATCATAAGACAATTGGGAGTAACATTTAGAAAAACTTTCTGAATTCCTCTTGCCGAGGTGCACCTTGAGTTTGGTATTATTTGGCTTTGTTTTGTCTTTGAAAAAAATGCTTAGAATTCTGTCTTTCAGTTCTGGTCTCCACTTATATGTGTTTCTTCTCTGTGTACATGCTAAGTTTTTTTTCTTTTGTTTTTGGGTTGTTTTGTTTTGTTTTTTAAGATCAAGTACTGATCTTCTCATATGGAGTAAAAGTCGATTGTAGTAACTTCCCAGTGACTACTGGAGAGAAGAGTAAGAGACAATTAAAATCACATTGAATTTTTCTGAGTATCAGGCACATACCAGATTTAACTTGGAACTAAAAATATATAGTCCCACTGTTTAGTAGAGTTTGGGGGAAATAGAGTTTTTGTAATAACAGAGATGTAAAATGAACAAGTAAACAAACTACATATATGGACATGACACTTGATGACATTTATTAGTATACCAGTTGCTAATGATCATTATGAATCATTGTATCTACCAACTAAACACTTTAGGAAAAACAAAACCTCCTATGATATTGTTATAGCATTCCTCCAAAGGAGGACATTTACAGTCTCCTGAGAACAATTAAAACAATATGACATATTTGTACCTTGATGTCTCTACAGTGTATTGTCATTAATTACCAAGTATATTTCAAGCACTGAGTGGATTTACTCCATTGGGTCCATATGCCTAGAACAATGGTTCTCAACCAGGGGTGATTTTGCCCTCAGGGGATATTTGGCAATGACAGAAGACATTTTCCTCTGTCACAACTGACTGGGAGCATGTAGTGGCTAGAGACCAGAGATGCCGCTAAACATTCTACAATGACAAGTCAGTCCCGACAACAAAGAATTATCTAGCCCAAATTGTCGATAGTTCCAAAGCTGAAAACCACTGACCTAGAACAAGCATGAATTTAGGGATGATCTGTAACATATCCATTCATCCAATCCATGTGTTTTGAATACCGATGCTAGGTACGACAAAAAATGTAGACGTTTGGTGGATGTATCTTTGTGGTTGAATAATAAACTAGGAAACAGCTTTTCCTCCTTAACTCTGAATCAGTTCACCATTTACTTGCTTCACCTCTCTTGTGTTCTACTTTACTTCTATTGTCTCCTCCGCATTTTTTTCTCCTTTTCCTTTCCCTGCTTCTCCCTTCAATCAACTCCGTGTCCATTTTCTTCTTCTGTTTCCCTATGACCCACGCTACACCTTTCCTCTCCTATACTTTTCGTCTCCCTGTCCTTTTTTTTCTTTCCTCTAGGATTGAAGTGCTTGAACATTCTTCCTCATCAGTGCATAAATTGTGTGGAAACACAAAACTAAGTTTTATGTATAGTGGACACAAAGAGAAGAGTCTGTATGCTTCTTCCATTAGCTAGTAAAATAGAGACCCAACAGCTACTTCAATATTTTTTTTCCCTCCTTAGGATTTGGAGACAACTTTGGCATTGAAAGTAACTTATGTATTTATGTCCTTTCAATAAACAGAACATTGTGGTTTCTTGTGGACCACATTTTCACAGGAAAAGAGAACTTATAAAGGAGTATCAAACTGCACAAATGGGAGGGGTGGCAAATCCTTTGGAGTGAAATTCTTAGGGATTGATTAAAATGTTAAAGCAAACCATTTTCTCTGACTTATCCCGTTCTGCTAGAATGAGGGGTGGGCCAGTCAGAGCAACTCCCTAGTACCTCCTTGGAAAGTCAGGGTACCTGGGCTGATTCTTACACCCATTTATTTTTTTTTTACATCTTTATTGGAGTATAATTGCTTGACAATGGTGTGTTAGTTTCTGCTTTATAACAAAGTGAATCAGTTATACATATACATATGTTCCCATATCTCTTCCCTCTTGCGTCTCCCTCCCTCCCACCCTCCCTATCCCACCCCTCTACGTGGTCACAAACCAACGAGCTGATCTCCCTGTGCTATGTGGCTGCTTCCCACTAGCTATCTATTTTACGTTTGGTAGTGTATATATGTCCATGCCTCTCTCTCGCTTTGTCACAGCTTACCCTTCCCCCTCCCCATATCCTCAAGTCCATTCTCTAGTAGGTCTGTGTCTTTATTCCTGTCTTACCCCTAGGTTCTTCATGACATTTTTTTCCTTAAATTCCATGTATATGTGTTAGCGTGCGGTATTTGTCTTTCTCTTTCTGACTTACTTCACTCTGTATGACAGACTCTAGGTCTATCCACCTCATTACGAATAGCTCAATTTCGTTTCTTTTTATGGCTGAGTAATATTCCATTGTATATATGTGCCATATCTTCTTTATCCATTCATCCGATGATGGACACTTAGGTTGTTTCCATTTCCCGGCTATTGTAAATAGGGCTGCAATGAACATTTTGGTACATGACTCTTTTTGAATTATGGTTTTCTCAGGGTATATGCCCAGTAGTGGGATTGCTGGGTCATATGGTAGTTCTATTTGTAGTTTTTTAAGGAACCTCCATACTGTTCTCCATAGTGGCTGTATCAATTTACATTCCCACCAGCAGCTTACGCCCATCTTTATCTCCTGATGAGACACCTATCAATTAACAAAGACATCAAATGCAAAGATTTTGGTCACAGAATTGGGAGGAGGCTAGATCCCTGCAGGTGTACTATCACCTGAGAGTCCAGAAGAGCCTTAAGAGGGACTTACCCAAGCAGAAATGCATCTTATTTCATTCATTCACTTTTTTCATCCCTTCATTGAATGTAACTAGATGCCAGACATAAGTGAAGTATTTGGACAACAATGTCCAGGTTATTTTCTTTTTTCTCTTTCTCTCCACACATTTCTTCAGTCTTTTTAAACAGGCCACGTAGCAGAAGAAGGACATTTGGAGCCACTTGGAATTGCTTGTTGTGTGTAGATTATCAGAATTTAATGGTTTGCATGATGAGAAGGGAATGGCAGACTCATCAGGAAGGTAGTAGAAGTGTTTCAGGATGATAGATATTTTAAGACCAACAGATTTCTTTAAGTTACCTGCTATGATAGGTCCATTTTGTTTCTATTGTGGAAAGGCTCTGTCTTGCATAAAATATATCCACAGCGATTTCCTGTTTTTCTGATGCAGTTAGCCCTGATCAATATGCTTTTTTTTCATTGTTTAGTATTTATTGATCATAGCTACTACATCGAGAATGACTGTTGAAATACAAATCCCTTGGTATGCATGCTCAGAGAGGCTATTAGTGCCTCTCACTAATTTGTAGGTACTGGTCATTTCCTGTGTCCAGGGGCTCTGTGGTTCAGTGCCCAGCAGGCAGGGCCAAATATGAATGTCAGTTTATGAAAACAGCCATCAAAAAAACAGTAAGAACCAGAGCATCACATATTGTATTGTTCTCACAATGCCACTCAAACTCATAACTTATTAATTTCAGAGTAATCACTGGATGAGGGAGTTTGATCCATCTGTTCAGAGAATTGTGGAAACTATTAAAAGAATTTACCACATATGTAATCCCTTCCACTTAATATCACACATCCTAAAAACATTCAGCTTTTTAAAATGTATATCAAAATGTCAATGTGAATGTGAGGACAATTATTTGCTTGCTAAATGCCAAGGTCTGTCTCACTGAATGGATCACAGATCTCAAGCAAGTTTCAAAGAGACTCAGGAAAACATCACACAAGAGTTCATTTTTTATCTTTGCTGTGTTACATCCACCATATTCAAGACATTACCTCAAGACAGCGAATCAAGTTTGCACAGCAGCTTTTGCAAACAGAGACTTCCTGTGACGAAGAGAGTCTCGAATGACAAATGTTTATGGATAATATTGCATTGCACACAATGGTTTAGATCAGCGCCTCCAAGCTGGTGTGCTGAAATACTGAACTCTGAGCCCTAGAGATGGCTCATGGGGCCCGGAGTGACCAGAACCCCTGGTCCAGTCATCTCCAGACATGATCAGCTTTGACCATTGACCCCGATGTGCTGCTCTAATATCTTTTCCTGTATGTGTATTGGCATAGAAAAGCTTGAGAGCTCTGCTTTCAACAATCAACTTTAGTAATCGTGCTCTAAGGAAGACAGACATTCTGTACTCTGAAAGGCCCACTAAAATTGTAAGAATTCACTAACAAAGAGAAGGCATCTATTATGATGACATCTCTACACAGCTGTCTGTTGTTAAGCATTTTCAATAAATAGTCAATTCCCACAGTAGTTCTCTGCCCATAAAGCTCCCAGGGACTCTCACAACTTTTTGTTAGTACCTCTTGACACACTCTTACAGATGCACACTTTGTCGATAAAACCTGACTTATTGACTAAATTGCTATACTTTAGAAGCATAGTTGTCCCCTGGAATTGTTTCCTGCCACTACCAAAATGCCACTTTTCTGAAAGCAGTGAAGTGATCCCTGCTGAAGTTTCAGTGATGGACTTCAACTCTGTTTCAGCTCTGCAGGTGTTATCATACCTGACAGGCAGCCTGAGTTAGTGTGGAGGTGTCACTTTGTGGTCATTGACAGAATGCACCAAAAGGGACCAGGGAAAAGCTTTTCAGAGTTAACTACAAAAGCTGTGGTGTTCTTGTATGTAAATCACACGGCTGAAGACCATGGAAGAAAGTTCTTTCAAATAAAAAGAAAAAAATTTGTAAGGCTTTTCAAAGTTGAAGATCTCCAACAGGCTATAGGCTATTCATTTCTTTCAGTAACACTAGGAATGGCCCAATAAATGGGGATGCCACCTGATGGAGGGAGGCATCCTGCAGCTCTTGGGTAAATCTGTGTGTTCCACAATACTTTGGCTTTCTAGAAGTTGAGTATGAAATATAAGCCCATGGATTTGTTATCTTTGCATTTATTTTTCAAGCCAACATTAGCTAGAAAGCACTAGAGACTGGAAAGCGTTAGAGTCGCTTGCTGTTAAAAACACATGGGAATGAAGTACTGATACATGTTACAACACGGACCAACCTTGACATGACTCTGCTAAGTGAAAGAAGCCAGACACAGATGGTCACATGTAATTCCATTTATATGTAATTTCTAGAATAGGTAAATCCATAGAAACAGAAAGTTCTTGGTGGTTCCAAGGGCTGGAGGGTGGGGAGCATGGAGAGTGACTGCTTAATGGGTACAGGGTTTCTTTTTGGGGTGACGAAAAGATTTTGGAAGTCAGTAGAGGTGGTGGTGCACAACGTGGTAAATGTACTGAATGCCACTGCATTGTTCACTTTAAAATGGTTAATTTTCTCTTATGTGAATTTCACCCCAGTTAAGAAAAATTAAAAATACACATTCAGAATCAGAGAACTGCAATATTAGATAAAACAACACCACAATGAAAGAATCTGCTCCTCTGAGTGAATGTAGTGTGTTATCTCAATTATTCCATAAATAAAATAAGTAATTATACACCATTCCTGACTCCTGGAGGGCAAGTTATTTTAACAGAGTATGTGCTTTAAGATTCTCAGTAGAGGGCCTCCCTGGTACAGAAGTTAAGAATCAGCCTGCCAGTGCAGGGGACACAGGTTCAAGCCCTGGTCCGGGAAAATCCCACATGCCGCGGAGCAACTAAGCCCATGTGCCACAACTGCTGAGCCCCACATGCTGCAACTACTGAAGCCCATGCACCTAGAGCCCATGCTCTGCAACAAGAGAAGCCACTGCAATGAGAAGCCCCCGCACCACAACAAAGAGTAGCCCCTGCTCGCCGCAACTAGAGAAAGCCCATGCAGCAACGAAGACCCAGTGCAGCCAAAAATAAATTAAATTAAATAATTTTTTTAAATCCATATTAGAAAATAAGAAAGACCTAACATCAATATATATATAAAAAAAAGATTCTCAGTAGAAAAATATGCAAGTATTTTTCTAAATACTTGCTGGAATCATTTGTGAAACCTTCCTAAATAGGTGAGTCTAATTATATTATCTATCCAAGTCCCCTTGAAAGCTGTGTTTACAAGATAATGAAATTATCTTATTAGTAAGAATAAAGAGAATAACAAGAATACATTCAAGAAAGAAACATTTTAGATTAAGTAATAGAGCTTCTGACTATATGATTCTTTTGATTACTGGAGAGTTCTCCCTCCTGTATGGGCATAGAGTCTGGTGGGACATTTGATTTGTGGTGGTTGGCAGAGAACACGAAACAGGCTGTGTGCTGCAGGTCGGCACTCACGGGGAATAAGGTAGACAATTTTAAAGTTACTATTTCTGCCTTCTGTTATGCACCCCCAATCTCATATGAAATAAGTAAAGTTTGAAAGAAAAGGAAAAGTGGTTAGAAAGAATAAAGAGGGTCCAAAAAATGTAATACCTTTTTCAACGAGGTTTAATCATTGAACTCAACTACACAGAGGAAAACAATGCCAAATGTTAGTGGCCCACCAGGGGATATTTTTCTATGTATCTTCGTGTTAACTACATCTGATCGTGGTGAGAAAAGATGGTAAAAGTTGAGAGTCCATGCCATTATTATTTCCTTGAGGCAAGTGAGGTGTGAGAGCCATTATACTCCCTTCACACCTCCCCCTAACGCCTGACTCTGAGACACTATATGATGCTTCCATCAGCAGAATGGGAGTTATTTTTCTGGAATCTGAAAGAAAAAAATAAAAGTTTAATCATTTTGCACACATTTTCTTACCATGAAGCTAGTTGGGAATTTATTTCCTTATCCCCAACAGAGCTGATGCCTTTAAGAGCAAATAATAAGGAAGGGTGAGGTGACTGCTTAGCATGGAGTGGAGGAGATGGGGAAGAAACCTGTTCCTGTCTAGGTGGCTCCCCAGAGATTCCGGGGAGGGCAGGGATAGAGGTCAAAGAGACAATGTGCCCTTCTAGCTAATCTTGGTTTCAAATGCCAAGTCCCGCAGGCAGGTGAAATGAAATTCAGCAAAGTTTCTGTGGTCATTAACTTCCTCTGTCTTAAGAATACCCCCCATCTCATTTGATTTAAAAGCAGTTTTTCCAGGCCAATAACCTCTGGCCGAAGCCAGGGCTAGTGGTTGCATAGAGCAGAAATAACATGACCATTAGCCATGGCAACAGGGAAGGGTCGGCCTGGGGAGTAACCACCAATAGTAAATGAGTATGACAGAGATGGCATGAGGAATTCCAAGCTGGGACTAATGGGAGAATTCCAAGCCACCTTATCTAGCCTGTTTCCTTCTCAAACTCCAACTTATTGCTCCCTGACTCTGTTCCCCAAGCTGTCCCCAGAGTACTGAATTCCAGCAGGCCAGCTCAACCATACCCAGTGCACAGGCTGAGTGATTAGCATACATGGTGGCCCCTGTCACTGGGCCGGCAGGTTGGTGGCCAACCACAAGGAGATTTATGCACCGCTGAGGAGCCCTGTGGGCACACTTAGATGCAGACAGTGTTCATAGCCTATTGTTTTTGCAGAGCTTTGAAGCCACATCATTTTTTTTATGACAGTATAAACATTCATGGAGGTAAAAAAGGATAGAGTTGTCCACGTGCCTTCTTTCATGGATAGTGGCACTGCTAATTAGCATGTTATTTTTAGAGAGCATTCAGGCACTGCAAGAGCTAAATGAAATGATCATGACCTTTGAGCTAGTATCCCCACCTTGGAGAATTATCTAAAGAAAGTAGCTTTTAAGCTTACTTGTTCAAAAATGTTTATAACCCCCTTATTTGTAGTCGCACATAACTGGAAACAACCCAAATACTCAACAATTAGGAGTGATGAAACAAACTTTGGAACTTTAATATGGTGATAAACTCTGTGACAGTGAAAATTATGACTATCTGAACTGTGTAAATATTTAGAAAGCCTATGTAAAACGATGCATATTTAAAAGGAGAGCACACAGTATTCCAAGCACAGTAAGACAAAATGTTACTATGACAATGTGTAAACCACATGTGAACAATGATAACAAGAGAAGAGGCCACCCTCTCATATCTAACTAGTGCTTGGAGTGGATGAGGACTTTGTGTTTTTATGGTAGTTTAGGGTTCTTTTTTTTTTTAAACATAAAACTGTAAAGCTGTTTTAAAGTACAACACTTAAAGATAGTATTTAATACTGTGGTGTAAAAAGCATTGAAACCAACCACGTGTTAGTCTGCCTGTTCATTTGATGTGCACTTCTGACTTATACCACAAGATCAACATAAACCTGTGGCCCTGGGCAAGTCAGTGCATTAAAATAGTATATAATTGGCCTTACCTAAAAGCAAGTGCTAACTTTGCTTTAAGTAATGATCACCACTTGTTATAAGTCAAGGTCAAGAAGTCCATAGCTGAATAATAAAACAAAGGAAGAATCTGAGCCAGAAGACCAGACCTGTAAAAAGCAGAGGCGACAGAGTGAAGTAAGTCAGAAAGAGAAAAACAAATACCGAATGCTAACACATATATATGGAATTTAAGAAAAAAAATGTCATGAAGAACCTAAGGGTAAGACAGGAATAAAGACACAGACCTACTAGAGAATAGACTTGAGGATATGGGGAGGGGGAAGGGTAAGCTGTGACAAAGCGAGAGAGTGGCATGGACATATATACACTACCAAATGTAAAATAGGTAGCTAGTGGGAAGCAGCCGCATAGCACAGGGAGATCAGCTCGGTGCTTTGTGACCACCGAGAGGGGTGGGATAGGGAGGGTGGGAGGGCGGGGGACGCAAGGGGGAAGAGATATGGGAACATATGTATATGTATAACTGATTCACTTTGTTATAAAGCAGAAACTAACACACCATTGTAAAGCAATTATACTCCAATAAAGATGTAAAAAAAAAAAAAAAAAAAGCAGAGGTGAGGGTTCTGTGGGAAAATGGTCAGGATCATAGGAGCATAGAACAGAGTGAAAACCACCAGATGCACAGCCTGGGATAGGAAATCAACAGAGAAGCTGATTCCGAAAAGGGCTTTATGTTCCAGGTTATCATCCCAGTGCAGCTTTTATTCTTCTTAGTCTTTGTTTTCAGATTTCAGTTGATAGTGACACAGCTCCCCCCTTGGACAGGACTTCTCTTAGGTTTTCTAGAAAGAGTTTACGTGCCATTCCAATCAGGTTCTCAACTGTGTTGCAGTTAAGAGGTCATGTGAATGCTGACTTTCAAATAAATAGTATAATTTTCATTGATGAACACTACAGTGCACTCGTTTATGTAATATTATTAGGAATATTTTATTTCCTATTGCTGAAATAAATCAACTAGCTAATTGGAACAAAATGCATAAGATCCTTGAATGTCATGCTTCACTGAGCATTTAACAGGAGTGCTTGGATCTAGAATTATTCATGTAAAGATTTCCTTATGAATTCAGGGACCAAACCTCAGATTTCATCTTGCTGCTGAGTTCTCATTTAAGGGACGACATCCATTTTCACTCTGCTCACTGTTCATGAAGTCAAATGAGAAGATAAAAAGCCCTCTGTGAAAGCTGACAAAGCTCTGTTCAGCCTTAGGGCTTTTCTACAACTGCTTTTCCAATTTCATATCAGTAAACTTTTTCCAACTGTTCAAATCAGCAAGAACCATTGATTCATGAGTGATACATTGAAAGCAATTTCCACTGCTCATTTCCAGTCATTCCCACTAGTCAGCTTTTCTGAATCACTATAGCTATTAAATCAATGCAGATGCAAATGGCAGGTCTGCCTCTTACTCTGAATGAATCTAGGTCATTCCTGTTAGTGCAGACTAGTGGGAAGAGGACAATTTTCAGCCAGGAAACCTAGCTGTCAATTCCACCTTGAGTTAGTTGTTCACACACAGAATCTCGGGTTCCTCATCTGTTACACAGGAGTTACAACATCACTTGCCTTACAGAAAGGTGATAAGGATCAAATTAAATAAATATGGGGAAATGGTAATGAAGTTCTACAGCATTATTTGATTCTCTTTAAAGGAATGGTGCTTTGGTAGTTAATGTGTTTATTTGGTAGTTGGCTGCATTCTTACTACCCTTATTCAGGTCTTATTTAATAATGTGACCTTAGGTTATTGCCAGAAAGAACTTCCTTCTGTTTTTAATCTTCTCTCTATATTATAATATTTTAGTAAGTTACATGGTAACTTGAAGTAAGTTAAGTGGCAGGTGATAATAAATATAATAATTAAATATATATCTTCATTCCTTTATCACATGTATGAGCACAGAGCGGCATTTAGGAATATGGAATATTTATAACAAATATCAAGGATGTACTGTTTTATAACTTCCCTTTTGGTTATATATAAGTATCTGCTAGTATTTCTTTTTTTTTTAATGATTGAGTATGAGAAGTGATGTATTGGAGGAGTGTACAAAATTATGTGTATACACATACAAAATAACCTCACATTCTCTGCTAGTATTTCTTTGTCAAAACCTCCTGTCTATTTCTTAGAGACCATGATTCTCACCTACAACCCAGCAAGTGCTTAAAGTAAGCATTATCTCTTTGTAGAAATGAGTGGTTCTCAGCCCTGGCTGCAATTAGAAACACCTGGAGAGCTTGGGCCCAATACATATATAAGCTCATTCCTGGTCCCAGAGGTTCTGACTTCATTGGTTTGGGGTGGGTCTCAAGCATGTCTTTTTTTTTTTAAAAGATTCCCACATGATTATATGTACAATCAAGGCTAAGAATCACTGCTGTACATTCAGTTAGCTAGAAATAAGAAATCCTTGACCCATGATTATGATCTGGCCAGTCTGTATTTTGGCTAGCTGCGAGACCATCAGCAGCTACAACATGCCTTCGACATGCAATATGAAATATCAAGAAAACCACAGACTTTGGAGCCAGCATGGGGAGAAGTCTGGCTTTGCCCCATTCTCACTGTTCCCTTTGGTGAGTGATCTGGCATCCATGTCCTCATCTGTCACATGGAGATAAGAGCACCCATCTTATAGGGCTGCTGTGGGGTTTATATGAAGTATATATACTAGCCAGTACTCAAACATGATAGCTATAATATTTAAAATAGATAGCCAACAAGCACAGGTTATCTCTGCTCAATATTCTGTAATAGCCTAAATGGGAGAAGAATTTCAAAAAGAATAGGTACATGTATATGTATAACTGAATCACTTTGCTATACACCTGAAACTAACACAACATTGTTAATCAACTATGCTCCAAAAAAAAATTAATTAAAAAACACCATTTATCTCTTAAAAAAATAAATTGTAAAAAGAAAAAAAAAAGATAGCTGTATTGATAATTAGTACAACAAATGAGGTCCCTATTTCCTCATCAGAAGTAAACAAACTGAAAAAAGGAGGTCAAAAAAATTACCTGACACTACAACTGGAGAGTTAGGTCTACCATCTCAATCAAATGAAAACTTTCTGGTTCTATGTATCTGATCACATTTCTCTTGAAGAGATTAATTTTTCTCACTGTCTTAAGTCTCTACTGAGGCCTTAAACCTGACCCGTTAAGAATCATGGACCATCCCAATGGCAGGTACTTCTCCATCCAAGCGAGGCATGCCAAAGTGTATTGAACTTAGCTCTGTGACCCCCTTACCCCCATCACCCTTTCCTGAACAGGGCATGTTGCTAAATGTTGCTGGGCTAGAGCCATCTTTAAAGGACCTTTCCCAAGAGGTTCCCTCGAGCCCAGAGATCAGGAGCTGAGAGGAGATCAGTAGAGAGTACGTCACCTGTGTCACCTGTGCCAGGGGGTCCTGGTGGTGAGGACTGGGGTGATGGGCAGACACCTGAAGAAATTGTGAATCTGCCCCATGAGCCAGAGCCACCATTTGGGTATCTGCCATCACAAAGAATATCGATGCCAGATTACAGTAGCCCCATTCAAGTGAGACCTTGCTGTCTTCCTCTCATCCCTCCCCTCCTTCCTGACCCTAGCAGAGCCAGGGGCAACATAGTGATGGGGTGCAGAGGAGAGGAGAAAGTAGAAAAGTAAAGTGGCATAGTAATGCAGAAGCCCATGTCCCCAGTCCTGCCATGTGGCCCACCAGGTCTGAGCTGGGAAATAGTTTCTTTAAATTGGATGAGAGATTAGAGTTTTGATTTAGATGACACTTGACTTCTCTATAACTTGAAAATGAAACTCTTCTAATATCCCCACCATGACCAAAAGATCTATGAAATGAACCCAAGAAAATTATCAAGGGAGGGAAGGGGGAAACCAACAAAACAGAATTGGGGAAGTGATGCGAGAAAAGTTAATGATATTTCATGACTGCGTCGTACCCAGTCCAGCCCATATCATATTCCCATGTACATTTCCTCCCAGCCAGAGGGTTCAATGCTCCCTTGCCGTGCAGAGTCTGAGCGCAAAGATGACTTGAAATGATATCAAGGCTCTTCTGACACAGATCATTCTAGCCCTGTAACAGCTCCCTTGATTTCTTTCAAGCCAAAGAGTTTCCTGACATTTTTAAAATTGGTACCAGCCATTAAGCTCACATGTAATATAATTTATTCAATTCTTATGATGCTCAGGAGACAGATCATTGGATAACTTCTAGTTCTTTCTCAGCCTCAAGAAGATATCACCATGTCTTTGTGGCTGGGTTGTATAGTGAATTCCTTCTGATGGGCCTGACACCCTAACATATATATGGATGTAGAGAATGTTAAGAGCACAGGCTTGGGGGTCAGACTGATCTGCGTTTTAATCCTGGCTCTGTCAGTAACTATACGACACTAGTATGCTTCTTAACCTCTCTGGTCTTGATTTTCTCACCAACAAAATGGGTATAATATTTTAAGGATTAAATGAAAGTGTAAATAAAGCCTTTGGCACAGTGCCTGGCACATAAGTGCTCAATAATGGCAGATTCCAAATTATAATGATGGTGATGATTATAATAATAACCATTATTATTGCAAAGGTCTTTTCAAAGAAAACTGTTAGTTTATTATTGGATAATAATACATATTATTACCCCAACATCAAAAAGACCCTTTCCTTTAGTATATATTGAGGAAGGTGAATGTCATTGTAGATCCCTCCAGAGTTTTCCATCCCTGCCTCTCTGTATTCCCTCTCCTCCCGTAACTCCCAGCTCTGCCATGGATCAAGAATGAGAACCTACTGTATGGCACAGGGAACTCTCCTCAATGCTCTGTGGTGACCTAAATGGGAAAGAAATCCAAAAAAAGAGGGGATATATGTATGCACACAGCTGATTCACTTTGCTGTGCAGCAGAAACTAACACAACACTGTAAAGCCACTATACTCCAATAAAAATTTTAAAAATCATCACTCTGTGCCCAGTGGTTAACAGCATGGAGATTATAGACACAGATGTTACCAGATCTGCACAGATGCAAACAGAAGGGCCAAGGTGGGGCAGGCCCACCTCCCTCTGCCTTTTACTCCTTCATCTTCTTCACAGCCGTCACATGCAAGAGTGGACAAGTGGTTCAGACTTCTCTGGCGTCAGCAATACTTAAAGAGAATTCCAGAAGAGGTGGGGATTCCTTCTTAACTGTGTACTTCATCAGACTATCTCCTAGTACAATAAAAAGTGCTAGAAGAAATTAATTCTTTCACAGCTGTCCCCTTGGAGGCACACTGAAGTTCCCAGGCTTGCTCCCTGGCACTCAGGTTTGCCCCCCCTCCTTTTGCACATCTACTAAGACCGTTTCAACCCACCAAACGGGAAATCTAATTCTCCCCAGTGAGTTGGTCTCAACTGAGATTTTAGCACCTAATTTTCTGAAGGAATATTTCTTTTAAGCTGAGTTGTTCGGTCTAGACTAACACTCCACTGGGGCTCAACTAGGTCGATGGGAGTGAACTTAGATGCCTCCGTCCACTGGTACTATTAGGCCGGGATGAGCGCTGTGAGTCTGGTTCCATTTGAGATGTCTCCACTGGATAAGCTATGGCCAAGCTTTCCTATTCTTGAGTCTCTAACAGATAACTGTTGGACCACCCATCCCTACCCACATCCCCACCCCACCCTAACCCATACAATCACACACTTTTCAAGCACAAATTCAGAGGCAAGGATTTAAAACTGATGCAGAGGAAGAAAAGCATTTTTCCAGTGGAAAGACTCCATCTCTCTTACCTCTTCCCCAGAATGGGGTCAGTGTCCACCTTCTTGTGCAAGGCCTGGTTGGCTCCTTCCATCAACCCTCTGTTCCTCCTTTTCCTGTCAAATTGTGCAAGTCCCTATTCTATCAGAAGTTGTTTAAAATAGCAATTTTTCTACCTTTTAATGGCTGTTCCCATTACAAAAATGCCTAGCCTAAAAATGCCTAAAGCTTTGAGATTACCATTTGTATTGACCTAAGTAAGTTCTTGAGCAAAGTGCCTCCCTTTTTTCCTAGCTACATTATTACATTATTTTCTTCTCCTTGCCCTTTTGCATAGATGTGGCATAAATGCAAAGCTCTCCACTTTAGATTTTTATTTGCTGGAACTGTGTCAGATGAATACAAATTACTGTTTACCCACCAGACACTTGCATAGCACTTCCTATGTGCCAGGCAGTGTTCTAAGTGTTTTACAAACATTAACACATTTAAATCCTCATGACAGCCCTATAGATAGGCATTATTGTCACCCCCACTTACACCTGGGGAAACAAAAGCACAGAGAGGGTAAGGAACTCAACCAAGGACACACAGCTAGTGAGTAGTAGGATTCCTATCCGGGCAGCCTTACTCTGGGGGCCATGCTTTAACCAGTAGGCTTTTCCAAGTCAAAATTAGGCAGATCCCAAATTCAGAGCAGTCTTGTAAATCCAAAATCTGGTTTCAGTATACTGCCTTCTGCTTGAACAGGGTCTACTTGGGTAGTCTCTGAAGGATGATAATGAGGAGTTTTTGCTATAGAATTTTATTTCCTCACTTGACTTTGCTGTCAATATGATCATTTGATCAGGCCTCTAATATAGAGCACATGTGCCCAGAGGGTCATATAATGAATCCATTTCATGCATTTTGTGAAGAAAGGCATAAATTATCTCCACATAAAGTAAGCATGGATCAAGGCTGCCATGTTTCTGTGAACATTATGATACACCCTTAGCCAAAATTGTATTTTCTCATTGTAAATGGGGATAAAAATTACATTGTTTTGACCTTTGGATCATTGGATCTTGTACATGCAGTAACTACTTCTTTATGGATTGATCTGTTGAACAATTCATACTTTGATCATTATTTAATGCAACTTATGACTTCTGAGAGGGCATTTATCAATAGCTTCTGAATGATTTTCCAAAACAAATGCAAATCAAAAAATAATAATTTAATCTCTTTGATGGGATCCTGGTTATTATGACATTGATCTCCCCCATATCACAACATAGGCATTATTAGCTCAAGGTAAAGGTAGAAGAGATGTTATATACATTTCTCACCCTGAAAATTAAGCTCTCTTGAGTTAAAATGTCCCAGCTTTGCACTTCAGACGTCCCTCTAGAATCAATCACAATATATTTATTAAATGCCTAGTATGAGCAAATCACTAGATTGAGCACTAAAGATTCAGAAGTAAATAATGCATAGCCCCTGGCTTCAAGGAGTTTGTTGTTTATTGAAGAAGGCAGACTTACAAACAAATACAAGAGATTTGTATACAAATACTAAGAATATTGTGAGACAAGTATTGATAAAGTTACCTGCAAGAAACTGAGGTGGCACAAAGAGGGAGTGATCAATGAGCAGAATGGGTCAGCAATACCGCAGACTTGCTTTTTAGCTGCGTCTTGAAGGATGAATAGGAGCCAGTTAAACAATACGTAATAAAGAGTATTTCAGGATAGAAAGCTTAGCAAGAACCAGATTATAGAATACCTTGTAAACATGAAAATAGTTTGGACTCATATTCACCATTCCCAATAGTAAGACACTGTTAAAGAATTTAAGTGAAAGAATAATGTGGTTCAGTTTCCCTTCTAGAAAAGGCAAGATGGTTGCAGACTGCTGGAAGTATCCAGAGACCAGTGCTACAGACAGGGAGATCAATTAGCAATTATTGTAAGAGCCCAAAAGAAAGACTTTCAGGAACAAAACCAAGACAGGAGGACAGAATTATAGATAGATGATAGGTAGGTAGGTAGATAGATAGATAGATAATAGTAGGTAGATAGGTAGGTAGGTGGGTAGATAGGTAGAAAGATAGATAGATAGAAGGATAGATAAATAGGGTAAATAGGATTGGAGGATGAAGAGGAAAAAGAAATGGAAGCTGTAGTTGAGGGGACTAGAAATTGATCAGTTAAGGTGCCTTCAGGGAATTTATCTCTGATAACCACAAGCGTGTGGAAGTCAGGTAAGCCCAGGATTGGTTAATTCAACCACGTCCTTCGGAACCCAGATTCCCATTCCTTCCATCTTTCCACTCTCCTTGCTCACAGTGTAGACACATCAACGTGTGGCAGCCTAAAAGGGAGGATGTATGCCTTTTTCTCAGAGTGAAGGAAACCATTCCCAGAAGCCCTCAGCAAATCTCCTTTCAGGTCTCACTGAATTGAATCAAATGTGCCCGCATAACCCAATCACTGACAGAGGAAATGAGGCCACCATGGAGCGGCTTAGCTCAGTGACTCATTTGGAGCTGGAGTCTGCCTTTCCTGGAGTATAGGAAGGGTACAGATGGGAGCAAAATCCTGTTACTAAGGAAGAGTCCAAAAAGAATGGGGACCAGGTAGGACTAACCTTTCCCCAGTGTAAATAACCCAAATGATTGATGTTTTGAAGACTCAAAGGATAAAGCAGGCATCATCCATCATTTTTTATTTTTAGAAATGAAAAATGCAGCTCCCAACCTGATGTTTGACCTGCATGGCATCTAGTTAACAAACATCTGAATGATGGATATTCATTCGTTTTTTTTCAAATGTTAGGATGTTATAGGGTACAGACTGTCTTTCTCTCTCAATTCCTTGAACTCCTTTCCTCTTTTAAGCACAGCTCCTTCACTCTCATCCCACGGGGGAAAAGATGAAATCATCCTGAGACTCTACCTCTCAGCTGATTCACTTTTTACTTCAAAACCGGCTCATTTTTCAAATGAGATTTCCCCCAAAAAGAGGGATTTGGGAGTTTCCACCACCAGATATTTCAGTAAGAAGACGGAGCCTCAGTGGGCGTATTATGCAATTTTTGTTACTTCAGGTGCTTGTCTCTGAGTCCTCCTCATATTCTGGAGGTCTGTCTCTAACTGCTGAGAAATATTGCTAATGTTTCTTGAAACAGAAATTTGTTCTCCTGTGTTTAACACTCGTCCAACTCAATTATTTTTTCAGCTGTATTATCACTGAATAAACTAAAACCTTACAGTGAGCCTAATGAATGTATGTCTTACTCAGATAAGTCTGGTTAAATTTGATGTTGTTAATAAAGAAGTACACACTAGAATACATTGCCTTAGTCAATAAAGTAAAATAAAACTTTTTTTTTTCTGTTGATTCACCTTTGCATTAAAAAACCTAGTAGGAGTACCAGCTCCTTTGTTATACTCTGTATAACATTAACCAGAGCATTTAATAAACAAACTGTATGTTGCAAATTCCCTCATTTAGCAGGCACCCAATTTAATTGGCAGTTTAAAATTTTGAGCCTTCTCTAAATAAGCCAACAGGAAAAAAAAATGAACAAAAACCAAAAGCTTTGCTGTGTAGCAGTTATTTTCCTCAACCTTGAAATTTATCCATAAGGAGCTTAGTAAGGCCCCTTTGATGTAACAGAAAGGTCAACTTCATTGTCACTGTTTTTCTAACATGCTATTTGTTGAACAAATCCTTTTCATTTACCTCTTTTAAAAAGTTTAAGAGGGGACGCACATATGTGATAAACCGTTAACTTTCATCTGGGCCACCCAGTTCCACAAAGTTAAAATGATCAAAGACTGTGCTGTTTCTCACCTTGCTTTCATCTCATGGCCTCCGTGGAAGATGGAAGGTAAATAGTCTCACAGAGCTCCAACTACCAATATCAAGATAAAGAAGAAATGGCTTTCCTTTTCTACCTTTGAAATTATATATGGATTGGTGTAAAATAGACTTCCGAGCCTCAAATACTTGCTTGCTTTCTGATTGCAAACAATGGGTTCTGAACAAGAACAAATAAATGGGGGAAGTGGGAGAGGTAACTTGGTTAAGAGGCAGTCTTGGTGAGCACTGTGATCGCACAGCCAGGTTTCCACCACCAAACTCAGCTTTCCTTTGCTTTTCTGAGGACTTGGATTAAAATTCTACTGGGAAACTATAATTTGCATTTTCCCAAGAACCTATGTAGCAGATATATGGTTAAGAGGACTAAAAGATTATTAAAAGAGATTCAAAATTATAAGGAAAGGAAGAAACAATTCAATATTATTTCTCTAGAACAGAAATCTAAAGGGAAGAATATTCTGGGACCCTATGAAACCAGTGCTCCCTTCTGAAAATTTTAATTAGAGGGGGAAAAAAAGCCTCTGAAGAGCTCTATTTTGCATGTGGGTTGCTTTCTTTTTGTCCTGCTTAGAGTCATCATTGATTTTTTTGGCCCAATTGCCCATTTATTTGCCTGAATTAACTAAAATAATTTGTTACATCTGTCTTAAAAGTAATTCCCCCATAAAACCAGTTTTTGTCTGTTCTATGTTAATATTTGGGATATTTATTAAAGTCTTAGAATCAGTCCAATCATGTGTCTCTGGAGAATCCTGATTCCGTTAGCTCATTTCTGTGTTAAGATGGAATGTCTTCCACATCCTGTACAAGCAAGGATCCAGGCTGGTTTGTTTTCTCATCTTTTCACAGTAAACTAGCAGTCCTACCACTGGTTGATTTACATTTCAAAGCTTATAGACCATCCATCCACCATCAAGCAGAATTATAGAAAACCAGCTCTCCAAGGTTTTTTCCAAAGAATTAACCTTGACTTGTCAGCAATGCAGATACTTCTAATGCCAGATGAAGGAGTGCTTTGAGGGAAAATGGAGGGCAATTGATTTATCCATGTATCCATATCCTGAACCATGTGTTTATATCGTAGTGATCTGCTTCCTTCTGGAACTGCCTTCACTAAATTTGCTTTAATATTTGTCCTTGGATTTTATTGGACTGGTTGTGTGAAATATGCTTCAACATGTGGATAGTGGCCATTATATAATTTAATCTTCTCTCTCCATGTAAAAGCTGTTCTAGAGTTTAATGCCAAAATAACTTGATCTCCCCTGAAAAACTGGCATATTTATACTTGTCATTATATTTCTAATTATGTAACTAACTTGTCACATTTCTCATCTTTGCACTGGCTGCCAGGAAGCTCAAATTCAAATCTAAAAAAGCCCCCAGCTATTAGTAACAATAACTCTTATGGTTAACTTATCTGACTGCTTATAACTTGGGTCTATTTTCTATTTCTTTTTTATTTGCCTTATGATTATATCTTCTGCTTTCTGCCCCTGAAATCTTTGTTGGAAAGAGATGGTATTTAAGTAAATTCAACAGTTAAGTATTTTTTTGTGTGTTGCAATAATTTTCTGATTTTAAAACAAAGAGTTTTATAAAGAAATTGTAAACAGATATTTTATCTTTTTCTGTGAGAACAGGGTAAAACAGAAATGAACCTGATGGATTGTGCCAGACATTAAACAGAAATTTGTAAAAATAAATCTTTTTTTCTAGTGAGCAAGCTTGATAAGGGAGATTGCAGGAACATTTTTGAGAGGACATGGAATAGAGGACAGTTGACAATTTTTTTACATCACCTTAAATATGCCATCATTATAACACTGATTTTTAGTTATATTGTCTATATTTCTGACTCCCCTATTTGCTGTTGGCTTCTTGAGAATATGACCCATGACTTAGCCTTTCCCAGTGTATATTACAATATCTGATCCATGGTAGGGCTTCAATAAATATTTTGAATGCCAAATGAGTTTTCATCTATTTAGGGGCACTCTTGTGTGAAGAAATATTGCAAGGGGTTTTCCAATTCTATGATTTCAATGAATGCACTCCAATTTACGTTGCCATAGATATCATTTCCTTAATATGGCATTTGATGCAGCCTCTTGATTCTGTAATAATTTTCTCTGTGAATGGAACATACAAGCATTTGTCTCAGTGTTGATGAAATGTATCAAAACTCAAGAAGAGACCATCATTTTCAGAAACCGAGAAAAATTACCATAATATGTCGGGAAGATTTTTTTTAATTTACTAACTTTTGCTAAAAGTGATTGTCCAGCAAATGTAAAGAGAGAGTTCGAACAATGGTTTCCATCCAAATCATTAAACCTAATTTTAAGTTTTGAGAAGTCATACTTTCTAGAACACTCTAAATGACTCTTCATAGCTTTATTCCTTGTGCCTGTTCCTGCTCTTGTCAAACTGTGAAGAGATTGTAATCTCATTAAGAATCGAGGGGGAAAGTTTAAGCAAATGTTAAAGGGCAATTTAATTACTTTATGAAATCTAAAATGTGTATATAACCCGCAGACAGAGACTCTTAGTTTTAATGTAATTTCTGTCTGCCTTCAATGAAAGTTCTATTAATGCATTATGTATATACACAAAGTGTGCATGCATATAGTTTCTTCCCCTAGAACATAAGCTTCACCAGAGCAGGGTTTTTTTTTTTTTTTTCTGTTTTGGGCACTAATGTGTTTCCAAGTGCCTAGAATAGGGCCCGATACAAATCTTTTCTCATCAGACATTTGTTGAATGAATATAAGAAGTTCATGCTGAGGAAACGATAGCATTTCAATATTAACTTTATTTCCATCCTGCTGAATTTTTTCCCATTATTTTATTTCCTGGACATAAAATCATTGAGACAGGAAGCCCAGAAGGAAAAACATGGGACATATAAGCAGCTCCCAGGATAGTCAGTGCTAAGCATCCTTGTGTGATGCCTTTTAAAAGTTGGAACCTCAAGATTAATTATTCCCATGATCAAACAACCTCTGGAGTCTTTCTTACCATTAAATCAGATGTTTAGGAAGGGAAAACTGCCACCTGTACCTTCCTGCCCGATGACTCACTATCACCGCACCCTATTCACAACCCTCCTGATATCAATAAATCCTCCTCCTCAACAGAGCAAAATCAAAACAAAACATAAAAATATGTAAATACAAGTTCCAAACTAAAATGCAAGTAGTAAATACGCTAAAAATTTCGGCAACTCAGCTTCCCTACCTAACCGTAGATCTTTGAGACTTCGGAATTATTCCTTAGTATTGAAAATTTTTCTGGAAATAACTTGGCCTCACACTCTATTTAAGCTTATTTTTTCACTCTTATAAAAGAGAAATTTCTGTTGATGTACCAAAAGGAAGGATTCTGTTGATCCTTGTTTTTGTGCCTGGGGATAGGCAGTTCTGTAAAGGAGACCTGACCTTGATCAGTTCTCCTAGATCATAAAGAGTTTAGATGCACAGCTTTTATGCCCTAAGCTCACTTAGCTTTGAGAGGTGTAGTCTAGAGAAAGCATTTGTAGAAAGGAAGCATTCTCTGGACCTGAATTTAGAAACCATACATGATAAACTATTTCAAAAGAGCCACTCACTGAATGTATTCACTGAGGGTTGTTTCTATGTGACAAAAATCCATCAAGGTGAAAGGTGAAATAGCCAATCAACCATATGAATAATGAGTTGATGCGGTGGCTACTGGACAGTGTATGTGTTGACTGAAAAAAAAATGCACAACCTAAAAGTTGAGAATTATGTTTTATTCGAGGACCTTACAGAGGACTAAAAGGAATAGTCCTGGGATACACCTCTCAGATAGTTTGACTGTTCTGAAGAGGTTAGGGAGGAACCAAGATATATAGGAGTTTTTTACAGGAAAAAACAGGTAGTCGAACATGAAAAGATTACTGCTAACTAAAAAAAACCCAGACATCTCACGTTAATGAATTTAGTGCTATTGTATGCATGGGAAGATGTAAGAGTCTGGGCTTAATGAAATCATTCCTTTGATATGCACCTTAACTGTCTAGGGCCAATATCCTGTTTATCTCCATCCTGAGGTCCCCTCAGGGTGCACCATCAGGGGTGGCTGCAGTGGCTGAAGACTTGATGGCCTCAACATCCTTTGTTCACTGAAATGGCAGGTGACATTCTTTGTCCACACAAGCTTGGCTAGATTATATAGTCATATTCTGATCTGAATATATAAGTGTGCATGTGAGAGAATGTGTTTGTGTGTGTGTGTGTGTGTGTGTGTGTGGAAAGACAGAAAGAATTGAAAGAGTAAAGTAATAAAAACTGTGTGTGTATATATATATATATTTCTCATATATAGTATATCGTGTGTGTATATATATACATATACACCATAGTGAAAACAAAGCCAGTTAGTGTATATTGGTCCTAAATCAAAAAAACCATCAATCAGGAAAGTCACCCCATCTTATTTGTCCTTCCTTTGAATGAATAAGGAAAATCTATGTAGATATGACAGACAGAAATGAAAATGTGAACCTTAGATTTAAATAATTCATTTCCCTTGTACTATACTTAAAATAACAAGGTCTAGTTTATGCATAAAATAAAAACCAGAATCTTTTGTTTGTAGTGTTTTATCCACCTCACATATGCATTACTAAAATTGGACTAAATTCCTTAGGAAAAAAAATACAGTGCATCTGCTTTCCATGAAATCTCCCTAAAGGATATAAATGTTTTTATTTGCTACAATGAGCTACCTGAATGTCATGCCATAATACAACATGACATTACTTAACTTGGGGTAATTTAGCATGGCAGCATTTTTTTTGGACAGAATTTAAAGTATTTTAGATTAACTTACCATATTAGCAAGTGTTGCATGGAATTTACTACAGCTTTTTGAATCTAAACACATTAAATATCACATGATTTGCATACATCCCTAACACTGAATATCAGCTCTCATAGAGTTATCGTGGAAAGAAGCCACCATGGATCAGCCAGCTATAATCTCCTCCTGGTGTAGGACAGAGTAGGATTTCACACATGCTCCCTGGGGTGTGCCAACACATGGTTGGTGGCAGGAGGCAAGAATCATTCTTTCTCTCTGCATCCATAGGCATCTGCACAACAAAACACAGTTGGGTGACAATATACCGCAGTCCTGTAGACCCCAAACACATGGACGTGGTGATACGGAGCTTGCTCTGCAGCCCTCCCTGGGAGCTCAGACCTCATGGGAAGTGTGCAGCCCAGGTCCCAGCATGTGGTGAAAATGATTGTCAAGTTGGGAGCAGGCTCCAAAGTTATAAAGAATGAGAAGCAATTCTCAGGCTCCTAATCCAAGCCTAGTAGAAGAGAATAAATACACAGAAGAGGGAGCCAGCACCTCACTGGGCTCCAGAGAGACTGTGGATCTCATTTTGTTTGGTTGCTTTTCTTTTAATTATTTTGTCGTTGTTGTTGTTGTTTTTCTTTTTTTGTGTGGTACGTGGGCCTCTCACTGTTGTGGCCTCTCCCGTTGCGGAGCACAGGCTCTGGACGCGCAGGCTCAGTGGCCATGGCTCACAGGCCCAGCCGCTCCGCAGCATGCGGGACCGCCCCCGGACCGGGGCACGAACCCGCGTCCCCTGCACCGGCAGATGGACTCCCAACCACTGCGCCACCAGGGAAGCCCTATTTTTGGTTTTTTTTTAATTTATTATCATTTTATTGAAATATAGTTCATTTACAATGCTGTGTTAACTTCTGCTATACAACAAAGTGATTCAGTTATATCTTTTAAAATATAAAATCAAGGTTTGCATTCATGGTTGTTATAAACAATTCAAAACATATAGTTGTATGGAGAATAAAAAGAAGGGCCTTTGCACTGGCTGCTCACATGAGTCCACCACTCCTATCCCCAGAGGCAACAGCTGTTAATTGTTTTCTAAGTGTTTTATTTCAGGGCTGGGTCCAAACATCTAGACTTAATATGACCAAATGGCTTAGTGATTCTTATAGTGTGACTCATTCGTAATTGAAAATCCATTATATCTGTCATATCACCATTATTTGTATATCTCTAGTAAGTCCCTGTACAAGCACTTTATCAGTAGCTCTTGAAAGACATTGTCTCAGCGCATCTACTCCAGAAGGAGAACTCCTTCTTAACATTTAAAATGTTACAGTTGCCCATAGGTAATTGCTATGTTTTTCATTCCATGGAATTAAAAAACAGTAATAACAAAAATCTGCAATGAAGTCGACAACACTTTAAAATGAATTAGCATTTTTCTCATGAGAGCATTTACATACACTTGAAAAAATAATAGTGCCTATATGTACAAGACATGATTTATTTAGGCTGCAAATAATTGCTGATGGGTTTTCAGATCAGATCACTTGAGGAAATTAACTCATCACTGCTGACCACATCCACCCACCCCCCAACACACCCACAAACACACACATGCAGAGAGACACACACATCCCAGGCTGGGAAATATCAGTATTAAACTATAGAAACTTTTCATCAAGCAGGGAAGTTCACTTAAAATCTACCCTTAAAAAATTGCAGTGAAGCCATTCTGTTCTAAATGGGTCATTGTTTAATTTTTAGCTATTTACATGTTTTAAGGAGCAAATAGGCTTTCTATTCTGAAATAGCTCAATTATGTTTTGATTGCAACATCAGATTTTTCCAAAGATCTTGGAACTCAGATACTGTAATCATTTATACATAAGTTGATAATTGCTTTACAAAAAATAAAAACTGTTGCCGTGGCGGTGGTACAGTGTGGGCATATGTGGTGTCTTCTCTCATCCTAGAGATTTCACAGTGTGCTCAGCTCTATTGATTTGGGAACATACGTTGTTGGATTCTGCATGATTCCAGGTATCTGCAGCCTTCCAGGTAACAATGCGGAGGAAACGAGCTGGTGCCTGCGGCTTTGGCAGGGCCTCGTGCAGGGGGAGCATCTTGCAGCAGCTCACCCATCTTTGACCTTGTGCAGATGGTTTCGCTCTGCACATTTGGCTTCCTGAGCAAAGACCTCAGAAATGAAATGACATTCAGTCATTTATCTAAAATTCCCCCAAGGAATACATTTTTAAAAAAATAAAGTACATTCTGCGTGACCCATTTCCACTCTCACTCCGTCACATGTATCACAGTTCCATGGAGGAGTAAGCAGTTACAGGTGTGCATTTAGCCCAGTGAAAGAGTTGTATTTTACTCTAATGGATGCATATTTCTCAGGTCCTTTTGTATTTATTACCATTTTTTTCCAGGGGAAAATGTATTACAAAGAGTATACACACAGTGGCCCTGATTTGTGACTTTTTTCAAAATGTCTTATTTTCCCTCAGAGAGAAAAGTGGACTGATTGGTTTTTAGAAGCTGGACCAAGAAGGGTTTTTTTTGTTTTTTGGTTTTTTTTTGGCTGCATTGGGTCTTTGTTGCTGCGCACAGGCTTTCTCTAGTTGCGGCGAGGGGGGGCTATTCTTGGTTGTGGTGCACGGGCTTCTCATTGTGGTGGCTTCTCTTGTTGCAGAGCATGGGCTCTAGGAGCACGGGCTTCAGTAGTTGTGGCACACGGGCTCAGTAGTTGTGGCACACGGGCTCAGTAGTTGTGGCTCTCGGGCTCTAGAGCACAGGCTCAGTAGTTGTGGCGCACTGGCTTAGTTGCTCTGCGGCATGTGGGATCCTCCCTGGACCTGGGCTCGAACCCATGTCCCCTGCATTGGCAGGCAGATTCTTAACCACTGTGCTACCAGGGAAGTCTGACCAAGAGGATTTTAATAGAACAGATGCACTGCTTAAGGTACCACATCTTTGGGGCTACTATTGCTCCAAGTTTAATGAACATAGGCAGAACCGGGTAATTCTTAATGTAACTTTCAACTCTAAAATTGATCATTCCAGCCATCTGTGCACTACAGAGCACATCTTTGTTTACTGCCTAAAGTTTAAGTAACATCCAGCTAAGCTTGCTAAGCCTAGTAGGTCCCACTTCTCGCCCTGTAAAAGAAAACAGCATGGAAACCCAAAAGCAGTTTATCAGATAATTTTTAATAGAATTCCAGAAAACTCTGCACATATTGCCCAAGGTCATTGATACTTATCTGGGGAGAAAAATAGTTTCTTTTCCTCATATCTATCTGGTTAAAATGTACAGCTTCCTCCTGGGAAGAAATCAGGCAAAAATAAGAACACAAGAAGAAAACATGAAAATGTAGCTCACTCATCCTATTCTCAGTGCCAGAGAGGGCTACCTAAACATCAGAGAAGTTCAAGGCAACAAAGAATGGCCACCAAGCAGCCCAGGTGATATTGTTGTCAAAGGAGTGAGGCGTAAGTGGCTTCCATGACCCTTAGTGAGCAGGGGAGTCTAGATCTCAAAACTTGAAAAATAATAGCATTAATCAAAGTACTAGAGTAAAGGTATAAAGTTGTATTCATGTAGCGTAATTGCAGTAAAAAATTATAAGCTGTTACCGACCGAACCAAACTTGGGCCCATTCACCCGCACACAGTAAAGCCAATCTACTGACACCAGATTGTGGTGAAGGAAACTGCAGCGTTTACTGTAGGGTGCCGTACAAGGAGTCTGGGACAGCTATTGCTCAAAACCCCCAAGCTCTCCTATTAGTTTCAGCAAAGCATTTTTTTCTTATTGAAGTATAGTTGATTTACAAGGTTGTGTTAGTTTCAGGTGTACAGCAAAATGATCCAGTTACATATATACATATATATTCTTTTTCAGATTCTTTTCCCTTGTAGGTTATTATAAAATATTGAGTATAGTTCCCTGTGCTATACAGTAGGTCCTTGTTGGTTACCTGTTTTATGTGTAGTAGTGTATATATGTTAATTCAAAACTCCTAATTTATCCCTCCCCCCCTTTTCCCCTTTGGTAGCCATAAATTTGTTTTCTATGTCTGTGGGTCTATTTCTGTTTCACATATAAGTTTATTTGTATCATTTTTTTAGATTCCATATATAAGCAATATCATATGATATTTGTCTCTCTCTGTCTGGCTTACTTCACTTAGTCAAAACTACAATGAGGTATCACCTCACACTGGTCAGAATGGCCATCATCAAAAAGTCTACAAATAATAAATGCTGGAGAGGGTGTGGAGAAAAAGGAACCCTCTTGCACTGTTGGTGGGAATGTAAATTGGCACAGCTACTATGGAGAACAGTATGGAGGTTCGTTAAAAAACTAAAAATAGAGCTACCGTATGATCCTGCAAACCCAATCCTGGGCATATATCCGGAGAAAACCATAATTCAAAAAGATACATGCACCCCTATGTTCACAGCAGCACTACTTAAAATAGCCAAGACATGGAACCAACCTAAATGTCCATCGACAGATGAACGGATAAAGAAGATGTGGTATGTATGGAATATTACTCAGCCATAAAAAATGCAGTAATGCCATTTGCAGCAATATGGATGGACCTAGAGATTATCATACTGAGTGAAGTAAGCCAGACAGAGAAAGACAAATATCATATGGTATCGCTTATATGTGGAATCTAAAAAACCAAAAAACAACAAAAAAAAAGGCAAAGCGTTATAAAGGCCAGGTGAGGGAGGGCTGTCCCAGGGTATGTGATCAGCTCATGCACAATTCTAATTGGTTGATGGTGAGGTAACAGGACAGTGTCACGGGGGTTAACATTATCAAGGCACCAGTAGCCACCAAGTCTGGGGGCTACATGCTCATAGTCATCAAGTAATTTCTTCCACTTGCTGGGAGTTTTAGCATCTGTAAAACAGTTCAGGAAATGTGCACCAGATACTGTTATCCAAGGACTTCAGAGAGGAGCTAAAGCAGAGGGTATGCAGGAGGAGTCTTTCCCAGGAAGGCCCCATAGAGTCCTGCTCAATTAAAAAGCCATGGGACTTCCCTGGCAATCCAGTGGTTAAGACTCTGCACTCCCAGTGCAGGGGGCACGGGTTCAATCCTGGGTCAGGGAACTAAGATCCCACATGCTGCATAGTGTGGCCAAAAATTTTTTTTAATATTTTAAAAATTACAAAAAAAAATTATTTCTTTAGTGTCTGACGTTCAGATTTAGCCCTTCTATGAGATCATTTGTCTACAGGCGTCCCCTATCTTTGTTTTCCAAATGAAAGGACTTGTGGGGTTTTGTTTTTTGTTTTTTGTTTTTTTTTGCGGTACGCAGATCTCTCACTGTTGTGGCCTCTCCCGTTGCGGAGCACAGGCTGCGGACGCGCAGGCTCAGCGGCCATGGCTCACGGGCCCAGCCGCTCCGCGGCATGTGGGATCCTCCCGGACTGGGGCACGAACCCGTGTCCCCTGCATCGGCAGGCAGACTCTCAACCACTGAGCCACCAGGGAAGCCCCCTTGTGGGGTTTTTTTTTTTTAACATGAGTTCTAACTGATTCCCTGTTTACTCAAAACATTTCTAAACTGATTTCTTTCACAACTTAGCCAAGACGTGGAAAACACTTTCACAGTGTCAAGTTTAACTCCCCATTCTTTTGGAAGGTCTGTTGAGGAAAATGTGCCCAATTTGGAAGTAACAGATGTGCATTTTCTTTTCACATCTAAGTATCCATCAGTTAAAACCTAGTGTGAAAACCTAGGGTGAAGCTTTGTACTTCAGAGGAAAAGATGCACTCTTCCCATACTGGGCCTGTTGCTTGCCAGGCCACTTCAACAAGTCGTACTGATCTTGGAATATAGAAATCCCCATTCAGCATGATCCATTTAGGGCAAAGGGGGCTTCTCTGTGAGTGCCCACCTCCCAACCTCCCACCCTCTACAGATGCTGCAGCAGCATCTCTGTCATGCCTCTTTCTGGTCCATGTGGCTGTGAGCATCTGCACCAAATGTGCCTGGGTATGAAGGAAAACCACTTAAGTGAGGAGGAGGATCATTCTCCAGGCACATGTCAGGTCAAGATGCTACCCTTTGAATTAAGGGATGCTATTGCTCCTTCAGCCGTCTATAGGGCATACATTTTGAGCTGTTGGTTTTGTTTTGCTGTTTTTTAATGGTGATGATATATTTGTGCAGATGCTGGCCTGTTCTCTCACCCATTGTCTCTAGTGGCAGATGCCATACCCATTTCTAAAAATACTGATCTAGAATAAAATGCCTGTAGAAAATGAAAAGAAAAAAACATCAAAGCAATTGCCCACAGATGGGTCACATTCAAGTCTCATTGTTGCTAACTGGCTATAGACAATCTATGTCAAAATCAGAAGACATGTTCAAATTCCATGAGCTTATATGGAATGATTTACCATAACAGTGTTTGCAAGATATGCTGTGCATGACCTGAAATGTCCAGCTAAGGCAACAGTTGACTCAGTCAATATGCAAACTTCGCAGAATTCCTTTGCACATATGCCCTGGAATGGTCTTAATTTTCAGAACCAGCTTCTGCCATCCATAATGGCAGAGACCTAAAGCTGTAGCTAAAAAGTTTGACAGCCAAACACAAACAAGGATCTATTCCATTGTTCTGTTTTTGCTTGTTGTGAAGATAAATTCATTTTCTACCAAAATCATTAGCAAAACAACTCATTTATACAGGCTAAAATTTCATAAATAGACATAAATTAGAACATTTGTATTCTTGAAAAGTGTCATGAAATTATATCAAACTTTTAAAAGGGTCATAACATATCAGATATTTGAAAAGCCACTTGAATTTTCTTCATTGTTCTTTAAATCCCCAAGACCTAGTATGTGAATTGTACATAAGAAGAAAATGAAAATATTGTTGAACTGTTGAAAGACTAGCTCAGATGTATTCTAGCTTAAAATCAGGAAAAATAGGCCAGATTATTTTTAAGGCTCCATACTATATCCCTTTAACCTCACAATATCACCTGTTTGTTTACAGAAACATTAGCTGCATTCATATATTTTAGTCAGAACAACTGAAGCTGTTGCTCTTAATTTTTAATATCCTGAACACCTCATTTAAGAGAAAAATGCATTTGGTCACACACAAGACAGACACACACACACAGTTCCAGTTCAGGGTCTCTCCTCTGTGCTTCAATATCTCCATTACTTGCTGGAGAGGGTGTGGAGAAAAGGGAACCCTCTTGCACTGTTGGTGGGAATGTAAATTGATAAGCCACTATGGAGAACAGTATGGAGGTTCCTCAAAAAACTAAAAATAGAATGACCATACAACCCAGCAATCCCACTACTGGGCATATACCCTAAGAAAACCATAATTCAAAAAGAGTCATGTACCACAATGTTCATTGCAGCTCTATTTACAATAACCAGGGCATAGAAACAACCTAAGTGTCCATTGACAGATGGATGGATAAAGAAGATGTGGCACATATATACAATGGAATATTACTCAGCCCTAAAAAGAAGCAAAATTGAGTTATTTGTAGCGAGGTGGATGGAGCTAGAGACTGTCATACAGAGTGAAGTAAGTCAGAAAGAAAAAAAACAAATACCATATGCTAACACATATATATGGAATCTAAAAAAAAAAAAAAATGGTTCTGAAGAACCTAGTGGCAGGACAGGAAAAAAGACACAGACATAGAGAATGGACTTGAGGACACGGGGAGGGGGAAGGGTAAGCTGGGACGAAGTGAGAGTGTTATGGACATATATACACTACCAAATGTAAAATAGATAGCTAGTGGGAAGCAGCCGCATAGCACAGGGAGATCAGCTCGGTGCTTTGTGACCACCTAGAAGGGTGGGATAGGGAAGGTGGGAGGGAGACGCAAGAGGGAGGAGATATCAGGATGTATGTATATGTATAGCTGATTCACTTTGTTATACAGCAGAAACTAACACACCATTGTAAAGCAATTATACTCCAATAAAGATGTTAAAAAATATATCTCCATTACTATACTTTATTGGCTGAATTTTGTCTGTCTCAAGAATTATATGAGTTCCTTTATATTTTCAGCTTCTCCTAGAATACTACAATGTAGAAGACATTCAACATAGTTTTGTTGGGTGAAATAATAGATATTATAGGAGAGGAATTAAGTAGCTGACTAGAGAATTGAAATGTGGCCCAAGCTATCTTTCATCAGTTCCCCTAAGAGCGAGGTTTGAGAGAGACTAGGCTCCTACCTTGTGCAACGCCCTCTGCTGTGTTGTGATGTATAAGACAGAGTTTGCGCCCAATGATTTTAGGCCATGAAAGGCCGTTTGTTGGAAACCTCACTTCCTATCTGCTTTGATGCCTGTTACAGAAATGTGATAGATGATAGAATAGAGCTAGTCAATACTGAATTATTTTTTAATCATTAAATTGCAGAATCATCCACACTTTTCTTACTGAGTTTCCTAATTCTAGCCTCATATGCTAAAATCATGACAACTTCCACTCCTTTTGATGGCTGTTGTTTTTTTTTTCCAGAATTGGATGCCTAAGTGGTGTTTTTGCAGTTGCTAGATTGCCAAGAATTAACGTGGATGTAGGATGTAAGGGGCAAAGCTGAGAAAAGTTTCTGTATAATCTGTCTCTGTCAAATTTTGAATCTCCCCTTATGGTCTTTCTCTGTGGAGTAAAGGACTCAAAAGAAGAAATAACTTTGATAGATGTGTAGCTTTGTTCAGAATGTTTCCTCCGAATTTTTCGGCCACCCCAGCTAATGGTGAATTCTCTCATACTAACTCTCTGAGTTTCCGAAAAATATTGGTATTTACAAACAGAAATTGGCTTAGTTCATCTTCTTTGGAATTTAGTTTTTAGAAAACTGGAATGATTTTTAACCCAAAGTCTTTGTGTGGCTTGGTTAATATATTTAAAATCTTCTCCCACCTTATGGTGTACATGCTAAATTGGCTCTAGAAATATTTTATGATTTCATTAAACAAAGACATGCTGTAGTGATTATCGCTGTACTGTTAGGCCGGACCATATTTACAAGTAAAGAAAATGGCAGTACTTTTAAATAAAATCATTTCAGTTGATTATAATACTCTAAGTATTATACCCAGGATGTTCTTTGATCACTGTCAGAGCTTACTCCTTTGATAACTTTGTCACTTGGACCTTGGCAGTTGTATCACTGCGTTCTGTCTCATGGGGATGGTTCCGTTTCCATGAGAGCTGGTTGCCTCTTTCAAAAAGGCAACAATAAAGATCACTGACGACACAGCAGGGCTAGAAATCCTGGGATTAGAATAATATTCTGTGTAAAACAGAAGAAACCTAGCCTGGAGAAGTCACAGCCATCCAAGACCTAGGAGTATAGTATACCATTCCCTCTGAGTAGCACTATGTGCAGTTAAGAACTTATCACATGGATTTGGGCACAGAGATGTGCAAATCAGTCTTTCTTAAGTGGTGGTTTGCTGGTCAACCAGCTGTCCAGAGGTTGAGGACTTGGGAGTGGGTAGTAACAGAAGCTCTGATTTCTAGCGCTAGGCAGTTACTGTGTTGTAAATAGCTCACACACATGCCTCCAATTTCAAAGTATCAACATAATGCCTCTGACCACGCAGTTGGGAAGAGATGTGCAAAGCCAGCTCTGCCCAAGCCCAGGTGAGCAGCTCCAGCACCCAGTGGCCCCGTGCAGGCCCACCCAACTCCAGAGCCCCCTGTGAGCTGGGCTCAGGCCTCTGCTGTGACTGCATCACAGTTCAATCTCTCCCTCCCCTTCCCCCTTCTCCTCTCATCCCAAAACAGGTGTTGCTCCTGAGAACATGCTCTGATCAGCTTCCTGCGTGTGTGTCTCAGGGTCTCAAAGTCTGTTTCCCAGGGACTCTACCTATGACAAGAGAAATGGAAAATTAAGCTCATTATCCTTGAAACTTAGAGAATGAAAACCCTCTGTTCTCTCCTCTAAATTCATCAACAAAGTAGATCAGCTATTACCTCTACCTGGTTTCCTAATGAATCACAGAATTTATATTGATAAGCTAATAAATGGTACTTTCTGTTTTGCTCTGTAGGTCTTTATTCAAGTCCTTGATTGCAGACAGACCATACACAAACCAGGATCAAATGTATGATCTGACATTAGACAGACCATACACAAACCAGGATCAAATGTATGATCTGACATCTGAATCTCAGATGCTGACATTAGAGATTCACACTGCAAATTCCTTTGTTGCCATTAAGAGGGCTGTAGCAAAACTGGAGAAACTACATCTCATGTCCGAATATTTTACTATCTTATTTGTCCTATTCTGTTACTAAAGTACTTTATAGCTAACTCTTGTGTGGAGGCAAAACGAAATGAATGGACTCCTCGGAATAAATGGCACTAGCAAAATTTCTTTTTGCCACATGAATCTAAAAAGAAGAAAAGATATTGATGAGGTATAATAGGAAAATGTACTGGAGCAACTATAATTTTTAGGCCTGGTAAAATTATAACTTAGATTAAAATGTGGGTGACAAATTTTGAATCTAGGCTATTTTCCCAGAAAAACACAACAATTTATAGTCAATTTTCAATTATCTGCCCAAGGAGAAATAGCAGTAATGGCAGTTATCCAAAAGAGTAGATAATGAACAAATTCATTTCTATTTGACTTTGAAATATTGCTTCATATTCTAAAACCAACATTTGGATGTGGATGCATTTTATATTCTGGAAAGTTGTGATGACTCTAGCTTAAATACTGAAACTGTGCTTTAGAAATCAGACTAAAGAAAGTGGCTTATGTTTTTCATCTGGTCTGGTACAATACGTTCCTATTTTCTATATTATTGCTGAGAATAGCTAACATTAACTCTTAGGATAATGTTAAGTTTACCTGAAAGCAGAGAAGAATTGCATCTATGTTTCCTAGTTTATATTTTCCCAGAACTGATTTTGATTGAAAAGACACCTTCCTTCCCTGCCCTTGTTTGGCTAAAATTACTTTTAAAATATTTTGTGTTAAAAAAATTAAACAGAATGAGTGGTAAAGGTAAGGAGTTATACCTAAATAAGATTTAAGGTTTAAACTGAAATATCTGCCCCTGAAAATTTGAGTTAGCTGTATAGACATTTTCCATTTGTATTTTGGCCCTACTTTGATTATTTTTCATTCGGTAAATACTAGTATATAAATAACAGTACCTGGTATAGGATCCGGCTCACGTTAGCAGCCCGTAACTGCTCATTTCCTTTATTCCTTGCTTCCTTCCTTCCTTTTCTTCACTTAATAATATTTTATATAAGATGCTTCATATTAACGCTTCATACACTTTAATAAATGTTTATGTCTTATTCTACTCTTCCTTTGTATAGAAAATTCTATAAAAGCAAGGACTTTAAAAAAAATATGCTAGAATGAAACCTTCCAGGTCTTATTTTCCCAGTGTTGACATTCAGTACGTGTTTCCTAAAAGCTACCTCCGTGGAAATTGATTTATCAACATTAAGCAAATAATCTGTTAAGAGCCATAGTATTTTAAAGGGTAAGAAGGAGGGTTGATGCAGACTAAAAATGGACCCCATGCTCTCTTGTCTTATTCATGGTCATGCGGCACCCTCCTATTCTAGAACAATACATTTTTACATAAGGCAGAAGTTTACCTAGCATTGCAGTGTTTTGATTGTTTGCTTTGAGGCTCCTTTGCTTTCGTATTTGACTTAATAAGTATTTAGTGTTTGAGCAGAGTTGATTATCTCTCCCTTTAAAGATCTGAATAGTATCTTCAATGGAACACTGAGAAAGCATTAGTGAAGTGGGTTAAGAAAATAGCTAAGCTAAGTAGGCCTATGTTCAAACACTTGGCTCCACTCATACCAGAGTGACATTAGACAAGAAGCTGGCTCTCCCAAGGTCATGGTTTTCTTATTATTAAAATGAAGGTAATAACATAAAACAAAGTGGGTTTTGACTATGATTATAGATAATAAATGCAAGAAAATTAACATATAGTAGGCATTCAATAAATGTTGGCATTTGTTACAAATTGTAGCAAACACTTACTGAGTGCCTACCTTTTAAGTACCATTCTAAGCACTTTCTATGCACTGATTCATTTAAACCTCAGTACAATTCTGTGATTCAGGTACTGTTATTATCACTGTTTTGCACATAGAACTTAGCTTACGTCACAGCAAGCAGCTGAGTCAGTATTTAAACCCATCCCATGCACTTAACCATCACACGATACCACCTGTCATATAAACAGAGCAGACTTTTAGCAGACACTAGAACCAGCAGGTGGATCCAGTGGGACCCACTCATGCCTCTGCCCGTATCCCTCACCCCCACTTTTCACATCTGGCCATGCTGAGGGGCCATCATATTTTAGTCAGTTGGCTTTACCCAGAAATCCCTCCATAATATGAATAGTGAGAAGAGAAAATTATACCTCTCATTTTGAAGGGTTATATAAATACAGCTTGGGACCCAAGGATCAGATCAACTGGAAACAGCTTCTGATTGGCTTCTAGTCTGTTACGCAGACAGGTCTGATCAGATTCAGCCAGTCTTAGAGTGGTCACGAGTCGTAAATGAAAGGGATGAGGCTCATGCCTAGAAAGCCCAGCTCTGCCACTAATTAGCTGAGTGTCTTTGCACAGTGGCTTCAGTCCTCTGGATCCTTCTTCATCATTGGAAATTAAAGATGTTGCCCTACATCTTAGATCTCATGGCTACTCAGGAGCTAAACCTAACCCTCAGGAGGGCTTTGGCTTTAGCTGTTTGACCTGCACAAAGTTTTGTTTTGTTTAATTGAATTCTGTAATATAAATTCAAAAGGTTCCACCTAAAAATCTGTGTTTCTGTCTTCCCTTGAGAACCTGAAGTCATGGCATTTTTGAGCCTGTTTTTCCTTATGGCATCATTGGAAGCTCATGTCTGTGGGGCAGACGTGAGCTGTGGCTGCCCGCTTCAGATGGGACATGTGCTCACCAGTTGAGCATGGCTCTACCACTCCCTGCTCTCTCACACCCTGTCTGCTTCCTCTCTTACCCTACTTGCCTAGTCTTGTAGGAATATAGGTTTGCAATCCTAGGACCAGCTCTGATGTTTATTTGCTCATTCATTTATTATTTTTTTATTTGATCGATGTCTGTTCAATGCTTACTTACTTGCCATTCTGTGTATTGTGCTTATAGCCTAAATACAAAGTTTTCTTTTTAAATGACAGCATTTCTGCCTTCATTTCTCAGAGCTTGATTAATTTCCATTGTTTCTAAAGTGTTCTTTCTTCTTCTTATCCACCTAGGAGCCTGCAGTTTGCTAAGCAGCAGCTTCTCCTGGCATGAGATCTCCTCCTGCAGATCTCCTCACTAGACAGGCTGAGACTATGCTCTGTGCCCTGGACCTGGAGTAAGAAGAAGAACAAGCAAGGTTGGTCCAACAGGTGGGAGAAGGACGCACTGGTCAGTTAGGTAGTCCACCATCACTGTGGAAAAGTAATAGCAATTCTGTAAAATCAGACACCAACATCTAAGAACTCATGAGTAGAGAAAAAAATTTATTTTTCTTTTATTAAGATTTAGCTATTATGATTTATAAAATAACCTTACCATAAATGCATTGTTCCTGAATGATACAGAAGGAAAAAACTGATAGCTAAAAAAGGTGTCTTTTTTTAAAAATTCATATTCACAAGTGTCTATGAAACCTTTGACTGATTTTAGTGATAGCCTCTTTTAAAATGAAATATTAAGGAACTAAAGTATGCCTTAGGTGACCTGAGACAATGCCTATTTTAAAACCCATTTCTCCAAGGTCATAGCTAATGGATTCTTGAATTTTCTTTGCTGAAATAACCTTGTCCCACGGGCAATTGTACTTCAGTTGTTTCTCATTTTGCTTGAAAATAGTAGTATGTCATATAGGAAATGATGGTATAGTTATGAAAAGTGTCTAAAATAACAATCATTAAAATGTTTTTATTTAAAATGATAAAAAGCAAAGACAAACACTCAGAATATTCCTTTATACACCAACTTTTTGCTCTAAATAATACACTAAGTTTATAAAAATGATTGCAGCCTTCCTGGAGTGTGGCTTGGGAAATGAAGCACCACGCTGACAAGAGGTAATTTGAACCATACTTTTATCTTTCCCACCATCACCTCTGTGATTTGGGCCAATAACTTAATCTCTCTTAACTACAGTTTCCTGGCCCATGAAGTGGACAGTTAAGTGCCTTCTAAATACCAGGTTCAGTTTGACAATGAAGCACAATTGTGAGTGGAGGGCAAGGAGGTAGCTCTGAGCTAATTCCCTGCAAGGTAATTTGTCAAAAGTAAATTCAACAAAATGCCCATTCACCAGATTCCTCTCTTCTTTTCAATATTTACAAAGTTTACAGCACTGTGCATTGGATATGTTGGTTTTTGCCGCCTTTGGAGGTTCCTGTGAGGCTTTAGTTGAGAGTTTCCCAATTGCTAACAGCATTGGAAGGAATGCCCAGTTCATCTTTGCCTGGCCCCCCCTCCCCATTGTGTGGAGAGAGGATCCCCTGATAAGGAGTGATGGAGAGGCGTCAGCACCCAGCCAAAAAGGGCCTCGACAGAGACATGACATTATCACCATAAGGATTCTCCAAATTCAAGACAAATAGGTTCAGTATTTAACTATATTAGGTTGATTAACCATTTTTGAGAGCTGTTTCATGGAATTAGCCTGCTGACATGGTCCTTCCTCTTAGGAATCTTATAGTTCAATGGAGGAAAACAACTAAAACCAAAACAGAAAATAAGTAAATAATATAATTATGAATTGGGATAAGCACTATGGAAAACAAAAGGGATGCTAAGGCAGTGGAGAGCTAGAACTTGCTTCCTAAAGGGTGATTATGGGAGGTGTGAGAGTCATGGGTTCCATTCCCTTCCCTTTCCTAGTACGTGATAGGATTGCATTGCCTTGGTCTCCCTGGGGTTCCGTGGGCTATAGGATCTGATCTGGCTCATTAGTTGTGCCTAGAAATGATATGTGTCACATCCACACTCTTCCTTGTGGCAGTCTGACAAGTGTTGTGGTCCAAGATGTGGTTGCTCCCTTAACCTGGAACTTGTGTGACTTCAAAGAACAGAGTGGCTTCAACCAACCCACAATATGGCTGGATTATAGTAAATCAGGAAAAAGTAGTGAATAATCTTTAGAGTTCCTTCTACTCTCTCAACTCTTGCCTGTTCTGGCTCTGAGGCTATTCTCATATTTATATTCCTGGCAATGCTTTAAGATAAAGTAGCTTGACTCTAAATGCCTTTGATTTGTTTACACACATCAAACTCTCATGTTTTATCTCTCGCCTCTGGATTATGACCATTTTTATCAAGAACTTGGCATGTGGGTTATTGATATGATAATGCAATCCTAATGCTGTCTCAGAAGGTGAGGGCCTCTATCCTTTCAGTCAATACTGAGGTGCACTTGTTTATATAGGCCATTCATAGCAGAGCTGAGACTTGGGATGAGCAGCCCACAGCATTTTGCATTTGAATAATAGGTAATATTGTGCAATTTTTAAGCTCTCAGCTTTTCATATCAATTTCTAATATTCCAGCAACAGAATCTAGGGAAAGGCCCACATTTTCACAGGACTCATCACAGCCCATTTAATGTATATGTAAGAGAGATTGTCTTTTGCACCGAAGATCTTTTTTGAAACCAAAATGAGAACCCCTTAGCGAAAAACGAATTGCATGAGATGCAGTGTATCTTCTTTGGAAGCAAAAAAGAGCTGAGTCAACCCTCATTGGATTTGACAACTTAGGTATTTCTTTATCCCTGACACTGCTCAGATAGAACCACTGATATTATAACTGCCTTTACTGAAGTTTGGTGGACTTAGAGGAAGTACATCCATCTGATATTACAGTCATTCTTGTACAGTGTTTAAAGTCTTAAGGATTTTTATTGAGGTGAATGAAGTCCTGCCTAAGAAAAAGTTGAAGAAGGGAAGGGAAATGGATCTAGAGTAAAAACGGGGTCCTTAATATAGTTCAAGCTCAGTGCTAAGTGCTTTCATTTGTATTATTACCCCCATACCATGGAGGCCGTAGCCCAGAAAGGTTATGATCACCCGGCCAATGACTGGCAGACCAAAGAAGGAACAGAGGTCTTCTCCCTCTCAAGACCCTTCTCTTTCCTCTCTTTCCTCTCTACCGCTAGCGAGGAAAAAGTCTAGAGTGTAAAAGTCTACCTTTACCATCACCATAATTAAATGTAAAATGGCCATGTCCTGCTTTCCTGTAATCTCCAGAGTTGTCCTCTAAAAGATAAATACTAGATGACTCCTGATTTATTACATTTATTAAGACTAAACATCCAACAGTGGAAGAATGATTACATAAATGAAATATGGCAGTGTTTGAAAATGAAGTGGCATGAGAGTAGGTAATAGCATGCAAAAGCGTTGATCCTGCTTGCTAAGTGGAAAAAAAGCATATTAAAATGTCCACACCGGGCTTCCCTGGTGGCGCAGTGGTTGAGAGTCCGCCTGCCAATGCAGGGGACACGGGTTCGTGCCCCGGTCCGGGAAGATCCCACATGCCACGGAGTGGCTGGGCCTGTGAGCCATGGCTGCTGAGCCTGCGCGTCTGGAGCCTGTGCTCCGCAACGGGAGAGGCCACAACAGTGAGAGGCCCGCGTACCGCAAAAAAAAAAAAATGTCCACACAACATGTTCCTATAGTTATAAATGAAAATATCTAAAATGCAAATAAAAGATCTACATCTACTTGTCAACAATGCTCATATCTGCTTGATAGGATTATGGGTGATTTTTATTTTCTTCTTTTTGTTTATTTTGATCCTCTAAATTTTCTGTCTTGAGTATGAATCCTTTGTGTACTACTAAAACAAAAGCTTTCTCCAAAGCAATAAGGCCTTAAAATACACTGTTAGAAAGAGAAAAGTTAAGAAAATTAAGAGTAATAAGGCACTAGGCAAACAAGAAATTTTTTAAAATAGATACTCTAATAGGATTATGTTCACCCCATGAAGTAGCAAAAGGGCTGTGACTAGTCTGCCTTTTTTTAGACCATTTTTTTTAAGAAACAAGAAATACTATAACAAAAAAGTGGTGATAGTCATTCATAATTCCAAAAGGGAAGTTATGGAGCATCTTTACTGTCCAATAGGCCACAGCATCCCAAACTGTGTTCCCAAGAAGCTACTGGTAATAACAGAATTCAGTGAGCCATGTTATATCTGTGTATTGAGATTCCCAAAGGAAAAGATCATATTAAAGGCTCTGAGCTATCCTGCAGTGAGTAAATCTGAAGAACCTCATTTAACCCAGTGTTCCCACCCTTTAGCATCTCACAACTCAAAATAATAAGGATGCTGGAATCACTCTGCCTATAAGAGAGCACTTTGAAAAACCTCCTCCTTCCTCTTAGAAGAATATATTACTCCTATTGGGAATTTACTTATTTGCTTATTAGCTCTCTGACCCAAGTGGAAAATAAATAATAATCTTGATTTCTGACAACTGCCACAGAAACCATGCCCTAGAGCTCCCCAGAGACCCAGAAGCATTAACACTTCTCTACTAGTTTTCTGGGACTGATATATGCCCAGGGAACCACGGAGCCCATTATTGCTCTTGTGCTTCATGCCTTGAAAACTTTCCAGTTATTAGAGGGTTATTCTTCACCCCCTTCCTATTACCCAGGATACAAATTATCCTCTTGAATCTGACAACATATGGTCTCTATAAATAAAGAATTTCCAAGCATATTAAAATCAACCTAACAATAGCTCTGAAGATAATTTTTTGGAAGGGCAATTTTGGCAGTGAAATGATGTCAGCTCCAAACTTTTCAATGAATGTATTCTTATCAGTAGCTTCGATGTGACATGAGGTGAAGCATCTTGTTAGGGAATTTCATAGAAGAACACAGTACAGAAGCTGGTGTAAGTAATGACTGTGGCTATGGTAACCCAAGGTGAAAAACACTATCTGCATCACTTTATCACTCCTTAGAGATCCAATTTACACATGTTACTGCTGTAACTGGACAAGATGGATGTGATCATAAATGACCCACCACAACAGCAAGCCAGATAATTTATTAAAAATCGGTTCAGAAAGACATTCAGGAAATAATAATTCAAGGATGTGACAGTTGACAACTCGTGAAAAACTTTGAAAAATATTCACCCAGAAAAGCTGCAAATTCTGTGTTTCCTGAATTTCTCTTCTTATTAATGCTGAGTTACTGTGTGTATGTGTGTTTTATTGTCACCTACAGAAACTTTATCTTTTATCCAGAAAATGTATTTTTAATCTAGAATCATTATAACTAAGTCATGAATTCAGGAATTAAATCAGAGGCAAAAATTTGCCTTGAATAGCATTGTGAAAAGGGCCCGGCATAGGAAAAGTTATCATACACCCAGACTACAAAAAGCACCTTCTGGTGTATCTTTCCAGCACATCACATAAATACTTGCTGTAGAATATGGCCCACTTATCTATGATATCTCAGCAAAGGGCCCTTGTTGATGCTACTGTTGGATGATGGATTGCTGTTTATGGCTATCTAGAAGCCATTTACTCAGCAATTATGTATTTATTAACTACAGTATTTCTCACACTATGCTATTATGCTTAGGCATAGTGATAAAGATAGACATAATAATGAGAGTAATAAAATAGTGATAAAGCCAGATAAAATCTTTGCCCTTACAGAAGTTACAGTTTATCAAAGAGACACAGTTAAAAAGCACTTGAGGAAACTAGCCTATGGATTGAGGGGTTTTTCCATATGACATAAAGAAACAGTCAACCTAAAATACAATCAATGGTAAAGTTATGAAAGTATATTGAAGATGAAGAAATTGTAAAAGGTATGGTGGAGAAGAAATATACTCATGAGGAAGGACTCCCTCTGCATTCTTAATTTTAACTACACTCTGTCATGAATCCAGGAATTTGCTATACTGGACAGCTCCCAATTCTCCAAATAAATCAAACAATTTAACACCTTTGTTTCTTTGCAAGTACTTTCATCTTATCATTGAATGTCTCTCCCTGACAACCAATTTTTCTCCTGTTGAGATTTCATTTAAAAAAATTTTTTAATCTAAGTCAAGTGTTGTCTCTTCCATGAATTTAACCCAGTCATCCTCATCAATAATAAACTGTTTCAGTTATAGTGGCATAACTAATTATTTCTTATTTCTTCTAGATTATAGTTACTATAACTATAAGCTCCTTAAAAGTAGGGGATTTTCATTTCAGTTTGTTTTTTGTTTTTGGGGTTTTTTTTTGCGGTACACGGGCCTCTCACTGTTGTGGCCTCTCCCGTTGTGGAGCACAGGCTCCGGACGCGCAGCCTCAGCGGCCATGGCTTACGGGCCCAGCCACTCCGTGGCATGTGGGATCTTCCTGGACCGGGGCACGAACCCGTGTCCCCTACATTGGCAGGCAGATTCTCAACCACTGTGCCACCAGGGAAGCCCTCAGTTTGTATATTTAATGTAACATTTATAAATTTTAATCATGGGATTGTCAAATATAATGAGTGAATACGTGCAAACAAAACTATAGTGGTCCTTTTGAGGACCAAAAAAAAGAACAGAGAATAAGTTGTCAGCATGTCTTCAGACTCAAGGGTGGGTACATGTATGATGCCATGTATACTTATATAAGTAAAATTAACACATCACAAAGAACCAAATGAATTTTCGGCAATTTTTGAGAGTGTATTTTTGGAGTCCTATTTTTAAATGAAGGCTGTGTGGTTTTCAGTGAATTCACCTTGGAGAAAGGGGCACAACAGTTCCCCAAAAGAAATAATCAGTTGTCATACAGGGTATTTTGCCCTAAGCAAGATCACAAAAAATGGGCCAAGTGACATCTAGTCCAAAGACATATGCTATACATTCTTAGACAACATGGAGAGAGAATAATAGAGTTTTCAAATATAATCCTTAATTCAAAAGGCTGCACCTCACATGGGCAATACTATGCAGCATTTTCCAAGGTGAGCATAGCAGAAACTTATTTATTTATTTTGTGGTGGTTGGTAGTTCTCTCCAGCAAAGCTTAAGTGGCCAGCAATTAATAATAACAAAAATTAAAATGTCTATGCCATTTTATTTTTTAAAACATCTTATTCAATTATTTATTTGTTTGTTTGTTTGTTTATTTATTTATGGCTGCATTGGGTCTTCATTGCTGCGCACGGGCTTTCTCTAGTTGTGGCGAGCAGGGGCTACTCTTCGTTGAGGTGAGCGGGCTTCTCATTGCGGTGGCTTCTCTTGTTGCAGAGCACGGGCTCTAAGGCGCACGGGCTTCAGTAGTTGTGGCACGTGGGCTCAGTAGTTGTGGCTTGCGGGCTCTAGAGCACAGGCTTAGTAGTTGTGGCTCATGGGTTTAGTTGCTCCGCGGCATGTGGGATCTTCCTGGACCAGGGATCGAACCCGTGCCCCCTGCATTGGCAGGCAGATTCTTAACCACTGCGCCACCAGGGAAGCCCCTATGTGCCATTTTAAAGCTTACCATGTACCTCACAACCAGCCTAAAAAATAGATTACCATCTCATCTTATCCTTAAAGAAGTAGAATGGTGTAAGGCTTGGGGTTCTTAGTTACAAACAGTAGAATCCACTCTCCCAGGTTAAGGAGAAAGGAACTTGTCAAAGGGTATTAGGTAGTTCATGGAATTTCTGGGATGGCAAGACCCAGATTTGGTTACTAACCAGCCAGACAGCAGTGTCATGAACAATACAGCCTAAACAGTGCCTGATAATTATTTGGAGCTCTTTTAGAGGATGCATCATTGCTTCCACTGCCTCTATTCACCCCTACGATGTTCACATTTGGAGGCTGGAAATTTCATCACAGCAGTTCCAGAAGAACCAGATACCTTTGTCACTCCATGTGCTTTCCAGTCAATCCAAATAACCAGAAAGCAGCTGCCATCTTCTGTTGCTCACTCCTGCATCTTTGTCTTGCCCAGAGGCTTCTGATTGGTGGAAATTAGGTCATATGCCTTTATCCTAGTTGTAAAGGGACCTGGGAAATTTAGTCTGGACTTCAGCTTCTTTTACAACTGGCCCATTTCCTGGAAGAAAAGCTAAAGGGGGATTAGAATAGGAAATCAGTTAGCTAATCTACCAAATTTACTGTAAGTGGAGAATTTACTTGATTATAGACACATAGCTAGTAAGTGACAGAGCCTCAGATGCCAAGTCTTACACTCTCCACAACATAAAAATGAGTGCTTCATTATGGTAGGGATGAGTAGCTCATCTGGCCTTCAGAGCTTAATTAAAATATCCCTTAAGAGCAACTGTTCCTTTTGACATAGAATTGCATGAGCTCTAAGCATCATTATTGGTTTGGTTTTCTACATATCTAAATATGGTGAAGGGAGTAGCCTTGTAAATGGGGATGAGTCCTTCATCCTTTCTCCAGTTCTCATTAAAAAATGATAACTACACATCTACATTATGAAACTAAGGATCTCAGGGCCAGAAAGACCCTTAAAGCCACGGTAATATTTTCAGCAGCTGTGAGTCAATTTTCCCTATTTCTCACATTACTCCATGGATAATTGTTTATTAAAGGAAATAAGAAACACAAACTTTTAAAATCTGACTACCATGTAAAAAGTGAAATGCAGAATATACTGTGTGGACCCACACATTACAGTTTAACAGACTTGGGTTTAAATCCAGGTTTAATCGCTCACTAGCTATAAGATGCTGGTGGAGCAAGTTGCTTTGGGTCTGTTTCCTCTTCTGTAAAATGGGAACAAGGATGCCTATTTCTTATAATTGTTAGCAAGATATTATGTAAACTATAGAGAACATCACAGATGTGAGTAGAGGCAGGGAAAGCAATGGTATGTCTTCTAAGTATGTAAACTGTATGAACAAATATTATTTGTTAAAGCACTTTATATAGTCCTAGCAAATAGTAAGCAATGATTAAATAGAAACTACTATTTAAAATATTATTTCAAAATAATTAATTATGATTTTAAAAATCTTAATAATGATGTGCCATGATAATCTACCCAGTCATGAAAATGGTTACAGTTTTGACTGAAGAAATATAATGTAGAATGGCAAGTGAGATTTTTTTCCAAGACTATTTCCTTTCACAACTGACCTGTTTCCAATTATACTTAAAGACCTTTCCTAAATTCTACTTTTGCAAAACTTTAAAACTGTCTGATGGGTTTTCAAATTATATAATCAGGGAAAAGGAAAGCAAATAGCTTGAAATCTCTTAGAAAAGTCACCTGTACTATCTGTCTGTGACTTACTGAAAAAATGACTATTAAAATGCAGTCCTTAAACAAAAAATAGCCTCAGAATTTCATGGAAAGTCATCTCTAATGGGCCAAGTAAAACAATGCTTTGAATAGGACTTTACAACATTTTCACAGTTTCAGAAACAGCCTGACATCTCAAATATAATGAAAAGCAAAACCTCTCATATATGTAGGTGAACACAAAGCACAGAATCATTTTTTACTTTCTGTTGTCATTAGTAAAACCTGCCCTATATGTCTGTTGAGTTTGTCTGTGATGCAGACTTCCCTGTTTAAGAAATTAGACTCGGACACGTGTTCTGAAATATATTGTCTACAAGGGGAAAAGAAAGCAAAAAGCAGAAGGAAGGCAAATGTCTCCCTGCTTTGGTACAAGCTGACATTTATACCCTGTCTGAGAGAGAGAACGGGGTGCTGAAAATGGGAAGAGATGTAAAGTTCCTTGGTCTCTCTTCCATCTTTCCAGTGAACGCTGTTGGAAAGTTGACAGCGGAAGCCTTTTCTCAAAAGAATGAGCTCCCCGTGCTGATGAGACTGGAACGAGGGCTGAGTACTGGTTTGGAGAGTGTAAAGAGCAGGCAGAGGACGGATGAAGAGAAGAAAACACAGAGGACCATGAAAAAGATGAGCAGAGAGACATGAGTAGGAAGGAATCCTAGGTAAGAGTTGAAAGAAGAGAGGGACCAAGTGTATCAAAAGCAGCTGAGAGGGCCTCCCTGGTGGCGCAGTGGTTGGGAGTCCGCCTGCCGATGCAGGGGATACGGGTTCGTGCCCCGGTCTGGGAGGATCCCATATGCCGCGGAGCGGCTGGGCCCGTGAGCCACGGCCGCTGGGCCTGTGCGTCCGGAGCCTGTGCTCCGCAACGGGAGAGGCCACAACAGTGAGAGGCCCGCGTACTGCAAAAAAAAAAAAAAAAAAAAAAAAAAAAGCAGCTGAGAGCAGGGAGGGCATCATGTAGCATGCTGATAAATTGCAGGAGTTAAATAGGTGAGAAAATGAAGAAAAGCAGGAAAGAGCACTCATTTAGAGGTTATGAAATGAAGGAGAAAAATACCATGCTAATTGAATGTGAGGCCAGGGTCAGGAGAAGGTTTTGTTGTTACTCCTGTCATTTTTCTAAGCAAGGGCAGATAAGCACTTCTAAAGACAGAAGAGGAGCCAATGGGAATGGAGAGGCTGAAAACACCACATCTAGAAGAGACCTTCACTGAGTGGGTTGAAAGTACATGGACCAGTGGCAGAATTTCTGATCAGTGAGGATTAATGCAATTTTTAAACTAAGAGAGATTTGGCGGGGGCGGGGCGTGGGGATGGCGGTACGTTTCCAAAGAGATTTCGTGGCAGAGCTACAACTAGAATCTTTTCCTGTCTACTGTCAATCCTGTGCTTTGTCCGGGAGACAAACTGTCTCAGTCTCTTTGAGAATGAGACCTTACCCCACAATATTTAAAGGCACAGGAGTAAGAAGAAAGATGACAGGCAAGAGTGGGGGATTAATGAAGTGGGGAGAGTAAATGGAGAAATGACACACAAGTGAGATTTGAACCCAAAGCCCATGGAGAGATTGATATTGTAATCCCTGCCTGTGGAATCCAAGCTAGAGGAGTCCAGTGTAGCCTCAAACAGATTCGAGAGCTATGTAAGGTTGATTGTGGTGAAGAGTTCAAGGCGGCAGGAGAATGAAAATTGGCAGGCTGGGTGTCTAACCATTGGAGAAATAAGAACCTTTAGCAAAAAGGAAGTTGTAAACAGAAGGGAATGTGTAGAAATAGAAATCCCAGGCACAAAGTAGCGGCGGATGAGGATGAAGCTGAGCAAGTGTTTGGTCAACAATTTGAGGGGAGCAAGGCTAGGGAAGAGCCAATGCAGTTGACTGAGAATGAGAATGAACCAAACAGCAGCATTTCCATCTGATGGGCCAGTAGGTACTAATTTAAGAAAATGATATACAAAACCAGAGATTTCAGAAACAAAAAGGCATGGTTCAAAAGCTACTCTGTCAAACAAAACCATCATTGTCACCCAGGCATTCCTTTGGGTGCATTTCTAGAACAATTCATAAAGCCAATTCTAATGGTGAAAACTGGTTAGTCTCTCAGTTAAGTGTTGAAATGATGAGATACTTTGTAATAGTACATTTCTGATAGATTCTATTAAAAACCTTGACAATCCTACAAAGAAAAAAAATCATGAATCTTGTATTGGCTTTATCTTAAGCATCTGTAAAAGAATCATGTCGTAGCCATTTCAGGCTGTCTTGGTGTACATAGAATGTTAATTATGGCTATGTAAATGCTACTCAAAGGGCTATTTAAATCTGGTAGATTTTTCATATTCTTAAGTCCTATTTGAGAAGACTTAATTCTACATCACGTTAGTGCTAATAATAATACTCATAATGATGTTTCCTCTAACTTGCATAAACCCCCCATTTTTTTGGCCAAAGTGCAAGACCCTTTTAATATAGACAATATAAAATGACCTTGAAATTTCTTATGAAAACATTCAACTGGAAATACTAAGCTTTTTGGAGCAACAGCCAAGTCAGAAAACTGCTTTTGTACTACATACTCAAGATGCATTGACTGATCATTGCTCAGGAAACATTTTATAGGTAATCGTCTCAGGATTTGTCTTTATCATGTTTATATTAACAATGATAATACTTCTAATTCATGTCACAGTGTTCAGCTTACAAATTACTTTAAAATAATTTTTGAAATTTGATCCTTACACTCACCCTGCAAAGTGTGTCCAGATGTTACCATTCTCATTTGATAGATGAGGAAACAAGGCAGAGAGATGCACTGAGTTCAGAACCAATGACTAAAATCAGGAAGTTGAATCCAGTTCTCCCAGTGCCATAAGATTGACTGCCTACAGAATAATTTCCATTGACAGCATCTACATGAAATTATTTTTGGCTATTACGTATTCCAGTTAAGTGATATTGTATAAAGGGGTGTTCAAGTTAGAAAAGGGAGAAAAAAAGAAAATAAAAATTGCAAATTCTCATCCATATGTTATCAGTTGCTAAATGGTACTTACATCATTCTTTGAAATTTGACTTAAAATAATATTATCTCTCTGTGGTGAGCTGTCTAAGAAATATCTCTCCTTAGACTTTGTAAATTTCAGGCAGTAATACACTAACATCTTTCTGGTTTCTAAAAATAGCCATTTTTATCAGTTTCCCCCCAAAATAATGGGCCAAGTGAAAACTCTTTTGGGTATCACATGGCTCATCATTTTTAAATTCTCCCAGCTGCTGTTTATATTAGCAGGATGTCTTCCCTCCCATGCTCTTCCAAATCTGTAATGAAACATCCTGGCATTTCCTTTCCCAGTAGAGAAGCCCTTATCCAAGGCCTGACCACATTACCAGATTCCCAAGCTCCTATGATTAAATAAGTGATTGCCCTGCCCATCTTTAAAAACGTGTCTCATATAAGGCAGTCAAGACATAATATCGGGCTTCCCTGGTGGCGCAATGGTTGAGAGTCCACCTGCCGATGCAGGGGACACGGGTTCGTGCCCCGGTCTGAGAAGATCCCACATGCCGCGGAGCGGCTGGGCCCGTGAGCCATGGCCGCTGAGCGTGCATGTCCAGAGCCTGTGCTCCACAACAGGAGAGGCCACGACAGTGAGAGGCCTGCGTACCGTAAAAAAAAAAAAAAAAAAAAAGACACAATATCCATTGCTGCAAAGGAAGCCAAGCATTTATTTAAAATGAGATATCCTCATTTTCATTTTTTCCTGAGGGGATTGTAGCGATGTTTAAAAATTCCCTGAATTCTAGAACTAGGGCAACCCATTGATTTGAAGAAAGCTATAATCTTCCCTTCTAATTCGAAGTGCTCTTTTTCTGCAGTGAAATAGAATGTAGCTTCCAGAATAGCAGGAGCCCTAAGCCCATACAAAGGCATCCTCATCCCAACCACTCCTCTTTCAAGTTGGCCCCATTCTTCTGAATGCAGGGATTTATAAAGGCCTTTTCAATAAATTTCAAGGTATACTGAACTGAAGAAAGAAAGTTCAAATAATTTCTTCCAGATTTGAGAAGGAAATGACTTCAACTGCTAAGTTATGACGAATATTACCTTTTGCTTTCTGCCACTTCCTCGTTGCAAATGATCTGTTGGGTAAGTTCAATTATGGGGTCTCTTTGAAAGACTTCATAATTAAATTTTTTTTAAAGAACAGATTAGCTCTTTGTCTTTCTGAGGCAAAGGAGTCAGAACACTTAACTTCTACGAGCATTCAGGGATTTCGACTTTATTGGTATATGGTGCGTTCCACAGCCACGGAGGCTTACTTCAAAGAAAGGTCAGCCCTCTGTGATTTGAAATAAGTTAGCAAGGTGTATAATATAATGGTTTATGAAATTCTGCCTTCAAGGACCAGTGCTTTATTTCTTCCTGTGCTTATTTAGAACATAATTACAAGAGCGAGAGGAAGGGAGCTAGTATGGCATCAAGATAACCATTCGCTAAATCAGTGCTGCTGAGTAGACTCTCTGGCCTTTGGGGCTCGTTTATCAATTAGTTCTCCTGCAGCCTGAGTTCCTGGATTTCCCCACAGAATGAAGATTCTTTGATTTCACCGATAGACCAGCTCTGAGGAAAGCCATCTGAGATCAAAACATTTTTCAGAACGAATCTCTTTTACCCTACTCACTACCACGATGTGTTGTACAGCCAGCTTCTCATTCATTTCAAGAGCATTTCATAAGCACTAGTATTTAGTCCTTTCTCTCTCTCTCTCTCTCTCTCTTTCTGAATTTCTGTCTTCTTTTCATTCCTCTTTTAACTGGTTAAAAATGGGCTTATTTTTTTTCAACTGGTTTATCTTTCTACACCATGATTTTAAAGTTGCTATGTGGATTTTAATGTTAAGACCATTTCTGTAGTGCCATGTGGTCTCTGAATATTCAAAATTGGCTCTAATAGAAATAGAATAATAGACATGCTGGTAATTTCAGCTGACCAGGAGAATTGTCCTTATTCTCTAGAAACCAAGTCAGTATTTCAAGAACTGTTGGCCCCAACCTTTTGGAAAATTGGCCACATCCCTGACATAGCTTTCTCAACTAATTAGTGTTTTTAAGGGGGGATCCAAAGGAAAGAGAAGTGGCAGGAACAAAGGACTGCTTAAGTAAAATAAATAAACTGTCCCATATTCTTCACCTGGTCTTAAAAAGTCATCTGAACTAGCTTGTTTTAATGTAAAAGCAAACCAAACTTTGTGTCCCGTTTCGCACTTGTGTTTCATCCTCCTTTGAATGCTAGTTACAAATTGTTCATCCTTTCAAAGTTAATTTACCAAAACCCAAGGATTTACCTGTTTAAATCAAGAAAATAAAATGTGTGGAGGAGTGAAGTCTTGTCAAGCAAAGTATTTCATTTTGTTGCTACCCAGGAATGTAGTTGATAGAGGTGGAATTATGTCTCTCCGAAAAGACATACTGAAGTCCCAGCCCCAGTACTTCAGAATGTGACCTTATTTGGAAGCAGGGTTTTAAATGAGGTCATTGGAGTGAGCCCTAATCTAATATGACTGGTGTCCTTATAAAAAAGGGGAAATTTGGGGGCTTCCCTGGTGGCGCAGTGGTTGAGAGTCCACCTGCCAATGCAGGGGACACAGGTTCGTGCCCCGGTCCGGGAAGATCCCACATGCCGCGGTGCGGCTGGGTCCGTGAGCCATGGCTGCTGGGCCTGCGTGTCCGGAGCCTGTGCTCCGCAACGGGAGAGGCCATGGCAGTGAGAGGCCCACGTATTGCCAAAAAAAAAGGGGAGGGGGGAATTTGGACACAGAGACACATACAGGGAGAACGCCAAGTAAAGATGAAGGCAGAGATCTGGGTGATGCATCTACAAGCCGGGAGCACCAGAGATGGCCAGCAAACCCTCAGAAGCTAGGAGAGAGGCATGGGACAGATTTCTCCCTCAGAGTCCCCAGAAGAGGCCAGCCCTGCCAACATCTGTTCAGACTAACAGCCTTTAGGACTGTGAAGCAATGCATTTATGTCATTTAAGCTTCCACTCTGTGCTACTTTGTCATGGCAGCCATAGCAAACTAAGACAGTAGGTAACCTACATATCTAGAAGCTGAGGGCATTTGCAGGAGTGGGCGGAATGGCCACAGCTGAGAAACATGAAGCCAAGAAAATCCAAAAAGTGAGGGAGGGGCAGAGGTCAAAAACCAGAAAGATGCTCCTAAGGAAGCATTAATTCCAAAGATCCAAGCTAAGAAACATAAACTTAGGGAAAGACTCAAGGACTGAACCAGAACTAGCAAGACCTTCTATTCTCAGATCCAGTGTCACCCCCTCAGAGAGACCAATTTACTTAAAGTAGCCCCTCCCCATTCCACCTCTGTTCAGTCTTCATTCCATTGCTTCACTTTATTTACATCCCAGCACTTATCTCTACGTGAACGTATTTTTGCATTCATTTATCATGTGTTTAATTTCTGCCTCCCTCTCCTAGAAAGTAAGCTCCCCATCCATCTTCCCAGCTTGTAGAACAGTGCCTGGCATCAACAGGTGTTCAGTGCATCTCTGATGAACCAATGAAGAAGTTATTATATTCCTTGAGACACCAGAGAGTGGAAGCAGGCCTTTTGCTGGGGCCCCTGCAGCCTTGCCCGCGGGTGTAGGGCAGCTGAAATAATTGTCAAGCCAACTCAGTGGTAACCAAGGCTTAGGAAATCAGAGTTGACTTGTGCCTGCTTGAACTATGATGGAGAAGGACATGAACTTGGCACCCAAACTATGCACAGGTCACCCAAGGGACACTACCCACTTGCTCTTGGGACTGACCTCTGGCTATACAACAGAACTTTTAGCAGATTCAGGGGCTTTGTAAAAAATAAATTACTCAAAATAACAGACTATCCAGGATGCAATTTCTAGGAGAAACATGTGCTTCTCAAATTGAAAATTCTGCCCCATTAACTTTCTGAAAGGTGAAGGTGCATGGTTACCGAAGGTGTTCTGTGAATGAGGTAATCTGCAACACAGTAAGGCCGCCGGGTGGAGGGGGTGGGTGGAATCTTTTAAATATTCTAGTTGAATGTTTTTTTCTTTTTAACATCTTTATTGGAGTATAATTGCTTTACAATGGTGTGTTAGTTTCTGCTTTATAACAAAGTGAATCAGTTATACATATACATATGTTCCCATATCTCTTCCCTCTTGCGTCTCCCTCCCTCCCACCCTCCCTATCCCACCCCTCTACGTGGTCACAAACCAACGAGCTGATCTCCCTGTGCTATGCGGCTGCTTCCCACTAGCTATCTATTTTACGTTTGGTAGTGTATATATGTCCATGCCACCCTCTCACTTTGTCACAGCTTACCCTTCCCCCTCCCCATATCCTCAAGTCCATTCTCTAGTAGGTCTGTGTCTTTATTCCGGTCTTACCCCTAGGTTCTTCATGACCTTTTTTTTTCCCCTTAGATTCCATATATATGTGTTAGCATACGGTATTTGTTTTTCTCTTTCTGACTTACTTCACTCTGTATGACAGACTCTAGGTCTATCCACCTCACTACAAATATCTCAATTTCGTTTCTTTTTATGGCTGAGTAATATTCCATTGTATATATGTGCCACATCTTCTTTATCCATTCATCTATCGATGGACACTTAGGTTGCTTCCATGTCCTGGCTATTGTAAATAGAGCTGCGATGAACATTTTGGTACATGACTCTTTTTGAATTATGGTTTTCTCAGGGTATAGGCCCAGTAGTGGAATTGCTGGGTCATATGGTAGTTCTATTTTTAGCTTTTTAAGGAACCTCCATACTGTTCTCCATAGTGGCTGTATCAATTTACATTCCCACCGACAGTGCAAGAGTGTGGAGGGGTTTGTCTTTAATGGATGACAAGTTAATGTGTCATCAGTGTCTGCAGTTGCGGTAGGGCTGCTGAAAGGAATAACAAATGTTTTGTGTTTCGCTTTCTACTTTACTGATACATTAACGTGTCTGTTTAACAGGGTTTTTTTTTCAATCTTGTAAAACTAAAATAACCCTCTGGAGGATTCTGCTGTGTGACGCTCAGCTTCTTCCCCAGAACTTTTCAGCTGATGAATTTTCTTAGATTTTCGGTACACCTTTGTCTTTGAGTTTTCCAGGAAGATGATAGAGTTCTGTAGCAAGAAAATCTGTACAGTGTAGTCACTAACCCAAAAAACTGACAGCAATCCTATGTATCTAGAAGGATTGATCAATGTATGTGCCTGGATCCCAAATCATGAACTGATGGACTGACAGAATCCCCTCGCCCCATTAGAACTTGCTCTTTGTATCCTAATACCATCTGTCTGTATTACACTCTTTCCCCGGAAACTCAAACAATTAATACCTTTAACGTATTTGGAAGTAAAGCAGATGTTACTTTTGCCCTTATTTTATACCCAAGGCTACTAAGGCACAGAAAGCCACACAGCAAGTTACTCAAGGAGTACAACAAGGACATCTGGCCCATTACCATCTACTTAATCCAACATATATGAAATTACTCGTTAACATTAAATGCACCAAGCTACTCTCTCCTGTCTTTACTTATATGACTATTTCTGGTCCAGAGGTCTATTTTTGTGCTTGTTTGGCCACCTGAGAGATTTGTTTGGTTGTGAGCAAAAAGAACGTTTTTGAGCACCCCTTGCTGTGGGTCCACATTATCCTTGGCCGCTCTTCAGATTCTGGCTGGTTCCTGTTCCCATTTCAAATCCTCTCTTTTATTGGTGACCAAGATGTAACACTGTGCCTACTTTTGTTCTCGTATGAAAAATAAGTCAATAGAAAGAGTGATTCTTTCAGTGTGTGACTGTGTGTGTGTGTGTGTGTGTGTGTTGCAGGACTTCAGAGAAAGGGAACTGCAGTGTTTCTGAACCATTTCAATTTCTAAAGCTCTCCCCCACCCCCAGCATCTTCAGGCTTTAATGTACTCTTTGCAAATCACCATTTTTTGATGACCAAGGATCCCTTCAGAATTGGTGTAGTGTGGTGGGTAGCAAACCAAAAACTAGAAAAAAATTCAAGCAATGGACACACATCTAAGAAAATAAACCTGTGGATCCTGGGAGAATAGCAGCCTGAGATAATCCCTTCCACCCTGGGCTTTCCCATGCAAGATTTTGCCTGTTGTCCTAACAGGCCTTAGGAAACTTGGGATGACTACTTACGGGTCACTCACCTGCTGTGTGATCTTGAACAAGCTACTTATTATCTCTAAGTTTCCATTCTCTCATCTGTAAAATGGAGAAAATATCTCCCTTGTAAAACTGTGAGGAACGAAGCTCTGTAAAATCCATGGCATTGAATACAGCGCATAGCACAGTGCCTGGTGCACTGTACACATTTTTAAATGAGACCTACAGTAACAATGGTAAGAAGTATCATGTTTGTTAGCTGTCTAGGGAAGAATGCTCATTCTTCTGTGAAAAGGGTTTGTAAATATATATACTTTATTCGTGCTTTCACCTATTCCTCTCATATTTCTCCCTCTTTTAGCTCTTTTTAAATTGCCCAGGTGCTTGTGTTTATGGAGTCCCTTCTCCTGGAAAACCGTACAGAAAGTTATCAGATCAAACAAATTTTTGCTTATTCTTCTGGGGCACAGAGCTATGGGAGATAGATATCCTTAATATGGAAAAATGAACTGCTATTGAAAATCAGTGGACAGGATTTGGGGAAGGTAAAATCCTCCCTTACGCCCTTTAGTTTGCAAAGATGGGTAACCAGCTACTTGGCTAAGAATAGTTTCTGAGCACCGCTCACCATCTGCCCCCTGCCTGTCTCCACAGGCACCACCCCATCGCCGTGTCTTCTTCCTTTACTCTACAGCCCTGGCACACACTAGGCTCTTTCATTTTATGCCTTTGCGTATGCTGGTCCCACTGCCTGGAATGCCCCACCCTCATCCTGATAATTCCTAGATGTCCTTGAAGATTCAGCTTAGACTCTATGAACTTTCCATGGCATTGTCCCCAAGGCAACCTCATTGTTAGACTCTGGGAGCAGATGGAGCCTGGGACTCACATTGCAGTTTAGGAGAATGGTCCCTTTGGAGCAGCACTCTGCACAGTCTGCAGGACCATCCCTAGTTCTCCCATGCCCTGTCCACCAGCCCACCTCTCCTATGCACTCCATTAGCCTTATGATGAGAATGTTTATCCCACTGCTTTAATCATTCACTTGACGTCTTTCCTCCTAGACTGTGAGTTCCTTGAGGAGGCATATGGGTTCTATTTCTGTTTTTCCAATACATTGCAGCACACCATTAACCCCCGATTGATAGCCTGATTAGTGGCTTCAGAAGAGAACCTGGTAGAAGCCTCTTCCAGGTGATGCTTTTGGGGAGCCCCTTCACAGTTCAGTGATAGGTGGCTCACAGTTTAGTAGGAAACTATGAAAGGTGACAAGGGCTATATGATGATAAAGGTAGGCTCATAAGAATCAGATCCTAGGCTAGGACAATGGTGGAGAAAGTTTGGTTTCTAGTACCATCTTGAGACTCACTCGCGTCCCTTTGGCATTCAAATGGAGTCGATGTCTGTATATCCCAAGGTGAGAAACCCTTTTCTAAACTCTCTGTTGCTGATTTCTCACACTTCCTTTGGCTTACTGCTTAAAGTTTCAAAGGTTGCTGCACATCACATCCTTTTTATTTTTAGAGCAGAAATTCCCTCCAGAAGGCCAAGGATACTGGAGCCTATATTTAGAGAGTACTTAATATGGGTTGGATGAAGGCCTGACTATGCCTAGAGTCATGCTGCTTGAAACCATTCTAATATTCATTTAGTTAGAACCATAACTGCGCTGAGTTATTGCTGGTCTCATGCGGATCATATGTTCACAGTCAGTGCTTGGCTTAGACAAGAAGATGTGTATTACCTCTGCTGTTGCCCATCATGTCTTTTCATTTCATTATGACTATTGTGCTTGGAAACATGATTTTCAATCTGTAATCCCAGTTAAATTCTTTCAACACAGTCTATACATTTAAGTGGTTAGTTTTCTTTGAAGCAGACTTTGGTGAAACTGATATCCATTATCTGCTATCTCTGTCTTCCAAGACACATTTTGCACACTTTGATCTAACTAAGAAGGAAGAGATCATTTTTTACATGAATGGTTGTTGTAACCTGGCATATATTTTTGACTGGCACGATAGCAGCTGAAGTTCTAGAAAGGATTACGGTTCTGAAGGACAACTTTTTCATTTGAACATCAGTTAAAGTGCTCTATCACATCTCCATTGAATTTGTGGCCCCCAACCTCAATGGTCTCCCTTATTATACTCCTGCCATGTTTATAGGCAAGTGTAAGTAAGTAAAAAGAATTAAAAGAGGACAGTATAATTTCACCAAAAGAACATAAGCGTGAATTGCTGAAAACCACAAAAAGCGATACCATCTAGATCAGCTCCAAAATGAATGCTGCTCACTCTCTGAAGGACACTAGGGCCATGGTCTCCATGCATGAGGGGTAAGGATATTCTCCATACGAAGCGTCACAGAAAACTGAGAATGAAGAACTAACATTTGTGAGAGCCAAAATAAGGAAAAAAGTGAGAAAAGTTGGGAATTACTTCTAAGTCAAAGCCAAGGAAGACAATTTCAGCAAAGATTTTCCAGTGGTGATCGACACATTTTCAAGAACGGGGCTAGAGAAAACAAGGAGATGTTGAGAACTGATTACTTCATCAGAATCAAGCAAACAAAAACTTGGACTTGAGAAAAATGGAAGATATGAGGCCATGTGTGAGATTTTCCTGGTTGAAAGAAGACTTTAGCATCAGAAAGTATTGATATTTAACTGCAAAGAAGGCCTCTTGTGAAGAGGGGGAATCTTTTTTAAAACTACGAATATTCAGTTTCCTTCATGTTCATCTATAATTTATAATGTATTTGCTAATACCATGGAGCTATGAATATCCATAAACAACTTCTATCAAGGGAAGAAAGGTAGAATGCTTGTGTCAGGGAGTTGTCAATACTGATGGAAATGAATGCCTGTGTTTACTTTAATCAGCATGGGTAATCCTTATACCCTTATTATGTTTATTTGAGGATGTGAAATGACTAAATAAATCTGAATGACAACTGTACTTTGATTTTGCAGAGTTAAGAGGAAGATTTATGAGACCTGGACCCTTGTATCAGATTTGGAGAAAAGTAGAGTGAATGCAGAGGTGCCAGACGGCCACTGAGACCCATGGACAGTCCTGCACTCACGCTTCTCTGTCGAACTTTAAGATTTACTAGTAATATGCTACCTTTGCCAAATGAAAAGAAACTAATGCCAAGAAGGCATACTCTTCGATACTGGGAATAGACGTGCTCTCAAGACAATGGCTTCAAAGGTCTCCTGTTTATACGTGTTGACCGTCGTGTGCTGGGCCAGCGCTCTCTGGTACTTGAGTGTAACTCGCCCTACTTCTTCCTACACTGGCTCCAAGCCATTCAGCCATCTGACAGTTGCCAGGAAAAACTTCACCTTTGGCAACATAAGAACTCGACCTATAAACCCCCATTCTTTTGAATTTCTTATAAATGAGCCCAACAAATGTGAGAAAAACATTCCTTTCCTTGTTATCCTCATCAGCACCACCCATAAAGAATTCGATGCCCGGCAGGCGATCCGAGAGACCTGGGGGGATGAGAACAACTTTAAAGGGATCAAGATAGCCACTCTCTTCCTCCTGGGCAAGAACGCTGATCCCGTTCTCAATCAGATGGTGGAGCAAGAAAGCCAAATCTTTCACGACATTATCGTGGAGGACTTCATTGATTCCTACCATAACCTTACCCTCAAAACCTTAATGGGGATGAGATGGGTGGCCACTTTTTGTTCAAAAGCCAAGTATGTCATGAAAACAGACAGCGACATTTTTGTCAACATGGACAACCTTATTTATAAACTATTAAAACCCTCCACCAAGCCAAGAAGAAGGTATTTTACTGGCTATGTCATCAATGGAGGGCCAATCCGAGATGTCCGCAGTAAGTGGTATATGCCCAGGGATTTGTACCCTGACAGTAACTACCCACCCTTCTGCTCGGGGACTGGCTATATCTTTTCAGCTGATGTGGCTGAACTCATTTACAAGACCTCACTCCACACCAGGCTGCTTCACCTGGAAGATGTATATGTGGGACTGTGTCTTCGAAAGCTGGGCATCCATCCTTTCCAGAACAGTGGCTTCAATCACTGGAAAATGGCCTACAGTTTGTGTAGGTATCGCCGAGTTATCACCGTGCATCAGATCTCTCCAGAAGAAATGCACAGAATCTGGAATGACATGTCAAGCAAGAAACATCTCAGATGTTAGGATTTTTACCAATGTAAATACGTTTCTTTTCTTTTTTAAGAAATGAGGCCTAGGGTGTAGGTATTTTACAGGTGTCACCAGAGGAAATGAACTGGTGAAGGGGTTTTGTAAAAAGTGCTTTTCTTCCCACTCCTAGTTCCTTTCTTGGATTGCCAATTTATACGTGTTAAGCTCTGCTCATAGAAATAATACATGAGTTAAAAGGGCCAGATTTCATTCTCAGGTCCTGAAGTATTGCATTTATCTCAAAAACAACTGCTAGGATTTACATACTGTGCATCTGAGATAAAAATCTGGTTCTGGGAAACTAGAACTCACGGTAATGTCTTCATATCCTCTCTGCAAAAGTAAATAAGTAAATAACACTTGTTCAAAAACAATTCAGAAATAATGCACAGTCAGGGAGACACACTGGATGTGATTATTAATACTGTGTATGCTGTTACATTGAATTTTTACATATATTGCCATGTAATGTGTACAGTATTTGCAGTTCCACCGAGAAATGAACTTAGTACTGGCAGGAAGGCTGCAGTTAAATAAATGGGAATTTAAACTTGAGAATTAAATATTCTGTACGTTTGGAAGACAACTCTGCTTGCTCATCCAAGGATTAAACCTGGTCAGCGAGTAGAATGTATATAAAATGCTACGTAACAAAATAAACAGGAGAATTTTTTTTTCCTGCTCTTTCAGAACAAATATTACCAGGTGCCTCCAAGGAGATTTTGCTAAATGTAATCTCACCTGCTTCCCCCATACAATATCACTAAATACATTTCACACTTTCTGGCTCAGGCAGATACATGTATAGAAATAAGTTGGTAGGAGACCAGAAGGACAATATATCACATGGAGAAAAATATAAATGTATGTGTGCATTACAATTAACAAAAGCTTGGCACTAGTGTCAGATGCCCCTTCCATACCTTTGCAAAGCACGTGAGAAACTATTTGAACAGGGAGCAATGGTACTGAAGGATTTAGCCCCGCTGTTGATAGATGTAATCTCTCTAACATCTGAAACAGCCAGGTACCTCTAACAGCAATGCTGTTTGGGGGTGTTCTGCAAGCTCTGTGATTGAGGTTTATAGGAAGGAAGGGTGGGGAAGCTTGGGTTCAGGTTCTCCTGCTGCCATCGTGTGGGTCACTTAAGCAGGCATCCTCACTTTGCTGTGCTTCAGTCTGCTCATTTCTAAAACGGCTGGAGAAAACACCTACCTCACAGGTGCTGTGAGAGAAAATCACATTTGCTAAGTATTTTGGGATCCTTAGTTTAAAAGGTGCTACATAATGCAATGTATCATGCATTATGCTAAATGCTAAAATAATTACATAATTACAGTGATGGTCATCACTAGTAGTAACATCATCTTAACATAATATCTACCAAAATACAGATCAAATATGAACTATTAGTGTACCTGATTCTTCTAAGATTTTGACTTTTCCTTCAATATGTTAGGTGTTTGGGGAAGTTTCAATTTCTCTGTCATTTCTTCAGGTTTCGGTGAATAAGTTATTACTTCAGTGAATTGCCTTGATATCCCAGGCTGCTGAAAGGGAAGGCAGCTGCCTTTCTTTGGGGAGGAGCCTCTGGCTGGGGGTATATTACAGTCATTGAAGCACGTGCTTTGCAAAATGTATCACATCAACTTAGATCTCAGGAAACATTTGATCTGAATTCTCAGTAAGAACTTTGAGGCCTGGTAGAGCTAGTCCACCTCTGGCAGAAGAAGAATAGACACTCAGCAAACCCACACATTGCACGCTTCTACCATTCATTAGAAAACTTCTGTTTTCACTCAAAGAAGCTCCACAACTGAAAGAGTGTACCTTTTTTTTTTTTTAACCTGACCTTTGCAAGCCCCCCTAGGAGTTGATAGCAAACAAGTAGATGAAATGTACAAATGGAAGTCATGGCTTATATCCTGAAAACACCAGATCTCTCATCTCCAGCCCAAGAGAACCCAATAGGAGATGATAGGCCTTTCCTTCCCTTAATACATCGTCATCTCAAGTCAGCAGGACTGCTGAGTTAGATTAGAAAATAGCATTAGGTATCCTGGAGAAAGATGGATCAGCATAAGGCGAGCCACCCTCCAACCCCCAACTCTCAACTGCTGTGCATTCCGATCGCTGGGAAAGTCTCATGACTTTGAACTTGGTTTGCCTGTCAATCGTGTAGTCGAATCAAGGCTCAGTGTCATACCAACTTCTTGCGTTTACCTTATGCTCAGTCGAGCTACTTTCACTGTCAAGGAATTGCACAGTATAAACATCATATGTGTACATCTGCGAGTCGTTTTATATGTCTGCGTGTGAGTAAATTATGAATAGAGCCCTCATCTTTAAAAGGGGCAAAAATCAGAGAATCATGTCTTACAGAACTATTTCCTAACTTTTTTATGCTAGATAGTACCCATGTGACAAACATATAAATATTCATCAAAGACCGTATGTATATATTTTTAAAGGCATTTTTTTTTCTTCTCCCCAGCTGTATGTATTGCTAGAATCAGCTTGCTATGTACATTTTCTTCTGCATGGAGCTTGGTGAGGCAAGGCCAATTGTCCGGTGTTTCAATAGCCTAAAGCATGTTTGCCCTTCGTTTTTTGAATGTTCCACAAATGTTTAAGTCAAGTGATGAGGTAAAAGCTCTAATTTTCTACTTTTGTTAATTTTATGACACTGGCCAAATGATGATTTGTTAAGCCATTTTTTAATTTATTATCATTTCTTTGACATAAAATAGTGTTTCAGATAGCATTTTACCAGGAGTCATTCAGACAATTTTTACAAAAATCTGCTATCCCTCCACCTGTTTTGTTCATTATGCATTGGATAACAAAAGGTATCAATACTTCGTGTCTGTACTCTTAAATTTTCATTTAAAGTTTTATTTTGGGGGAAAAAAAAGCTTTTTATCTTTGGTGACTAGTTTGCGTGGCTTTGTGTCTCTTGTATTGGAGCAAATGCCAGTTTCAATATATATATTATTGTATTTTTAAATAACCAGAATTAAAAAATGAAGATCATTTTCAATTTGGAATAAATTCAGAAGAACAAAACCCCTTTGCGTGATATGATATGGGGAAAAGAAACTCTTTACAGAGAAGCTAAGGAAGGAGTTTTTTCAATCAAAGCTCTTCTATCAAAAGACAATGGAATATTTACATAAAGCATCTGGGATTCATTTTCTACCTTTCCTAATATGTGGGTTTAGGGGGGAATTGATTATGTCATTTCTTCTGTAAAGGTGAACATAGTTTTTATAAGCAACAGAATAACTTGTGAATGAAAGAAGTAATTTACTAGAAACGCTTGTTGATGATAATTGACATTTAGGTATATCGTTATATTTGAATGATTGTATTTATGTATTTATTTGTCAAAATTGTACATACTATTTCACCAACCGTAATTGTCTGTAAAAGTGCACTCTCCAGGTTTGTAGTACTACTTAGGGTTACATGGGTTGCCAATCAAGCTGCTAATCAGAATACTATTTTTTGTATCAATGTTATAAAACTGAAAAATGACAAATAGATGCTGAAAATGTCTTTACATTCAGTTTCTTCACCTCCTCATGAAATGTAAACTGTTGATTGAAAGCACGATGCTAATGTATAAGCCCATCTGTCATGAGGAAGATTATGGTTCCCTAAAGCTGATTTTTTAAACCACTGGGACAAATAAACAGAAGGAGAACATATTTTCCACTTGGCTCTTTTCTGAAAGGATCTCTTTGGTGAGATGTGATTACTGAAATTAGCTGATGCCCTGTCATATTATTACCCTTCCCCATAACCTCAGTATAGGTGACAGTTCAAACCATTTGGAGCTCATCCGCAAGAGCCCAGGGCAACTTAACAGTCAACTCAGAGATGACTTGGTTTAGTAGACTATGGGCTACTCCAGGATTTAGGAAACTATTATCTCCCTTGCCCTTTGGCGGCCTCATGAAAGTCTTTGTGTTAAATTTTATGGGTTGAACATGCCAAGAAATTCCAATCCAGAGAGCATTATACTGATAATGTATGGTGAACTAGGATATGTCAAATCTAAGGCAAAAGTGTCATTCTTGTGTTTCACCCACATGTGTCCTTTGGAATACTGCATACTCTTTTAAAAGTTTGATGGGACTGGAAAAGTGCCATTCAGGCCTTCTTTACAGCTGACAAGTAGATGCTGATTGCTGATGCCTCACTTTGCAAGCAAGAGACTAATAGCTCTTTAAGAGACAAAAGTTCCTTTTATTATCAATCTGATCTAGCTAAATAGGTCTTCACTTTTTAGTGGATATTAAACTTTGGATCTACTAACCCTGTACCTCGGAGTTCAAAAGGTGAAGTCCATCAGGTAAGCTGAAACGTGAGTAGAAGGATGAAAACATGAAATAGATTTGTATTCAATGTGACTTTTTAAAAGGACCAACATCAAGAGCAGTGTTCTAAAAGTATGGTCTCAGATGGGGAACATCAGTGTCAAGTGGGAATTTGTTAGAAATGCAAATTCTTAGGCTCCACCAGAAACTTGGGGGTGTGGCTCAGCCTTCTATTTTAACAAGCCCTTTAGGTGATTTTCTTGCCCCTTAAAGTTGAGAACACTGATCAAGAGCAGGGGTTGGCAGACCACACTCTGTGAACCACATCTTTCTAAGAATGGATTCACAATGAACATTTGCAATGACTCAAAGATAGGAGACACTAACGTTGAATTCCGACTAAGCAAAATATTATCCCAACAGGAAGAATTCTGCTTTTCTCATTAGTAGATGTGTATTGCAAAAAAAAAAAAAAAAATTGTACTTAATTATTATTTTATTATATTTAGAACCCATCAATACAGAAACTGCCAACATTTGTACTTTCTTATATCTTCAACTTTGCCTGTTGGCCTGCAAAGCTTAAAATATTTATTATCTGGTCCTTTACAGGAAAAGTTTGCCAACCTCTGATTTAGAGAAACAGGAAAACATCTGAAGAAGGTGCTACACATGAAATTCCTCCACTTGTCAATGAAAAGTCACATCAGTAAAGCATCCTGGAATTGTCTCCTTGCAACCAGGGAGATGACAGTAGAGTTGTGATAATGAATTGCATTAAAAACCGACAACTGCGTATATTTTTAAAATATTTCGTTTGTCCCTCTCATAGTGATTTTTTAAAATGATAAAAGCTTGATTCTAATTGTAACAATTACCCAAAGCTTAATTAATATATTGCTTAAAGATGTGTGGGTGGTAGACCTAAGAGGGTGGGTTTCATATATAGCTCGATTATCATAATTACAAGCATTCTATTTTCTCATTTACTTAATTGATTGTTACAGCTTTCCAGATGAATGCATGCTGCTGGAAGAGAATTGAATACATTTCTGAGAGGAAAAAAAAAACAGAAATGAGGCTGTTTAGAAAAGCAAGGTGTCCCAGAATATAATCCATGTGAGCATGAAAAATTGCCCTCGATAATATTTCCTTACCTCTTTGGTTAAAAGAGGCATTTTTGTGAAATGCAAAAGAAATGAAAGAACAAGTATTACTGATTCAACTACATCTATAATATCACAGGCTCCACTGTCTCTTCAGCCAGAGGTGCCTAGCACTCAAGAAGAATTTTCCATTTAGTTTTCCTTATAGAATCTATTAGTTTGGTACATTATGTCAACTATTTGTTATGCCTCTTGCAATGACCTCAGTCCTCACCTGGAGGGAGCATGGCATGAGAAGTGATTTATTCTCTCTCTGAGGTTTATTCCAGAGCACTTCCTCAGCAGTGGCTGCCTGATATGGCAGGCTGGGAAGACTTACGTGTGGGCGTTTTGTGATGAAGACTATTTTTCAGCAGAGACAAGGATGACCTCACCGAGCATGAGGTGAGGAAAAAGAAAACATCAGAGACTTTCTCCCATTGCAAAGCCTTAAATTTTCAGTGCCCATTACTCTGTTTTGTCATTGTCTTTGTTGTAGTTTATTCCTAACAATAGCCCCCATGAGGTAGATGCTGCTGTTACCTCAATTGACAGATTAGGAAACTGAGGCAACAAAGAATTTTATAACTTCCAGGGTGAACTCAGGTCCTCTGGTTCTAAGAGCCATATTCTTAACCAATACAGCTTCATCTCAAAGGTAAGAACATATACACCCACACACACCCACGTCCTATGCAACGCAGTGTAATTTTTTAAATTTGTTTTCAGATTGGAACTTCCCCCCCTTTCTTATTTTGTTATGATTTACATACTTTAAAATTTACCCTTTTAAAGTGTACAGTTAGTTTTGACAAATGCATATGTTCCAGTAACCACCATCATAGTCAAGACATAGAACAGTTCCATCACCTCCCCCGCAAATTCTCTCAAACCGCTTCATCATCAGCCCCCTTCTCTACCCTCTGGCTATCACTGATCTATTTCCAAACTTCTATTTTACATGAGATTTGCATTTTATTCAGTAGCCATCATATATATGTTTAATGTTTGTTGTCAATCATGCTTTTTTCTAAGGTAATGTGTTTGTCAGTTCACATTCTCTTGTGTATCAACTTAATTTTTTTGCTTGTTTGTTTTGCTTTGCTTACTTGGCTTTAAAAAAAGGTTTTGTTTAGAAAAAGTTTCTTTGGATAACCCATTATGACAACTTAGTACAAAGAAAAGGAAAAATCTGAAAAGGAAGACAATAGAAAAAGACAACAAATCTTAAGATAATAGTTAAACAACATGAAAGTACAGGTAAAAGATTCAGGAATTTTAAAATAAACCACCATTGATTTGATAATATCCAAATCTAATGAATATTAATAAGAAGGTACAAGTCAAAAATCTATAACCCCACTCACTCTGATCTAACCTAACTCACTGGGAACTTTAATAGAGCTTCTATCCTTCAGAGCTCACACACACACACATTTCTGTGGAGTAGAAAGAATGATCTATAAGCTCAATTATACTTTATCCCCTCTTGGAAGCAAAGGATCCTCTGGAGAGGCATCCATCACTTGCGAGCTCATTAAGAAGGCAAGCGCTCTCTCGGGGATTTGTCTCAAACCACACTCAGACGAGCTCTGCTTCTGTACCTGCCTGTGCTTCCTTTCTATGGGTTCCTTCAACATATGCTAGTTCACATTTCCTTTAGGAAAAGGTAACTTCACCACTACAAGCTTCTCTTCAGACTTTCTCTGCAGAAGTATCTGAGTTAACTGGAAAGCACGCCATTGGTAACAATGTGCCCCTCCATCTGGGAGGCCATCCAAGCTACAGGCAGCATGGCTGTGGGAGAGAAACAGGAGGCTGGAGCACGCAGGCCAGCATGAAGGACATGTATGCTCTACAGCAATGCTTCTCAGACGGTAACGTGCCTAGTGGTTACCTGGGAATCTTGCTAAAATGCAGATTAATAGTTCGGGGTATAACCCAAGGTTCTTATTTTCTTATAAGCGCTCAGACAATGCTGATGCTGCTCATACACGGACTGCCCTTAGTAGCAAGACTCTAGGATTCAAGGTTAGATTTTAGACAGAGATACCAGCAATCAATAAGCATTTGTGGGGCTTCCCTGGTGGCGCAGTGGTTAAGAATCCGCCTGCCAATGCAGGGGACATGGGTTCGAGCCCCGGTCCAGGAAGATACGACATGGCGCGGAGCAAGTAAACCTGTGCACCACAACTACTGAGCCTGCGCTCTAGAGCCCGCAAGCCACAACTACTGAAGCCCGCGTGCCTAGAGCCCGTGCTCCACAACAAGAGAAGCCACCACAATGAGAAACCCATGCACCACAACGAAGAGTAGCCCCCTCTCGATGCAACTAGAGGAAGCCCACGTGCAGCAATGAATACCCAACGCAGCCAAAAATAAAATTTTAAAAAGTAAATTTATTTTTTAAAAAATAAGCCTCTGTTATGGACTGCACTAGGGGCTTTTGTGTATATTGCCTCTTTAAATCTTCACAAAAACTTGTTGGGAGGTGTTAAAGATTGAGTGAGGTTTGACTCTCTGGTATAGTCTTAGGTTAGAAACTCATTCTTTTTACTTCTTTTATATAGTTTTTCTCTAAGTCCTTATGGGAGAAGGTTGAGGTCCTAGAGGAAGCAATACACCCAAGAAACAAAAACAATGGGAAGCAAAATACCACACTATTATTTCACTGGTACAGTGCCCAGTAGCCCAATACAGGATTCTATCTTAAAACCAAGTTGCAACTCATAACTTAGGTCCAGATCAAAGATGGCTTCATCTGCTCACCAACCACCAAATGCTTACCAAGCCTAAGGAGAAGAATACTATACCGCAGGTAGAGGAGAAAGAGGAAAGCACGTACGGCCAGGCTACAGGGCTCCTGGTACTGGAGCATAGAGACAACAGGAACAGAAGAAAAGCAGCAGAGAGAGAAACACACACATATGTCATCTGCCAACAAACAGTGACCCCCAAACAGGCATAAATATGGCCTAACCATCATCTTGGAATATGGCCATTCAGAGGAACAATGTTTAGGGTGAGAGGAAGGAAGTTTTTCTGGCATGGAATCAGAAACTAGGTGGTCCCTCCTAAGTAAGGAATCCAGCATTTATTATTGGTACCACTTTGGAGATGAGGAATCCAGGAGTCAAAGTAAGAGACTTCTCCTGGGTCCAAAATTGGTAACCAGAAAGATAGTATTCAAACTCTAGGTCTTTTGACTGGAGTCCAAATGCTTTTTCCCATTATGTCATACTCTATTCCATTTGCAATTTTGGAAACAAAGGAGGGGGAAACCCTGGTTTTAAAGGTTAGACGTAGCATTATATCCAAGACCAAAAGGGCAGTCAGTGCTTGACGTGCTTGAAAGTCAGTATACCAAAAAGACCCAGAGTCCAGATATGCAGCCCAAAGAGTATGCAGATAGCTAAGAAAATAGCCTCAGAATCTAGGCAAGAGTCAGAGAAATAGGTTCAGAACATCCATCAGAATTACTTAATATTAAGTGGCAAAAAACAGAGAAGCAGATTTTTCAGGCAGAAACTCTCATCCAGGAATCCTTTTAACTGCCATGTCCTGGGTTGGCTACAGGTTTCTCAGAGGGAGGGCTGTAACTCTGCTTTGAATCTGGAGGCGACCTAGATCAGATGCAGCCACAAATCACATAAATGTTTTCCAACAAGAACACCAAGCACATTTTGCAAAGGCTTTGCATGTGTTTTTTATTTCCAAGTCAAACGGAGGGAAGAGAAAATGACTCTAAAGTGACAAAGGAAAAGTCAGCAACAGAGACAATGAGAACTTTGAAAGGAGACCAGGAGCAAAGAGCAGGAAGAAAGGGAAGAGAAGAGAAAGCAGTTAACTCAGGTGAGGTGGAAGGTCCGGGAAGGGTCACACCTGTTTTCATTTTATGTTGACCAATGCTTCTTTGCTTTTGCTTTTGCTTTTGCTTTCGCTTTCGCTTTTGCTTTTGCTTTTGTGAAAAGTATCTAAGGGTCATAGATTTCAATCCATTTTCCAGCAAATTCTCTTGCAGCTAGAGAAGCAAAGAAAAAGGAGGGGAGCAGGGTGGCTCCCCAGAGGCAGTTTTCAATCGTGCTTTTTTCTAAGGTAATGTGTTTGTCAGTTCACATTCTCTTGTGTATCAGCTTGATTTTTTGCTTGTTTGTTTGTTTTGCTTTGCTTACTTTTGCTTTAAAATTATTCTCAGTTCTCATGCCCATACGAGAAATGCTACATTCTTTTGCATTAAATTTCGTAGGATTGCTATGGACTGGATCACAGAAATTAGACCTGCTTGGATTTCCATGGGCCTGGATTAAGTATTAAGTGAAATACCTAACATTTTAAGTAGAGAAAGAGATGGTTAGATATTTTTTTCTCCACATTAGAAAGCAGGTATAACCTAGAGCAACCTAGGTTTAAAGTCAATGTAAAGGGATTCACATTAAGTTTCTGATAAACTATAAAGCCAATTTTAGTTGAGAAAGCTGTCATTTTGTTTCCTTACCCTTGGGGAGAGGCAGAATGTTGATGGAAGTCCATGAAGGCATATTCATCGATTCAACCATTCACTCAATGTATATTCCTTGAAGGCTGACTAGGAACCAGATGCACTGTTAGCACAAAGTGTTATACATTTTAGGAGCGGATTTTCCAATATTCTTTCAAAGCTAAAGCTTCTTTGTTACTCAGAATCAGAATATGCTTGGAATTCCTAACCCCTGGTTGCCTTAGTAGGAGATCCTTCACTTCAGAAGAACTTGTGATCCCATGATCATCAAGGCAGAATTGTTTATAACTTGGTTTGTGGAATCATCATTATGAATAAACCTAATGCATTAGAATAAAGGTTAGTGTCTGTCAACCAGAAAAGAAATATAGCAATGCATATGTAGTCCTACATGTTTGTCTCTCAAATGCTAAATCCATTCTCATAGCAACAAATATTGTCTTCGAGCCCCAGCCCCAAACAGGAAACAGTAGGTTTAATTTACATTATGTGCTGATACTTTTGTTTCTTCAAACAAATGGAAGATTACCAGGACTTTAAACAGGTTTAATAATTGAAGATGAAAACGTACTTCTGTGAAATTAAGAGAAGCAGATTGCACAATGGGTAATAGAATTTGCTGAAAAGCTTTGAGGAAGCAGACCTGTCCCAGCTCCTTGTCCTGAGTCAACAGCCATGCCCAATGTGTATTCACAGCTATGTATGTGCAACTGGACATGGTTTGAAATCTCCAGACCGTTCAGCAGTTGCCCCACCAGGGCTGAGGCACCTCTCAGCTTGACTGATCTCCACCTACATACAAAGTAAGTGCTTGTTTAAAGTCTCTCCTACAGCGAGGTAGCCACTCCATGGTCTGGGATGATCTCCCCAATACACACCTTTATTTTACCCAAACTTCAAGACTCAGGTCGAATATTGCTCGTTGATGTTCTTGATTGCCTTTCCATAATTCAAAGAAAGGTGCAGGTGTAGGCAATCATATATTATGAGAGTTGAGGGACTTTTCTCAAAATAAAAATCCTTCAGAAGTGCATTTGATGATGCCATGTAATCTCCCTAAATATGAAGTTCACCCAATATAATGCTAAAGTCACAAATACCCTCTAGTATCAATCCACTGGGGTAAGGGGAAGATTCCCTGGATCATTGCCCTTCATGTTGAAAGAGCTGATGAGCTCCTTTAGAATGGATCAAACAATTACTTCCAACCTTAGACTTTGCAGACATTATTTATCCTCTCCCAAATTTTGTTGATCTTTCAAAGAACCAAGTTTGGGGTTCATTTATTTTTCTCTATTGCTTTTATTTTCCTATTTTATTGATTTCCACCCTGGTCTGTATTATTTCTATCCTACTTACTTTCAGTTTAATTTTTTTGTTTGTTTTTTGCTTCATTTTGTCTTTTTTTCTTTTAAGTTTCTTTTGGTGAAGTTTAGATTATTTATGTTAGACCTACCTTCTTTTCTGATATAGGCTTCTTTGGGTTATATATTTCCCCTAGGCCACTGCATTAGCTGCATCCTATAAATTCTGATATGTTTTGTTTTTGTTTTCATTCAGTTCAAAATATTTTCTAATATCCCTTGTGATTTTTTGACTCATATTATTTAGAAGTGTATTGTTTAATTTTCAAATATTTAAATATTTTCCAATGTCTTTCTATTGTTGATCTCCAGTTAAGTTTCATCATGGTTGGCAAACATACTTTGAATGATTCCATTTATTTTAAGTCTATTGTGATTTACTGTTTTGTAGCTGCATATATAGTCTATCCTGGAAGATTTTCATATGCACTTGAAAATAATTTATATTTGGCTGTTATTTATAATTTTATTCTCTCTTTATTGATATTCTCTATTTATTAAACCATTGTTCTCATAGTTTACTTCTTTAGACATAGCTTTCTTTGATTCTTTAAACATATTTATTATAGCTGATTTAAAGTCTTTGTCTAGTATTCATCATCTGGGCTTCCTTGGAGACAATTTCTATTGAGTGTTTTGTTCCTCCAGATGGTTAATACTTTCCTGTTTCTTTGTATGTCTCATAATTTTTTGTTGAAAACTGGACATTTTAAATAATACAATGTGCCAGTTCTGGAAATTAGATTTCTCCCCCCTCCTCAGGGTTTGTTATTATTGCTGTTTGTTGTGGTAGTTACTAACTATTTCTTTGTTTAGTGATCTTCCTGGGCTAACTTTGTAAAGTCTATATTCTTTGTTGTATTGGCCACTGCAGTCTCTATTCAGTAAGGTTAGTGGCCAACTAGTGATTAGATAGAGACTTCTTTCTTTTGAAATTCTTGGGGTTCATTTTTTTGGTTTTTATTTTTTTGGATAGAGGTTTCTTTAAATGCCTTGAACCAATATGTTTTCCAGCCTTTGCAAAGGGGCTGTATGTGTGCATGCTTGGCCATGCTTTCAGTGCTCTGGAAAGCTGTTTACAACTCTACCTTTGCCTTCACTTTCTGCTTGCACAGAGATTCTGAGTTAGCTAGAGTTATGACCAGCAGGCCTTCTTAAGTCTTTCCTGGGCAAATACATAGTCTGGTACATATGCATGGCCTTTTTGACTCCCAGGGATATGCCAGAACTACTCTTCAAAGCCCCCTATGGACATCTCATTCTCCAGGATTTCTTTGAAGAATTTGGTCAGCCTCATGTTACTCCTGCTGGTAACACTGTCTCAGGCAGCTATGATGTTAAACAATTGCCACGGATTGTATTTGACAAATGCTCTATGGGTAGGGCTGTTTTCACAGAGTGAGATCCATGTCAGTTGCAGTAAAGGCAAGCCCTGAGAATGGAGCCCATCAGCAAGTTGCCAGGCAGGTCAAATAGTGACAACTCTCTGGTTATTGGGTATTTGGGGAGTACCAAACACATCGTGGGTTTCTGGGCTGCTGGTTTCCACAGCTACCATAGTTGTTTTCAAGACTATTGCAGAGCTAGGGAGAGGTGGATAAGACTGGCAAATTAATACCCCACAAGCTTGCTGTTCTTATAAATGTCCAGCCATATTTCTTGAACAAACACTCCTCAGATCGTTGCAAGGCTTTAGTTAATTTACAGAGCTCTGATAAAGTTCATTTTGACAGTTGAGAGTTTTTTCTAATATTCTCACTGCTTTCATGGAGGAGCAGATTTTCAGAGGTCCTTATTCTACTATTCTGGAAAATGATTGTTGACAGTTCTTTGATTCATTCTCTCATTCACACAGTAACTGATAAAGGAGTGATTTTTTCATTCAGCAAATATTTATTGTTATTTAGTGTATGCCAAAAATTATTGTGCTAGGTATGGCTGAAACACAGTGTTAGAAGGTGGCAGCTGTAGAATATAGGGAGTAACTTAAAGGTTTTAAAGCAGAATAGGTAGTGGTAGTGGGGTATTCAAGGTAGTGGCAGTGGAGCTTGGATTAGACTGAAGAGTCATGTTTGGATTCAAATAGAATCGGTATAGATGACCACTTAAGTGCAAGATGGAGGGAGCAGGTGGAGCAACATTTTCAGTATTCCTTTGTCAGAGTTCCCCCTTGTCAATACGATTTGTCAGTATCCTTTGTAACAGAGATGCTCTCATACACAATACAATAGTCTAGGTGTGCTCAGTGGTCCATCATCCCTAAACCATCTAAGCTTGGGATAGCTGGACTCATATCAAGCCTGCAATCAACTCAAATCTCCAACTTTTTTTACCCATAAATGAACTCTTGCCTCTTCCTTTGTTACTCTGACTGAAGGAATGTGTGGGGAAGGGGAAGACAGGGAGGTATAGGTGGCTGCTCAGACCATTAGATGATCTTCATTCAATAGTGTTTATTCTTGGGCTTCCCTGGTGGCACAGTGGTTGAGAGTCTGCCTGCTGATGCAGGGGACACGGGTTCGTGCCCCGGTCTGGGAGGATCCCACATGCTGCAGAGCGGCTAGGCCCGTGAGCCATGGCCGCTGAGCCTGCGCGTCCGGAGCCTGTGCTCTGCAATGGGAGAGGCCACAACAGTGAGAGACCTGCGCACTGCAAAAAAAAAAAAAAAAAAGAAAGAAAGAAAAGAAAACAATTTATTTACAATAGCATCAAAAAGAATACTTTGGGGACTTCCCTGGCGGTCCAGTGGTTAAGACTTCGCCTTCCAAAGCAGGGGGTGTGGATTCGATCCCTGGTCGGGGAGCTAAGATCCCACATGCCTCAGGGCCAAAAACAAAAACAAAAAACAGAAGCAATATTGTAACAAATTCAATAAAGACTTTAAAAATGGTCCACATCAAAAAAAAATTTTTTAAAGAATACTTTGGAATAAATTTAACAAAAGTAGTACAAGATCTGTATACTGAGAACTACAATGAATTACTGAGCTAAATCAAGAAGATCTTTAAAAACAGAGAGGCATTCCATGTACATGGATTAGAAGATTCAATATTCAAAATCCCGGCAGGTTTTTAAATTTTTTTCAATTGACAACCTGATCCTAAGATTTACATGGAAATGCAAAGAACCCAGAATAGCCAAGACAGTTTTGAAGGGGAAAAAGAACAGGAAAAATCTGAAGGATTTACATCACCCAGTTCCAAAACTGACTACAAAGTAAATCAAGATGGTGGGGTACCTGTGTAAGGACAGAAATATAGATCAATGGAATAGAATTGAGGGTTCAGAAATAAATCCTTACATTTATGGTCCAATGATGTTCAAAAAAGGTGCCAAGACAATTCAATAGGGAAAGAATAATCTTTTTTAAAAATGATCTGCAACAGTAAGATATCCTCAGCCAACAAAAATTATTTTACCTCACTGATACCTCACACCACACACAAAAATTAATTCAAAATGGATCATAGATCTTAATGTAAGAGCTAAAAGTCTGGTCTGAAAAAAAAATGAATCTGGGCTTCCCTGGTGGCGCAGTGGTTGAGAGTCCGCCTGCCGATGCAGGGGACACGGGTTCGTGCCCCGATCCCGGAAGATCCCACATGCCGCGGAGCGGCTGGGCCCGCGAGCCATGGCCGCGGAGCCTGTGTGTCCGGAGCCTGTGCTCCGCAACGGGAGAGGCCACAGCAGTGAGAGGCCCGCGTACAGCAAAAAAAAAAAAAAAAAAAATGAATCTAAGAATTACCAAATTGGAATGTCATTTTTGTTGTGTCCAGAAGATACTGTCACCAGGGAATCCAGGAACACTCAAACCCTGCCCCATTAACATTACCTAGGGAAGATGAAAGCACAAGGAACAACAGCTGAAGAAAGTCACAGCACCATCTTACGATTAATGTGGGTATGAGCCCCAAATCTGAACCGTGGTAAACTGAATCGGAGAGCCTGGAATTGAACCCCCCTTCTTTAATTGGCATTTACCCCAGGTTAAGTGATCAGTGATCTCATCCAAACTGGCTTAAGAAGAAAGAATTTATTGGGTTGTAAATGAGAAGTTCAAGGGTGGGGCTGGATTCAGCCCCTGTAGCTCAGTCCACAGGTATCTTTCCATCCATATCATAACACACCCCTGTGTATTGGCTCCATTCTCAGGCAGGCTGTCCCTTTGTGACTGATGATGGCCACCAGAAGTTCCAACCTAACATCTTTCCATCTCAAGTCCAGTGGAAAAGAGCCTTTTCCTAACAGTCTCAGAAATTGTCTCTTTGGTTTCTTCTCCTGAAACAAACACTGCGGCCAGGGTGGTGCAATGCTGTGATTGCCCAGGCCTGAACCACTTGCTCCAGGGGGTGGGAGCTCCACCCAACAAATATAAATGGACGGTGGGAAAGAGGGTAGCTTCCCAGAGATAAACTGGATAACTGTTTCCAGGAGAAGAGTGAATGGGTGCTAGGAAGTAAAAACAACAGAGGTTTCCACTACGACCTTATTCTTCTAAGCTAATAATTTTCCCTTTGTTTCATGCAAGATAAAACTAGAAGACATCCATCAGATCCAGAGGGAGAGAGAAACAGCAGTAAAAAGTACATTTGAAAATCAAACTTAAAAAAAAAGAACAAGAGATTGGTTCAAGAAGGCTGAGTAGAAGGATGTGCTCTCACTCCCTCCTGCGAGAACACTGGAATCACAACTAACTGCTGAACAATCATCGACAGGAAGACGCTGTAACTCACCAAAAAGGATACCCCACCTCCAAAGACAAAGGAGAAGCCACAATGAGATGGTAGGAGGGGTGCAATCACAATAAAATCAAATCCCATAACTGCTGGGTGGGTGACTCACAAACTGGAGAACACTTATACAACAGAAGTCCACCACTGGAATGAAGGTTCTGAGCCCCATGTCAGGCTTCCCAACCTGGGGGTCCAGCAACAGGAGGAGGAATTCCAAGAGAATCACAATTTGAAGGCTAGTGGGATTTGATTGCAGGATTTCAACAGGACTGGGGGAAACAGAGACTCCATTCTTGGAGGGCACACACAAAGTAGTGTGTGCATTGGGACCCAGGGGAAGGAGCAGTGATAGCATAGGCAACTGAACCAGACCTACCTGCTACTGTTGGAGGGTCTCCTGCGCATGGGCAGGGTGGGGGTGGAGGGGGTGGCTGTGGCTCACCCTGAGGACAAGGACACTGGCAGCAGAAGTTCTGGGAAGTACTCCTTGGTGTGAGCCCTCCCAGAGTCAGCCATTAGCCCCACCAAAGAGCCTGGGTACCCTCCAGTGTTGGGTCCCCTCAGGTGAAACAACCAACAAGTAGGGAACCCAGCCCCACCCATCAGGAGTCAAGCAGATTAAAGTTTTACTGAGCTCTGCCCACCAGAGCAACAGCCAGCTCTACCCACCACCAGTCCCTCGCATCAGGAAACTTGCACAAGCCTCTTAGATAGCCACATCCACCAGAGGGCAGACAGCAGAAGCAAGAAGAACTACAATCCTGCAGCCTGTGGAACAAAAACCACATTCACAGAAAGACAGACAAGATGAAAAAGGCAGAGGGCTATGTACCAGATGAAGGAACAAGCAAGATAAAACCCCAGAAAAACAACTAAATGAAGTGTAGATAAGCAACCTTCCAGAAAAAGAATTCAGAATAATGATAGTGAATATGATCCAGAACCTCGAAAAAGAATGGAGGCAAAGATCGAGAAGATGCAAGAAATGTTTAACAAAGACCTAGAAGAATTAAATAACAAACAAACGGAGATGAACAGTACAATAACTGAAATGAAAACTACACTAGAAGGAATCAATAGCAGAACACCTGAGGCAGAAGAACGGATAAGTGAGCTGGAAGACAGAATGGTGGAATTCACTGCTGCAGAACAGAATAAAGAACAAAGAATGAAAAGAAATGAAGACAGCCTAAGAGACCTCTGGGACAACATTAAACTCAACAACATTCGCATTATATGGGTCTCAGAAGGAGAAGAGAGAGAGAAAAGACCTGAGAAAATATTTGAAGAGATTATAGTTGAAAACTTCCCTAATATGGGAAAGGAAATAGCCACCCAAGTCCAGGAAGTACAGAGAGTCTCATAAAGGATAAACCCAAGGAGAAACATGCCGAAACACATAGTAATCAAACTGGCAAAAATTAAAAACAAAAATTATTGAAAGCAGCAAGGGAAAAATGACAAGTAAAGTACAAGGGAAGTCCCATAAGGTTAAGAGCTGATTTCTCAGCAGAAACTCTACAAGCCAGAAGGAACTGGCATGATATATTTAAAGTGATGAAAGGGAACAACCTACAACCAAGATTACTCTACCCAGCAAGGATCTCATTCAGATTCGATGGAGAAATCAAAAGCTTTACAGACAAGCAAAAGCTAAGAGAATTCAGCACCATCAAACCAGCTCTACAACAAATGCTAAAGGAACTTCTCTAAGTGGGAAACACAAGAGAAGAAAAGGACCTACAAAAACAAGCACAAAACAATTAAGAAAATGGTCATAGGAACCTACATATCGATAATTACCTTAAACGTGAGTGGATTAAATGTTCCAACCAAAAGACACAGGCTCACTGAATGGATACAAAAGCAAGACCCATCTGTATGCTGTCTACAAGAGACCCACTTCAGACCTAGGGACACATACAGACTGAAAGTGAGGGGATGGAAAAAGATATTCCATGCAAATGGAAATCAAAAGAAAGCTGGAGTAGCAATACTCATATCAGATAAAATAGACTTTAAAATAAAGAATGTTACAAGAGACAAGGAAGGACACTACATAATGATCAAGGGATCAATCCAAGAAGAAGATATAACAATTATAAATATATATGCACCCAACATAGGAGCACCTCAATACATAAGGCAACTGCTAACAGCTATAAAAGAGGAAATACCATGACACAATAACAGTGGGGGATTTTTAACACCTCACTTACACCAATGAACAGATCATCCAAACAGAAAATTAATAAGCAAACACAAGCTCTAAATGACACAACAGACCAGATAGATTTAATTGATATTTATAGGACATTCCATCCAAAAAGAGCAGATTACACTTTCTTCTCAAGTGCTCACGGAACATTCTCCAGGATAGATCACATCTTGGGTCACAAATCAAGCCTCAGTAAATTTAAGAAAATTGAAATCATATCAAGCATCTTTTCTGACCACAAAGCTATGAGATTAGAAATGAATTACAGAGAAAAACATGTGAAAAACACAAATGCATGGAGGCTAAACAGTACATTACTAAATAACAAAGAGATCACTGAAGAAATCAGAGAGGAAGTCAAAACATACCTAGAGACAAATGACAATGAAAACACAATGATCCAAAACCTATGGGATGCAGCAAAAGCAGTTCTAAGAGGAAAGTTTATAGCTATACAAGCCTACCTCAAGAAACAAGAAAAATCTCAAACAATCTAACGTTACACCTAAAGGAACTAGAGAAAGAAGAACAAACAAAACCCAAAGTTAGCAGAAGGAAAGAAATCATAAAGATCAGAGCAGAAATAAATGAAATAGAAACAAAGAAACAATAGCAAAGATCAATAAAACTAAAAGCTAGTTCTTTGAGAAGATAAAAAAAATTGATCAACCATTAGCCAGACTCATCAAGAAAAAGCGGGAGAGGACTCAAATCAATAAAATTAGAAATGAAAAAGGAGAAGTTACAACAGACGCCGCAGAAATACAAAGCATCCTAGGAGACTACTACAAGCAACTCTATGCCAATAAAATGGACAACCTGGAAGAAATGGACAAATTCTTAGAAAGATATAAGCTTCCAAGACTGAACCAGGAAGAAATAGAAAATATGAACAGACCAATCACAAGTATTGAAATTGAAACAGTGATTAAAAATCTTCCAACAGGGCCTCCCTGGTGGCGCAGTGGTTGAGAGTCCACCTGCCGATGCAGGGGATACGGGTTCGTGCCCCGGTCTGGGAGGATCCCATATGCCGCGGAGCGGCTGGGCCCGTGAGCCATGGCCGCTGGGCCTGCGCGTCCGGAGCCTGTGCTCCGCAACGGGGGAGGCCACAACAGTGAGAGGCCCGCATACCACAAAAAAAAAAAAAAAAAAAAAATCTTCCAACAAACAGAAGTCCAGGACCAGTTGGCTTCACAAGTGAATTCTATCAAACATTTAGAGAAGAGCTAACACCCATCCTTCTCAAACTCTTCCAAAATATTGCAGAGGAAGGAACACTCCCAAACGCATTCTATGAGGCCACCATCACCCTGATACCAAAACCAGACAAAGACACTACAAAAAAAGAAAGTGACAGACCAATATCACTGATGAATATAGATGCAAAAGGCCTCAACAAAATACTAGCAAACATAATCCAAGAACACATTAAAAGGATCATACACCATGATCAAGTGGGAATTATCCCAGGGATGCAAGGATTCTTCAATATAGGCATATCAATCAGTGTGATACACCATATTAACAAACTGAAGAAGAAAAACCATATGATCATCTCAATAGATGCAGAAAAAAGCTTTTGACAAAATTCAACACTGATTTGTGATAAAAACTCTCCAGAAAGTGGGCATAGAGCAAACCTACCTCAACATAATAAACGCCATATATGACAAACCCACAGCAAGCATCATTCTCAATGGTGAAAAACTGAAAACATTTCCTCTAAGATCAGGAACGAGACAAGGATGTCCACTCTCACCTCTATTATTCAACATAGTTTTGGAAGTCCTAGCCATGGCAGTCAGAGAAAAAAAAGAAATAAAAGGAATACAAATCGGAAAAGAAGAAGTAAAAGTGTCACTGTTTGCAGATGACATGATACTATACATAGAGAATCCTAAAGATGCCACCAGAAAATTACTAGAGCTAATCAATGAATTTGGTAAAGTTGCAGGATACAAAATTAATGCACAGAAATCTCTTGCATTCCTATACACTAATGATGAAAAATCTGAAAGAGAAATTAAGGAAACACTCCCATTTACCATTGCAACAAAAAGAATAAAATACCTAAGAATAAACCTACCTAGGGAGACCAAAGACCTGTATGCAGAAAACTATAAGATACTGATGAAAGAAATTAAAGATGATACCAACAGATGGAGAGATATACCATGTTCTTGGATTGGAAGAATCAATATTGTCAAAATGACTATACTACCCAAAGCAATCTACAGATTCAATGCAATCCCTATCAAATTACCAATGGCATTTTTTATAGAACTAGCACAAAAAACCTTAAAATTTGTATGGAGACACAAAAGACCCCAAATAGCCAAAGCAGTCTTGAGGGAAAAAAGCGGAGCTGGAGGAATCAGACTCCCTGATTCAGACTATACTACAAAGCTACAGTAATCAAGACAATATGGTACTGGCACAAAAACAGAAATATAGATCAATGGAACAAGATAGAAAGCCCAGAGATAAACCCACGCACCTATGGTCCACTAGTCTATGACAAAGGAGGCAAGGATATACAACGGAGATAAGACAGTCTCTTCAATAAGTGGTGTTGGGAAAACTAGACAGCTACATGTAAAAGAATGAAATTAGAACACTCCCTAACACCATACACAAAAATAAACTCAAAATGGATTAGGGACCTAAATGTAAGACCAGACACTATAAAGTTCCTTAGAGGAAAACACAGGAAGAACACTCTTTGGCATAAATCACAGCAAGATCTTTTTTGATCCACCTCCTAGAGTAATGGTAATGAAAACAAAAATAAACAAATGGGACCTAATGAAACTTAAAAGCTTTTGCACAGCAAAGGGAACCATAAACAAAATGAAAAGACAACCCTCAGAATGGGGGAAAATATTTACAAACAAATCAACGGACAGAGGATCAATCTCCAAAATATATAAACAGCTCATGCAGCTCAGTATTAAGAAAACAAACAACCCAATCCAACAATGGGCAGAAGACCTAAATAGACATTTCTCCAAAGAAGACATACAGATGGCCAAGAAGCACATGAAAAGCTGCTCAACATCACTAATTATTTGAGAAATGCAAATCAAAACTGCAATGAGGTATCACCTCACACCAGTTAGAATGGGCATCATCAGACAATCTACAAACAACAAATGCTGGAGAGGGTGTGGAGAAAAGGGAACCCTCTTGCACTGCTGGTGGGAATGTAAATTGATGCAGCCACTATGGAGAACAGTATGGAGGTTCCTTAAAAGACTAAAAATAGAACTACCATACGACCCAGCAATCCCACTACTGGGCATATACCCTGAGAAAACCATAATTCAAAAAGACACAGGCACCCGAATGTTCATTGCTGCGGTATTTACAATAGCCAGGTCATGGAAACAACCTAAATGCCCATTGATAGACAACTGGATAAAGAAGTTGTGGTACATATATACAATGGAATATTATGCAGCCATAAAAAGGAATGAAGTTTGGTCATTTGTAGAGATGTGGATGGATCTAGAGACTGTCATACAGAGTGAAGTATGTCAGAAAGAGAAAAACAAATATCGTATATTAATGCATGTATGTGGCACCTAGAAAAAGGTACAGATGAACTGGTTTGCAGGGCAGAAGTTGAGACACAGATGCAAAGAAAAAAATGTATGAACACCAAGGGGGGAAAGCAGTGGGTGGGGGGGGCGGGTGTTGGAGTTGTGTGATGAATTGGGCGATTGGGATTGACATGTATACACTGATGTGTATAAAATTGATGACTAATAAAAACCTACTGTATAAAAAAAATTCAAAAGAAAAAACAAAAAAATTGTTTTAAAAAGGACATTATTTCCTAAGTCCTGTTGTTTAACCAAACAAGGCCCCAACTACAGCAGCTGCTATGTGGCAGAAAGAGGAAAAGGAGAGGGAGAGAGAGGCTGAGAGAGAAAGGGGTGATGTCTGAATCTCTACCCCCGGCAAGCATGGTGAAGAGAAAGACGGAAGTCCAGGGAAAGTCAACAAGAGCAGCAGGGGGTGGCCAGGTCTACTTGGAAGCAGCAGGCTCTGGAGCAGCCGAGCAGGGCAGCTGCACAGAGAACAGAGACACAGTAAGGTGCCAGAGCCTCCCCTCATGAGTGATTGCGAATTAGTCTTTAATAGCCAAGCCAGGGGAAAGGAAGAAACCAGTGAAAGAGGCACCCGTGAACTTTCAAGACGCAGTGATTCTGCTTACTCTCGAAAGGGTTCACTCGTCAGATGAGCATTCCTCCTCCTTGGAGAGGATGGAGAGGGTGGGGCTACCCCTCTCCCAGAGGTCTACACATTTAGAGATGGTTATTAAGCCGTGGATGTGTGTAAAGTGAGGAGAGAGGAGGAGAGGAAAGAGAAATGGAGGAAGATAGAGACACACCTAGGATAGATCCTGGGGTTGCCCCAATCTTTAAGGAAAAGGTAGGCTTTCTTTTCCTTCACAGGTTTTGTTGGTTTTGGTTTTCAGCGTCCTTGAAGGTTAAAAGCAGGCTGGACACAGGCTTGTCTCCTTATCCCTGATTAGTGAACCGCAGGGGACTCAGGCTTGCCCCGGACATGCATGGAGGAGGTTTGGTAAGTGGGGGTATTGTCCTTTGTGCTCAGGACTGGAGATACAGTAGCCCAGACAGCTGACATAGAGCATTAGTTGCATTTTCTGGGTTTGAGGGGAAGTATTTCCCTTTTGGAAACCTAGTTTGGCCATTAAGAACCTCTTAAGAATGTATAACTTGGGCTTCCCTGGTGGCGCAGTGGTTGAGAGTCCGCCTGCCGATGCAGGGGACACGGGTTCGTGCCCCGGTCTGGGAAGATCCCACATGCCGCAGAGCGGCTGGGCCTGTGAGCCATGGCCACTGAGCCTGTGTGTCCGGAGCCTATGCTCCGCAATGGGAGAGGCCACAACAGTGAGAGGCCCGTGTACCGCAAAAAAAAAGAAAAAAGAAAAAAAGAATGTATAACTTTGAGAAAGTTACCAATTAAATTTTCGCCGGAATCCTGACACAGATTTCCAAGTTAGCAGGTTTTGTGAGGTGCCAGGGGAGGAACAGCTGTAGAAAGAGAAAGGCGCTCACTCTTGGGCAGGAAAGAAGTGTCTGGAGTCTAAGCATTTAGCACCAGCAGAGTCATGGAACTGCAGACGTGAGGCATCAGAGCTGAGTGCATTTCTATAGAGGACACAGTGTTTGATCAGGGAGAAGAGATTGGGAATGAAAACTGCTTATCGAATCCAGAGTCAGTTACATGGAGACAGATCATACTGTGGGAATCTTTTGTTTGTAATCCTGGGACAAATTATTTTGAGGCTAGGAAGACAGGTGAAAAGAAAGTTGGTAAAACCCCAAATCACCCACATGCTTTGCCAATAGGGCTTTACATACATGACCTCACTTAGTACCCATTAAAATCCTACAAAGAAAGAGCTATTGTTATCATTCCTACTTTAGAGAAAGTCAAGGCACAGAGAAATTACATAGCTTGTTCAGAGTCACAGAGCTCGGTGGAGATAGAGCTGGGATTAGAACCAAGGCAGTCCTGGTTTGCAGAGTTGAAACCTGAAACCACTGTGCTAACCAAACCTGAGGTTAGTTGAGGGCTTGAATCAAACCTAACATCAGAGAGGCTGCACACCTGTCCACACCCAGCAAATCTCTCACAGCTGGACGTAGAGTTTGGGTACCTTGGAGCAGCTTGCCTGAGAGTGACAGACTGTTGGAGAAGGAATTTTGTGGAGTGGGGTGAGGTCATGGGGTGAGGAGAAGAAGGAAGAGAATGATCCTCGCTTTGAAGGAGAGGATGTATTTCACCCAGGGCACCAGGAAATCAGACCTTCATCTTGCTTTCACAATCCGTTTTCCCCTCACTGAGCACACTTAAGGAGGAGAAAATGAATTCTGCCCATTGAAAAAGGGCATTCTGTAATGAACAACAACTTTAAAGACACTTCAGCACGTCAAGTCTTTGAGCTACATCACTGACGATGGTTTACAAGTTTATTTTCCATTTGCGGTTACGCTGAGCAGACATTCTGCGAAGTGAGGTGGTAATTCAGGCTGCGAGCTGCAGCATTGTCCGCTGGGCGTCCATCTGTACAGGAGCGGGTTGTCATAGGCAATCAGGTTCAGATTTATCCAGGCACATCATCTGCAAAATGGCCAGCCAGGAGAGATTTCAAAATTCTTCTCCTCACCATTTTTGCTAAGTATACAATTCTAAGAAAGCGGATTTCCTAGCAGAGACTTCTTTTCCCCCTGAAGAAGAAGAAGAAGAAAAACTTTACTTTGAACAGAGGAAAGACAACACAGGCTTTAAGTCCTTGTTTGAATGTCAGCCCTGGCACTTGTTAATTGGCAACCTTGAGAAAGTTATGCAAACCCCCTGAACTTGACATCCTTATTTATTACAAGGAGAGAAGATTCATTTATAAAATGGGGCTGTCGGGGGAAATTAAAGGAGATAATAACCATTGTTTTCTTATGCTACATAGAAAAAGATGATTTTTTGGTTCTCTATTCTAAGCAGCACTTAGCATAGCAATGGCACGTAATATATGCTTAGTAAATAGGTGCTGCGTGAGTGAATGTGTGAATAACGCTATACACTGAAAATGACATCTAGGGACATATCAGAGCTAATTTCTTCTTAATGATTTCTCCCAAAGGAAAAAAAAAAAATCAAGCTCTCCCATTCAGCCTCTTCTCCTTTCTAAGGTGATTTTTTTCCATGACTGTTTTCATGTCCACTTTCCTAGGTATTTCTTCAAAGATTTTTTGGTTTGGGTTTTTTGTTTCCTACATCCCATGTCTTCTGCTTCACTGGCTTATTCCCTTGTTTTGTAATAAATCATTTTCACTGAGCTTCCTAAAAGGACAAGTTGAAGGTACATTTTTTTAGTAGTTTCATGTCTAACATGTCTGCATTTTGGCATGCTATTGGTAATTAATTGGATCAGTATAGAACTCTAGGCTGAACAATTTTCCCCTTGGAATTTTAAAAGTGATTCTCCAGTGTTTCCTATAATCTGGTATTACTTATTAAAGAAAATGTGAATAAGTGTAGGAAAGAAGACTAAAAGCAACAGTAATCCTACACCCAGAGACAACCCTGTTAACATTGTGATGTCTACATGTTTCAGGACACACACACACACGTACACCACACATACACACACACACAATGTCATATTGTATATTTAATTTCACATCATGACTGCTTAATTTTATGTCATGTTATCCCAATGTCATTATATATAGCTAAATTACTTTTAAAATCCTTTTCAACCCTAAGGATCAATGATTCTGTGACTTGTTAAGAAGCAGTTGTGACCTATGGATGATTTCAGTAGAAGGAGCAGACAGTTTAGGAGTTGGTCTCACTGACACAGGCATGAAATAGAACTGTGGCGAGGGAAGGTAAAGGTTAACTACCTGCCAAGTGCTTTTCATTTAGGGACACGGAGGGTTCTCAGTGAGTATATGGGAATCAAAGACATGTTACAGCTGAGGCTCAATAAATCATCTGAGTATAACCTACAGTTGGGAAAGCATGTTCGGATGGAGGAAAGGGCACAGCAGGGCCTCCTGGGAAGAACATCGCATGCGTCCTTTGGGATGAAAGGGGGCTACATACAAGCAAAGTGCTCAAGGTCCTGAATGGGAGACAGGCAACCAGTGCCAGTTTCAAAGGCCTGCAATTAAAGATGACAAGCGATAGATAGCAGAACAGAATTGCCACCTGAACACAGAGTATCTTTGGTGCTATAAGAGGACAGAGCCTACGTGGGCTTCAGAAAGAAATGGAAAGGAAGTAAAGAAGAGGAAGACAAAAGAAAATAGAGCAAATCACTAGGGATGGAAAAGTAGCATGCAGAGATGATGGCTCCTGCTGAGGATGAAAACAAGAAGCACTTAGGTAGCAAAAATGTCTTCCTGGAGCTGACTTCTGGGTTATGGGAGTGGTACCCATTCACTCTTCTCACCTTTCCCACTTCAATAACAATGAAAGGTTACAAGGAGTTGCAAAGTTGCAACAGCACTGAAAAGCAAAAATGAATATCAACAATTTGATACTCTGAAAGGAATTTCTACTAGACAAAGCACAGAGGAGGTCAGGTGAGAAAAATAACAGTGGCAAGAGAATGCTGTACCCTGTGAGTCATAACAGTAGGTTCCTGCAGGAGAGAGGAGTGGAGGGGAGAAGAGGCAGTAAGAGACTCCTACACATGCCCTTTGTCCTACATGGATCCTTACCTCAAAGACATAAGTGCTAAGACAAACAGAGTGAAGCATGCACACACAATGTGCGTCCACTTATAGAAACTTCATCACTCCCTCTTTCTCCATGTCCCAAAGATGTTCTATTGGGCGTTTAGGCAATGGTAAAAGCAGACAGGTGATCAATGACATTGTAGCATGTGAAGGAGGCTTCAAGAGGGATATAAACAGGAAGCTTCAGGGATTAATGCACTCTGGGGATTGTATTTTTCATGCTTCTGCTTAAGTTTTTTAGAAAATTCCAGAGAAAAATTTCAAACAACTTCTAATATGAAAAGACATTGCTTTGCACTGAACCAGAAGAGCAGGAAGCAGTAAACAATGCTACCTTAGTTCAGGAAAGCTGCATTAGATCACGTTGGTCAGAATCAGCACTGGGTGGTCCCTGCAAGTAAAGATCCACCAGAGGGATGCCACCAGTTTCCACGTGGAAGGTGGGGGAATGCTTAGTTCTTAACATTTTGTACTTATAGAGCTATCTTCTCTTCTGTGGAATGTAGAACCCAAGAGAAGTGAAAAGATGCCATAGATTTGAAGAGGGGAGGGGAATCTGTCATAGAAAACAGAGGAAAAAAATTAGAAAGCATTTACTTTGTGTTTTCACTTTGTATTTTCCTATGTGTTTCTATGAATCAAGAGACGAAAGAGCAAATAAGTGTCAGTATAGAATTACTTTAAGTGATCAGCCTCAAAAAAAGCCAAACTTGCACACACACACAAGGACACTAAAAGTACAATAGTATACTAAAATCTATGTTGAAAGTAGTAAAGAGTAGAGGTAATATTAGAAAAATAGGGATCAATGATTTGAAAGACCAGATGTGAGGGAAAAAGATAACATGATAAAGTCTGTGGATGAGAAATATGTCATAGGGAGAGGCCAGGGGCCACAGAAGCAAGATATAAAGGGCAATGCTTCTGGAGAACAGCCAGGAGGAATGGAAGTAGGACATGAGAGCGGGGAACTTTGGTGCGTAAGAACGTGGGCCCTTGAGTCAACAGATGTGTGTTCAAAACTGATTAGCTAGGAAAAATTACTCAACTGTTTTAAGCTTTGGGTTTATCATCAATTAAATGGGGGTACTGATCATTCCTACTTGATGTGGTTTTCAGAATTAAAGCATTGTGCTTGACACCAAGGAAAAACTGCAAAATACTTCAGTGCAAAAACAGATCCCACCTAGGCATGTCCTGATTTGTGTTTAATTTCAAGAGTGATGTTATGTTCTTTTGTATTTTCTATTTGCTGATTGGGTAGTGACCGTTTTTTGTTTGTTTGTTTGTTTCTTTGTTTTTCCCAAGGATTAAGGGAGAGGGAAAAATCACACAATTAGAAAAATAGAAAAATATGTTACTTTTAAAGGAAGAGAATCACTCTGATTTCAGTCTTCTTTCCTACATTAAAGAATAGATGATGATGTGCCAATATCTGTGGGGTTTTTTTCTTATTCATCTTTATCCAAATTTAATTCATAAAATGAATAAACACTTAGGTTTTTAGAGAGACTAGTTGGAGTTGGATCATTTTGTTTCCTCAGCCCACTCCATAGTCACTGTATCCTATGAGTGCTGTAACAAAAGACTACAGACTTAGTGGCTTAAAAGTAACATATACACACTACTATATATAAAATAGACAAACAACAGGAACTACAGTTTAGCACAGGGAGCTATACTCAGTATTTTGTAATAACCTATATGGGAAAAGAATGTGAAAAAGAATAGATTTATCTCTGAATCACTTTGCTCTACACCTGAAACTAACACAACATTGTAAATCAACTATACTTCAATAATTAATTAATTTTTAAAAGTTCAAACTTCAAAAAAAAATACAAATTTATTATCTTACACTCCTGTAGGTCAGAAGTCCTACCCAGGTCTTGTTGGGCTAAAATCACGGTGTTGGCAGGTCTGTGTTCCTTCTGGAAACTCTAGAGTAGAATCCATTTCCTCACCTTTTCCAGCTTCTGGAGGCCTCCCACACTCTTTGGATTGTGGCCTCCTTCTTCCATCTTCGAGGCCAGCAACAGCAGGAAGAGTCTCACATCATGTCTCTCTGACTCCCTCTCCTGCCTCTCTTCCCCTTTTAAGAAGCCCTTATGATGATATTAAGCCCACTGGATAATCCAGAATAACCCCTTATCTTAAGTCAGCTGATGAGTACCTTAATTCCATCCACAACTTAATTCCCCCTTGCCATGGAAAGTCAGGTTCCAGAGAGTAGGATGAGGACATCTTTGCAGGAGGAAGGGAGTCATTACTGTGCATACTACAGCCAATTCACAGGTTTTATCAGTAAAAAGAAACATTTTGGGCCCTGGGAATGGAGGCTTCAAGAAACATTACCTCCTATCAGTTATGTAACTTCTCTTACTGTGAAGTAGGAGATAGATTTGGGGGAACATAAACACCAACACTATCTACTCACTGTTTGGGTTTGTTCGTTATATTTTTAATGAATTAGTAATACATTCTCATGATTAAAAAAATAGAATATAAAAACAACTATCTAGTGAAAAATCTCCCTCCCAATGCTGATGCACACATCTGTGTGTTCTAAACTTCTACCCACTTATAACTACTATTGATATCTTCCTTTGAATGTTATACTGTTTGTGCATATTCAAGTAATTACAAATATATCTATGTTTTGAACCCATTTTTTTTTACCTTGAAGTTTTCATACCCTGTACCATGATCTTTATATGGTGGTAAAAAATGCATGACATGACATTTACCATCTTAACCATTTCTAAGTGTACAGTTTAGTAGTGTTAGGTAAAACTTACGTTATTGTGGAACCAATCTCCAGAATTTTTTCATCTTCCAAAACTGAACTCTATACCCATTAAATAACTCCCCACTCTCTTCACCCCCCAGTGCCAGGCAACTACCATTCTACTTTCTGTTTATATGAATTTGACTACCTTAGATACCTCATATAAGCAGAATCATACAGTGTCATTTTGTGACTAGCTAATATCATCAAGATTCATCTATGTTGCAGCATAGAAGAATTTCCTTCCTTTAAAGGCTTAATAATATTCCACTGTATGTATATACCACATTTCATTTATCTGTTAATCCATGGGTGGATTTTGGGGTTGCTCCCACCTCTTAATTGTTGTGAATAGTGCTGCTCTGAACATGGATGTTCAGTGTGCAATGATGTTTTCGTTTCATCAGTGTTATAAATTGGAGATCTTTCCATATTATGTATAGAGAGCTTTTTGTTTCTTTTCTAAAAAAAAATAGTATCATAGCATTTTGTTGTACTGATGGACCAGTATATAGTTAACTAACTCCATGTCGATGAATATCTGTGCTCTTTCCACCTAGTACAGATTTCAAGGTGAAAAATCTATTCCTGTGTAAGTTGTCTTTCTTAGGAGAAGTTAACAGTAAGAGATTCCCAGGTACTCTGACTGAACTTCTTTGATAAAATTAAAGATATATTCTGTTCGTTCTTGAGATGAATAAAAATATTGAACACACGATTAAAAAGTCTTGAGGGTTAGCATTGAACATGTTAAACAAAAGGTTAAATAAAATAATTGTTATTATATGGCTACATAACTAAATACATATTTCAAAAATAGAAATTAAGAGAAGACACACAATACTAAAGAGTGATTTGAAAATAATCTGAATGAAAGAGTTCAGGTATTATAACAAACACAAGAATGCATTTTTAAAAAGATGAGGAGAAATAAGAATTTGCTAAATTCCTTAGTCTATGAAGACAAGAGTCAGAAGTCTTTATGTTTTTCATGTTTTTGACAAGAAATATGAATCAAAACATGTCAACATAAAGATTAGCAGTAATAGGGACTTCCCTGATGGCACAGTGGTTAAGAATCCACCTGCCAATGCAGGGGACATGGGTTCAATCCCTAGTCCCGGAAGATCCCACATGCCACAGAGCAACTAAGCCCATGTGCCACAACTACTGAGCCTGTGCTCTAGAGCCCGCAAGCCACAACTACTGAACCCACATGCCACAACTACTGAAGCCTGCATGCCTAGAGCCCATGCTCCACAACAAGAGAAGCCACTGCAATGAGAAGCCCACGCACTGCAACAAATAATAGCCCCCGCTCGCCGCAACTAGAGAAAGCCCATGTGCAGCAACGAAGACCCAACACAGCCAAAAGTAATTAATTAATTAATTAATTTTTAAAAATCACTTAAAAAAATAATAGAATTTAAGATTATATGAATGTATTACAAGTTACCAGAGAATAATGACACATCTCCACTCAAAATTTATGGGGGAGAAAGAAAAGGCAAGAACACTGAGAAAAATATCATAGAAAATGGAGATAATGGGGCAGACTATAAATGAAATTCAAACACAGGAGAAGGAAATAACACCATATTTTCAATAAGGCAAAGAGTTAGAACTCAAGGAATCAAAAGAGTGAGGTTAAAGAAAATCTTAACTGAATAAATAAAAATTACCTAAATTGGAAAATAATACAAACAAGGAAACAAAACTCAAAACTGTCAGTGCTATCAGACCTTGAGAAAAGAAAATGGCAAATGTCATATCTGAGAAAAGAGACAGAAAATTTTACTGGATACAAGAGGACTAGGGACTGGGACTTGCACCTCCTCCAGAACCAAGGAAGCTTATTTCTGGATGAAGTTTTGGATTATCAGTCAAATACTGGAAGATCCGTGAGGTCTGTATTGGAAAGAGAATGCATGGATATGAATTGGGAAGGGCACAAGTTTAGATGTATAAAATGCATGTACTCCCAAAAGAAGTGTGAGAAGAAAATTATTTAAGGACCTGCTATGCTTTCTGCATAAAAGAAAAATGGCACAAGGATTCCACCACCTTGGGGAAAATCTGGATGGGCATAAAAGTAACCTCCAAAGTTAAATATTTAAAATCAGTGTGTAAGATACACTTTTAGAAAAGGACACATTTTTAGGTATTTAGAATCCAGAAGAAAATCACATAAAAAGAAGTTGGCCAAGAACATTGGTACAATTAATTTGAAAGGAGAAGAGAAGTTGTAAAATGTAAAGTGAAAGACGTGTCTCTCTTTTTTTTTTTTTTGATGAGGCTATGAGAACAATCACAATTAGTTTATTAAAACCTGGGGATTCAATAAAAATTTATGTGGAAGAAGAGCAAATTTATTATATTTCAGAACAAAAGATGACCTTGAAAAACATTCCAGGGGCTTCCCTGGTGGCGCAGTGGTTGAGAGTCCGCCTGCCGATGCAGGGGACATGGGTTCGTGCCCCGGTCCAGGCAGATCCCACATGCCGCGGAGTGGCTAGGCCCGTGAGCCATGGCCGCTGAGCCTGCGCATCCGGAGCCTGTGCTCCGCAACGGGAGAGACCACAACAGTGAGAGGCCCGCGTACCGCAAAAAAAACAAAGCAAAACAAAAAAACACTTTGGGGCTTCCCTGGTGGCGCAGTGGTTGGGAGTCCGCCTGCCGATGCAGGGGACGTGGGTTCGTGCCCCAGTCCGGGAAGATCCCACATGTGGCAGATCGGCTAGGCCCGTGAGCCATGGCCGCTGAGCCTGCGTGTCTGGAGCCTGTGCTCCGCAACGGGAGAGGCCACAACAGTGAGAGGCCTGCGTACCACAAAAAAAAAAAAAAAAAAAAACCATTCCATATGACTGCTATATTAGAAAATTAAGACATAAGATAATCTATGAGGAATAATGAAGGGGCAGAAAACAAATCAGCCTCCAAAAGAGCCAACAGTGGTTGACAATGTCAAAACCATTCCATTTGCTCAAAGAGTAAAAACAAAGGCTTGGAGATCTGAATTAGATATTCCTATTTGCAAATAAATTTTATGTGTATAAATAGAATAAATGGATGAAGAAACTTGAGAAGAAATATAGAAAAATATTTTTGAAGTAGAAGGTATTCTTGTTTATAGATTGTGGCAAAAAGAGAAAAGGAAATAGAAGGCAAACAAAAACAAAGCATTTTATGTTTAGACATCTGAGAATAAGAAAAAAGAGCTATGAGACAATAAATAAATACATACATACATACTTTCAGATGGCACAGGAGGAGAATCCACAGATGATGTGGGAGGACTAGGCACAGGTGAGAGGAAGGAGATGAGATTGGAGATGTGAGGAGAAACTGGCATCCAAGGCTTATGTGATGAGCCAGGGCAGAGGCTCAGGTGAGCTGAGCCTGAAATTTTAATGATCTGATCTTGCAATTTGCTATCTTTTTTTTTTTTCCTGGCAATGCTCAGAGGCCTAGAAACTGGAGTAGAGAAAAACTGGGATGAGTTGCCAACATGCCACTGAGATTTCCCCCAGAACAGGAGGATCTCAAAATAACTTTTGCCACTGTTCCCTTGTGTAGCCCACTTCATTAGGACTGATGGATCAAGTCGCCAGGACCGACAATTCCTTCTCTCCTGGCTCTGTTCCCTGCAGTTTTAGAAATAATCAGCCTCAGAAGTCATCAGAATAGGTACCTGGCTCCTTGGAATGATGACTGGGCAGTATCCCAACCTGAAATATCTCCCGTAGTCTCTCAAATCCCCAACAGAGATTCATAATTTAGATCCGGGAGGCTGCTTTGCCTAGCTTCACAGACATTCTTCCTATGACCTAAAAAGGTACCCTCTCAGGCTTCCCTGGTGACGCAGTGGTTGAGAGTCCGCCTGCCAATGCAGGAGACGTGGGTTCGTGCCCTGGTCCAGGAAGATCCCACAGGCCACAGAGCAGCTGGGCCCGTGAGCCATGGCCGCTGAGCCTGCGCATCCGGAGCCTGTGCTCCACAACAGTGAGAGGCCTGCGTACCACAAAAAAAAAAAAAAAAAAAAAGGTCCCTCTCCCTAATCTGACCAAGCCCTACTTAGGACTAGATCCATAGATTAGCTTAATGTCATTCTTCAAAGAAGCCATACTGAATACTCTTCAGAACACTATAACAGCTGTAATTATATATATATAATTATAAAGTTTAAAATTTTGCCTGATTATCAATTAAGAACTGTATGTATTTGATCAGTAATGAATCTTCAGTGTAGAGTGAAGTACTTTGTAGTAAAAATTGAGTATATGAATGAATGAATGAAAATCTAAATAACCCTCAGAGGAATAATACCTTGAAGCAGTGGTTCTCAAAAAGTGTGGCTCCTGGAACAGCAGTATCTGGATCATCTCAGAATTTGTCAGAATGCAGATTCGATGTTGTGGACCCCAGCTGCCTGAGCCAACAAGACACTATACCCGCCCCAGACCCACAGCCACCACTCATGCCCATACTTGGCACCCTTCACAACTAGACCCAGGGCCACAGCACATTCCAGCATGGCTCCACACACCAGGGAAGGTTTTTCCTTACCAAAGGCAGTCCCTAAAGTCTAGAAGAGGTGACTGCTCCTTCAAATGTGCAAACACCCACGCAAGGCTACAGAGATCATGAAGAGCTGGGAAAATACCACCACCAAAGGCAAACAATGCATTTTCAATAACTGACCACAAAAAATAGAGATCCACAAATTGTCCAACAAAAAATTCAAAATAATTGTCCAAAAGAAGCTCAGAGAGCTACAAAAGAACACAGATAAACAGTTTAACAAAATTAGGAAAGCAATATCAGAACAAATTAGAAGTTCAACCAAGAGACAGAAAACATAAAAAATAACAAAATAGAAATTTTGGAGCTGAAGAATATAATGACTGAACTAAAAAAAAAATGCAATAGAGAGCTTCAGTAGGAGACTCAATCAAGCAGAAGAAAGAATCAGTGAGCTTGAAAACAGGTAATGTGAGATTATGCAGTCAGGGGAATAAAAAGAAAAAAGAATGAAAAAGACTGAAGAAGGCCCATAGAACTTATGGGACACTATCAAGCAAAACAATGTTCACATTATAGAAGTCCCAGATGGTGGAGAGAGAGGAAGGGTTAGAAAGCTTCTTTAAAGAAATAATGGCCGAAAACTTCCCAAATCTGGGGAATGATACCGACATCCAGGTGTTTGAAGCTCAAAAGTGTCTAATCAGTTCAACCTAAGAAGACTTCACTGAGGCACATTATTATAAAACTGTCAAAAATAAAGACAGAATCTTGAAAGCAGAGAAAGAAAAGAAGCTCATCACATACAAGAGGACACCCCATGAGGCTATCAGCTTTTTTCTCAACACATACCTTGCAGGCCAGCAGCAGAATACACATTCTTCTCAAGTGAAGATGAAACATTCTCCAGGATAAATAATGTTAGGCTACAAAACAAGTTAACAAATTTAAGAAAATTGATTGAAATCATATTATGTATCTTTTCCCACCACAATGGTATGAAACTAGAAATCAATAACAGGAGAAAATATGGAAAATTCACAAATATATGGAGACTGAACAACATGCTCCTAAACAAACAATAAGTCGAAGAAGATGTCGAAAGTGACAAATAAAAAAAATCTTGAGACAAACAAAAATGGAAACACAACATACCAAAACTTATGAGATGCAACAAAAGCAGTTCCAAGAGGAAAGTTTATAGTGAGTGATAAATGCGTACATTAAGAAAAAATGAAGTAGATCTCAAGTGTTCTCACCACACACACACACACACAAAAGTAACTATGGGGGATGATGGATATTGTAATTAGTTTTATTGTGGTAATCATTTTACAACATATGCATGTATCAAAGCATAGCTTAAATATATACAATTTTTATTTGTCCAAAATAAATAAAAATAAATCAAAAAGAAGAAGTGAGCTGCTATTCTGCAAGACTCTAGGTTCTGTAGGCCAAAATTTTTAGTTTTCTAAGAGATTCTGATACTTGAATTTTGATGTGACATTTCCCAATTGTTAACTCTGTACAGGCCTCATAAAATATATCTGCCAGGCAAATGCAACCTGTGGTCAATGTTTTCTTTAGGGGGTCATCCTTGGCAACACAGACACTTGGAGTTTATTGCTGGGGACCCCAAGGAAGGACCAAAACAGGAGGAGAGACAGTGACACTCTGTGCCTACTTGACATTTTTTCCTAGGATTGACTCTGGTTATGAGGAAAAAAAAGAAGGAAGTCTTTGGTTTTATCAGCTAGGTCAGTTTTATCTCAGTCTAGCAGTAGATTTGATATAAAAACCTAATCAATACACTACTTGCTTTAAGAACTCACTGAGGAATTGGATATAGAAATTTAATGAGAGGAAGGAGTATCATACACTTACAACAAAATTATAGGTTTTTACTCTGAATATCACCTCAGCCCCAAATTATACTGTGAGAAGCTGAAATTAATGGTTTGAGAGACTGCATTTTGTTTTGCCCAGTTTTGTTTTCAGATAGTTCTTCTCCTTCAGTGGTTATGTAATTGCCCAAACATTTGTGGAAGTAGCCACATCTTTAAAAACGACAACAAAAAAAACAAAAGAGAAGCAAAAATCAAACTAAAAAAAACAAAAACCATACACTGCAAGTGCTTTCATGACACCCCTCTCCAAATTGGACACATAACCAAGGCTCTAAGAAACTTCATTTCAACCTCAGAAGCTTACAAATGAAGAATCTAATGAGAGAGAAGTCCTGCCTGAGATGTAAAACACAAATCCTGGGAGTTCGTTATGGAGATTGTTTCAAAGAAATGGTTTTAATTTCTTAAGAGGCTTTATAATGACAGCTTGTGTCTCCACATCAACCGGGACAACAAAAACTCCAAGGGATTCTAGTAAAAATCCACACATTAAAAACACTAATGAGCCAGTTAAATTAGCCATTGAAGGAGTTGAAAAGCAAAATTGACAGGTTTTTAGTCAAAGGAATGTTCATGTCCCCCAAGTAAACAAAGACTACTGAGTGAATTAAAGGAAGAAAAAGAACATGCTGTTCCTCTGGGAGCTATTCTGTGAGGAATTCTTAACAGCTACAGAAACCTGTAGGTAAAAGAAAGCTACATGCACTGGGCCTGAAGGCCAACGGGGACCCTAGGAGAGGATTAAGGCAGCCCTCCCCCTTCCAAGCAGGCAGAGGGAAGCCTGAGACAGAGAGAGAGAGAACAGTGATTGAGTTTCCTTTACGTGCCCAAGTCTTAAGGAATCTACTAATGGAAAACTAGATACTTTCTAGAACTCTACTCAGAATGCTGGGGGAGTAAGGCAGGTAATAAGGAGACCTATCATTAACTGTTGCCAGGATTTTAGTGTCAAATTATTAGACAATAAGCTTTTTTTTTTTCTTCATTTTTAGGGAAAAAAATCACATATTTTGAGATTATGAAGAATATGTAAATATTAAAACTTCAGAAAATATAGAAAAGCACAAAGAAGAAAATTAAAACCATCTATATTACTACTCCTACTTAGATATAATAACTTAGTATTTTATACACACTTGTCCAATTTTTATAGAGCTATATTTTATAGATACATAGGTATGATTAAAGATATGGTAATGGATATTTAGGTTGGGATCAAACTACACAATCTATTTGGTAACTGGCTTTATCAGAAAGTATTTTATAAAGCATATAAAATATCTATATTTTAAACATTGTTGCCATTAAGTATTTTTATTCAATCTGCTTTTAGCACATATGTTATTACACATTGTGAGTATAGAATAATTTACTTAACCTCCACTTTTAATGATTATTCTTACACATGAATCTTTGTAAATAACTGATTTTTTTTAATTTTTGAATTTAATTTAATTTTTTTATACAGCAGGTTCTTATTAGTCATCAATTTTATACACATCAGTGTATACATGTCAATCCCAATTACCCAAATCATCACACCATCATCCCCACCCCCAACCCCCATGGCTTTCCCCCCTTGGTGTCCATACGTTTGTTCTCTACATCTGGGTCTCAACTTCTGCCCTGCAAACCCGTTCATCTGTACCATTTTTCTAGGTTCCATATACATGCATTAATATACGATATTTGTTTTTCTCTTTCTGACTTACTTCACTCTGTATGACAATCTCTAGATCCATCCATGTCTCAACAAATGACCCAATTTGGTTCCTTTTTATGGCTGAGTAATATTCCATTCTATGTATGAACCACATTTTCTTTATTCATTCGTCTGTTGATGGGCATTTAGGTTGCTTCCATGACCTGGCTGTTGTAAATAATGCTGCAATGAACATTGGGGTGCATGTGTCTTTTGGAATTATGTTTTTCTCTGGGTATATGCCCAGTAGTGGGATTGCTGGATCATATGGTAATTCTATTTTTAGTTTTTTAAGGAACCCCCATACTGTTCTCCATAGTGGCTGCATCAATTTACATTCCCACCAGCAGTGCAAGAGGGTTCCCTTTTCTCCACACCCTCTCCAGCATTTGTTGTTTGTAGATTGTCTGATGATGCCCATTCTAACTGGTGTGAGGTGATACCTCATAGTAGTTTTGATTTGCATTTCTCTAATGATTAGTGATGTTGAGCAGCTTTTCATGTGCTTCTTGGCCATCTGTATGTCTTCTTTGGAGAAATGTCTATTTAGGTCTTCTGCCCATTTTTGGATTGGGTTGTTTGTTTCTTTAATATTGAGCTGCATGAGCTGTTTATACGTTTTGGAGTTTAATCCTTTGTCAGTTGATTCATTTGCAAATATTTTCCCCCATTCTGAGGGTTGTCTTTTCGTTTTGTTTATGGTTTCCTTTGCTGTGCAAAAGCTTTGAAGTTTCATTAGGTCCCCTTTGTTTATTTTTGTTTTTATTTCCATTACTCTAGGAAGTGGATTTTTTTATTGGATGAATCATTGAATTGGAATTGCTAAACCAAGTTGAAAATGAAAGAAGAGTTTAGGGCACCACAGGAGAGCAAACAAAAGGAAAGCAGGGGTCACAATCTCAATATCAGAAAAGGTATCATTCAGGACCAAAAGCAATAAACAGGGCACAAAGCAGACAGGTATTTATAATATTAAAAGGCACATAATAGGGTTGTAAGAAGTGTGAATATCTATGAAGCAAGTAACTTGGCAGCAATATTCATAAATCATAAACTTCAGGAATTAAAGAAGATAAAGGCAGAAATATATTAATAAGAGAAAACTTTAATATATTTCTCTCAGGCAGTGACTGAGCAAATGATAAAATAATAAAAATAGACATCAATGCTGTATTCAAGCAACAGAACATTTCTACTTTTCAAGAATCTATGGAATGGTTATAAAACTTATTAAGTCACAAAAAACCCTCTTTATGTTCTAAAGTTTTTAGAAATAGTATAATCATTGACCATAGTGTATTAAAACTTGGAACAAACAACAAAACCAGAAAACTACATGGAAATTCAAACACTTTCTCTTAACCAACTGTTGGGAAAAAGAAAAACTCCAATACAAGTTTTAGGGTATCTGGGGGAAAAAAATAAAAAGACCACATGTCAGAATCTGTGTGATTGTGTAGAGCAGCACTCAAAAGAAAATGCAAAAACTTCAATAACTATTAATAGAAATATCCACTAAATATCCAACATAAGAATTTAGAAAAGGAGCAACAAAATAAAATAAATCAAAGGAAAGCAGAACAAAATCAATAAACACAGAAAATAATAAATTAAGAAACAAATAATAAAACTAATAAATAAATACAGAATCCAGTTTTTGGAAATATAAAATAGGTAAGCTCATAACAAATGTAATCAAAAAATAGGAAGCACAAATATACAAAGTAAGAAATAATAAGGGGGAAAGAATTATATTTACAGAAATAGTTAAAGTAATCATAAAACATAGTATTACTTAATTACAGTTGACTAAATTTAAAAATCCAGATAAACTAAATAATTTTTTAAGTAAATATAATTTTTGTCTCAAAACATATTCAAGTAAAGATAAAATATGTAAACATATCAATTAAATAGAAGAAATAGAGAACGTTTTCAAAGAGCTATCCCTACCTTACTCCCCAAAAGACACAAAGATCAAATGGTTTTGTGGTGGATTTCTTATAAATTTTGAAATAACAAATAATTATATAACATAGGAAAAGAAGAAAAGCTTCAGTGGTTTCTTTTATGATGCAATAATTAATACCAACATTCAACAAAAATTTCCAAAAAGAAAATCTTTATAGGTCAATCTCTTTTATGATTATCAATGCAAAATACTTCTAAATAAAATATTAGCAGACCTAAACACCACATTATAAGAAAATGACATACTAGCCAAGTAAGATTTTTCCAATAATGTAAGAAATTTTAGTTTTGGGAAAGCTATTTATGTAATTCACTACAGCAATAAATCTAAGAGTGGATAAATCATATAAAATCACCTCTAGAGTTTCTGGAAATGCATTTGGTAAGTTTAAAAGTCCATTTGTGATGCTGAAGAATCTTAATCAACTAGAAATAGATGAATATTTCCTTAACTAGTTAAAATACATCTATCATTAGGCCAATAGAGAAATGCTAAAATCATCCCCATTAAATTTAGAGATAAAACAAATGTCTTCATTATCATCACTAAAATTTAAGAGTTTTTGCATGTATTAGACTATGAAATTAGAGATGAAAAATAAATTAGGTGTATGAAAACTGGACAGTAAGAGATAAAACTAGATATAAATGATATAATTTATACCTGAAATATACAAGAGAATAATGTGAAAATTGCCTACAAACAATAGAGGATTCAGTAAAATTTCTGACCATAAAATTAACAGACAGAAATTAACAGCCTTTATATAATAAAGAAGCACTAGGTACAAAATATAATGGAAGTAAAGATGCCATTTATAATTTCAACTGAAAATTGAAAATTAAACGCAAAAATTAAAGATAAAAACAAAATAATTAGAAGTGAAGTTAACAATTAATATATAAAATCTCTATTAATAAAACTTAAGAATTCTCTTAAGAGAAGCAAATAAATTTTTTTGAACTAATAGAAAAGTATAACTTGGTTTTGGATAGAAGATTCAACATCATAACTAAAGATATCAATTCTCCCTAACTCAATAAATAAATTTAATATGACTTTTTTAATGGAAGCATAGTTGATTTACAATATTGTGTTAGTTTCAGGTATACAGCAAAATGATTTGGTTATATGTATATATCTGTATTCTTCATTTTTCGATTCAATTCCATTATAGTTATTACAAAATATTGAATATAGTTCCCTACAGTAAATCCTTATTGTTTATCAGTTTTAAACATCTGTTAATTCCCTACTCCCAGTTTATCCCTCCCCCACATTCCCCTTTGGTAACCATAAATTTGTTTTCTTTACCTGTGAGCCTGTTTCTGTTTTGTAAATAAGTTCATTTGTACTATTTATTACATTCCACATGTAAGTGAAATCATATGATATTTGTCTTTGTCTCCTCCACTTAGTATGATAATCTCTAGGTCCATCTGTGTTGCTGCAAATGGCATTATTTCATTCTTTTTTTATGGCTGTGTAGTATTCCATTGTTTATATGTGTGCATGTGTGTGTGTATGCCACATCTTCTTTATCCATTCATCTGTTGATGGACATTTAGGTTGCTTCCATGTCTTGACTATTGTAAATAGTACTGCTATGAACATTGGAGTGCATGTATCTTTTCAAATTAGAGCTTTTGTCTTTTCTGGATATATGCCCAGGAGTGGGACTGCTGGATCACATTGTAATGCTATTTTTAGTTTTTTGAGGAAATTCCATACTGTTTTCCAAAGTAGCTGCACCAACTTACATTCTCACCAGCAGTGTAGGAGGGCTCCCTTTTCTCCATACCCTCTCCAGCACTTATTATTTATAGATGTTTTGATTATGGCAATTCTGACTGGTATCTAATTGAGGTTTTGATTTGCATTTCTCTAATAATTAGCAATGTTGAGCACCCTTTCATGTGCCTGTTGGCCATCTGTGTGTCTTCTTTGGAGAAATTTTCTGATTGGGTTGTTTGGTTTTTTTGTTATTAAGTTGTATGAGCTATTTGTATATTTTGGAAATTAATCCCTTGTCAGCTGCATCATTTACAAATATTTTCTCCCAGTCTGTGGGTTGTCTTTTTGCTTTGTTTATGGTTCCTTTTGCTGTGCAAAAGCTTATAAGTTTTATTAGTTTCCATTTGTTTACTTTTGTTTTTATTTCTATTGCCTTGGGAGACTAACATAAAATAACATTGCTACAATATAAGTCAGAGAATGTTTTGCCTATATTCTCCTCTAGGAGTTTTATGGTGTCATGTCATCATTAAGTCTTTAAGCCATTTTGAGTTTATTTTTGTGTGTGGTGTGAGGGTGTGTTCTAAAATCATTGATTTACATGTGGCTGTCCAGCTTCCCCAACACGACTTGCTCAAGAGATTGTCATTCCTCCATTGCATATTCTTGCCTCCTTTGTCAACAATTAATTGACTGTAGGTGTGTGGGTTTATTTCCGGGCTCTCTATTCTGTTCCATTGATCTATATGTCTGTTTTGTTGTTGTTGTTGTTTTGTTTTGTTTTTACATCTTTATTGGAGTATAATTGCTTTACAATGCTGTGTTTCTACTTTATAACAAAGTGAATCAGTTATACATATACATATGTTCCCATATCTCTTCCCTCTTGCGTCTCCCTCCCTCCCACCGTCCCTATCCCACCCTTCTAGGTGGTCACAAAGCACCGAACTGATCTCCCTGTGGTATGCGGCTGCTTCCCACTAGCTATCTATTTTATGTTTGGTAGTGTATATATGTCCATGCCAGTCTCTCACTTTGTCACAGCTTACGCTTCCCTCTGCCTATATCCTCAAGTCCATTCTCTAGTAGGTCTGTGTCTTTATCCCCGTCTAACCCCTAGGTTCTTCATGACATTTTTTTTTCTTAGATTCCATATTATGTGTTAGCATATGGTATTTGTTTTTCTCTTTCTGACTTACTTCACTCTGTATGACAGACCTAGGTCCATCCACCTCACTACAAATATCTCAATTTCATTTCTTTTTATGGATGAGTAATATTCCATTGTATATATGTGCCACATCTTCTTCATCCATTCATCTGATGATGGACACTTAGGTTGCTTCCATGTCCTGGCTATTGTAAATAGAGCTGCAATGAACATTTTGGTACATGACTCCTTTTGAATTATGGTTTTCTCAGGGTATATGCCCAGTAGTGGGATTGCTGGATCATATGGTAGTTCTATTTGCAGTTTTTTAAGGAACCTCCATACTGTTCTCCATAGTGGCTGTTACAATTCACATTCCCACCAGCAGTGCAAGAGTGTTCCCTTTTCTCCACACCCTCTCCAGCATTTATTGCTTCTAGATTTTTTGATGATGGCCATTCTGACCAGTGTGAGATGATATCTAATTGTAGTTTTGATTTGCATTTCTCTAATGATTAATGATGTTGAACATTCTTTAATATGTTTGTTGACAATCTGTATATCTTCTTTGGAGAAATGTCTATTTAGGTCTTCTGCCCATTTTTGGATTGGGTTGTTTCTTTTTTTGATATTGAGCTGCATGAGCTGCTTGTAAATTTTGGAGATGAATCCTTTGTCAGTTGCTTCATTTGCAAATATTTTCTCCCATTCGGAGGGTTGTCTTTTGGTCTTGTTTATGGTTTCCTTTGCTGTTCAGAAGCTTTGAAGTTTTATTAGGTCCCATGTGTTTATTTTTGTTTTTATTTCCATTTCTCTAGGAGGTGGGTCAAAAAGGATCTTGCTGTGATTTCTGTCATAGAGTGTTCTGCCTATGTTTTCCTCTAAGAGTTTGATAGTGTCTGGCCTTACATTTAGGTCTTTAATCCATTTTGAGCTTATTTTTGTGTATGGTGTTAGGGAGTGATCTAATCGCATACTTTTACATGTCCCTGTCCAGTTTTCCCAGCACCACTTATTGAAGAGACTGTCCTTTCTCCACTGTACATTCCTGCCTCCTTTATCAAAGATAAGGTGACCATATGTGCATGGGTTTATCTCTGGGCTTTCTATCCTGTTCCATTGATCTATCTTTCTGCTTTTGTGCCAGTACCACACTGTCTTGATTACTGTAGCTTTGTAGTATAGTCTGAAGTCAGGGAGCCTGATTCCTCCAGCTCCGTTTTTTGTTCTCAAGATTGCTTTGGCTATTCGGGGTCTTTGGTGTTTCCATACAAATTGTGAAATTTTTGGTTCTAGTTCTGTGAAAAATGCCAGTGGTAGTTTGATAGGGATTGCATTGAATCTATACATTGCTTTGGGTAGTAGAGTCATTTTCACAATGTTGATTCTTCCAATCCAAGAACATGGTATATCTCTCCATCTATTTGTATCGTCTTTAATTTCTTTCATCAGTGTCTTATAATTTTCTGCATACAGGTCTTTTGTCTACTTAGGTAGGTTTATTCCTAGATATTTTATTCTTTTTGTTGCAACGGTAAATGGGAGTGATTTTTTAATTTCACTTTCAGATTTTTCATCATTATTGTATAGGAATGCAAAAGATTTCTGTGCATTAATTTTGTGTCCTGCTACGTTACCAAATTCATTGATTAGCTCTAGTAGTTTTCTGGTAGCATCTTTAGGATTCTCTATGTATACTATCATGTCATCTGCAAACAGTGACAGCTTTGCTTCTTCTTTTCTGATGTGGAGTCCTTTTATTTCCTATTCCTCTCTGATTTCTGTTGCTAAAACTTCCAAAACTATGTTGAATAAGAGTGGTGAGAGTGGGCAACCTTTTCTTGTTCCTGATCTTAGTGGAAATAGTTTCAGGTTTTCACCATTGAGGACAGTGTTGGCTGTAGGTTTGTCATATATGGCCTTTATTATGTTGAGGAAAGTTCCCTCTATGCCTACTTTCTGCAGGGTTTTTATCATAAATGGGTGTTGAATTTTGTCTAAAGCTTTCTCTGCATCTATTGAGAGGATTCTATGGTTTTTCTTCTTCAATTTGTTAATATGATGTATCACGTTGATTGATTTGCATATATTGAAGAATCCTTGCATTCCTGGAATAAACCCCACTTGATCATGGTGTATGATCCTTTTAATGTGCTGTTGGATTCTGTTTACTAGTATTTTGTTGAGGATTTTTGCATATATGTTCATCAGTGATATTGGCCTGTAGTTTTCTTTCTTTGTGACATCCTTGTCTGGTTTTGGTATCAGGGTGATGGTGGCCCCGTAGAATGAGTTTGGGGGCTTCCCTGGTGGCACAGTGATTGGGAATCTTCCTGCCAATGCAGGGGACATGGGTTCGAGCCCTGGTCTGGGAAGATCCCACATGCCGCGGAGCAACTAAGCCTGTGAGCCACAACTACTGAGCCTGCACGTCTGGAGCCTATGCTTCACAACGGGAGAGGCCGCAACAGTGAGAGGCCCGTGCTCCACAGTGAAGAGTGGCCCCCACTTGCCACAACTGAAGAAAGCCCTCGCACGGAAACGAAGACCCAACACAGCCAAAAATTAATTAATTAATTAATTGATTAATTAATTAATTTTAAAAAAGAATGAGTTTGGGAGTGTTCCTCCCTCTGCTATATTTTGGAAGAGTCTGAGAAGGATAGGTGTTAGCTCTTCTCTAAATGTTTGATAGAATTCACCTGTGAAGCCATCTGGTCCTGAGCTTTTATTTGTTGGAAGATTTTTAATCACAGTTTCAATTTCAGTGCTTGTGACTCGTCTGTTCATATTTTCTATTTCTTCAGTCTTGGCAGGTTTTCCATTTCTAAGAATTTGTCCATTTCTTCCAGGTTGTCCATTTTATTGTCAGAGAGTTTCTTGTAGTAATCTCTCATAATCTTTTGTATTTCTGCAGTGTCAGTTGTTACTTCTCGTTTTCCATTTCTACTTCTATTCATTTAAGTCTTCTCCCTTTTTTTCTTGATGAGTCTGGCTAATGTTTTATCAATTTTGTTTATCTTCTCACTGAACCAGCTTTTAGTTTTATTGATCTTAGCTATCGTTTCCTTCATTTCTGTTTCATTTATTTCTGATCTGGTCTTTATGATTTCTTTATTTCTGCTAACTTTGGGGGGTTTTTGTTCTTATTTCTCTAATTGCTTTAGGTGCAAGGTTAGGTTGTTTATTCGAGCTGTTTCCTGTTTCTTAAGGTAGGATTGTATTGCTATAAACTTTCCTCTTAGAACTGCTTTTGCTGCATCCCATAGGTTTTGGGTCATCGTGTCTCCATTGTCATTTGTTTATAAGTTTGTTTGTTTGTTTGTTTTTGTGGTATGCGGGCCTCTTACTGTTGTGGCCTCTCCCATTGCGGAACACAGGCTCTGGACACGCAGGCTCAGTGACCATGGCTCACGGGCCCAGCCGCTCCGCAGCATGTGGGATCTTCCCGGACCGGGGCATGAACCCGTGTCCCCTGCATCGGCAGGCGGACTCTCAACCACTGCTGCACCAGGGAATCCCTCTTGGTATTTTTTGATTAAATGCTCCCACCAAAAGACACAGACTGGCTGATTGGATACAAAAACAAGACCCATATATATGCTGTCTACAAGAGACCCACTTCAGGCCTAGGGACACATACAGACTGAAAGGGAGGGGATGGAAAACGATATTCCATGCAAATGGAAACCAAAAGAAAGCTGGAGTAGCAATTCTCATATCAGACAAAATAGACTTTAAAATAAAGACTATCACAAGAGACAAAGAAGGACAGTACATAATGATCAAGGGATCGATCCAAGAAGAAGATATAACAATTGTAAATATTTAAGCACCCAACATAGGAGCACCTCAATACGTAAGACAAATACTAACAGTCATAAAAGGGGAAATCGACAGTAACACATTCATAGTAGGGGACTTTAACACCCCACTTTCACCAGTGGACATAACATCCAAAATGAAAATAAATAAGGAAACACAGGCTTTAAATGATACATTAAAAAAGATGGACTTAATTGATATTTATAGGACATTCCATCCAAAAACAACAGAATACACATTTTTCTCAAGTGCTCATGGAACATTCTCCAGGATAGATCATATCTTGGGTCACAAATCAAGCCTTGGTAAATTTAAGAAAATTGAAATTGTATCAGGTATCTTTTCTGACCACAACGCTATGAGACTAGATATCAATTACAGGAAAAGATCTGTAAAAAATACAAACACATGGAGGCTAAACAATATACTACTTAATAACAAAGTGATCACTGAAGAAATCAAAGAGGAAATCAAAAAATACCTATATGTCTGTTTTTGTACCAATACCATGCTGTTTTGATTACTGTAGCTTTGTAGTATTGTCTGATGTCTGGAATGGTCATGCCTCCAGCTTTGTTCTCTTTCCTGAGGATTGCTTTGGCAGTTCTGTTTTGTTGTTCCATATAAACTTTAGGATTATTTGTTCTAGTTGCGTGAAAAATGTCATGTAATTTGATAGGGATCACATTAAATCTGTAGATTGCTTTGGGTAGTATGGCCATTTTAGCTATATTAATTCTTCTAATCTAAGAGCATGGGATATCTTTCCATTTCCTTGAATAACATTCGATTTCCTTTATCAGTGTTTTATAGTTCTCAGCATATGTCTTTAACCTCCTTGGTTAGGTTTATTCCCAGGTATTTTATTTTTGAATGTGATTTTTAAAGGGATTTTTTTTAACTTTCTCTTTCTGATATCATTATTAGTGTAAGGAAATGCAACAGATTTCTGTATATTTATCTCATATCCTGCTGCCTTGCTGAATTTATTTATCAGTTCTAATAGTTTATTTTGTGTGTGGAATCTTTAGGGTTTTCTACATAGAGTACTGGTCATCTGTATATAATGACAAGTTTACCTCTTCCCTTCTGGTTTGGATACCTTTTAATTCTTTTTCTTGTCTGATTACCATGGCTAGGACTTCCAATATTCTGTTAAATAGAAGTAGTGAGAGTGGGCATCCTTGTCTTGTTCCAGATTTTAGTGGGAAGGCTTTCAGCTCTTCACCATTGAGTATTATGTCGGCTGTGGGTTTGTCATAAATGGCTTTTATTATGTTGAGATATGTTCCCTCTATACTCACTTTGGTAAGAGTTTTTATCATGAATGGATGTTGAATTTTATCATATGCTTTTTCTGCATCTATTGAGATGATCATGTGGTTTTTGTCTTTGCTTTTGTTGATGTGGTATATCACATTGATTGATTTGAGTACACTGAACCATCCTTGTGACCCTGGAATAAACCTAAATTGATCATGGTGTATGATCCTTTTTATGTATTGTTAGATTCAGTTTGCTAATATTTTCCTGAGGATTTTTGCATCTATATTCATCAGTGATATTGGCCTGTAATTTTCTTTTTTGGTAGTATCTGTGTCTGGTTTTTGTATAAGGGTGATGGTGGCTTCATAGAATGACTTTGAGAGTGTTCCTTCCTCTTCAATCTTTTGCAAGAGTTTGAGGAGAGTTATATGTTCTTTGTATGTTTGGTAGAATTCCCCAGTGAAGCCATCCAGTCCTGGACTTTTGTTTACAAGGAGGTTTTTTTGTTTGTTTGTTTTTTAATTACAGATTCTATTTTTTAAATAATTTTTAAAATATATTTATTTATTTTTTGGCTGCAATGGGTCTTCATTGCTGCACACAGGCTTTCTCAAGTTGCAGCAAGCAGGGGCTACACTTCGTCGTGGTGTGCAGGCTTCTCATTGTGGTGGATTCTCTTGTTGCAGAGCATAGGCTCTAGGTGCATGGGCTTCAGTAGTTGTGGTGCATGGGCTTAGTTGCTCCATGGCATGTGGGATATTCCCAGACCAGGGCTTGAACCTGTGTCCCCTGCATTGGCAGGTGGATTCTTAACCACTGCACCACCAGGGAAGCCCACAGATTCTATTTGACTTCTAGGGATCAGTCTGTCCACATTGTTCCTTCTTGATTCAGTTTTGGCAGGCTCTATGTTTCTAGAAACTTATCCATTTCTTCTAGGTTGTCCATTTTGTTGGCATATAAACTGTTCATAATATTTTCTTATGGTATTTTATATTTCTGCAGAAACAGTTGTTATTTCTCCTCTTTTATTTCTTGTTTTGTTTATTTCAGTCCAGTTTCTTTTGTTCTTGATGAGCTTGGCCAGAGGTTTGTCGAATTTTTTAATCCTTTCAAAAAACCAGCTCTTAGTTTTATTGATTTTTTCTATTTTTTTAATCTCTACTTTATTTATGTCCTCTACAATCTTTATTATTTCCTTCCTTCTGCTGACGTTAGGCTTTATTTGTTCTTCTTTTTCTAATTCTTTTAGGTGGTTGGTTAGGTTGTTTATTTGAGATTTTTCTTGTTTTTTGAGAAAGGCCTGTATTACTATGAACTTCCCTTTTAGAACTGCTTTTGCTGCATCCCATAACTTTTGTATGGCTGTGTTTTCATTGTCATTTGTCTCGAAGTATTTTTTTAACTTCCTCTTTGATTTCATCATTGACTCATTTGTGTTTTTAGTAGCATGTTGTTTAGTCTCCATGTAATCATTTTTTTCTCACTTCTCTTTCTATGGTTGATTTCTAGTGTCATGCTATTTTGGTCAGAAGAGACACTGGAAATAATTTCTATCATCTTAAATTTGTTGAGGCGTGTTTTGTGACCTGTGTGGTCTATCCTAAAGAATGTTCCATGTGTGCTTGAAAAGAATGTGTATTCTGGGTTTTTTGGATGTAGTGTTCTCTAGATATTAATTAAGTCTATATGTTCTATTATGTCATCCAGGATCCCTGTTGCCTTATTGATTTTCTGTCTGGAAGATCTGTCCATTGATGTCAGTGGGGTGTTAAAGTCTCCTACTATTATTGTATTCCAATCGATTTCTCCCTTTATGTCTGTTAGTATTTGTTTTATGTATTTAGGTGCCACTATATTGGGTGCATATATGTTAACAAGTGCAATATCCTCTTCTTGTATTGATCCTTTTATCATGATATAGTGTCCTTCTTTGTCTTTCTTTATGGCCTTTGTTTTAAAGTCTATTTTGTCTGATATGAGTAGTTCTACCCCTACTTTCTTGTCATTTCCTTTTGTGTGAAATAACTTTTTCCATCCCCTCACTTTCAATCTGTGTGTCCTTGCCCTAAAGTGGGTCTCCTGTAGGCAGCATATTATAGATTCTTGTTTCATTATCCAATCTGCCACTCTAACTCTTTTGATAGGAGCATTTAATCCATTGACATTTAAGTATTTAAAAAAATATTTATTTATTTTTGGCTGTGTTGGGTCTTTGTTGCTGCATGTGGGCTTTCTCTAGTTGCAGTGAGTGGGGGCTACTCTTCGTTGCAGTGTGTGGGCTTCTCTTGCTGCAGAGCATGGGCTCTAGGTGAGCAGGCCTCAGTAGTTGTGGCACATGGGCTCAGTAGTTATGGCTTGCAGGCTTAGTTGCTCTGCAGCATATGGGATCTTCCTGGACCAGGGATTGGACCTGTGTCCCCTGCATTGGCAGGCAGATTCTTAACCACTGCACCACCAGGGAAGTCCCAACATTTAAGTAATTATTGATAAGTATGTACTTATTGCCACTTTAAACCTTGTTTTCCAGTTGATTTTATATTTCTTCTTTGTTCCTTTCTTCTTCTTTTCATTTTTCCTTTTGTGGTTTGATGGTTTTCTTTTGTATTATGTCTGAGTTCCTTTCTTTTTGCTTTTTGTGAATCTATTGTATGTTTTTGATTTGTGGTTACCCTGATTTTCAAGTATGTTAACACATAACTATATCTATTTGCTTTAGACTGGTAGTCGTATAAGCTGAAACGCATTCTGAAAGATCTATATTTCTTACTTCCCTCCCTGACATTTTGTGATTTTGAGGTCCTATTTTATATCTTCATGTTTATCCTTTTACTGCTCATTGTAATTATAATTACTTTCACAGAATTTTTTGATTGTTTTTTAATCTATGTACTGGCTTTTTAAAGTAATCTTAAATCCTTTTACATATTTACCTTTCCAGTTTTGATTTTTCCTTTCCTATAGATTCTTGCTTCTTTTGTCTCTAGAGAAGACCTTCCAATATTTCTTTTAAGATAGGTTTAGTACTGCTATATTCTTTTAGTTTTTACTTGTCTGAGAAGTTCTTTATCTCTCGTATTCTAAATGATAATCTTACTGGGTAGTGTATCCTGGGTTGCAGGTTTTTCCCTCTCAGGACTTTGAATGTATCTTGCCACTTCTTTCTGGCCTGCAAAGTTTCTGTAGAGAAATCAGCTGATAGCCTTATGGAGGTACCCTTATAACTGACTTTTTCTTTTTCCCTTGCTGCCTTTAGAATTCTCTCTTTAACTTTTGCCATCTTAATTATAATATGTCTTGGTTTGGGTTCATCTTTTTTGGGACCCTCTGTGCTTCCTATACCTTGGTGTCTGTTTTCTCTTTTAAGTTTGGGAAGCTTTTAACCATAATTTCTTCAAATACATTTTTGACCCCCTTTTCTCTTCTCCTTCTGGGATTCCTATTATGTATAGATTGTCATGCTTTGTATTATCCCATAGATCTCAGATGGTGCTTTCATTTTTTTTCTTTTGTTTTTCTGTCTGCTGTTCTGATTGGGTGATTTGTTATTCTTCTTCCAGATCACTTATTCATCCTTCTGCATTATTTAGTTTGCTATTTATGGTCTTTAACTCAGTTTTCATCTCAGCAATTGAGTTGTCTGATTTTGATTGGCTTCTCCTTATAGTTTCTAGTTCCTTGTTAGTGATCCACATTTCTATTGATAGCCTTTCTTAATTCTTTCAGCATTTCTGACTGGAGCAGTCTGTTTCATTGTTTGTCCTTTCAGGGGATTTCTCTTGTTCTTTTAATTGGGAATAGTTCCTTTGCTTTTTCATTTTTCTTATATTTCTCTGACTCTATAAATCTAGGAGAAACAGGTATCAACCGTGGTTTTGAAGGGCTGTTTTTTATGTTGGACTGCCCCTGTGTAGCCTGCTTGAGTCCAATATTTTTGGTGTGAGGGCTGTTTTTGGTATCGATTCTTGCCACGTCTTTCCTTAGTGTGTGCTGGCCCTTGTCCCATTGATAGGGGGTGTGTTTGGTGTTGTGGTGACCAGAGCCTGCACTGGATGTTGGGCAGGGCCTCCTGTCTGCTCTGTGGTTGTCACAGCCCTGTTGGGGTCAGGGTCTGCTCTCCAGCTGTTGGAGTAGAAGCCCCCAGGTCTGGTTCTAAGCTGCATTGTGAGGTAGGCAGAGCTAGAGCATTCTCGCTGGGAAAGGAGCCACTGTGTGTGTTCTTCCCCAGGAGATGTCCGCCAGGAAGTCTGATTCTGTGATGCCACCTGCCACCTGCCACCTGGTGTGTGTGCCCACAAAGATCACTGTTGCTGGTGCTGTCCTCAGGAGCCACCTCCACTTGTGGACTCCAGTCATTGGCTCAGAAGTCTCTTAGGTACACATGCACGCTCATAAAACCATCAGCACATAAACCCTTGGGAGCTGTGTCCCCTGAACCCACAAATAATCAACTCAAGAATATGTACACAGGCCTGGTTCCAAAATTCACCAGAGTGAGAACCCAACAGGGCTGCCTCCCCAGGCCCACAGTGGATTGCCAGTAACTGGCTCATATTTCAGCCCCACCTCTGCATGTTCATGCCCACAGAGTTCACAGAACCCACTGTGGCTGCAGCTACACCCCACTGACAATGAGGCTGTTATGGCAGACTGACGCCCCTCCTTTCCCATGTTGACAATGGGCTCCTATGGAGGACCCGGGCTTTTTATGTTAGGAAATTTTAATTTTTTGGCAGCACCATCTTTCACACAGCAACAGTCTTGAGCAGTATGTTCAAGAGCTGTGCTAGGAACCATGGAGTATACAGAGAGATATAAAATTGGATCATTGCCCTCGAGGCAGTTGAAAGGACATGATGTGGTACAACGGAAACAGAACGGGCTCCAGAGTCACACTCCCTGGTTAAAATCCCTGCTTAGATTCATGTTAGCTGCTTCCTTAGCCAATTTACTTAACTTCTCAGAGACTCAGTTTCCTTATCTGTAAAGTACAGATAAAATACCTACTTCTCAATATATTATTAAAATACGGTGACTTTAAAACACCAAATATAGTACCCAGATTCTAACAACTGCACAATGTGTGTGAAAAAAAGAGTTTGGGAGGAAATGCATATCACATGAAAATATAGGCAGGAAATGCTTAGTGCTACATTGATAGCATAGATGATCATTACTATAGAATTCAGAGGAAGGAGCTCATTTCTAGGAGAATGTGGTCATAACATATTGATTGAAGAAACAAGAACTGAAGCTGGATCCTGAAAGGTTAGTAGTCTGTGGAGAAGAGCAGGGGCATCATCCCAGGAAGGGAGAGCCATGGTGTGGACACAACAGTGCGCTGAATATGTTTGGATATAGGCAGAGCCCACTTGGAGTAGAGGGCAGAAAGCTGGAAAGACAAACTGTGTTCAGCTTAGAGAGGGCATTAAATGCCAGGCTAATGAGTTTGGGACTTTCTCATAGGAATTCTCTTTAGATTTATGAGCAGGGTTATAATGTGATGGAAGTAGTGTTTTGGATTGATGACATTTTGGCAGCCAGCCATATAGATTGGGGTCAGCAAGAGAGGGAAGAAGGTCAGAGACTGGCTAAAACTGTAGGCCAAGCATTAGCTAATAAGGACATCTTCTAGGGTGCTGGCATTGGAAAGACAATAGAATAGAAGAGAAAGTTGTGAGCATCATGAAAGTAAGAACTGAAAAGACTTAATTTTGAGTAGATAATGCTAAATGGTGACAAGGAGGGAGTCTTCAGAGATGACATCCACATTTTAAGCCCAGTGACTAGATGAGTAATAGCACCATTGAACAAAAGCAGAGGTGGAGGGCAGAGAAGAAGAATGCTTTAGTAATTTGGAGAAAATATGATTCACTTATATTAACATAGTGCATTTGAAGTGAAGGTGATATAATCTAGTGGAAAAGTTCACCATTCAGTTGGAAATACAAGCCTGGTGCCAGGAGGGACAGTGGAGCTAAAGCTATAGAACTAAGATTCAGTGGCAGTAGACACAGTTGAAGGCATGGGGTGAGAGACTTTATATTAAGAGTGGCAACGTCTCAGGCATGCTCATATATATTAAGGGCAGAAAATGGAGTTAGTGAAGAGGACAGCGAAAGAAAGGTCAGAGAGAATGGATAAGAACTATAACAGAATGGTGCTGTGAGAGCCAAACGAGAGGAGAGGGTCAAAAAGAAGGTGGGAACAGAAGATCAACCATATCAGATCCTGCAGAAGGGTTGATGAGAACAAGAAATTGATCATGTCAGTGGGTTCAACTCTTATGAGGTCAGTGCACTTCTTGCATATGGGTTCAGAATGCTGGGAGGGCTATTTGCAGAACAAGAGAGAAGCAAGTACAAGGTAGTGATGTAAACTGTGGGCCCTGAGAGCCGACTACCTGGATTTCAGTCCCATCTCTGCTCCAAGCTTGCTGTGTGATCTTGTGCAAGATGCTTACCTGCTTTATGCCTCCATCTCCCCATCTTTAAAATGGAGATAATAATGATAATAATAGTAACTAACTCATAAGGTTTTTGTGAGGCTAAAGGACAATGTGTATACAGTTCTCAGAGAGTATAGGCACAGAGTAGGCACTCAGATGTTATTTATCATTGAAACCGTGGGTGATCATTCGTCAAATTCATTTTACCTGCCTTCGCTAATCAAGGTCATCTACAAAAGACTTGTCCTCCAAGCGGCAAGTAGCCTAAACAATAAGATGTTTGCCCAATAGCAGAAACGAACACACCGTTGTAAAGCAATTATACTCCAGTAAAGATGTTAAAAAAAAAAAAAGGTTTGTCCAAGTTGTTTTCCGGCAGCTTGGAGTCAGCTGAGTCTAGTTCCAGCTGAGCTGGTTGAGACTGGATAGGACCACGAAGCCTCCAGCTGGGCATGCGCGAGTGTCCGCTCAGTGATCCTTTGACGTCAGAGGGCCGAAAACTCCACCCTCAGAGCGTGCCAAGTGCCTCCATTTTTTGAACAGGCAGAGCCTTGTAGCATAGTTAAGCCTGTGCAGAATGATGATTACTGCACCTTTTCCCAATCGCCCTTCCCCTCGCCTCAGACCACCCTGATTCTTTATTCTTTATCCCATAAATACCCCATACCCCTTGTTTTCCATGAGGCAGACCTGAGACTTATCCTCCACCTCCTTGCTTGGTTTGCCTTGTGAATACACCCGCTCTGCTGCAAACCTCGGTGTCTTAGCATTTTGGCTTGCTGTGCATCAGGCAATATGAACCTGGTTTGGTAACGTCATTTCTTTATTAGTATTAGTGTTACTGGAGGTGGAGGCTGGGTGGCATTTGGTCAAGAGTCTTGGTAGGGAAAAGCAGAAGTAAAGTAGCCGGATAGCTTGGGAAATCTTCCCAGGCACAGGTGTGTGCATATCTGCAGGCAGTTAGGAAGGGGAGCCGAGGCAGGAGTACAAACTGAAGGTACCAGGGAAGAGGGAAGGTAGTGGAGCAAAGGCACCAAGGAAAAGGAGGGGATGGATTTAAGAACTCAAGTTGACTAATTAGCCTGGGAAAGAAGGGTTAGACACCACCTGAGATCATAAAAAAGAGCAAAGTATTCATATGCAGATGGAATTTTGAACAGACCAGAGGGTGAACAAGAAAACACACAACTGTAGACTTTTTTCCTCCCAGTAAAGGAAGCACTGAGGCACTGGCCAAAAGTGAGAAGAGCTGAGTGGATGAAGGTCTCTGCAAGCATTTGCAACGTTTCATAACAAACTCTGTTTTCAAGTTGAAGCTTCCTTCAGACTTTTTTTTCTTTTTTTTAACCTCATAGTGGCTCCAAGTAGAAAGTAAAGAACAAAGGAGAGTTAAAAGCAGTTAGATAATATTGTAGGATTAACCTAGTACTATCCAGCCGTATGGATAAGAGAGCCGGCGGTGGAAACCAGCACTCAACCTGGTAAGTCAGCATGCCTTCTGTTGGGAGGTAAACTAAGGAGAACCACCACTAGCAGAGGCCGTGGCTCAATCAAGGATCTAAGTGACCCATACAGATACCTCTTGTATGGTTTGAACAATAAGCCAACAGCCTGAAAAGTCTGACTTCTCAAGGCCTCTTCAAGGTCCTTTTAGATCTGGTTTTTAAAAGCTTTCCCTTTGCACCTAGAATAACAGTTGATATTGAGGGGTCTACCAGGTGTAACTTCTCTATGGAAGCACAAATTATCAAATCAAGTTGCTTTCTCAATAAAATATGTATTTTCACCAAAGTTTGTATCTAGTGTGAACAGGTCAACTAAATCTGATGGTTTGGTCCTTGGTTTTCCAAATCATTCTGGGGCAATTGGAAGAGAGTATACAGTCATTCTCAGGACTGGTGCTGGGAAAGTCTAAGTGGTATCCAAACGTGCCCTCATTTGCTTTCTGTGTTCTCTCTATGCAACAATTCCTCTTGGTGCAACAGCTTCAAATATTAACCCAGAAAGTGTAGAGGGGAGAGTTTATCCTGCAGGGCTATAAGCCTGTTTGATCCCAAGGGAATATGGGCATTTCAGATGCTATAAACAAGCAGAGGGAAAAATCAGATGAAGATAAAGTGCTATGTGCCATAGCTCATTATTCTGAGCAGCTTTGCGGCTGCCAGGCCATTAGACTTACTTCTGTTTTTGCCATCAACATCGCTCTGGAGATGGCTTATTTGTAAAAGGAGCAGGATTGAGGATATGCATTCATTTGTAAAAGATGCCACCACACACATTCTGCAGCTAATGCCGTGTTCATGAACTTCACCTGTGACTAAATACATTTCATTTCTTACAGCTGAGCTTCAGTAATTGGTTTTTGCAGCCACAAACATATGCAGCAAGGAAGATATGAGAAGCCCAGCGCTCTGCCTGCTTTTTGAAATGGCTTTTGCTGCAGATGGGAAAAGCCATCCCAGCTCTGATTTGGCAGGTCCCGAGGTCAAATCTTAGAGAACTGGCACCTAGAAACTCAAAGGCAAGGAGGAGGAGGTGGCTTTGGAAGAGTAAATGACCCTGAAGGTAAGCAACAGGGGAGGGGAGAAGCAAACAACAGTGGACGGGAGGTGGTGGATAAGGAGTGGGAAGTCTGGAGTCCTACAGAAATGAGCCTCCCGTCCACAGCGCAGAGCAGCTCAATGTGCTGTGTTTTCCCAGGTCTCTTCAGTTATGGAGGTCTCGAAGTGCCCACTAAGCTACCAAGTCACATAGCACAACCAGGTCCAGACTAAACTGCCATTGGGAACTGAAAAATCATCATATTATTTGGGATTTGGCTGTGAAAAGGAAATGTGGGTTCATCCAGTGGATTGATTAGTTAGTTTATTCAGAAAAAAGAAGGCTAAATGTGGAGCATTTGCTTTGGCCTTGAAAACACTGAATTATACACTTCAGCAGTTTGGGTCATTGGGTGCCACATTTCCAAGAGAATTAGCCTAGGTGGTCTAACCCTGATATCTACACATAAAATTGATACTAAAATAAGCACCAGGATTCCAAAAATGCTTCAGTGAGATATGCAGAATAATCATATGTTTCTCCCTTCTGGGCTGGTTCTAGAGACAATTATGATGTAAGGAAATTTGCCTTAAATCCTCCCGTCCCCTTCCCTTACCCTTCTCTCCTCTACCTAGCAAGACATTTACTGTCTCTGGCTTTTTCCCTCTGCCTGACACAACCCATCGTGGGCAACGTCACAGCCCAATCTTTCCCAGTCTCTTTCTACCCTGCAAAGCACCTTTTAAAAATCATTCCATGGCTTCCCTGGTGGTGTAGTGGTTGAGAGTCCGCCTGCCGATGCAGAGGACACGGGTTCGTGCCCCAGTCTGGGAGGATCCCACATGCCGCAGAGCGGCTGGACCCGTGAGCCATGGCTGCTGAGCCTGCACGTCCGGAGCCTGTGCTCCGCAACGGGAGAGGCCACAGCAGTGAGGCCTGCGTACCGCAAAAAAAAAAAAAAAAAAAAAAAAAAAAAAAAAAAATCATTCCATCCTATATTTACAGCTATAGGTTGAGGAAGAATTATTTTCCCAGTGCTACTTGTATTTTCAAAACTCCTTGATTATAGTAGAATGTCACAGAAGCAGGGCCAGGAAGAAGATTTCTCGGGGACAGGAGGGTTGTTCTCAGGACATCTTGAATCGTATAAAGGTGTTAACACCATTATCTGCCTCTCATTCTCACTTTCCATTCTTTTGTTTTTCTTTCATCAACTATGGGACCTCCTATGTGTAAGGCCCCTGTGCTCAGTACAGAAGATGGATGGGCACAGTCCTTGTGAAACCGTGGGTGGTAATTAGTCAAATCCATTTCACCTGCCTTCACTAATCAAAGTCGTTTTAAGACTTGCCTGTCCTCCAAGTGTCACATAGCCTAAACAATAAGATGTTTACCTGAGTTATTTTCCAGGAACTTGGAGTCAGCTGTGTCTAGATTAACCTGAGCTGGTTAAAAATGTGATTATTCTGCATATCACATTGATGCATTTTTGGAATCCTGGTGCTTATTTTAGTATCAATTTTATGTATAGATATCAGGGCTATATCAACACCGACCCTCCAACTGGGTATGCATGAGTGTTTGAGCTCCATGACCTTTTGACATCAAAGGGCCAATAACTCCACCTTTCAGAACGTGGAGAGGCCCGTAGCCTAGTTACACCTGCACAGAGTGACTATTACCACAACTTTTTCCAGTCACCTTCTGCCATGCTCCCCATGCCCTGCTTCTTTATTCTTTACCCCATAAATACCCTGAGCCCCTTGCCTAGGGCTAGACTGATTAGAGGTTTATTCCCCTGTCTCCTAGCTTGGCTGCCTTGCAAAACCCTCTCTTTGCTTGCAAACCTCGGTATCAGAGTGTTGGCTTGCTGTTCATCAATCAAAACAAACCTGGTTTGGTAACACCTGTCTTAGAGAGGCTCATAATCTGGTGGAATAACAGTTATTTAAGCAATCAATAATAATGTGATTTAGTAAGTGCTAAAGTAAAGTATGGTCAAGGTACTGTGAAGACCCCAGGAAGGAGATTCTGCCTATTGCAGGACGAAAAGGTATCAGTGCTGGTAAGGTTTGAGTTGGTATTTTAAATATGTAGAAAACTGGCCTGGCTGCCAAAGGCATAAACACGGATTCCACAAATAAAAACTCAGAATCATTCTGGAAGAAAAACACATGGATGGCCTTTGACCAACTGTGCCTAATTATCTCATCTACTGATAAAATGGAGATTCAAGGACCCTGGCTATCAGGCAGCTCCCGTGAAGAGAGAGGAGAGGGCTTTGCCGTCTTCCTTAGAACACACAAGTAAGGCTGTGAATGCACCACGGTGTTGGCCCTGGTGAGAGATTCCTTTCTGAGTGGGTAATTAGAAGCCCAGTAGCAACCCGGAACCAGGAACACTTCTCCCTGCTTTTCAGCAAGTTATAAATGAAAGCTCCTGATTGGATTTAAAACCAATAGTCCAGCACTCCAGACTCCTCACTTTAGACTTGTATTTGATTCCATTCTATTTCTGACACAAGAGATCCGATGGATTTGGGCATGTGTTGTAAAGGCACAGAAAGAGAATCAAATTGATTTTTCTCCAGTTCTGTTTGTTTGGGTATTAGGTGCTGTGAATATAATATCAAGCCCTCCCTGCCTTCTCTTTTTCTCACATTCTTGGGAACGGCTATCCTCCAGAACCCAGGCTTGAACCCTGGGCACCATATTTGAGATGGTCAAATGTCATGGTTAAGACTGCAGGGTTTTGGAGACAGATGACCTGGCTTAAATCCAAGCTCCTTCAGTTACTAGATATATGATATCAGCAAGTTATTCAGCATCCTGTGCTTAAGTTCCATCATCTGTATGGGGATGATACTACTACCTGTCTTCAATGGTTGTTTTGAGGATTAAACAACTTTGTGTATATAAAGCACTTAAAGTTGTACCTGGCACATTGTAAACAATCTGTACGTGTTGGCTATTATCCTTTCCATTGCTGAGCACACTAATATTTCATTCCAGATTGCAGGAAGGAGGACTATGATACATTCAAAGAACCATCGAGGATATCTTGAACACAGGTAAGGGCCACAGCCCAGGGCAGTGACCACCTTGTTCCCTTCCCAGGACTGGGAGGCAGGGACTTCTGGTGGGATTATAAGGCAGGCAGCCCGAGGGGGCAACTCTTTTACCGCTACCAACTACTAAGAGGTGAGATGTGGCCACGTGTGCTGTCTGTTTCAGATCCATCGGCGTGTGGAGGTGGAGAGTGGGATAATTCGGCTCTGGGGAAGGAAACATGGGATCAGCTTTAGGCAGCTTCGGGAAAGACTTAAAGGGATGCTTAATGTTCTGACATGGTCCAGACCAGCAGGCAGGGCTCTGAAAACAAGCCATCCTAAGGAATATTCTGGGGGCAGAGTTGGGCTGTGATCTGTGCCATGGTTCTCTGTAACTATTACAGTGTAGGGACTGTGATCCAGGCATTAATACTCTCAATCCACTCTCCTCCTCTCCACTGACCTAATCCAAACTCATTATTCTCCTAGAATCTTATGGTACCTTACGTCTGCCCAGCTCTCCCATTGCTAGCCTCTCTTCTTCCAGTCCTCTTGCCCAGGGCTATCCGATTGCTCTTTCTGAAACATTGCTCTGATCACATCACTTCCCTACCAGAAACTTCCATTGGCTCTCCACTGACTCATTTACCTACTGGGGTCACCAAGTATCCTAAGTGAGCAAAGTGGACCAGACAAAATGAAACAGGCACACTTCAGATCTGAAAGCTTGGAAACATTCCTAACTTCCATAAGGAGAGGCACTTCCTTCCATTTATTTTGATAGTGGAGGCTTTCTAAATCTACAGTTTATTTTCCACTTTTAGTTCACACTTTGTACCAGAAATATCACTTCATTCTTAACTGCTTTAAGAAAAACAACCCTGCTAGTTAAATGATTGTCTTAGGTTGTTGGTTTGACTGCATAAATGGAGATCAAAGTACAGTGGCTAACTGAAGATAGAAGATTTATTTATCATTCACATGAAGGTATATGTTGATAGGTGGTCTGGGGTGTCGGGGTTAGAGGATTCTGTTCCATGCAGTTATATTGGGACTCCAGTCTCTTTTGTCCTCTGCAGTGGTTCTCGATATCTTGTCCAAGGACTTCTGGGGAGTCCCTGAGACACTTTCAAGGGTTTACAATATCAAAATTATTTTTTAATAAGGTATAGTTGATATACAGTATTATATTATTTTCAGGTGTACAACATAGTAATTCAAAATTTTTATAGATTATATTCAGTTCAATATAATCATAAAATATTGGCTGTATTCCCTGTGCTGTACAATATATGCTTGTAACTTATTTTATATATAGTATTTTGTACCTCTTAATCCCCTACCCCTATCTTTTCTATTCCCCCTCCCTCCCCCCATTGGTAACCACTAATTTGTTCCCTATATCTGAGTCTGTTTCTATTTTCCCATATATGTTTGTTTTATTTTTTAGATTCCACGTGTAAGTGCTAGCATACAGTATTTGTCTTTCTCTGACTTATTTCAGTAAGCATAATACTCTGTAAGTTCATCCACGTTGTTGCAAATGGTAGAATTTCATTTTTATGACTAATACTCCATTGTGTGTATATATATATATATATATATATATATATATATATATATATATATATATAAAACACATCTTTATCCATTCATCTATCAATTGGCACTTGGGTTGCCTCTATATCTTGGCTATTGTAAATGTTCTGCTATGAACATTGGGGTTCATGTATCTTTTTGAATGAGTGTCTTAAAAGGCCTTTTTTTTTTGATACATAACTGGGAGTGGAATTGCTTAGATCAGATAAGTTCTATTTTTGGTTTTTTGAGGAACCTCTGCACTGTTCTCCATAGTGGCTGCACCAATTTACATTCCCACCAATAGTGTAGGAGGGTTCCCTTTTTTCAACACCATTTCCAGGATTTGTTATTTGTAGACTTTTTGATGATAGCCATTGTGACAGATGTGAGGCGGTCTCTCATTGTGGTTTTGATTTGCATTTCCATGATTAGTGATGTTGAACATCTTTCATGTGCCTATTGGCCATTTGAATGTCTTCTTTGGAAAAATGTCTATTCAAGTCTTCCCTTTTTTTTTTTTTTTTTTTTTTTTGTGATACACGGGCCTCTCACTGTTGTGGCCTCTCCTGTTGCGGAGCACAGGCTCCAGACGCTCAGGCTCAGCGGCCATGGCTCACGGGCCCAGCTGCTCCGTGGCATGTGGGATCTTCCCAGACCGGGGCACGAACCCATGTCCCCTGCATTGGCAGGCGGACTCTCAACCACTGCACCACCAGGGAAGCCCCCCATTTTTTAAATGAGTTTTTTTTTTTGATGAATCGTATGACCTGTTTATATACTTTGGATATGACTCCTTATTTGTCATATCATTTGCAAGTACTTTCTCCCATTCAGCAGGTGGTTCATTTTGTCAAAGGTTTCCTTTGCTGAATAAAAGCTTTTAAGTTTAATTAGTTTCCATTTGTTCATTTTTGCTCTTATTTCCTTTGCCTTAGGAGACGACAACAAATATTGCTAAAATTTATGTCAAAGAGTGCTCTGCCTATGTTTTCTTCTAGAAGTTTTAGGGTTTCAGGTCTTACATTTAGGTCTTTAATCAGTTTTGAGTATATTTTTGTATTGGTGTGAGGAAATGCTCTAAGCTCATTCTTTTACATATAGCTATCCAGTTTTCTCAGCACCACTTTTTAAAGTGACTGTCTTTTCTGCATTGTATGTTCTTGCCTCCTTTGTTGTAGATTGATTGACCATAAGTGTGTGGGTTTATTTCTGGGCTCTCTATTCTGTTCCATGGATCTGTGTTTCTGGTTTTGTGTCAGTACCATGGTGTTTTGATCACTGTAACTTTGTATGTTCTGAAGTCAGGGAGCATGATACTGCCAGCTTTGTTCTTTTTTTCTCAAGATTGCTTTGGATATTTGGGGTCTTTTGTTGTCCCATATAAATTTTAGGATTATTTATTCTAGTTCTGTGAAAAATGTCCTGGGTATTTTGATAGGGATTGCATTAAATCCATAGGTTGCTTTGGGTGGTATGACCATTTTAATAATATTGATTCTTCCAGTCCAAGAACATGGGATATCTTTCCCTTTTTATCATCAATTTCCTTCATCAATGTTTTGTAGTTTTAAGAGTATAGTTGTCTCACCTCCTAAGTTTATTCCTAGGGGTTTTTTAAATTCAATTTTAAGAGTTATTGGGTTTTGTTTTCTTTTTGCTTTCTCTTTCTGATAGTTCATAGAAAAGAAAGAGATTTATGTATATTAATCTTGTATCCTGCAACTTTACAGAATTCACTTATTCATTCTAATAATTTTTTGGTGGAGACTTTAGGGTTTTTATATTAACATGTTTTTCACAAGTAGTGACAGTTTTACTTCTTCCCTTCCAATTTGGATGCCTTTTATTTCTTGTCTGATTGCTGTGGCTTGGACTTCCAATACTATGTTAAATAGAAGTTGCAAGAGTGGGCATTTTTGTCTTGTTCTTGATTTTAGAGGAAAGGCTTTCAGCTTTTCACTGTTGAGTATGATGTTAGCTGTGGGTTTGTCATAAATGGCCTTTATTGTGTCAATATATATTCCCTCTACACCATTTTTGAGAGTTTTTATCATGAATGGATATTGCATTTTGTCAAATGCTTTTTCTGCATCCATTGAGATGATCATGTGATTTTTATCCTTTTTGTTATTGTGATGTATCATGTTGATTTTTGTGAATATTGAATCATCCCTGCATCCCTGAAATAAATCCCACTTGATCAAGATGTATGATCCCTTTTGTGCGTGCGTGTGTGTGTGTGTATATATATACATATATAGTGTGTGTGTGTGCATATATATATATATATATATATATAATCAGTTTGCTGATATTTTGAGGATGTTTGCATCTATATTCATCAAAGATATTGGCCTGTGATTTTCTTTTCTTTTCTTTTTTTTTTAGTGCCTTTGTTTGGTTTGGGTATTGGGGTAATGGTGGCCTTGTAGAATGAATTTTGGAGTATCCATCCTCTTCAATTTTTTGAATGGTTTGAGAAGGATAGTATTAGCTCTACTTTGATACAGTTCCACTGTTGAGCTATCCAGTCCTGGACTGTTTTTGTTTTTTTGCTGGGAGGTTTTTTTTTTTTAACTACAAATTCAATTTCACCACTACTGATTTGTCAGTTCAAGTTGTCTTTCTGATTCAGTCTTGGTAGGTTGTATGTTTCTAGAAATTTGTCCATTCCTTCTAAGTTGTTTGAATTGTTGTCATATAACTGTGAATAGCATTCTCTTATGATTTTTTTGTATCTCTGTGGTATTGGTGATTGTTTCTCCTCTATCATTTCTTATTTTGTTTACTTGGTCCTCTCTCTTCTTGATGAGCCTGGCTAAAGTTTATCAATTTTGTTTATCTTTTCCAAAAAACAGCTCTTAATTCCATTGATCATTTTCTGTTGTTTCTTTAGTCTCTATTTAATTTAGTTCCTCTCTGATCTTATTTCTTTCCTTCTGCTGACCTTGGGCTTCATTTGTTCTTTTTCTAATTTTGTTAGATGGTAGATTTCGATTGTGTATTTGAAATTTTTCTTGTTTCTTGAGGTAGGCCTGTATTTCTATAAACTTCCCTCCTAGAAATGCTTTTGCTGCATAGATTTTGGAAAGTTGTGTTTCCATTTTCATTTGTCACAAGGTGTTTTTGGATTTCCTTTTTGATTTCATCATTGATTCATTGGTTTTTTAGTAGAATGTTGTTAGTATCCATGTGTTTGTGCTTTCCCATTTTTCTTTCTGTAAACTGACTTATAGTTTCACACCATTGTGGTCGAAAAAATGCTTGATATAATTTCTATGTTCTCAAATTTGTCAAGAATAGTTTCATGGCCTAGCATGTCATCTATCCTGGAGAATGTTCTGTGTGCTCTTAAAGAATGTGTATTCTACTGTGTTTGGGATGGAAGGTCCTGTAGATATCTATTAAGTCTAACTGGTCTATTTTGTCATTTAAGACCATTCCTTACTTAATTTTTTTTCTGGATGATCTCTCCATTGACGTAAGTGAGATATTAAAGTCCCCTACTATTATTGTATTATTGTCAATTTCTCCCTTTATGTCTGTTAATGTTTGCTTTATATATTTAGGTGTTCCTCTGTTGGATGCATATATGTTAATGAGTATAATATCCTCTCCCTGTATTGATTCTTGTATTGATCCCTTTGTCATTACATAATGCCCTTTTTGTCTTTTGTTACAGACTTTGTTTTAAGGGCTATTTTGTCTGATATGAGTGTTACTAAACCTGTTTCTTATTTCTGTTTGCATGAAATATCTTTTTGCATCCCCTCACTTTCAGCCTATATGTGTCTTTAGCTCTGAAGTAAGTGTCTTGTAAGTAGCATATGGATGGGTCTTGTTTTTTCATCCAATCAGCCACCCCATGTTTTTTGGAGCATTTAGTCCATTGACATTTAAAGTAATTAAATATTTAAGTTCAAACACATTCTAAAATATCTACTTTTTTTTTACTCCCCTCCTTCACATTTTGTGTTTTGATGTCATAATTTATACCTTCATGTTTATCCCTTCACTGTTTGTTGCAGTTATAGTTGCTTTTATAATTTTTTGTCTTTTAATCTTCATAGTAGCTAATTTTAGTGGTTGATCCTCAGCCTTTACTATATATTTGCCTTTCCTAATAGAATTTTTCCTTTCCTATAGATTTTTACTTCTTGTTATAGCCTTTTCTTTTCCACTTAAAGAAGACCATTTAACATATTTTTAGTGTAGGTTTAGTATTGATGAATTCTTAATTTTGTTTGAGAAGTTCTTTATCTCTCCTTCAATTCTAAATGATGATCTTGCTGGGTAGAGTATCCTGGGTTACAGATTTTTCCCTTTCAGCACTTTGAATATATCATACCACTCCCTTCTGGCCTGCAAAGCTTCTATAGAGTAATCAGCTGATAGCCTTAGGAGGTTCCCTTGCACATGACTTTGGTTTTTCTCTTGCTACTTTTAGAATTCTCTAACTATTGCTGTTTTAATTATGATATGAATTGATGTGGGTCTGTTTGGGTTCATCTTGTTTGGGACCCTCTGTGCTTCCTGTACTTGGATATATTTTTTCAGGTTTGTGAAGATTTTAGCCATAATCTCAAATACCTTGTCAACCCCTTTCTCTCTTCTCCTTCTGGGACCCCTATAATGGGAATGTTGGGATGCTTGATGTTGTCCCAGAGATCTCTTAAACTATTTTTTTTTCCTTTTTTGCTGCTCTGATTGGATGATTTCCATTCTATCTTCCAGGTCACTTATGCATTCTTCCTTATCCCTTGGTCTGCTATCAATTCCTTCTAGTGTGTTTTTCATTTCAGTTATTGTATTCTTCAGTTCTGACGGGTTCTTTTTAATATTTCCTAGTTCCTTGTTAAAATTCTCACTGTGTTCATCTAATTCAGTTAGCATCCTTATTACTAATGCTTTGAACTCTATCTGGTAAATTGTTTCTGTTTCATTAGTTTTCAGGGATTTTCTCTTGTTCTTTCAATGGAGACTAGTTTCTCTGCTTTCTCATTTTGTTTAACTTTCTCTGTATCTATGAATTTAGGTGAAACAGTTAAATATTGCAGTCTTGAAGTGGTATCCTTATGTGGAAGTAGCCCTATACAACCTGCCTGTGCCCAGTGCTTTGGTAGGAGAGCTGGATTTGACAAGAACACTAGTCACATCTTACCTCAGGGTGTGCTGGCAGCTATAACCTTGGTAGGAGGTAGAGCTGGAGATGCAGGGGCACTAGGGCCAGATCCAGGTGTGAGGCAGGGATTCCCCTCTGCTCAGGGTCCATCACCTGTCACAGGCAGGTCCAGGCCCTGGTCCCAAATTATTGGAGCAGAAGCCCTGAGGGTCATATCCAAGCTGGCTCTGCCCCTTTTAAAGGTGAGCTCTCTTCCATGCCAGCACCAGCACCCTTGGCCCTGACAGGAGCAGTGCTAGAGCAAGAGGGCCCTGTGAGGGCTCTCAGTTTGTGACAGGGTATGGGGTGTGGTGGTCTGTCCACAGACAGTGGTCCAGGCTACTTTTGGTGTGCTGCCTGAACAAGCACCAGTAATAGCTTCCTCAGCCCTGCTCAGACAATGCTCGGGTCTGAGTCTCTTTCGTCCCTCACATCTGATCTCTCCCCGCAGCATCTGCCACCCCCCACCCTCGTGTGGAGCTGCACTGCAGGGCAGGCAGGGCCCATGTGAACTCAGCATGTGTTGATGCACAGCCTGTGGTGGTCCACCTGCCATCAGAGATCAGGGATGCTTCTGATACACTACCTGTGAAAGCGCCAGTAATGGCGGCCACCACCCTACTCAGATGCTGCTTTGGGTCTGAGTGGCCTCTGCATCTTATGGCCTAGCTCTTTCCTTTGTTGTGATGGCTCTTGCTCCAGTGTGGAGCTGTGACTTAATAAGTTGGGCTAAAGAGTTCACTGGGCTCAGGCTGGGGCACACACACAGGGCTGGTCGCAGGGAATTGGGCAGCCACTCCAGCAGTTTGCAATCTGGCCTCTCTTCCCTGCCTCAGGAGCAAGCAAACATGCATATGTTCCTCTTGAGTGGAGTTTGGGTTTCCCACAGCCCTCCTGTTAGTTTCACCAGCTCTCTAACCAGTCAAGATGGACTCATCTTCCCACCCAGTAGAGGGCCTCTCTCAACCTCCACCAACTCCAGCCAGCTGGACAGGTTGAGCATGAGCTTGGGCCAGCCGGGACCCAGAGGGGAGCCTGAGCCTGAGCCTTCCTGCCTCCAAGCCATGTTTGAGGCCCTACTTGCCAGTTTGACTGACTCAGCCAGGCCACGGAGGACATCTACCAGCTGGAGTGGTGGCTGCAGAGCCTGCGTGGCTGCAGGAGTAGTGGTACCCCAGCCTCACCTCCCCCCACCCCTCTCCAGGCCTGCAGCCAGTCCTGCCCAGTCACCTTGCTCAGGCCAGTCGAGGCATTGACCTGGCTACAGGCCCATCCCTGTGGGCCAGAAACAAGATCCACCCCAGCAGCACATAGCCCCAGGGGATCTGAGCTCATGCCTCTTCCCTGGGGTGGGCCTGTGGCTTCACTCTGGCCCTTTGGAGCCAGAGCAGACGCCACTCAGTATTATTACCTTCTACCACCCTCAAGGTTTCGGGCCAAGCAGAACAGCTTCACCCCAAGACTGGGGTGCCCAATATGTGGTTCAAACCACTCACTCCCCATGGTGGATCTCCTCCTGTGTAATCTTACTTTTGCTCTGAGTCCCCTCCCAGGGGCACAGGTTCTGACCTGATCATTTCTCTTCCCTTTGTACCTGATTGTGTGGTTCTTACAGCCTTGGTCTCTCGGCCAGTTTCTAGTTAGTTTTCAGTGAGAATTTTTCCACACACAGATGTATTTTTGATGTGCTCGTTGGGGGAGGTGAGTTCCACATCTTCCTACTTTGCCGTCGTGATTGATCTTCCTGGTAGTTTCTATCTTTGTTTTTTTGAGGAACCATCATACTGTCTTCCATAGTGGCTTCACAAATTTGCATTCCCACAAACACTGTACTAGGGTTCCCTTTTCTCCACATCCTCACCAACATTTGTTATTTGTGGTCTTTTTGATGATGGCCATTCTGACAAGTGTGAGATGATCTCATTGTGGTTTTGATTGACATTTCTCTGATTAGTGATGCTGAATATCTTTCAATGTGCTTATTGGCCATCTGTATGTCTTCCTTGGAAAAATGTCTGTTTTACACATTTTTTTACTGGGTTGTTTTTTTGATAGGGTGTTGTATGACTTTATATATTTTGGATGTTAACCCCTTATTAATCATATCATTTGAAAATATTTTCTCCCATTCAGTAGGTTGTATTTTTGTTGATTTCCTTTGCTGTGCAAAAGCTTTTAAGTTTAATTAGTTTCCATTTGTTCATTTTTGCTTTTATTTCTTTTGCCTTAGGAGACGGATTGAAAACATACTGCTACAATTTATGTCAAAGAGTGTTTTGCCTATGTTCTCTTCTAGGAGTTTTATGGTGTCTGGTCTTACATTTAGGTCTTCAATCCCTCTTGAGTATATTTTTGTATATGGTGTGAGAAAATGTTCTAATTTCTTTGTTTTACATGTAGCTATCCTGTTTTACCAAGACTACTTATTGAAGAGACTGTCTTTTCCCCATTATGTATTCTTGCCTCCTTTGTCTAAGATCAATTAACTATAGGTGTATGGGTTTATTTCTGGACTCTTTATTCTGTTCCATTGATCCATGTGGTTTTGTGCCAGTAGCATACTATTTTAATTTTTGTAGGTTTCTAGTATGGTCTGAAGTCAAGGAGCATGATTCCTCCACTCTGTTCTTCTTTCTCAAGATTGCTTTGGCTATTAGGAGTCTTTTTTGTTTCTGTACAAATTTTAGCATTATTTGTTCTAGTTTTATGAAAAATGCCATTGGTATTTTTTTAAACACCTTTATTGAGTATAATTGCCTTACATGGTTGTTAGTTTCTGCTTTATAACAAATTGAATCAGTTATACATATACATATGTCCCCATATCTCTTCCCTCTTGCATCTCCCTCCCACCAACCCTTCCTATCCCACCCCTCTAGCTGGTCACAGAGCACTGAGCTCATCTCCTATGTGCTATGTGGCTGCTTCCCACTAGCTACCTATTTTACATTTGGTAGTGTATATATGTATACACTATACATGTATATATGTCCATGCCACTCTCTCACTTTGTCCCAGCTTACCCTTCCCCCTCCCCATACCCTCAAGTCCATTCTCTAGTAGGTTTGCATCTTTATTGCTGTCTTGCCCCTAGGTGCTTCATGACGCTTTTTTTTTTTAGATTCCATATATATGTGTTAGCATACGGTACTTGTTTTTCTCTTTCTGACTTACTTCACTCTGTAAGACAGACTCTAGGTCCATCCACCTCACTACAAATAACTCAATTTCGGGTTTTTTTATGGCTGAGTAATATTCTATTGTATATATGTGCCACATCTTCTTTATCCATTCATCTGTTGATGGACATTTAGGTTGCTTCCATGTCCTGGCTATTGTAAATAGAGCTGCAATGAACATTTTGGCACATGGCTCTTTTTGAATTATGGTTTTCTCAGGGTATAGGCCCAGTAGTGGGAATGCTGGGTCGTATGGTAGTTCTATTTTTAGTTTTCTAAGGAACCTCCATACTGTTCTACATAGTGGCTGTATCAATTTACATTCCCACCAACAGTGCAAGAGGGTTCTCTTTTCTCCACACCCTCTCCAGCAATTATTGTTTGTACATTTTTTATGATGGGCATTCTGACCGGTGTGAGATGGTATCTCATTGTAGTTTTGATTTGCATTTCTCTAATGATTAATGATGTTGAGCATTCTTTCCTGTGTTTGTTGGCAATCTGTATATCTTCTTTGGAGAAATGTCTATTTAGGCCTTCTGCCCATTTTTGGATTGGGTTGTTTGTTTTTTTGATATTGAGCTACATGAACTGCTTTTGGATTTTGGAGATTAATCCTTTGTCAGTTGCTTCATGTGCAAATATTTTATCCCTTTCTGAGTGTTGTCTTCTCATCTTGTTTATGGTTTCCTTTACTGTGCAAAAGCTTTTAAGTTTCATTAGGTCCCATTTGTTTATTCTTATTTTTATTTTCATTCCCTAGGAGGTGGGTCAAAAAGGATCTTGCTGTGATTTACGTCATAGAGTGTTCTGCCTATGTTTTCCTCTAAGACTTTGATAGTGTCTGACCTTACATTTAGGTCTTTAATCCATTTGGAGTTTATTTTTGTGTATGGTATTAGGGAGTGTTCTAATTTCATTCTTTTACAAGTAGCTGTCCGGTTTTCCGAGCACCACTTATTGAAGAGGCTGTCTTTTCTCCATTGTATATTCTTGCCTCCTTTATCAAACATAAGGTGACCATATGTGTGTGGGTTTACCTCTGGGCTTTCTGTCCTGTTCCATTGATCTATATTTCTGTTTTTGTGCCAATACCATACTGTCTTGATTACTGTAGCTTTGTAGTATAGTCTGAAGGCAGGGAGCCTGATTCCTCCAGCTCCATTTTTCATTCTCAAGATTGCTTTGGCTATTCGGGGTCTTTTGTGTTTCCATACAAATTGTGAAATTCTTTGTTCTAGTTCTGTGAAAAATGCCAGTGGTAGTTTGATAGGGATTGCATTGAATCTGTAGATTGCTTTGGGTCGTATAGTCATTTTCAACATGTTGATTCTTGCAATCCAAGAACATGGTATATCTCTCCATCTGTTTGTACCATCTTTAATTTCTTTCATCAGTGTCTTATAATTTTCTGCATACAGGTCTTTTGTCTCCTTAGGTAGGTTTATTCCTAGATATTTTATTCTTTTTGTTGCAATGGTAAATGGGAGTGTTTTCTTAATTTCAATTTCAGATTTTTCGTCATTAGTGTATAGGAATGCAAGAGATTTCTGTGCATTAATTTTGTATCCTGCTACCTTACCAAATTCATTGATTAGCTCTAGTAATTTTCTGGTAGCATCTTTAGGATTCTATATGTATAGTATCATGTCATCTGCAAACAGTGACAGCTTTACTTCTTCTTTTCTGATTTGGATTCCTTTTATTTCTTTTTCTTCTCTGATTGTTTTGGCTAAAACTTCCAAAACTATGTTGAATAAGAGTGGTGAGAGTAGGCAACCTTGTCTTGTTCCTGATCTTAGTGGAAATGGTTTCAGTTTTTCACCACTGAGGATGATGTTGGCTGTGGGTTTGTCATATATGGCCTTTATTATGTTGAGGAAAGTTCCCTCTATGCCTACTTTCTGGAGGGTTTTTATCATAAATGAGTGTTGAATTCTGTCAGAAGCTTTCTCTGCATCTGTTGAGATGATCCTATGGTTTTTCTTCTTCAATTTGTTAATATGGTGTATCACATTGATTTGCGTATATTGAAGAATCCTTGCATTCCTGGGATAAACCCCACTTGATCATGATGTATGATCCTTTTAATGTGCTGTTGGATTCTATTTGCTAGTATTTTCTTGAGGATTTTTGCATCTATGTTCATCAGTGATATTGGCCTGTGGTTTTCTTTTTTAGTGACATCTTTGTCTGGTTTTGGTATCAGGGTGATGGTGGCCTTGTAGAATGAGTTTGGGAATGTTCCACCCTTTGCTATATTTTGGAAGAGTTTGAGAAGGATAGGTGTTAGCTCTTCTCTAAATGTTTGATAGAATTGGCCTGTGAAGCCATCTGGTCCTGGGCTTTTGTTTGTTGGAAGATTTTTAACTACAGTTTCAATTTCAGTGCTTGTGATTGGTCTGTTCGTATTTTCTATTTCTTCTCTGTTCAGTCTTGGAAGGGTGTGCATTTCTTAGAATTTGTCCATTTCTTCCAGGTTGTCCATTTTATTGGCATAGAGTTGCTTGTAGTAATCTCTCATGTTCCTTTGTATTTCTGCAGTGTCAGTTGTTACTTCTCCTTTTTCATTTCTAGTTCTATTGATTTGAGTCTTCTCCCTTTTTTCTTTTTTTCTTTTTTTATTTTTATTTTTTTTTGCGGTACGCGGGCCTCTCACTGTTGTGGCCTCTCCTGTTGTGGAGCACAGGCTCCAGACATGCAGGCTCAGTGGCCATGGCTCATGGGCCTCGCCGGTCCACAGCATGTGGGATCTTCCCGGACCGGGGCATGAACCCGTGTCCTCTGCATCGGCAGGCGGACTCTCAACCACTGCGCCACCAGGGAAGCCCTCCCTTTTTTTCTTGATGAGTCTGGCTAATGGTTTATCAATTTTGTTTATCTTCTCAAAAAAACAGATTTTAGTTTTATTGGTCTTTGCTATCGTTTCCTTCATTTCTTTTTCATTTATTTCTGCTCTGATCTTTATGATTTCTTTCCTTCTGCTAACTTTTGGGGATTTTTGTTCTTCTTTCTCTAATTGCTTTAGGTTTAAGATTAGGTTGTTTATTTGAGATGTTTCTTATTTCTTAAGGTAGGATTGTATTGATATAAACTTCCCTCTTAGAACTGCCTTTGCTGCATCCCATAGGTTTTGGGTCATCATGTTTTCATTATCATTTGTTTCTAGATATTTTTTGATTTCCTCTGTGATTTCTTCAGTGATCTCTTGGTTATTAGGTAGTGTATTGTTTAGCCTCCATGTGTTTTGTTTTTTTTCTTTTTTTTTTTAAGCAGTACGCAGGCCTCTCACTGTTGCGGCCTCTCCCGTTGTGGAGCACAGGCTCCAGACACGCAGGCTCGGCGACCATGGCTCACTGGCCCAGCTGCTCCGCGGCATGTGGGATCCTCCTGGACTGGGGCACGAACCCACGTCCCCTGCATCAGCAGGTGGACTCCCAACCACTGCACCACCAGGGAAGCCCTGTTTGTATTTTTTACAGAGTTTTTCCTGTAGTTGATATCTAGTCTCATACCATTGTGGTCGAAAAGATACTTGATACGATTTCAGTTTTCTTAAATTTACCAAGGCTTGGTTTGTGACCCAAGATATGATGTATCCTGGAGAATGTTCCATGAGCACTTGAGAGGAAGGTGTATTCTGTTGTTTTTGGATGGAATGTCCTATAAATATAAATTAAGTGTATCTTGTTTAATGTATCACTTAAAGCTTTTGTTTCCTTATTTATTTTCATTTTGGATGATCTGTCCATTGGTGATAGTGGGGTGTTAAAGTCCCCTAATATGATTGTGTTACTGCCGATGTCCCATTTTATGGCTGTTAGTATTTGCCTTATGTATTGAGGTGCTCCTATGTTGGGTGCATAAATATTTACAATTGTTATATCTTCTTCTTGGATTGATCCCTTGATCATTATATAGTGTCCTTCTTTGTCTCTTGTAATACTCTTTGTTTTAAAGTGCATTTTGTCTAATATGAGAATTGCTACTCCAGCTTTCCTTTGATTTCCATTTGCATGGAATATCTTTTTCCATCCCCTCACTTTCAGTTTGTATGTGTCCCTAGGTCTGATGTGGGTCTCTGTAGACAGCATATATACGGGTCTTGTTTTTGTATCCAGCCAGTCTATGTCTTTTGGTGGGAGCATTTAATCCATTTACATTTAAGGTAATTATCGATATGTATGTTCCAATTACCATTTTCTTAATTTTTTGTGTTTATTATTGTAGGCCTTTTCCTTCTCTTTTGTTTCCTGCCTAGAGAAGTTCCTTTAGCATTTGTTGTAAAGCTGGTTTGATGGTGCTGAATTCTCTTAGCTTTTGCTTGTCTGTAAAGGTTTTAATTTCTCTTTCAAATCTGAATGAGATCCTTGCTGGGTAGAGTAATCTTGGTTTTAGGTTTTTCTCCTTCATCACTTGAAATATGTCCTGCCACTCCCTTCTGGCTTGCAGAGTTTCTGCTGAAAGATCAGCTGTTAACCTTATGAGGATTCCCTTGTGTGTTTTTTGTTGTTTTCCCCTTGCTGCTTTTAATATGTTTTCCTTGTATTTAATTTTTGATAGTTTGATTAATATGTGTCTTTGCATGTTTCTCTTTGGATTTATCCTCTATGGAACTCGCTGTGCTTCCTGGATGGGATTGATTATTTCCTTTCCCTTTTTAGGGAGGTTTTCAACTATAATCTCTTCAAATATTTTCTCAGTCCCTTTCTTTTTCTCTTCTTCTTCTGGGACCCCTATAATTCGAATGTTGGTGCATTTAATATTGTCCCAGAGGTCTCTGAGACTGTCCTTAATTCTTTTCAGTCTTTTTTCTTTATTCTGCTCTGCAGTAGTTATTTCCACTATTTTTTCTTCCAGGTCACTTATCCGTTCTTCTGCCTCAGTTATTCTGCTATCGATCCCTTCTAGAGAATTTTTAATTTCATTTACTCTGTTGTTCATCTCTGTTTGCTCTTTAGTTCTCCTGGGTTCTTGTTAAACGTTTCTTGTATTTTCTCCATTCTATTTCCAAGATTTGGGATCATCTTTACTATCATTACTCTGAGTTCTTTTTCAGGTTGACTGCGTATATCCTCTTCATTTGTTAGGTCTGCTGGGTTTCTGCCTTGCTCCTTCATCTGCTGTGTGTTTCTCTATCTTTTCATTTTGCTTAACTTACTGTGTTTGTGGTCTCCTTTTCACAGGCTGCAGGTTTGTAGTTCCCATTGTGTTTGGTGTCTGTCCCCAGTGGCTAAGTTTGGTTCAGTGGGTTGTGTAGGCTTCCTGGTGGAGGGGACTGGTGCCTGTGTTCTGGTGGATGAGGCTGGATCTTGTCTTTCTGGTGGGAAGGTCCACGTCTGGTGGTGTGTTTTGGGGTGTCTGTGGCCTTATAACAGTTTTAGGCAGCCTCTCTGCTAACGGATCGGGTTTTGTTCCTGTCTTTCTAGTTGTTTGGCATAGGGTGTCCTGCACTGTAACTTGCTGGTTGTTGAGTGGAGCTGGGTCTTGGCGTTGAGATGGAGATCTCTGGGAGATTTTTGCCGTTTGATATTATGTAGAGCTGGGAGGTCTCTTGTGGACCAGTGTCCTGAACTTGGCTCTCCCACCTCAGAGGCACAGCCTTGATATGTGGCTGGAGCACCAAGAGCCTGTCATCCATACAGCTCAGAATAAAAGAGAGAAAAAAATGAAAGAAGGAAAGAAAAAGATAAAATAAAATAAAATAAAGTTATTAAAATATAAAATAATTATTAAAAATAATTTTAAGTAATAAAAAAAGAGAGAAGAGAGCAACCAAACCAAAAAACAAATCCAGCAATGATAACAAGTGCTAAAAACTATAGTTAAAAAAAAAAAAAAGGACGGACAGAACCCTAGGACAAATGTAAAAGCAAAGCTATACAGACAAAATCACACACAGAAGCATACACATACACACTCACAAAAAAAGAAAAAGGGGAAAATATATTTATATCATTGCTCCCAAAGTCCACCTCCTCAATTTGGGATGATTCGTTGTCTATTCAGGTATTCCACAGATGCAGGGTACATCTAGTTGATTGTGGAGGTTTAATCCGCTGCTCCTGAGGCTGCTGGTAGAGATTTCCCTTTCTCTTCTTTGTTCTCACAGCTCCCAGGGTTCAGCTTCGGATTTGGCCCCGCCTCTGCGTGTAGGTCCCCAGAGGGCGTCTGTTCTTTGCTCAGACAGGACGTGGTTAAAGGATCAGCTGCTTCGGGGGCTCTGGCTCACTCAGGCCGGGGGGAGGGAGGGGTACGGATGTGGGGCGATCTGCAGCGGCAGAGTCTGGCGTGATGTTGCACCAGCCTGATACGCCCCATGCGTTCTCCCAGGGAAGTTGTCCCTGGATCACAGGACACTGGCAGTTGTGGGCTGCACAGGCTCCCCGGAAGGGGGGTGTGGATAGTGACCTGTGCTCGCACACAGGCTTCTTGGTGGCTGCAGCAGCAGCCTTAGCATCTGATGCCCGTCTCTGGGGTCCGCGCTGATAGCCACGGCTCGCACCCGTCTCTGGAGCTCCTTTAAGTGGCGCTCTTAATCCCCTCCCCTCATGTACCAGGAAACAAAGAGGGAAGAAAAAGTCTCTTGCCTCTTCGGCAGCTCCAGACTTTTTCCCGGACTCCCTCCCAGCTAGCCGTGGTGCACTACACCCCTTCAGGCTGTGTTCATGCCGCCAGTCCTCTCCCTGCGCTCCGACCGAAGCCTCAGCTTCTAGCCCCGCCCGCCCCGGCGGGTGAGCAGACAAGCCTCTCGGGCTGGTGAGTGCCGGTCGGCACCAGTCCTCTGTGCGGGAATCTCTCTGCTTTGCCCTCCGCATCCCTGTTGCTGCGCTCTCCTTCGCGGCTCTGAAGCTGCCCCCCTCCGCCACCCGCAGTCTCCGCCTGCGAAGGGGCTTCCTAGTGTGTGGAAACCTTTCCTCCTTCACAGCTCCCTCCCACTGGTGCAGGTCCCGTCCCTATTCTTTTGTCTCTGTTTATTCTTTTTTCTTTTGCCCTACCCAGGTACGTGGGGGCGTTTCTTGCCTTTTGGGAGGTCTGAGATCTTCTGCCAGCGTTCAGTAGGTGTTCTGTAGGAGTTGTTCCACATGTAGATGTATTTCTGATGTATTTGTGGGGAAGAAGTTGATCTCCATGTCTTACTCTTCCGCCATCTTGAAGCTCTGCCACCATTGGTATTTTGATAGGGATTGTATTGAATCTGTAGTTTGCCTTGGGTAGTCTGGTCAATTTAACAGTATTCTTCCAATCTGTGAATGTGGTATCTTTCCATCTGATTGCATCATCTTCAGTTTCTTTTATCAGTGATCTTATTTTCAAAAGAACTTATTTTTATAAAAATATTAAGGCATTTCTGTCATTTTCATTTTCTCATGGGTATGCAGTGAAGTATTCCACAGGTTACATGACATGTAATGCCACAACAAACTAAATGCAGAACTGAGAGTCTAGCTGTCTTCTATTGTTAGACGTTAAAGAGATTTACAAAAATGTAAAACAATGCTACACTTTTCACTGAATTGTTTTATGTGTTATCTTCCACTAAAAATTTTGTTGACATTAACATGTAATGGATTCACTGTTGCTTTAAAATAAATATTTAAATGTTCTCACTTCATATCAAGCAACATGAATATCAATAGATAAATTAAAGCTCTTTGTGGTCCTCAATTTTTAAGAGTTTAAAGAAATCCAGAAAGCATAAAGTTTGAGAATTACTGCCCTAGGATGTTTCCCTCATGTGTAAGGTTGAAGTGGGCTCATACCATGTCCATGTTCCAGGTGAAGGGAAGGGAGGCAGAGGAAGTGGAGGGAAAGCAACTTTCATTAAGGATATTGCCCAGAACCTGCTCTCAGTGCTTTTGCTCACATCTCATTGGCCAGAATATCATTCCATGGCCATGCCCAGTAAGGAGGAAGATTGGAGTTTTGCAGCAGCAAAAATTGCCAGGAAGCTATCTGAAGCCAGGAGAGGCATGAAATAGATCCTCTCCTCACAGCCCTCAGAAGGAACTAGCCCTCCTGACATGCTGAACTAGGACTTCTAGCTTCCAGAACTGTGAGAAAACGAACACCTATTATTTAACCACCCAGTCTGTGGTATTTTATGGAAACCCTAGCAAACTAATACAGAATGTAAAGTAGCTTAAGAAAACTGCCCACTCAACCAATGAAAACAACCAGACATGGCAGAGATGCATTGGAGGAAAAAAACTTCTGTGTTAAAAAAAAAAAAAGTCTTTAATGTCTGTGTGTGTTCAACTGGCTTATTGATGACAGAAAGTCATCTGAACATCACCACTCTACTGGTCATGCATATTTATACTTATGTGCATTGCTTTGCCTCTTCTCTGGCTCCCAGACTAAGTATAAATGCAGGAATTGGATGTCTCCTTAAGGTCCCATTTATCTGTGCTCAATTTCCTGTCAGGAATGTAATGGATGACACATGCTAATATATTAACTGCTCTCTCACTATAAACTTGTTATGCTAAACAAGCATAACTGAGCTTCCAAAGCAAAAAAATAAACGCTTTTTATACATGAGAATGTGCCTGGTAAAATGTTTTTCTTCTGCTACTCTAACACTGTCATTTTAGATTCAATATTATTTCTTAACAACGTATTTTCTTTGTGATTGAACCTTGTAAAATTATAAGCCAGCATAAGAAGTTCACCACGTAGATCACTTCACAAGGTATATGTATATCAAGGCATCAAGTTGCAGACCTTAAATACATATAATTTTTGTCAGTTATAGCTCAAAGCTAGAAAAGAAAAAGAAAAATGTTTACCATGTAGTTAGCTACAAAAAGTGTGTCAAATGTAACCTGATCAGGTACCAGTGGTCACCTTGGTGGGTTCATTCAAGGGTATATCATTCAGGACTCTGAAAGAATCACAGTTAACATGATGCATGATTATACACTGCCTCAATGTATCATTGACGTATTCCCTTTACTAATTCCTTAGATGACTTAGCATTTATAGAAAACCAGGAAGTCACTGGAGTAGTATGGGAGGGATAACGTAGTTAAGGCTGCCACACCTGTGACAGTAAAGAGAAGGCATGTGGCACAGTGGGAAGATCATGAGCCTGAAGGTAAAATTATTTAAGTTCTTGCCTTGGCTCTGCCACTGCCAAGCTGTGTGGGATGCAGGCCGTGAGTTTTATCTCTCTGGGCCTGGCTTTCTCCATATGCGAATAGACATGACTAGAGCATAGAATTTCTCAAATTCATGACTTCTGTCAAAATATTCTCCTGAATCTGAGCTCTCAGGCATTATAATGTGTCTATTATTTTCAAGAGCCAAAAAATGGGAAGACACATTTTAAAGAGCTTAGTTTGACTCTTTTCACTGTTGGTGAATAAAAGGAGGAATTGACAAATATTTGTTGGGTGTCTACTTGTTTAGTGTAGCCCGTAATTAGCTTGGAAAAACTCAATTACTATGTCATCTCCAAAGTTTGCTTCAGTTATATGTTGGTAATTGAGATTGTGGATGAAAAAGCAGATGTATAGCTTCAGTTCCATTTATGCATGATTCTAACAAAATGCTTTGAACAGAAAAGCAGGTTTATGGTGGACTATGTCCAGTTTAGATTTTTTTCTTTCCCCTACTCTTTCAGTCAAAACTGAAAATCCTGAACTTTTATGTTCCTTTTAGTTAAACGGAGAGATTTTCTGGCTAGGCATTCTGTATTTCCTAAAGTTCTATATATCAGTTTCTTTTAAAGCATCAGGGATTCTTGGTACTCAGTTTAGGTGCTATGTAGAAATAATTGTTGGCTGTACACATTGTAATACAAGCAAAAAGTACATATCCACCAAAATATACATAGACCTAGTTCCAGGCTAGGATGGTAGGAATAAAATAAGAGTGAACAGCTCTCTCCATTTAGGATTGTCACAGACAAAAGACTTAATGCCTTCACTAGAGAACAGTGTTCCACTACCACCTGGTTAGTTTGGCCTTTTGAAGTTGAGAAATATTGTACTTATGTGACTTTTCAGAAAAATTAAAATACTTGGAAATATATATGCTTCATTTCTGAGTTGTAGGCTCTTGTGGTTTTCATTATGGATTGGTTTTTATATCTTGTGTTTAATAGTTTTTTTAAAAAAACACCCTGTGGCAGCTGTACCACATAAATAATACCAAGAGAAGCATATGGAGTAAAGAAATTCTTCAAGAAGCAGTCAAATAGATCCAGGGCATTTTATGGGTAAAGAAAAAAATTAAGAGAACTTTGACTCTTTATTTTTTCATTTGTTCATGTCTTGTTTTATAGCCTTTCTAATGCAACTTCCTTTCTGCACTACGCAATGTCATGAATCCTTATAAAGCTTACCATTAAAGCCGAACATATACTTAATTTTTAAAGACATGGATCTTCTCCAGAAGCCCTTCCAAATTACAGCACACTAGGGCAATTATATCCTGTCCCTGTTCAATCAAAGAGAAGCATTTATCTAAGAGATTTCCTAATTTTTACCCAAATTATTCATTTTCACATCCCCAAAAGCATTTGGCAACAGAATTGTAATGTTCATTCACGTTAACGCATTTTGAAAACATTTAAGGAGACAATGTGAGTCGCCTAAACCCTATATCACTGCTACCAACTAATGACAACTCTCTGGGTTCTTGCTTCAGAAAACATTAGGCTCACTTTGTGAAGGAAACAAACTGAGACTTTCCTCATCTGCTTGGCCTTTTATTCCTTAAAGCTTGCAGGGGTGAATGGTGAGGGTGCTTTGCTAAACGACGATAGAAAGGCAACTCTAGAAATTATCAAAAGAATAATGTCTTGATGGGAAAGCCAGACAAAACTTGTGATAAACAGTCTACCTTAGACTGAGAGTAAACACTTTTTATTTCCAATAAAAGCTCATCTTACTCCTCCTATGTTAGTAAAATATACACCCCAGTGAATTCAATTATTTTTTATATGAACCCTTTTGTCCCCCACCAAACACCTCTTTTTTATTTATTCAACTATTTTTTCCAGTTTTATTGGGAAATAATTGACATGTACCATGGTATAAAGTTTAAAGTATACAATATAGTTTGATTTACATAGATTTTGAAATGATGACAATAGGTCTAACATCCATCATCTCATAGACACAACAAAAGGAAAAAATTTCACCTTGTAATGAGAACTCTTAGGATCTGCTCTTTTAACAGATTTCCTATACTGTATATGATACAGCAGTGTTAGCTATATCATGTTGTAGCTTACATTCCTAGTACTTGCTTGTAACTGGAAGTTTATACCTTTTGATCAACTTCCTCCAATTCCCCCTCCCCTCACCCCTCATTGTCCGCTCTAATAACCAGTCTGATCTCTGATCTTTTTGTATGAGTTTGGTGTGTTAGTTTTTAGATTTCCTGTATAAGTGAGATCACACAGTATTTGTCTTTCTCTAACTTATTTCACTTACTATAATGCCTACAAGATCCATCTGTGTTGTTGCAAATGGTAGAATTTGCTCATTTTTTAAATGGCTGAATAATATTCCATTGTATATGATACCACATCATCTTTATCCATTCATCCCTTGATGGACATTAGGTTGTTTTCATGTCTTGGCTATTGCAAATAATGTTATGAACCTGGGATTACAGATATCTGAGTTAGTGTTCTCATTTCCTTTGGATATATTCCCAGAAGTGGACTTGCTGGATCATATGGTAGTTCCGTTTTTAATTTTTTGAGGAAACTTCGTACTGTTTTCCATAGTGGCTGCACCAATTTACAATCCCACCAACACAAGGGTTCCCTTTTCTCCACATCCACGTCAGCATTTGTTGTTTCTTGTCTTTTGGATGATGACCATTATAACAGGCCTAAGGTGATATCTCATTATGGTTTTAATTTGCAATTCCCTAATTACTAGTGATATTGAGCATCCCTTCATGTACCTATTGGCCATTTGTATATCTTATTTGAAAAGATGTATTTTGAGGGTTTTTTTTTGCCCCATTTTATATTGGATTACTTGTTTTCTTGCTAAATTGTATGAGTTCTTTATATATTCTATAAATAACAAATACATGGTTTGCAAATATTTTCCTATTCCATAGGTTGTCTTTTCACTTTGTTGATAATTTCTTTTGGTATGCAGAAGCCTTTTAGTTTGATGTAGTCTGTGTATTTATTTTTGCCTTTGTTGCTTGTACGTTAGGTATGACTTCAAAAATATCATTAACAAGACCCATGTCAAGGAGCTTTTTTCCTATGTTTTCTGCTAGAAGTTTCATGATTTCACTTCTTACATTTAAGTATTTCATCCATTTTGAGTTAGTTGTTGTGAGTGGTGTACGATAGGGGTCAAGTTTGATTCTTTTACATGTGAATAATCTATTTTCCCACTGCCATTTATTGAAGAGACTGTCTTTTTTCCATTGAGTATTCTTGGCTCCATTGTCAAATATTAGTTGGCCTTATATGATTTATGATGTTGGCTGGTTGTTTGTCATTTATGGCCTTTATTATGTTGGTATATGTTCCTTCTGTGCCTAATTTGTTGGGCATATGCTTGATTCGGTTCCATTGGTCTCTTTGTCTTTTTTTAATCCCCGTACCATACTGTTTTAATTACTATAGCTTTATAGTATAGCTTGAAATCAGGAAGTGTGATGCCCCCTTCATTGTTCTTCTTTCTTATTATTTTGGTTATTCAGGGTTTTAGGTGGTACTATACAAATTTTAGGAGTGTCTTTTTCTATTTCTGTAAAAAAAATGCCATTAGAATCTCATTTTTTAAACTTTTATTGAAATATAGTTGATTTACAATGTTGTGTTAGTTTCAGGTGTACAGCAAAGTGATTCAGATATATGTACATATATATATAGATAATTTTTATTTATATACATAATATATATGTTTAGATTATTTTCCATTATAGGTTATTATAAGATGTTGAGTGTAGTTCCCTGTGCTGTACCGTAGGACCTTGTTAGTTATCCAATTTGCATATAGTAGTGTGTATATTTTAATCCCAAACTCCAGGGATTGCATTGAATCTACAGGTGGCTTTTGGTAGTACTGACATTTCAACAATATTAATCTTCCAATCCATGAGCATGAATACCTTTCCATTTATTTGTGTCTTCTATTTCTTTCATCAATGGAAATGTAATTTTCAGAGTAGAAAATTTTCACCTCTTTGGTTAAATTTATTACTATTTTATTGTTTTTAATGCTGTTATAAATGGGATTTGTTTATTTTTCATAAAATTCATTGTTAGTGTATAGAAATGCTGCTGATTTTTGTATGTTAATTTTGTATCCTGCAACTTTACCAAATTCATTGATTACTTCTAACATTTTTTTGGTGGAGTTTTTAGGATTTTCTATATATAAAATCATGTCATCTGCAAATAGAGTCAATCTGACTTCTTCCTTTTTAATTCTGATGCCTTTGTTTCTCTTGCCTGACTGCTCTAGCTAAGACTTCCAGTACTATGTTGATTAGGTGTGGTGAGAGTGGGCACACTTGTCTTTTTCCTGGTCTTAGAGGAAAAGCTTTAAACTTTTCACCATCGAGTATAATATTGGCTGTGGGCTTCTCACTTGTTGTGTTTTATTATGTCGAGTTATGTTCCTTCTAGGCCTAATTGTTAAGTGTTTTTATCATGAACAGATATTGAATTTTGTCAAATGCTTTTTCTGTGTCCACTGAGATTATCATATGATTATTTTCTTTCATTCTGTTAACGTAATGTATCACATTGATTTACATATGTTGAACAGTCCTTTCATCCCAGGGATAAATTCCACTTGATCATGGTGAATGATCCTTTTAATGTGCTGCTAAACTTGGTTTTGCTAGTATTTTGTTGAGAATACTTGCAACTACATTCATTAGGGATATTGGGCTGTAGTTTTCTTTTCTTGTAATGTCCTTATCTGCCTTTGGTATCAGGATAAGGCTGGCCTTGTAAAATGAGTTTGGAAGTGTTCCCTTTTCAATTTTTTGGAGGAGTTTGAGAAGGATTTGTCTTAGTTATTCTCAAAATGTTTGGTAAAATTCACCAGTGAAGCAATCTGGCCCTTGACTTTTCTTCATGGGGAGGTTTTTGATTACTAATTCAATATCCTTACTAGTAATTGGTATATTCAGATTTTCTATTTCTGATTCAGCCATGGTAGGTTGTATGTTTCTAAGAATTTTTCCATTTCTTCTAGATTATCCAGTTTGTTAGCATATACTTGTTCACAGTAGCATCTTATGATCCTTTGTATTTCTGTGGTATCAGTTGTAATGTCTCCTTTTTCATTTAAAATTTTGATTTGGGTCTTCTCTCTTTTTTCCTTGGATAGTCTAGCTTAGAGTTTGTCAGTTTTGTTTCTTTTCAAAGAACCAACTCTTAGTTTGATTAATATTTTCTATTTTCCTGTTCTCTGTTTCCTTAATTTCTGCTCTAATCTTTATTTCCTTCCTCCTGATAACTTTAGGCTCAGCTTGTTATTTTTCAAGTTCCTAAGGAATAGAATTAATTTGTTTATTTGGGATCATTCTTGCTTCTTAATGTAAGTGTTTATTGCTATAAACTTCACTCTTAGAACTGCTTTTCTCTGCATCCCATAAGTTCTAGTATGTTGTGTTTACATTTCAATTTGTCTCAAACTTTTCTATCTTTAATTTCTTCTTCAATCCATTGGTTGTTCAGGAAAGTGTTTAATTTCCATGTATTTGTGAATTTTTTCCAGTTTTCCTCTTGTTATGATTTCAGTCTTATTGAAGAATTGTTTTATGGCCTAACATTTGGTCTATCCTAAAAAATGTTCCATGTGCACTCAAGAATAATGTGAATTCTGCTGTTGTTGACTAGAATGTTCTACATATGTCTGTTAGGTCATTTGGACTGTATTGTTGTTTAAATACACTGTTTCCTTGTTCTCCTTCAGAATGATCTATCCATTGTTGAGAGTGGAGTATTAAAATCTCCAACTATTATTGTGTTGATGTTTATTTCTCCTTTTAGCTTTGTTAGTTTTTGTTTTATGTATTTCGGTACTTTGATGTTGGGTGCACAAATATTTACAATTGCTATAACATTATGGATTGACTTTTTAAAAATTATATAATGGATAATGACCTTATTTATTTAGTTAGTTAGTTATTATTATTTTTAGTTTAAAGTCCATTTTGTCTGATGTAAGTATAGCTACCCCTACTTTTTTGTGTGGGGAGTGGAGGGGTTGCCATTTGCTTGAAGTGTCTTTTTCCATTCCTTCTCTCTGTGTGTGCCTTTATGGTTAAAGGGAGTCTCTTTAAGGCAGCATATTTTTGGATCTTGTCTCCATTCAGCAATTCTGTGTCCTTTGATTGGAGAATTTAATATGTTTACAGTAATTATTGATAGGCAAGAATTTACTATTGCCATTTTGTTGTTTTCTGGCTGTTTTCTAGATTCATTGTTCCTTGTTTCTTACCCTGCTATCTTTTTTCATGTTTTGATGTCTTTTGGCATCAGTATTCTTTGACTTCTTTATCTTGTTCTTTTGTGTAATTGTTACTGATTTTTCCTTTGTCATTACCATGAAGATTACCTAAAATATCTTAAAATTATAACACTATTTTAAATTGATAACAACTTCATTTCAGTAGAATTCCTAAACTTTACACTTTTACTTCTCCTATCCTTCACATTTTAGATTATTGTTAAAATTTACATACCTTTACATTGTATAACTAAGAACAGGTTTTTGTATTTATGGGTGTTTTTACTACATTTATTTTAACTTTTAGTGTTGTTAGTATTTTATACACCCCCATTAATATATTGTAGACTCTAACTTTCACTATATATTTATCATTACTAGTGAGTTTTATGCTACCTTTTCATGTTTTTATGACACTAATTAACATCCTTTTACTTGCAATCAAAACTGCCTTTCACCATTTCTTGTAAGACAGGTCTAGTGATAATGAACTCCCTCAGCTTTTGTATGGCAAATTATTTATCCTTCCTTCAGCTTCAATGAGTATAGAATTCATGGTGAGAGTTTTTCTTTCAACATTTTGTATGTGTCTTCCCATTCTCTCCTGGCCTGAAAAGATTCTGTTGAGAAATATGCCAGTAGTCTTATGCTGGCATATATCTCAGCAGAAACCCCTTGTGGGGGTTCCCTTATATGTAACTTCTCCTTTTTGCTACTTTTATTTATGTTCTTTAATTTTTTTTTAAATTATCTTTTTTTTGCGGTACGCGGGCCTCTCACTGTTGTGGCCTCTCCCGATGCGGAGCACAGGCTCTGGAGGCACAGGCTCAGCGGCCATGGCTCACGGGCACAGCTGCTCTGCGGCATGTAGGATCTTCCCGGACCGGGGCACAAACCCGTGTCCTCTGCATCGGCAGGCAGACTCTCAACCACTGTGCCACCAGGGAAGCCCTGTCCTTTTATTTTTTATCAAGGTAGATTTTAAAATGTCATAATAGTAAAAATATCACAATAGTTTCAGGTGTACAACATAGTAGTTCAAAAATTTTATAGACTATACTCCATTTAAAGTTATAAAATATTGGCTGTATTCCCTGTGCTGTGCAATATATCCTTGTAGTTTATTTTATACATAGTAGTTTGTACTTCTTATTTCCATAATCTTCCTTTTTTTAATTTTTAAATTTTATTTTATTTTTTTATACAGCAAGCTCTTATTAGTCATCAGTTTTATACACATCAGTGTATACATGTCAATCACAATTGCCCAATTCATCACACCACCATGCCCACCCCCCCGCCGCTTTCCCCCCTTAGTGTTCATACATTTGTCTTCTACATCTATGTCTCAACTTCTGCCCTGCAAACTGGTTCATCTGTACCATTTTCCTAAGATCCACATACATGAGTTAATATATGATATTTCTTTTTCTCTTTCTCACTTACTTCACTCTGTATGACAGTCTCTAGATCCATCCACGTCTCAACAAATGACCCAATTTCATTCCTTTTTATGGCTGAGTAATATTCCATTGTATATATGTACCACATCTTCTTTATCTATTCGTCTGTCTATGGGCATTTAGGTTGCTTCCATGACCTGTCTATTGTAAATAGTGCTGCAATGAACATTGGAGTGCATGTGTCTTTTGGAATTATGTTTTTCTCTGGGTATATGCCCAGTAGTGGGATTGCTGGATCATATGGTAATTCTATTTTTAGTTTTTTAAGGAACCTCCATACTGTTCTCCATAGTGGCTGCATCAATTTACATTCCCACCAGCAGTTCAAGAGGGTTCCCTTTTCTCCACACCCTCTCCAGCATTTGTTGTTTGTAGATTGTCTGATGATGCCCATTCGAACTGGTGTGAGGTGATATCTCATTGTAGTTTTGAGTTGCATTTCTCTAATGATTAGTGATGTTGAGCAGCTTTTCATGTGCTTCTTGGCCATCTGTATGTCTTCTTTGGAGAAATGTCTATTTAGGTCTTCTGCCCAATTTTGGATTGGGTTGTTTGTTTTTTTAATATTGAACTGCATGAGCTGTTTATATATTTTGGAGATTAATCCTTTGTCTGTTCATTGGTTTGCAAATATCTTCTCCCATTCTGAGGGTTGTCTTTTCATCTCGTTTATGGTTTCCTTTCCTGTGCAAAAGCTTTGAAGTTTCATTAGGTCGCATTTGTTTATTTTTGTTTTTATTTCTATTACTCTAGGAGGTGGATCAAAAAAGATCTTCCTGTCATTTATGTCAAAGAATGTTCTTCCTATGTTTTCCTCTAAGAATTTTATAGTGTCCAGTCTTACATTTAAGGTCTCTTATCCATTCTGAGTTTATTTTTGTGTATGGTGTTAGGGAGTGTTCTAATTTCATTCTTTTACATGTAGCTGTCCAGTTTTCCCAGCACCACTTATTGAAGACACTTTCTTTTCTCCATTGTATATCGTTGCCTCCTTTGTCATAGGTTAGTTGACCATAGGTGTATGGGTTTATCTCTGGGCTTTCTATCTTGTTCCATTGATCTTTGTCTCTGTTTTTGCACCAGTACCATATTGTCTTGATTACTGTGGCTTTGTAGTATAGTCGGAAGTCAGGGAGTCTGATTCCTCCAGCTCCATTTTTTCCCCTCAAGACTGCTTTGGCTATTTGGGGACTTACGTGTCTCCATACAAATTTTAAGATTTTTTTGTTCTAGTTCCATTAAAACATGCCATTGGTAATTTGATAGGGATTGCATTGAATCTGTAGATTGCTTTGGGTAGTATAGTCATTTTCACAGAATTGATTCTTTCAATCCAGGAACATGGTATATCTCTCCATCTGTTGGTATCATCTTTAATTTCTTTCATCAGTGTCTTATAGTTTTCTGCATACACGTCTTTTATCTCCCTAGGTAGGTTTATTCCTAGGTATTTTATTCTTTTTGTTGCAATGGTAAATGGGAGTGTTTCCTTAATTTCTCTTTTAGATTTTTCATCATTAGTATATAGGAATGCAAGAGACTTTGGTACATTAATTTTGTATCCTGCAACTTTACCAAATTCATTGATTAGCTCTAGTAGTCATCTGGTGGCATCTTTCGGATTCTCTATGTATAGTATCATGTCATCTGCAAACAGTTGTCACTGTTTTACTTCTTCTTTTCCAATTTGTATTCCTTTTATTTCTTTTTTCTGATTGCCGTGGCTAGGAGTTCCAAAACTATGTTGAATAATAGTGGTGAGAGTGGACATTCTTGCCTTGTTCCTGATCTTAGTGGAAATGCTTTCAGTTATTCACCACTGAGAATGATGTTTGCTGTGGGTTTGTCGTATATGGGCTTTATTATGTTGAGGTAGGTTCCCTCTATGCCCACTTTCTGGAGAGTTTTTATAAATGGGTGTTGAATTTTGTCAAAAGCTTTTTCTGCGTGTATTGAGATGATCATATGGTTTTTCTTCTTCAGTTTGTGAATAAGGTGTATCACATTGATTGATTTGCCTATATTGAAGAACACTTGCATCCCTGGGATAAATTCCACTTGATCATGGTGTGTGATCCTTTTAATGTGTTGTTGGATTCTGTTTGCTAGTATTTTGTTGAGGATTTTTACATCTATATTCATCAGTAATATTGGTCTGTAATTTTCTTTTTTTGTAGTATCTTTCTCTGGTCTTGGTATCAGGATGATGGTGGGCTCATAGAATGAGTTTGTGAGTGTTCCTTCCTCTGCAGTTTTTGGGAAGAGTTTGAGAAGGATGGATGTTAGCTCCTCTCTAAATGTTTGATAGAATTCACTTGTGAAGCCATCTGGTCCTGGACTTTTGTGTGTTGGAAGATTTTTAATCACAGTTTCAATTTCATTACTTGTGATTGGTCTGTTCATATTTTCCATTTCTTCCTCATTCAGTCTTGGAAGTTTATACTTTCTAAGAATTTGTCCATTTCATCCAGGTTGTCCATTTCATTGCCATAGAGTTGCTTGTAGTAGTCTCTTAGGATGCTTTGTATTTCTGTGGTGTCTGTTGTAACTTCTCCTTTTTCATTTCTAATTTTACTGATTTGAGTCCTCTCCCTCCTTTTATTGATGAGTCTGGCTAATGGTTTATCCATTTTGTTTATCTTCTCAAAGAACCAGCTTATAGTTTTATTGATCTTTGCTATTGTTTTCTTTGTTTCTATTTCATTTATTTCTGCTATGATCTTTATGATTTCTTTCCTTCTGCAAACTTTGGGTCTTGTTTGTTCTTCTTTCTCTAGTTCCTTTAGGTCTAAAGTTAGATTGTTTATTTGAGATTTTTCTTGTTTCTTGAGGTAGGCTTGTATAGCTATAAACTTCCCTCTTAGAACTGCTTTTGCTGCATCCCATAGGTTTTGGATCATCGTGTTTTCATTGTCATTTGTCTCTAGGTATTTCTTGATTTCCTCTTTGATTTCTTCAGTGATCTCTTGCTTATTTAGTAACGTATTGTTTAGCCTCCATGTGTTTGTGTTTTTTACATTTTTTACCCTGTAATTCATTTCTAATCTCATAGTGTTGTGGTCAGAAAAGATGCTTGATATGATTTCAATTTTCTTAAATTTACTGAGGCTTGATTTGTGACCCAAGATGTGATCTATCCTGGAGAATGTTCCGTGTGTTCTTGAGAAGAAAGTGTAATCTGCTGTTTTTGGATGGTATGTCGTATAAATATCAATTAAATCTATCTTGTCTGTTGTGTCATTTAAAGCTTCTGTTTCCTTATTTCTTTTCATTTTGGATGATCAGTCCATTGGAGTAAGTGAGGTGTTAAAGTCCCCCACTATTATTGTGTTACTGTCGATTTCCTCTTTTATAGCTGTTAGCAGTTGTCTTAGGTATTGATGTGCTCCTATGTTGGGTGCATATATATTTATAATTGTCATATCTTCTTGGATTGATCCTTTGATCATTATGTAGTGTCCTTCCTTGTCTCTTGTAACATTCTTTATTTTAAAGTCTATTTTATCTTACATGAGTATTGCTACTCCAGCTTTCTTTTGATTTCCATTTGCATGGAATATCTTTTTCCATCCCCTCACATTCAGTCTGTATGTGTCCCTAGGTCTGAAGTGGGTCTCTTGTAGACAGCATATATATGGGTACTGTTTTTGTATCCATTCAGCAAGCCTGTGTCTTTTGGTTGGAACATTTAATCCATTCACGTTTTAGGTAATTATTGATATGTATGTTCCTATGACCATTTTCTCAGTTGTTTTAGGTTTGTTTTTGTAGGTCCTTTTCTTCTCTTGTGTTTCCCACTTAGAGAAGTTCCTTTAGCATTTGTTGTAGAGCTGGTTTGGCGGTGCTGAATTCTCTTAGCTTTTGCTTGTCTGTAAAGCTTTTGATTTCTCCATCAATTCTGAATGAGATCCTTGCTGGGTAGAGTAATCTTGGTTGTAGGCTCTTCCCTTTCATCACTTTAAGTATATTATGCCACTCCCTTCTGGCTTTTAGTGTTTCTGCTGAGAAATCAGCTGTTCACCTTATGGGACTTCCCTTGTATGTTATTTGTCATTTTTCCCTTGCTGCTTTCAATAATTTTTCTTTGTCTTTAACTTTTGCCAATTTTATTACTATGTGTCTCGACGTGTTTCTCCTTGGGTTTATCCTGTATGGGACTCTCTGCGCTTCCTGAACTTGGGTGGCTGTTTCCTTTCCCATGTTAGAGAAGGTTTCAACTATAATCTCTGCAAATATTTTCTCTCGTCCTTTCTCTCTCCTTCTCCTTCTGGGACCATATAATGTGAATGTTGTTGCATTTAACAGTGTCTCAGAGGTCTCTTAGGCTGTCTTCATTTCTTTTTATTCTTTTTTCTTTATGCTGTTCCACGGCAGTGAATTCCACCATTCTGTCTTCCAGGTCACTTATCCGTTCTTCTGCCTCAGGTATTCTGCTATTGATTTCTTCTAGTGTAGTTTTCATTTCAGTTATTGTACTGTTCATCTGTGTTTGTTTGTTCTTTAATTCTTCTAGGTTTTTGTTTCTTGCATCTTCTCGATCTTTGCCTCCATTCTTTTTCTGAGGTCCTGGATCATCTTCACTATCATTATTCTGAATTCTTTTTCTGGAAGGTTGCCTATCTCCACTTCATTTAGTTGTTTTTCTGGGTTTTTATCCTTCATCTGGTACATAGCCCTCTGCCTTTTTCATCTTGTCTATCTTTCTGTGAATGTGGTTTTTGTTCCACAGGCTACAGGATTGTAGTTCTTCTTGCTTCTGCTCTCTGCCCTCTGGTGGATGAGGCTGTAGTGGCTTGTGCAAGTTTCCTGATGGGAGGGACTGGTGGTGTGTAGAGCTGACTGTTGCTCTGGTGGGCAAAGCTCAGTGAAACTTTAATCTGCTTGACTACTGATGGGTGGGGCTGGATTCCCTCCCCATTGGTTGTTTGGCCTGAGGCAACCCAACACTGGAGCCTACCTGGGCTCTTTGGTGGGGCTAATGACAGACTCTGGGAGGGCTTACGCCAAGGAGTACTTCCCAGAACTTCTGCTGCCAGTGTCCTTGTCCCCACGGTGAGCCACAGCCACTCCCTCCACCACACACACATCCTGCAGGAGACCCTCCAGCACTAGCAGGTAGGTCTGGTTCAGTCTACCCTGGGGTCACTGCTCCTTCCTCTGGGTCCCAATGTGCACACTACTTTGTGTGTGCCCTCCAAGAGTGGAGTCTCTGTTTCCCTCAGTCCTGTTGAAGTCCTGCAATCAAATTCCACTGGCCTTCAAAGTCTGATTATCTAGGAATTCCTCCTCCCGTTGCTGGACCCCCAGGTTGGGAAGCCTGATGTGGGGCTCAGAACCTTCACTCCAGTGGGTGGACTTCTGTGGTATAAGTGTTCTCCAGTCTGTGAGTCACCCACCCATCAGTTATGGGATTTGATTTTACTTTGATTGTGCCCCTCCTACCATTTCATTGTGGATTCTCCTTTGTCTTTGGATGTAGGGTATCTTTTTTGGTGAGTTTCAGTGTCTTCCTGTCAAGTGATTGTCCAGCAGCTAGTTGTGATTCTGGTGTTCTCACAAGAGGGAGTGCGAGCACGTCCTTCTACTCCGCCTTCTTGGTTCAGGGCTCACTTCCACTCTCCCCATACTCTTTCTTGCCCTCACTCCTCCCTCTCCCCACTGGTCACCACCAGTTTGTTCTCTAAATCTGTGACTGTTTCTTTTTTATTATATTCATTAGTTTGTTTTATTTTTTAGATTCCACTGTAACTGATAACATACCATATTTGTCTTTCTCTGTCTGACTTACTTTACTAAGCATAATACCCTTCAGGTCCATCCATGTTTTTTCAAATGACAAAATTTCATTCTTTTCTAAGGGTAAATATCATTCCACTGTGTGTGTGTTTAATATATATCTATATTTAGATATAGATATCTCACCTCTTCACCCATCTGTTGATGGACAGTTAGGTTGCTTTCATGTCTTGGCTATTATAATAATGCTTCTGTGAAAATTGGTGTGCATGTGTCTCTTCAAATTAGTGTGTTTGTTTTCTTTTGATCTATACTCAGGAGTGGAATTGCTGGATCATTTAGTAGTTCTATTTTTAGTTTGTTGAGGAACCCCCATACTGTTTTTGATAGTGGCTGCACCAATTTACACTCACACCAACAGTAGACAAGGGTTCCCTTTTCTCCACATCCTCATCAACATTTGTTATTTGTGGTCCTTTTTGATCATAGCCATTCAGACAGGTGTGAGGTGATATTTCACTGTGGTTCTGATTTGCATTTCTCTGATTAGTGATGTCAAACATCTTTTCATATGACTGTTAGCAATCAGTATGTCTTGTTTGGAAAAATGTCTGTTCAGGTCTTCTGCCCATTTTTTGATTGAGTTTGCTTTTTTGATATTTAGTAGTATGAGCTGTTTATATACTTTAGATATTAACCCCGTTATAGTCATCACCTGCAAATATTTTCTCCCATTCTGTAGGTTGTTTTCCTATTTGTTAGTGGTTTCCTTTGCTGTGCAAAAGCTTTTAAGTTTAATTAGGTGCCATTGTTTATTTTTGCTTTTGTTTCCTTTGCCTTAGGAAACAAAAAATATTACTATGATTTATGTCAAGGAGTATTCTGCCTATGTTTTCTTCTAGGAGTTGTATGGTTTCTGGTTTTACCTTTAGGACTTTAATCTATGTTGAGTTCATTTTTGTATATGATGTGAAGAAATGTTCTAATTTCATTCTTTTACCTGTAGCTGTTCAGTTTTCTCAGCACCACTTATTGAAGAGATTATCTTTTCCTCGTTGTAAATTCTTGCCTCCTTTATCATAGATTAGTTAACCGTAAATGTGGGGGTTTATTTGTGAGCTCTCTGTTCCTTCCCTTTGATCTATGTGTATGTTTTTGTTCCAGCACTATACTATTTTGATTATCGTAGCTTTGTATTCTAGTCTGAAGTCAGGGAATGTGATACCTCTAGCTGTGTTCTTCTTTCTCAAGATTGTTTTGGCTGTTCAGGGTCTTTTGTGTTTACATACAAATTTTAGAATTATTTATTCTAATTGGGTGAAATATGTTCAGTATTTTGGTAGGAATTTCGTTGAATCTGTAGATTGCCTTGGGAAGTATGATCATTTTAACAGTATTAATTCTCCCGGTCCATGAACATGGTATATCTTTCCATTTGTGTCATCTTCAGTTTCTTTCACAGTGTCTTATAGTTTCCCAAGTACAAGTCTTTTTATCTCCCTAGTTAGACTTATTCCTAGGTATCCTATTCTTTATGGTATGATGATAAATGGGACTCTTTTTAAAATGTCTTTCTGATAGTTCATAATCAGTGTACAGAAATGCAACATATTTCTGTATATTAATTTTGTATCATGCAACTTTGCCAAATTCATTGAACTCTAGTAGTTTTTCAGTGGTGTCTTTAGGATTTTCTATGTATAATACCATGTCATCTGAAAACAGTGACAATTTTACTTCTTTCTTTCCCATTTTTCTTATCTGATTTCTGTGGCTAGGATTTCCAATACTATGCTGAATAAAAGTGGGGAGAGTGGACATTCTTGTCTTGTTCCTGATCTTAGAGGAAATGCTTTCACCTTTTTATCAGAGTATGATGTTGCCTGTGGACTTCTCATATATGGCCTTTATTGCATTGAGGTGTGTTAACTATTCACAAAGTGGGTATAAAGGATTAATCATAAATGAATGTTGAATTTTGTCAAAGGCTTTTTCTGTATCCATTGAGATGATCATATTATTTTTATTCAATTTTTTAAACAGTCATAATCAACTTTTATTGATTTTTACATAAATAGATTATAGAATGTCTTTGCAAACCATGTTTTCCCAACATATTTGTTGTAACACATGACATTTCTTTATAAAAGTATTTGTTAAATCTTTTTATAGAGGAAATGGGGAAAAGTGAAGAAAAAGGAGGGAAAATAAGATTTCAAAACTAGTCTTCAGTGATAGTCCTAAATATTTGGCAACTATTTCCTTTTATAGAAAGTCATGATTGTAACTTTGAGACACAAATGCATCAATTTAAGTAAAAAGTCAGTAGGATCAAATATATTATTTGGGCCTCAAATTTCCCTTTCTAAATATATTCAGTCACATAATTGTACACTTATTAAATAATGGTTTAAAACAGTAACCATCAAAATCTTTAAATAATCCCAGGTCTGGATTAAATCATGGTAGTATTAATATTTTCTAAAATTCCAATTTACTTGTTCATCAGTAAAATGTAATATTTGACAGTGTCTCCAGAAAATAAGTTTTCTATGTGTAGGAAGATGATAATTTTATAACACCTGATATTAATCAGGCCACTGAGCTGCTAATACATTATATAACAATTTTTTTCACACCAGTGTTTCCACTTGAACAAAATACTACAAGTAGTCGTTATCATACAAATACTGAATACTTAGTCATTCTTGAAACAAGGACCAATCTTTATATTAATATTTCTTTGTTGTGGTGTTTAGTCTTGATACCATTAAGCACAATGAATTTTAATGAATATGGGTGAATTAAGGCAAAAGGGCATAACCTAGTCCCCTTGATAATTTATCCTCTATCTTTTAAAACATCATTGTTCAAGCTATTCAAATTACAGCTCTGCTGGCTAGAAAGACACAACTTGTCCCTTAGACCAACGTCCATTATTTCAAGCATGAGGTTAAAATCTTGGTATTCACGACATATTCCCTTGACCTACCATTATGATCATTACTCAGCTATACCCACAATACTGATTTTCAAATGATACTATTCACTTGCTATGCCTCTTGGCTATATGTATGTAGGTTATTTTTCTTGACCAAAAATATTTAATGATTGGGCAATAATCTACTCAGTCTTTGTAAACTCTACATTGAATAATTTTTCATTTTTACAGCCATTTCCTGCATGGCTCTTGCTCTCTTCTTCTGTCATCTTCACATGACTAATTGGTCCATTCCCTTCAAAGGAGGAGGGATTTTTGAAGGAGCCTCCAATTCTATCCCACAATGTGAAATACTGTCCATAGTTATGGTCAAACAGCATGTGGTGGTCTGATGAGCTGAGCCATTAATAAATGGCCTTAAGATTTGGGGAACATGAAAGTCACCATCATGAATGGAAATTGTCCAGATATTGACCAAGACATACAAACCTAAATAAACTACCGTGTGTAAGGGGAAAATAAAAAGGTATATGTGGCAAGGTAGACTCTGAAGGAAGCCAGCCAGATGGTGAAAAGCATGACTTGTAAATGGAGTCAGAATCTTCCAGATGTGATGAGGTTTGTGTAAGCACTTATATATAAGTCTATGATGAAGACCTCTGTGAATCCCATAGATCAGCATGTCAGTGAAAAAGAGAAAGAGCAGGATAACAGCAATGAGTCAAAACCAGCTGTATGGAAACTCTTTATGCTGTCATACAATTTGCTGTAACCTCTAGCAGGAACAGTGAAACTCTGAGGATGCTGATCCATGGTATTGACTGGACAGAATGCTAAATCTCTTGATAGACTTGATTCTTGGAAAATTGTGAGTGTTTCATTAATGAATGATCATAGACAAAATAATAACTCAGTGTTGCAAAGAAGAAATAAAGGTTATATGTACTGAGATTTGTTATAATCAGGAGACTGATAGCTTGTCGGAAGACGTCATCCTCTGGCCATGTGGCCGAATATATGTATGGTGTAAAAAAACAATTGGGTACAAGATGCATCTTAGCCCCTAGAGAGGGTCCACTGCCAGCTGCCAATTTGGTTCCTGCAGGGCTTCAGCTGCTCTGGCTAGTCTTTTATTCAATTTTTTATGTGGTATGTCACATGAGTTGTAGATCTTGAACCATTCTTGCATTCTTGGGATAAATCCCACTTGATCATATTGTATGATCCTTCTAATATATTGTTGGATTCAGTTTGTTAATTTGTTGAGGCTTTTTGCATCTGTGCTCATCAGTGATATTAGACAGTAAATTTCGTTTTGTGTGCTATCTTTTTCTGGTTTTGGTGTCAGGGTGATGCTAGCCTCATAGAAAAAGTTTGGAAGTGTTCCTTCCTCTGCAATTTTTTGGAATAGTTTGAGAAGGATAGGTATTAACTCTTCTCTAAATGTTTGATAGAATACATCTGTTTAGCCATCTAGTCCTGGACTTTTGTATGTTGGGAGTTTTTTTTTTCTTTATTACTGATTCAGTTTTATTACTGATAATTGGTCTGTTCATATTTTTCTTTTTCATTCTGGTTCAGTATTGGGAGATTGTACATTTCTAGGAAACTATTTCTTCTATATTGTCCATTTTATTGACATATAGTTGTTCACAATAATCTCTTGTGATCCTTTATATTTCTGTAGTGTCAGTTATAACTTCTCCTCTTTCATTTCTAACTTTATTGATTTGGGGACCCTTCTTTTTTTTCTTGATGAGTTTGGCTAAAGGTTTATCAGGTTTGTTTAGCTTTTCAAAGAACCAACTCATTTTTATTTTTTTAATTTTTATTTTATGTTGGATATAGTTGAATAACAATGTTGTGTTTCAGGTGTACTGCAAAGTGATTCAGTTATATATATACATGTTTCTATTCGGTTTCAAATTATTTTCCGATTTAAGTTGTTACAGAATATTGAGCAGAGCTCCCTGTGCTATACAGTAGGTCCTTGTTGGTTATCTATTTTAAATATAGCAGTGTGTACATGTCAATCCCAAACTCCCAGTCTAACCCTCCTCCTCACCCTTCCCCCTTGGTAACCATAAGTTTATTCTCTAAGTCTGTAAGTCTGTTTCTGTTTTGTAATTATGTTCGTTTATATCATTTTTTTCTAAGATTCTGCTTATAAGTGGTATTATGCAATGTTTGTCTTTCTCTGACTTCACTTAGTATGATAATCGCCAGGTCCATCCATGTTGCTGCAAATGGCATTATTTCATTGTTTTTAATGGCTGAGTAATATTACATTGTGTATATGTACTACATCTTCTTTATCCATTCATCTGTCGGTGGACATTTAGGTTGCTTCCATGTCTTGGCTATCATAAACAGTGCTGCAATGAACATTGGGGTGCCTGTATCCTTTCAAACCATGTTTGTCTCTGGATATATGCCCAGGAATGGGATTGCAGGATCATATGGTAGCTCTATTTTTATTTTTTTAAGGAACCAAAGAACCAACTCTTAGTTTCATTGATCTTTCTTATTGTTTTTTAGTCTCTATTTTATTTATTTCTGCTCTGATCTTTATTATTTATTTTTCTTCTGCTAACTTTGGGTTTTGTTTGTTCTTTTTCTAGTTAGTTTAGATGTAAGGTTAGGTTGTTTGAGATTTTTCTTATTTCCTAATATAGGCTTGTATCCCTATAAACTTGCCTCTTAGAACTGCTTTTTTGATCTGTGTCCCACAGGTTTTGGATTTTTTTTTCATTTCATTTATCTCCAGCTATTTTTTGATTTTTTTCTCCTTTGATTTCATCAGTGCTCCATTGGTTGTTTAGTATCATGTTGTTTAGCTTCCACTTGTTTTTTGCAATTTTTTTTCTTGTAGTTGATTTCTAGTCTCATAGCGTTGTGGTTGGAAAGATGCTTTATATGATTTCAGTTTTCTTAAATTTACTGAGACTTGTTTTTGTGCCCTAGCATGTTATTTATCCTGGAGAATGTTCCATGTGCAACTGAAAAACTGCATTCAGCTGCTTTTGGTTGGAATGGTCTATATAGATCTATTAAATCCACGTGGTCTAATGTGTCATTTAAGGCCAGTGTTTCCTTATTGATTTTTTTTTTTTTTTTTTTTGGTCTGAACGATCTGTCCATTGTAAGTGGGATGGTAAAGTCCCCTACAATTATTGTTACTGCCAATTTATCCCTTTATGTCTGTTAATATTTTATGTATTTAGGTACTCCTATGTTGGCTGCATATATACTTGTAATTGTTATATCTCATTGTATTGATCCTTTGATCATTATGTAATGTCCTTCTTTGTCTCTTGTTACAGTCTTTGTTTTAAAGTCTATTTTGTCTGATAAGTATTGCTACCCCAGCATTCTTTTGATTTCCATTTGCATGAAATACCTTTTTCCATCCCTTTGCTTTCAGTCTGTATGTCTTTAGATCTGATGTGAGTTTCTTGTAGGCAGCACATATATGTGTTTTGTCTCTGTATGCATTCAGCCACTCTTTCCTTTGATTGAAGCATTTAGTCCATTTAAAGTAATTATTTATAAGCATGTACTTATTACCATTTTGCTCATTGTTTGGGGGTTGTTCTTTTTTGTCTGTTTCTTCTTTTGTTCTCTTCCCTTGTGATTTGATGACTACGGTACCTCTAGTGTTATGTTTGGATTCCTTTATCTTTTCTGTATTATAGATTTTTGGTATGTGATTGCCATGAGGTTTAATACACACGATTATTTTAAATTTCATATCTCTCAATTTCAAAGGCCTTTTAACAACCCTGCATTTTTACTCCCCTCCCTCCATGAATGTTTCTGACATCATATTTTACATCTTTCTGTTTTGTTTTGTTTTTTTCTTGGCTACACTGCACGCAGTTTGCGGGATCTTAGTTCCCCAACCAGGGGTTGAACCCACGCCCCAGCAGTGAACATGTGGAGTCCTAACCACTGGACCACCAGGGAATTCCCAACATCATTTTGTCTTGTGTATCCCTTAACTACTTATTGCAGATGTGTAGATGATGTTTACTGCTTTTGTCTCTTAACTTTCCTACTAGCTTTGTGGTTAATTTATAACCTTTTACTGTATATTTACCTTTGCCAGTGGGCTTTTTCCTTTGTAATTTTCATGTTTCTAGTTGTGTCCTTTTCTTTTTTGCCTAGAGAAGTCACTTTAATATTTCTTATAAAGCTGATTTAGTAGTGATGAACTCTTTTAGCTTTATCTTGCCTGTAAAACTTTGATCTCTCCTTCAAGTCTTAAAGTCTTGCTGGGTAGAGAGAATATTCTTGGTTGTAGGTTTTTCCTTTTCATTACTTTAAATATATCATGCCACTCCCTTCTGGAGTACAGAGTTTGTGATGAAAAGTCAGCTGATAGCCTTATGGGAGTTCCCTTATATATAACTTGGTTGCTTTTCCCTGCTGCTGTTAACAGTTTGTCTTTATCTTTAATTTTTTACAATTTTTGACAATGTGTCTTTGTATGGTCCTCTTTGGCTTGATTCTGTTTGGGACTCTCTCTGCTTTCTGGACCTGAATGCCTATTTCCTTCCCTAGGTTAGGGAAGTTTTCAGCTATTATGTCTTTTTATTATTTTTTTATTATTTTTTATTTTTTTGCTTTATAACAAATTTAATCAGTTATACATATACATATGTTTCCATATCCCCTCTCTTTTGCATCTCCCTCCCACCCTCCCTATCCCACCCCTCCAGGCGGTCACAAAGTACCGAGCTGATCTCCCTGTGCTATGCAGCTGCTTCCCACTAGCTATCTACCTCACGTTTGGTAGTGTATATATGTCCATGCCGCTCTTTCACTTTGTCACAGCTTACCCTTCCCCCTCCCCATATCCTCAAGTCCATTCTCTAGTAGGTCTGTGTCTTTATTCCTGTCTTACCCCTATGTTCTTCATGACATTTTTTTTTCTTAAATTCCATATATATGTGTCAGCATACAGTATTTGTCTTTCTCTTTCTGACTTACTTCACTCTGTATGACAGACTCTAGGTCTATCCACCTCATTACAAATAGCTCAATTTCATTTCTTTTTATGGCTGAGTAATATTCCATTGTATATATGTGCCACATCTTCTTTATCCATTCATCCCATGATGGACACTTAGGTTGTTTCCATCTCCGGGCTATTGTAAATAGGGCTGCTATGAACATTTTGGTACATGTCTCTTTTTGAATTATGGTTTTCTCAGGGTATATGCCCAGTAGTGGGATTGCTGGGTCATATGGTAGTTCTATTTGTAGTTTTTTAAGGAACCTCCATACCGTTCTCCATAGCGGCTGTACCAATTCACATTCCCACCAGCAGTGCAAGAGTGTTCCCTTTTTTCCACACCCTCTCCAGCATTTATTGTTTCTAGATTTTCTGATGATGGCCATTCTGACTGGTGTGAGATGATATCTCATTGTAGTTTTGATTTGCATTTCTCTAATGAGTAAAGATGTTGAGCATCCTTTCATGTGTTTGTTGGCAGTCTGTATATCTTCTGTGGAGAAATGTCTATTTAGGTCTTCTGCCCATTTTTGGATTGGGTTGTTTGTTTTTTTGTTATTGAGCTGCATGAGCTGCTTATAAATTTTGGAGATTAATCCTTTGTCAGTTGCTTCATTTGCAAATATTTTCTCCCATTCTGAGGGTTGTCTTTTGGTCTTGTTTATGGTTTCCTTTGCTGTGCAAAAGCTTTGAAGTTTCATTAGGTCCCATGTGTTTATTTTTGTCTTTATTTCCATTTCTCTAGGAGGTGGGTCAAAAAGGATCTTGCTGTGATTTATGTCATAGAGTGTTCTGCCTATGTTTTCCTCTAAGAGTTTGGTAGTGTCTGGCCTTACATTTAGGTCTTTAATCCATTTTGAGCTTATTTTTGTGTATGGTGTTAGGGAGTGATCTAATCTCATACTTTTACATGTCCCTATCCAGTTTTCCCAGCACCACTTATTGAAGAGACTGTCCTTTCTCCACTGTACATTCCTGCCTCCTTTATCAAAGATAAGGTGACCATATGTCCGTGGGTTTAACTCTGGGCTTTCTATCCTGTTCCATTGATCTATCTTTCTGTTTCTGTGCCAGTACCATACTGTCTTGATTACTGTAGCTTTGTAGTATAGTCTGAAGTCAGGGAGCCTGATTCCTCCAGCTCCATTTTTCGTTCTCAAGATTGCTTTGGCTATTCGGGGTCTTTTGTGTTTCCATACAAATTGTGAAATTTTTTGTTCTAGTTCTGTGAAAAATGCCAGTGGTAGTTTGATAGGGATTGCATTGAACCTGTAGATTGCTTTGGGTAGTAGAGTCATTTTCACAATGTTGATTCTTCCAATCCAAGAACATGGTACATCTCTCCATCTATTTGTATCATCTTTAATTTCTTTCATCAGTGTCTTATAATTTTCTGCATACAGGTCTTTTGTCTCCTTAGGTAGGTTTATTCCTATATATTTTATTCTTTTTGTTGCAATGGTAAATGGGAGTGTTTCCTTGATTTCACTTTCAGATTTTTCATCATCAGTATATAGGAATGCCAGAGATTTCTGTGCATTAATTTTGTATCCTGCAACTTTACCAAATTCATTGATTAACTCTAGTAGTTTTCTGGTAGCCTCTTTAGGATTCTCTATGTATAGTATCATGTCATCTGCCAACAGTGACAGATTTACTTCTTCTTTTCCAATTTGGATTCCTTTTATTTCCTTTTGTTCCCTGATTGCTGTGGCTAAAACTTCCAAAACTAGGTTGAATAAGAGTGGTGAAAGTGGGCAACCTTGTCTTGTTCCTGATCTTAGTGGAAATGGTTTCAGTTTTTCACCATTGAGGACGATGCTGGCTGTGGATTTGTCATATATGGCCTTTATTATGTTGAGGAAAGTTCCCTCTATGCCTACTTTCTGCAGGGTTTTTATCATAAATGGGTGTTGAATTTTGTCAAAAGCTTTCTCTGCATCTATTGAGATGATCATATGGTTTTTCTCCTTCAATTTGTTAATATGGTGTATCACATTGATTGATTTGCGTATATTGAAGAATCCTTGCATTCCTGGAATAAACCCCACTTGATCATGGTGTATGATCCTTTTAATGTGCTGTTGGATTCTGTTTGCTAGTATTTTGTTGAGGATTTTTGCATCTATGTTCATCAGTGATATTGGCCTGTAGTTTTCTTTCTTTGTGACATCCTTGTCTGGTTTTGGTATCAAGGTGATGGTGGCCTCGTAGAATGAGTTTGGGAGTGTTCCTCCCTCTGCTATATTTTGGAAGAGTTTCAGAAGGATAGGTGTTAGCTCTTCTCTAAATGCTTGATAGAATTCGCCTGTGAAGCCATCTGGTCCTGGGCTTTGGTTTGTTGGAAGATTTTTTATCACAGTTTCAATTTCAGTGCTTGTGATTGGTCTGTTCATATTTTCTATTTCTTCCTGATTCAGTCTTGGCAGGTTGTGCATTTCTAAGAATTTGTCCATTTCTTCCAGGTTGTCCATTTTATTGGCATAGAGTTGCTTATAGTAATCTCTCATGATCTTTTGTATTTCTGCAGTGTCAGTTGTTACTTCTCCTTTTTCATTTCTAATTCTATTGATTTGAGTCTTCTCCCTTTTTTTCTTGATGAGTCTGGCTAATGTTTTATCAATTTTGTTTATCTTCTCAAAGAACCAGCTTTTAGTTTTATTGATCTTTGCTATCGTTTCCTTCATTTCTTTTTCATTTATTTCTGATCTGATTTTTATGATTTCTTTCCTTCTGCTAACTTTGGGATGTTTTTGTTCTTCTTTCTCTAATTGCTTTAGGTGCAAGGTTAGGTTGTTTATTCGAGATGTTTCATGTTTCTTAAGGTGGGATTGTATTGCTATAAACTTCCCTCTTAGAACTGCTTTTGCTGCATCCCATAGGTTTTGGGTCGTCGTGTCTCCATTGTCATTTGTTTCTAGGTATTTTTTAATTTCCTCTTTGATTTCTTCAGTGATCACTTCATTATTAAGTAGTGTATTGTTTAGCCTCCATGTGTTTGTATTTTTTACAGCTCTTTTCCTGTAATTGATATCTAGTCTCATAGCATTGTGGTCGGAAAAGATACTTGATACAATTTCAATTTTCTTAAATTTACCAAGGCTTGATTTGTGACCCAAGATATGATCTATCCTGGAGAATGTTCCATGAGCACTTGAGAAAAATGTGTATTCTGTTGTTTTTGGATGGAATGTCCTATAAATATCAATTAAGTCCATCTTGTTTAATGTATCATTTAAAGCTTGTGTTTCCTTATTTATTTTCGTTTTGGATGATCTGTCCATTGGTGAAAGTGGGGTGTTAAAGTCCCCTACTATGAGTGTGTTACTGTCGATTTCTCCTTTTATGGCTGTTAGTATTTGCCTTATGTATTGAGGTGCTCCTATGTTTGGTGCATAAATATTTACAATTGTTATATCTTCTTCTTGGCTCGATCCCTTGATCATTATGTAGTGTCCTTCTTTGTCTCTTCTAGTAGTCTTTATTTTAAAGTCTATTTTGTCTGATATGAGAATTGCTACTCCAGCTTTCTTTTGGTTTCCATTTGCATGGAATATCTTTTTCCATCCCCTTACTTTCAGTCTGTATGTGTCTCTAGGTCTGAAGTGGGTCTCTTGTAGACAGCATATATATGGGTCTTGTTTTTGTATCCATTCAGCCAATCTGTGTCTTTTGGTGGGAGCATTTAGTCCATTTACATTTAAGGTAATTATCGATATGTATGTTCCTATTCCCATTTTCTTAATTGTTTTGGGTTCGTCATTGTAGGTCTTTTCCTTCTGTTGTGTTTCTTGCCTAGAGAAGTTCCTTTAGCATTTGTTGTAAAGCTGGTTTGGTGGTGCTGAACTCTCTCAGCTTTTGCTTGTCTTTAAACGTTTTAATTTCTCCATCAAATCTGAATGAGATCCTTGCTGGGTAGAGTAATCTTGGTTGCAGGTTTTTCTCCTTCATCACTTTAATTATGTCCTGCCACTCCCTTCTGGCTTGTAGAGTTTCTGCTGAGAGATCAGCTGTTATCCTGATGGGGATTCCCTTGTGTGTTATTTGTTGTTTTTGCCTTGCTGCTTTTAATATGATTTCTTTGTGTTTAATTTTTGACAGTTTGATTAATATGTGTCTTGGCGTATTTCTCCTTGGATTTATTCTGTATGGGACTCTCTGTGCCTCCTGGACTTGATTAACTATTTCCTTTCCCATATTAGGGAAGTTTTCAACTATAATCTCTTCAAATATTTTCTCAGTCCCTTTCTTTTTCTCTTCTTCTTCTAGAACCCCTATAATTCGAATGTTGGTGCATTTAATGTTGTCCCAGAGGTCTCTGAGACTGTCCTCTGTTCTTTTCATTCTTTTTTCTTTATTTTGCTCTGCAGCAGTTATTTCCACTATTTTATCTTCCACCTCACTTATCCGTTCTTCTGCCTCAGTTATCCTGCTATTGATCCCATCTAGAGTATTTTTTATTTCATGTATTGTGTTTTTAATCGATGCTTGATTCATCTTTAGTTCTTCTAGGTCCTTGTTAACTGTTTCTTGCATTTTGTCTATTCTATTTCCAAGATTTTGGATCTGGGAAATAGAATCTTGGATCATCTTTACCATCATTATTCTGAATTCTTTTTCAGGTAGACTGCCTATTACCTCTTCATTTGTTAGGTCTGGTGGGTTTTTATCTTGCTCCTTCTCCTGCTGTGTGTTTTTCTGTCTTCTCATTTTGCTTATGTTACTGTGTTTGGGGTCTCCTTTTTGCAGGCTGCAGGTTCATAGTTCCCGTTGTTTTTGGTGTCTGTCCCCAGTGGCTAAGGTTGGTTTAGTGGGTTGTGTAGGCTTCCTGGTGGAGGGGACTAGTGCCTGTGTTCTGGTGGATGAGGCTGGATCTTGTCTTTCTGGTGGGCAGGTCCACGTCTGGTGGTGTGTTTTGGGGTGTCTGTGGACTTTTTATGATTTTAGGCCACCTCTCTGCTAATGGGTGGCGTTGTGTTCCTGTCTTGCTAGTTGTTTGGCATAGGGTGTCCAGCACTGTAGCTTGCTGGTCGTTGAGTGAAGCTGGGTGCTGGTGTTGAGATGGAGATCTCTGGAAGATTTTCGCCGTTTGATATTATGTGGAGCTGGGAGGTCTCTTGTGGACCAGTGTCCTGAAGTTGGCTCTCCCACCTCAGAGGCACAGCACTGACTCCGGGCTCCTCAATTTGGGATGATGTGTTGTCTATTCATGTATTCCACAGATGCAGGGTACATCAAGTTGATTGTGGAGCTTTAATCCGCTGCTTCTGAGGCTGCTGGGAGAGGTTTCCCTTTCTCTTCTTTGTTCTCACAGCTCCTGGGTCTCAGCTTTGGATTTGGCCTCGCCTCTGCGTGTAGGTCGCCGGAGGGCGTCTGTTCTTCGCTCAGACAGGACAGGGTTAAAGGAGCAGCCTCTTTGGGGACTCTGGCTCACTCAGGCCGGGCGGGAGGGAGGGGCACGGAGTGCGGGGCGAGCCTGCAGCGGCAGAGGTCGGCGTGACGTTGCACCAGCCCGAGGCGCACCGTGCGTTCTCCCAGGGAATCCGCCCCTGGATCCCGGGACCCCGGCAGTGGCGGGCTGCACAGGCTCCCGGAAGGGCGGTGTGGGCAGTGACCTGCGCTCGCACACAGGCTTCTTGGCGGCGGCAGCAGCAGCCCCAGCGTCCCACGCCTGTCACTGGGCTCCGCGCTTTCAGTCGCGACTCGCGCCCGTCTGTGGAGCCCCTTTAAGCAGCGCTCTTAATCCCCTCTCCTCGCGCACCAGGAAACCAAGAGGGAAGAAAAAGTCTCTTGCCTCTTCGGCAGCTCCAGAGTTTTCCCGGACTCCCTCCCGGCTTCAGCTATTATGTCTTGAAACATATTCTCTGCCCCTCTCTTTTTTCTTTCTGGGACCCATACAATGCGAGTGTTAGTATGCTTGATGTTGTCCCAAAGGTCTCTTAAGCTGTCCTCATTTCTTTTTATTCTTTTTTCTTTTTTCTGTTTGGCTTCAGTGATTTCCATTACTCCCTCTTCCAGCTCACTGATCCATTCCTCTGTATCATTTAATCTACTGTGGATTACTTCTAGTGTGTTTCTCATTTCAGTTATTGTATTATTCATCTCTGTTTGGTTCTTCTTTATATTTTCTTACTCTTTGTTTAAAAACTTCTAACTTCTCACTCTGTTCATCCATTCTTCTCTCAAGCTCTTTGATCTTTTATGATCATTACCTTGAACTCTCTATTGAGTAGATTGCCTATTTCCACTTCACTTAGTTGTTGTTCTGGGGTTTTATCTTGTTCCTTTGTTTGAAACATGTTCCTCTGTTGCCTCATTTTGCCTAATTGCTGTTTTTATTTCTATGTATCTGGTAGGTTTACATTTCCTGACCTCGCAGAAGTGGTTTTTCATAGGAGACATCCTATAAAAAGGATGTATGTAGCTGGTAGGCTACATACCAGCTACACACTCCCCTCTGGTCACCAGAGGTATATGCTCTAGGGATATCCCCTATGTGGGCTACATGGGTCCTTCCGTTGTGGCAGACTAACTACTGTGGGTGGTCTGGTAGGTGTCACTGACCTCCAGTCCAGTTGGTTTTCAGGCCTTATCTCATGCTGAGGCTTCCAGCTTCTGGTTCTAGGTTTGGGAAGTTTTCAGCTGTTATTGCTTTAAATATACTTTCTGTCCTTTTCTGTTTTCTCCTTCTGGAAATCCCATAATGTGAATATTGTTTTTTCAATTGTGTCCTATATGTCCCTTAGGCTTTCTTCATCTTTTTTATTTTTCTTTTTGTTCCTCTGATAAGGTAACTTCAAATTCCTTATCCTCTATTTCACTAGTTCTGCATTTTCAAATTTGCTTTTTAAACTTTTTATTGTATTCTTCAGTTTAGTTACTATATTTTTCAACTGTAGGTTTTTTTTTTTTAATGGTTTCTACTTCTTTGCCCAGCTTCTTGTTTTGTTCATGCATTTTTCTTATTTTGCTTAGTTGTCTGTCTGCATGTTCTTATAGTTCACACACACACAAAAAAAGGTCATGAAGAACCTAGGGGTAAGACGAGAATAAAGACACAGACCTACTAGAGAATGGACTTGAGGATATGGGGAGGGGGAAGGGTAAGCTGTGACAAAGTGAGAGAGTGGCATGGACATATATACACCACCAAACGTAAAATAGATAGCTAGTGGGAAGCAGCCGCATAGCACAGGGAGATCAGCTCAGTGCTTTGTGACCACCTAGAGGTGTGGGATAGGGAGGGTGGGAGGGAGGGAGACACAAGAGGGAAGAGATATGGGAACATATGTATATGTATAACTGATTCACTTTGTTATAAAGCAGAAACTAACACACCATTGTCAAGCAATTTTACTCCAATAAAGATGTTAAAAAAAAACAAAAAAAAACAACCAACAAAAAAGAGGATTATTCTGAACTCTTTGAAAGTTCATAGATCTCCATTTCTTTAGCATCAGTTGTTGGAGCTTTACTTGTTTCCTTTGATGTCATGTTTACATGATTTTTTGTGACCCTTGAATCCTTATGTCATTATCTGCACATTTGAGTAATTAGACATTACAGGTTTGCATTGACAGAGACAGATTTTCACTAGCCAGCTCAGTTTGGGTTGTGGGTGTGTCTGCTGGTAATATTCTTGGGCAGGTGGGACCTGCTATTATGGTTTATCTGGAGGCAAGGCAACTGTTCAAGCTCTTTGACTGGGGATGGGGACCCCATTAGTTGAGTGCTGCTGGCTTGGTTCTCAAGTGAGGTTATAGAATGGGCTCCATGTTTGCCTGGATTCTCTGGTCAGGCTTTCTAGATCATTGGGACTGACTACTATATTCAGTAGTAGATGGGGCTATGAATTAGCTTCCTTGCTATGGCAGGGCAGTAGGATGGGGCCCAGGGCCTCTAACACACATTGTTTGGAGACCCATGTCAGGCAAGAGTGTACACTTAATTCTCTGGTCAGGTTAGGTCACCAGTTTTGTCCTGCAGACAAAGCCATGAGCTATGCTCTCTGTTCAAGTGTCAGTGTAAGCAGGCCTGTTGGATGGGCTACACTGCATCCCATGTGCTCTAGTTAGGTTCCTGGTCAGGCAGGCTGAAGACAATGAGTGGTATTCAGCAGTGAGTGGGGCTATGAATTTGTTTCCCTGCCCAGGAGCATTGGAAGAGCAGCTCTAAAACTGGTAAAGCTCTTTATTTGTTGCCTTAAGCCAACCCATGCCCCAAGTTCCCTGGCCAAAAAGGGCCACTGGCTCTGCTCTGCACATTATTGGCTATGTCTGCCAGTCCCTTAACTCAAACATTTCTGGGTTATGCAGGCTCCAGGTGTTCTCACTAGCCCTTCTTGACAGATGGGACTAGGAAACACCTTCTACAGCAGGTAGGGCTGCTGTGTTTCCATTCCCCTGTCTGGTGGAACAGAGAGGGGCCACTCCAGGCCTCTCCAATTTTTTCCAAGCAGGCTTTCTGGTTGCGAGGGGTTGAGCTACCGTCAGCCTTGGCTATGAATGAATCCTCTGCCTGGGCGTAGTGGAAGAACTCCCTGTACTGGCTTTGCTCTGTGGGCAGTTGGCTCCCACTCACCTCTCAGCTAGAGCAGTGCTGGGCTACCCAGCTCCTAGGTGCTCTTACCAACCCCTCTGGCCAGATGGGGTCAGGCAACACTCTCCCCAGTGAGTGGGGCTATGACTCGGTTTTTTTCATGGGTGTAGGCAAACCAGACTATAAGAATGGTAAAATTCCTCATTTGAGGACATAGAGGCAGGCAGTTCTGCCTCCCAGTGGGTTCCCTGGTCAGAGTGGACCACCAACTTGGGTCTACAGGTGATCAAAGTTGCTGTTTGATAATGAGCTCCATCTGCCAAGATCCTAGTGCTGGTTGTTGCGAGTCCCTTACCCCTTCTCTATCATAGTTTCAGATTCCCAGTGATTCTCCTGCAATCCGCAAGGGGGAGACCAGAGTAGGGGCTCCCACAAAGTGACCCACAGTGTTGGGAGAGAGGATTGAAACCCCTGTGCTCTTTTCCCATTGGAGGAATCAAAGGCACTAGGGAGACTTCTCAAAAGGGTGCTGTGCTGGCCCGAGGGAGAGGCAATGCAGTCACGTGTAACTGCTTCTCTTATCCTTCTAATGCAGTGTGTCTTGGTCTCTATGGTGGAGGAGGGTGCTTCAGCCTCACCCCCATGTTCTAGGATTCCCTTAATGCTGTCTTGTTCATGAAGAGTTGTTGTTCTTCTTGTGAGGGGGAGCACAGTCAGGGATGACCTATGTCGCCATCTTGATGCCTTCGCTCTCCAGGTATAATCTGCAGCCCTCTCCATGTGAAGCTTATGGCACTGAGCAGCAGAGAAGAATGTATGTTTTCTGTGGGCAGCTGGTTGCCCAGATGGGAGGAAGAGGTGGAGTCCACACCACTCTTCTGGTCACAGGGCTTGATAAGAAGACAAAGATGAAGGGAATTCTCAATCTGAAAGCTGACTCCACGCTCTAATGGGGGAAATTTCTAGTGTAAAACAACTATCTTGAAATACACTCTGTATAGACAGAGCCAGGAGACCCAGATACCCTTCATGGTTCCTCTGTGGGGATAGTATAATGAAGTGAGGAAGCACATGCATGTTAGCTCAGCCACTAATTTGGGCTCTGATTCTGCCCCTTCCTTATTTGGGGAGCCTGGGCAGATATCCAATGAGATATTTGTTTCATCTGTAGAATAAAGATAACACCCATCTCTAGGGAGCTATCATGAGGATTAAATGCAACCTTACATATACAGTGCTTGACAAGGAGTACACATTCTGTAAATGGTAGCTGTTATTATTATTTATTGTAGAAGACTTTTAATCCAGAAGAATCTGCAGAGGAATTTTCAGCTTTTCTGTAAAGACACCCCTCCATTTGACTCACAGGGACACAATGCCTTGAGAGTCAATAGCTTTCTCATCCTATCCTTTCTTGTTTTCTCAAATCTCAAATTGCACTACAAATAATCATTTGGTATCCAGGAAAGATGGGAGGAAAATGATTTCATAAAGCTTCTGCAGCCTTAGTATATGAATAACTTTAATGGCCACAAACTTTTAAGCTTGAGTTCAATGCACCACTGCTTATACCAACCCCACACAGCCCCTCACCATTATCCCAAAGTTGTTTGGTTCAGATCTTTGATTGGGTCTGAAACCCCTGGACACTACGGACTGATGTGTAGACTCTGAAAACAGCTTGACCATCAACAATCTAACAGTCATAAAATACCCATAAAGTGATGTTTGTGTAGGCTATAATGTTTATGTTATTCATGGCAGCCAAATAAATTATAGAAGTGCCACAGTGTTGGGCAGTGAAATCTGGATAGCTAATCAGCTGGACCAGCCTGTAGAGAGCTGCAAGGGAAACATAGAACCATTCTTTCTAGATGAAGCAAATCTGATAAGCATGTTTAGCCTCTTGGCAAGAGACACAGTGAGAGATCCAGGAAACCAAATGCCCATCCCTGTTCCCATTTATTCCTTTAAACAAGCTACTGCTGGGAGCATTTTGGGAAGTAGGCTCTACTTGGCCAACAGAACTTATTGATTTAAGGGGAGGAGGTCATTGATCTAAACAAACTTTTCTTTGAGGGATTTTGAAAAGATCATCACAGAAACTAAACATTAATATGTAAATGTGGATTCCCATCCCTAGAGGCTGAGCCCTATTATACTGCCTTAAACCTACCCACTCTGGTGCCCACCAAGGACTTCCATACTCCCTAAAGTCATTGTGTTCCAAAATGTCCTAGCTTCCTCTACCATTCTTGTCCTCATCAGGAAGCTGGTCTCCATTAGAAACTGGGAGAGAGTGACTGAACTCAAACTGATTCACAATAATGTGTTAGTAACTGACAGTCCTTAGCACAAACACCACAGTATTTGCATTTTAAAAGATAATATCCCTTATATGGAATCTAAAAAAGAAAAAAAATGGTTCTGAAGAACCTAGGGGCAGGACAGGAATAAAGATGCAGACGTAGAGAATGGACTTGAGGACATGGGGAGGGGGAAGGGTAAGCTGGGACGAAGTGAGAGAATGGCATGGACATATATACACTAGCAAATGTAAAATAGATAGCTAGTGGGAAGCAGCCGCATAGCACAGGGAGATCAGCTCGGTGCTCTCTGTCCACCCAGAGGGGTGGGATAGGGAGGGTGAGAGGGAGATGCAAGAGGGAGGAGATATGGGGATATATGTATATGTATAGCTGATTCACTGTTATAAAGAAGAAACTAACACACCATTATAAAGCAATTATACTCCAATAAAGATGTTAAAAAAAGATAATATCCCTTATGGCAAATAAATCTATAACTGGTAAAATCTCAGGCTGAGTGGAAAGAGAACATAAAAAGCTCCAGATGGAGCTCCCTTGGTTAGCTTCTCTGAGCTGTTGCTGTTGTTTCACAGCTTTTCCTAAGTTTTTTCTTAAGAATTCATTTATTTATTCATCAACAAGTATTTGCGAACCTATAATATCCTCATTACTGTTCTGGGAGTTTAAATGCATTAATAAACAAAGATCTTTAACCTTGGAGGGCAGAATGAGAGAATATATACTAGACCTAATAAGTACATTTTATAGACTGTTGGAGGGTGATATGTGCTTTGGGGAAAAAAGCAGCAGAGTAGGGGGGATTAAGAGTGCCAGGTAATTGGGTTGAAGGTTGTAATTTTAAATGTGGAGTTTGGGGAGGCCTCACTGAGAAAGTAACATTTATGCAAAGACTTAGAGAAGAAGAGAGAATTAGCCAAGGGGGTCTGGGAGAACCCTGTCTCTGAAGGAATGGATAAAGCAGTGCCTGGTGTGTTAAAGGAACAAATAGCAGGGAGGCCAATGTGGCTGAAGTCAAGAGAGCATAGAGGAGGATGGTAAGAGATGAGGTCATAGAGATGATGGGAGCCATCATCTTCAGACAACTGAAGGATCCTTAGCTCTCCACTTCTACTCCCAGGACAGCAAGGGGGTCTTTGGAACAAAACACAAATGGGGAAAGGGAGACAGAGGATTCAACTTGTATGGAAGAATTTGTTTGTAGACCAGTAACTATCTTCTCAAGATCAGTACAAGGTAATAAGAGCTTTATATCCGTATAAGAAAAGGAAGTTGAAAAAATATTGAAATCGACACTTTCATCCTCATGTGTTCTGAGCTAGGTGGACAAAATGCTGCTCTTTGAATAATGTGTTTGAGGAAAAAGTCATCACAGATGAGTGCTTGGCTCTCTTTCCTCATTTTGGATTGGCTTTGGTCAATGGGCTTCTTTGAGGTTGGCTTTCCAAATACGGCCACCTCATCACCATCAGTTGCAAACTCAAGGATAAGGAATGAATACAAAGCCTCAACAGTCTTCAACACAGAACATAGGTGTAGAGAACTTTCCCTTGCTCAGTCATTGTTGAAAAATTAAACATTTCTCTGCAACTAAAAGTTTCAAGGTGATTTGGTGAAACTTTATCAAATTACCTCCCTGTGTACTTATGTGCTTATTCCAGACCAGGAGTTTCTGAGGGTCATATTTTTGGTATCACCTTACATTTAACGTATTCTCTCTGATTAAAACCTTCAAAAACACAAACCCTGGCCCACTCAGAAAACTGTCTGGTCTCATATTTTCAAGCTCTTTCTCCTTTAATAATAAGGGAAATTCTTTTTATGTAGAGTATAAGAAATACAATGCTGGGAGTTAGAAAGCTTGGGTTCCAAGGATGATTGCCAGGAGATTAGATTAGATGATTCCAAAATCCTGTGATCTTTTAAGAAGTATATTCAATGAGTCTAAATTTGAGAGAATTGGTATAAGTCAGCCATGACATTCATTCATTCAACAATTATTGCATAATTATGCTGTCTTGTGTGTAAAGTTGTTAATAAAATAGGCATGAGGCTCTTGTTTTCATGGCTTAGCTCACTTCATAAGTGCCTAATTAGTCGGGGTTGTCTGAATTGCTGTATTGAAAAATACTGAGGCTCAGTGAAGATAACTGTGATTGATTAGCCATGTCTACCATGAGCAAATGCAAAGTCTCCTTGTACAAATGGAGCCCAGACACTGATGATACTCTTTTTCAGAGGCAACCCCAAACTATTTCCTGAAATTTACAGAGCTCTACCATATAGAGCCCAACATTATATCATTGTTTAAAAACCAGTCTCCTATCTTCCTGATGAAGGGAAAGAGCTATATACAGGAGACAGAAGTGATTTAGACTCAAAGATGATCTTTGTATGGTAGTGAGCATTGTCCAGGTGATACTTCAAGGAGAAGTTTAACCTTATTCAGTATAGATATCCCTGCTGGTTCTGAGAAGTTCAAGAAATACTTGACTGATCTCCCAAAGTGGCTCTAGTGATGGACAAGTCAACTCTTTCTCTTTTAACCCACACTGAAGTATCATTTTATGTTTCACAGTTCTGGGCTGATCTTTTTAGCAATTTGCTACTTCAATTCTACTTATCTGTCAGTCACTCTTAGATTCATTTTGCACAGCTGACTGTGGTGTTATCACAGTCTTCCTTATACTAATGCATTTAATGGTTGTGTGGCTTTGAAAGGCTGCCAACATAGAGGAACAGCTGAAAATGCTACTTCCCAGCCAGACTGTCCTTTTCTTGATCAGCCTGCAACTACCATTTGTACTTTTTATAGCTTGGATTCTTTGCTGGTCTGACTGCAGTCATTGGTTTTCAACAATATATTTCTCCTGATGGACTTTTTTTTTTTGATTTTCCAACACATATTGAGTGTAAATTGTACCAGACAATTTAATATTACAAGCTTCATTTGAAACAGCCCCTGTAAGAAACTTATACTCTACTGGATTGAAAGGCAATCAAATAACATTTTAAGCAATACAGGGAAAATGCAGATTTAACTGAGAGGCAAAGTGATGTGGTAGAAAGATACAGGCAAGTTCAAATTCCAGCACTGCCGTTTACTAGCTGTTGACCTTGGATAAGTTACTTAACTTCTCTGAATTTCATTTCTTTTATCTGTAAATTGGACATAGGCATACCTACTTGGCATAGTTATAAGATGAAGATATAATATGTATGAAAAGCACCTAGAATATAGTTACTCGGGTTACTATTTTAGGTAATGGTAACTATTTTTAATAATTTTAATATTAACTATTCAGAGAACAAACATGTTAGAAATATTAGGAATATGCAATTTCAAGACTTTGGTTTTGACTTAGATCCTGGGGTCAGTCAGGATGCTGTGCCTGCTGTTATTCAGGGTTGGCAGGGTGTGTGGTTGGGATCATTTGTTAGGTGTCTCCCTCCCTGCCTCTCCTTCCACCTTATGTCCTGCCTCTTTTCCTGTAAGGGGAGCTCTGTGGAGAAAGAAAGAGCTTGGAGGAATGGCCCCTGCGGAGTGCATGTGCTTAGGGTATAGCCCCAGAAATGTAGATATTTAAAATACTTTAAGTCCATGTCCACTGGCTAATATAACATTCAGAGAAAATACTTATGAAGATAAGGTGCCCAGAGCTGAGTGATGCTTCCTGCAGCCTGAAGATTGTGCTATCTGCTTCCCACCCATCAGCTCTCAAGAGGCTCTGGGGGAAGAATCAGAAAGCAATAAAGCTGCGTTGTAGAACAATGACCCTCCACCTCTTTTTTTGCTCCCCAGCTTTATGGAGGTGTAATTGACAAATAAAAATTGTGTATATTTAAGGGGTACAACTTGACGTTTTTGATATATACATATATCATGAAATAATCACCACAATCAACTTCATTAACATACCATCCTTTTAACTTCCAGTAGGTGAGTCCTGACTCCCTACACGACTCTTTGCTGTAACAAAAGATCCTAATTAGCTGATTGGAATGTTGAAAACGCAATTCCACCAACAGCTCAACTGTTACAGCTGAATGGATGGCCAGTTCAGTCAAGCAGCAAGTGGTTTATTCGTTCCTCGCCTCAATTAGGTCCCTAGAATGTTCACGTTGAAAACGAAGTTAATGATTAACTAATTAATTCCCCTCAATCTAAAATTGAGTAGGGACTTCCCTGGTGGCAGAGTGGTTAAGAATCTGCCTGCCAATGCAGAGGACACGGGTTCGAGCCCTAGTCTGGGAAGATCCCACATGCTGCGGAGCAGCTAAGCCCATGCGCCATAACTACTGAGCCTGCACTCTAGAGCCCACAAGCCACAACTACTGAGCCCTCACACCACAACTACTGAAGCCCGGCGCCTAGGGCCCGTGCTCTGCAACGAGAGAAGCCACTGCAATGAGAAAAGCCTGCACACCGCAATGAAGAGTAGCCCCCACTCACCACAACTAGAGAAAGCCCATGTGCAGCAACAAAGACACAACGCAGCCAAAAATAAATTAAATAAATAAATAAATAAATAAATAAATAAATAAATAAAATTGAGTAGACTGAGGCTTAGTGGAATAGAACTTGGGTGAGGTCATGCTGACAGCAACAAAGCCTGAGCAGAAGCCATTTTGGTTTTGATATTTCATTAATGTAAAAAGAATGTAATTTGTTTTCTTATTTTAGGTTTTTAAAGACTTTAAGATAAAGAATCAAACTGAAACTGTCCCTTCTCAAACAACTATTTCTGATTCTTTGATTCTGGGAAAATTACTTACCTTCCTGGATTTGGAAGCCACATCACAAAAGGTTCTGATGAACATAAAAGTTAGTTATACTACAAATCATGAATGTAAATCAAGTGCAATATCTATGGCTCAGGGGCAGAATTACCAGGAATAATCTTCAGGTCCCTTTGTGTGACTCAGTACCTAATTTTCTATGAATGATTTTGCACACAAAACTTAAGAGTTTCCTACTCCAAAGTGTATACACTTCAGGACCCACAAAATCTGAATTTGCCCTTAGGCATCTCTCTAAGGGATATAATGAGAATGCTTTGGAGTCGGAACGACTTGGGTTCAACTCCCCTCTGTCACTTACTACCTGGCTGACCTTGGAGAGATTACTGAAGATCTTGGTACATTTATTTCCTCATTTATAAAAGGTGGATAATGAAACTGATTTCCCAGAGCTCCTGCATGGCTTAAGCAAGGTAAGGTGGGAAAAGTCTTTGGTTTAGTGCCTGGGCCAGAGCAAACCTGCAATAAAGGCACTCTTGTATTATGTAGGGAGGTTGTCTGATATAGCTATTAAGAAAGTGGGCTTTAGAACCAGATATACGTCTATTCAAATTCCTGCTTTATATTCCAATACTTACTGTATTATCTTAGGCAACTTAGTATTTCTGAGCCTTAGTATTCTCATCTTTAAGATGGGGTATTAAAACCTAATCAATAGACTTGTTTAAGATTAAGTGAGATGTTTAAGATTAAGTTTAATCAATAGAGTTGTTTAAGATTATGATTAACATACAGTATCTTTTTCTGTCTGACTTATTTCACTAAAACCTAATCAATAGAGTTGTTTAAGATTAAGTGAGATGATGGAAAGTGCTTATCAGAGTGATGGCCTTTGGCTGCAAGTAACGTCAAGAACAAACATTTAAAATAGCTTAAAACAGTGGCTGTTGGGGCTTCCCTGGTGGCACAGTGGTTGAGAGTCCGCCTGCCGATGCAGGGGACACGGGTTCGTGCCCCGGTCCGGGAATATCTCACATGCCGCAGAGTGGCTGTGCCTGTGAGCCATGGCCGCTGAGCCTGTGCATCCGGAGCCTGTGCTCCACAAGGGGAGAGGCCACAATAGTGAGAGGCCCGCATACTGCAAAACAAAACAAAACAAAACAGTGGCTGTTAACTTTTTGGCTACAGCCCACAATAAAAAATAGATCTTACATTGTTTCTTAGTGTACAAATACACATTATCACAGGACTAATGTGTGAATCAAATTTGATTATATGACCAAGCTTCATACAATATTCTAGAATGGGAAAATAAGAGTGTGGAATCCAAATTCAGGCTTTCCCCAAAATATGCAAGAATAGCATTGGCATCCCAGTATGTGATATGCTCACTTATATTTTTATTGAAGTATAGTTGATTTACAATATTATATTAGTTTCAGGTGTACAACATAGTGATTCAATATTTTTATAGGTTGTACTCCATTTAAAGTCATTATAAAATATTAGCTGTATTCCCCGTGCTGTACAACATATCTTTGTAGCTTATTCTAGTTTATACATAGTATTTATTTGTACCTCTTAATCCCCTACCCCTATTTTGCTCCTCCTGCCTTCTCTCTCCCCACTGGTAACCACTAGTTTGTTCCCTATATCTGTGAGTCTATTTCTGTTTGGTTATATTCATTCATCTGTTTTATTCTTTAGATTCCATATATAAGTAATAACATACAGTATCTGTCTTTCTCTTTCTGACTTATTTCACTAAGCATAATACCCTCCAGATGCATCTATGTTATTGTAAATGCCACATCCATGTTACAAATGGCAAAATTTCATTCTTTTTCATGGCTGAGTAATATTCCATTTATCCATTCAACTATTGATGGACACTTAGGTTGCTTCCATATCTTGGCTATTTCTAAATAATGCTGCTATGAACATGTATCTTTTCAAGTCAGTGTTTTTATTTTCTTTGGATATGCATCCAGAAGTGGAACTGCTGAATCATATGTTAGTTCTATTTTTAGTTTTCTGAGGAAACTCCATGTTGTTTTCCATAGTGGTTGCACAAATTTATAGTCCCATCAATGGTATATTAAGGTTCCCTTTTCTCCATATCCTCACCAAAATTTGTAATTTGTAGACTTTTGTATGATGGCCACTCTGACAGGTGTGAGGTGATATCACATTGTGATTTTGATTGAAATTTCTCTGACTAGCAATGTTGAGCATCTTTACGTGTACCTGTTGGCCATCTGTAGATCTTCTTTGGAAAAATGTCGATTCTGGTCTTTTGCCCACTTTTAATTTCTTTTTAAATATTTAGTTGTATGGGCTCTTTATATATAGTTTGGATATTAAACCCTTGTCAGTCGTATCATTTGGAAATTTTTCTCTCATTCAGTAGGTTGTCTTTTCATTTTGTTGATGGTTTCTTTTGCTGTGCAAAAGCTATTAAGTTTAACAAGGTCCCATTTGTTTGTTTTTGCTTTTGTTTCCTTCACCTTAAAAAGAGATCCAAAAAATATTACTGTTTATGTCAAAGATTGTTCTGTTTTTTTTCTAGGAGTTTTATGGTTCCTGGTCTTACATTTAGGTCTTTAATCCATTTTGAGTTTATTTTTGTATATGATGTGAGAAAATGTTGTAATTTTATTCTTTTACACATAGCTTTCCAGTTTTCCCAGCACCACTGTCTTTTCTCCATTGAATATTCTTGCTTCCTTTGCTATAGATTAATTGACCTTAAGAGTGTGGGTTTACTTCTAGGCTCTCTATCCTATGCCCTTAATCTATGTGTCTGTTTTTGTGTCAATACCATACTGTTTCAATTACTGTAGCTTTGTAGTGTAGTCTGAAGTCTGGGAGTGTGATACCTCCAGTTTTGTTCTTTTTCTCAAGATTTCTTTGGATATTTGTGGTCTTTTGTGGTTCCATATAAATTTTAGGATTATCTTTTCTAGTTCTGTGAAAATGTCCTGGGCATTTTAATAGATATTGCATTAAATCTGTAAATTGCTTTGGGTAGTATGAACATTTAACAATATTATTCTTCCAATCAATGAACACAAAATATCTTTCCATTTCTTTGTACCATCTTCAACTTCTGTCACTAATGTTTTATAATTTTCAGAGCATAGGCCTTTCACTTCCTTGGTTAAGTTTATTCCTAGATATTTTATTTTTTTTCATGTGATTTCAAACTGGACTGTTTTTTTGCTTTCTCTGAAAGTTCATTATTAGTGTATAGAAAAACAACAGATTTCTATATGTCAATCTTGTATCCTGCAACTTTACTGAATTCATTTACTCTAATAGTTTTTTTTGTGGCGACTTGAGGGTCTTTTATATATAGTATCATGTCATCTGCAAATAGTGACAGTTTTACTTATTTTCCAACTTGGATGCCTTTTATAAGTGCTAAGTGCTCTTATATTGAATAAAAGTGACGAGTAGGCATCCTTTTCTTGTTCCTGATCTTAGAGAAAAAGCTTTCAGCTTTCCACCTTGAGTATGATGTTGCCTGTAGGCTTGTCTTTTATGGCCTTTGTTATGTTGAGATACGTTCCCACTATACCCACTTTGTTGAGAGTTTTTATCATAAATGGATGTTGAACTTGGTCAAATGCTTTTTCTGCATCAACTGAAATGATCATATGATTTTAATCCTTTGTTAATGTGATGTGTCACATTGACTGGTTTGTGGAGGTTGAACCTTCCTTGTATCCTTGGGATAAATCCAACTTGATAATGGTGTATGAGCCTTTTAATGTATTGTTGAATTCAGTTTGCTTAATATTTCTTTGAGGACTTTTGCATCTATGTTCATCAGGAATATTGACCTGTAATTTTCTTTTTTTGTGGCATTCTTATCTGGTTTTGGTATCAGGTTAATGCTGGTCTCATAAAATGTGTTTGGAAGAGTTTGGGAAAGATTCGTATTAATTCTTTTCTGAATGTTTGGTACAATTCCCCTGTGAAGCCATCTGGTCCTGGACTTGTGTTTGCTGGGAGGTTTTTAAAAATTACAAACTCAATTTCATTACTATTGATTAATCTGTTCAGATTGTCTATTTCTTCCTGATTTAATCTTGGAAGATTGCATGGTTCTAGAAATTTACCCATTTTTTTCTAGGTTATCCAATTTGTTGGCATATAACTGTTTGTAGTTTTCTTATGATTTTTTTTTGTATCTTTGTGATATTTGCTATTTTTCCTCTTTTGTTCCTTAATTTACTTGGATCCTCTCTGTTTTACTTGATAAGCCTTATCAATTTTTTTTGTCTTTAAAAAAAACCCAAAAAACACAGCTCTTGGTTTCACAGATCTTTTTTTTCTTTTCCTTTTTTTGTCTCTATATTATTTAGTTTCTCTTTGAAATTTATTATTTTCTTTCTGGTGACTTGGGGCTTTGTTCTTTTACAAATTATTTTAGATGTTATGTTGTTTATTTCTAATTTTTCTTGTTTCTTGAAGTAAGCGTGTTATCACTTTAAACTTCCCTCTTAGAACTGCATTTGCTGCACCCCATAGACTTTGGAAAGTTGTGCTTTTACTTTCATTTGTCTTGAGGTATTTTCTGATTTCCTCTTTGATTTCTTCATTTACCCACTAGTGTTTGTCTGTTTGTTTGTTTTTGAAGTATAGTTGATTTACAATGTTGTGTTAGTTTCAAGTGTATAGCAAAGTGAATCAGTTATACATATACATACATCCACTCTTTTTTAGATTCTTTTCCCATATAGGCCATTACAGAGTATTGGGTAGAGTTCCCTGTGCTATACAGAAGGTCCTTATTAGTTATCTATTTTAGTAGCATGTTGTTTAGTCTTGACGTGTTTGTGTTTTCCCCATTTTTCTTCCTGTAATTGATTTTTAGTTTCATACCACTGTGGTCAGGAAAAAACCGTTTGATAGAATTTCTATCATCTTAAATTTATTGAGACTGGTTTTGTAGCATAGGATGTGATATGTCCTGGAGAACATTCAAATGCACTTAAAAAGAATGTGTATTCTGCTGTTTTTGGATATAATGTCCTATAAATATCTACTGAGTCCAATTAGTCTAATGTGTCATTTAAAACTACTGTTTCCATATTGCTTTTCTGTTTGGTTGATCTATCCATTGATGTAAGTAGGGTATTAAAAATCTCTACAGTTATTGTATTATTGTCAATTTCTCCCTTTATGTCTGTTAATATTTGCTTTATATATTTAGGTACTCCTATAGTAGGTGCATGTATGTTAACAAATGTTTCATCCCCTTCTTGTATTGATCCCTTTATTATTATATAATGCCCTTCTTTGTCTTTTTTTTTTTTACATCTTTATTGGAGTACAATCGCTTTACAATGGTGTGTTAGTTTCTAATTTACAACAAAGTGAATCAGCTATACATATAAACATGCTCCCACATCTCTTCCCCCCCGTGTCTCCCTCCCTCCCAACCTCCCCATCCCACCCCTCCAGGTGGTCACAAAGCACCAAACTAATCTCCCTGTGCAATGCAGCCGCTTCCCAATAGCTATCCATTCTACGCCCTGTAGAGTATATTTATCCATGCCACCCTCTTGCCCTGTCACAGCTTACACTTCCCCCTCCCCATATCCCCAAGTCCATTCTCTAGTATGTCTGTATCCCCATTCCCGTCTTACCCCTAGGTTCGTCATGACATTTTTTTTCTTAAATTCCATATATATCTGTTAGCATACGGTATTTTTCTTTTTTTCTGACTTACTTCACTCTGTATGACAGACTCTAGGTCCGTCCACCTCATTACAAATAGCTCAATTTCGTTTCTTTTTATGGCTGAGTAATATTCCATTGTATATATGTGCCACATCTTCTTTATCCACTCATCCGATGATGGACACTTAGGTTGTTTCCATCTCCTGGCTGTTGTAAAGAGAGCTGCAATGAACATTTGGGTACATGACTCTTTTTGAATTATGGTTGTCTCAGGGTATATGCCCAGTAGTGGGATTGCTGGGTCATATGGTAGTTCTATTTGTAGTTTTTTAAGGAATCTCCATACTGTTCTCCATAGTGGCTGTACCAATTCACATTCCCACCAGCAGTGCAACAGTGTTCCCTTTTCTCCACACCCACTCCAGCATTTATTGTTTCTAGATTTTTTGATAATGGCCATTCTGACTGGTGTGAGATATCTCATTGTAGATTTGATTTGCATTTCTCTAATGATTAATGATGTTGGGCATTCTTTCATGTGTTTGTTGGCAGTCTGTATATCTTCTTTGGAGAAATGTCTATTTAGACCTTCTGCCCATTTTGGATTGGGTTGTTTTTTTGTTATTGAGCTGCATGAGCTGCTTGTAAATTTTGGAGATGAATCCTTTGTCAGTTGCTTCATTTGCAAATATTTTCTCCCATTCTGAGGGCTGTCCTTTGGTCTTGTTTATGGTTTCCTTTGCTGCGCAAAAGCTTTGAAGTTTCATTAGGTCCCATTTGTTTATTTTTGTTTTTATTTCCATTTCTCTAGGAGGTGGGTCAAAAAGGATCTTCCTGTAATTTATGTCATAGAGTGTTCTGCCTATGTTTTCCTCTAAGAGTTTGATAGTTTCTGGCCTTACATTTAGGTTTTTTAATCCATTTTGAGCTTATTTTTGTGTATGGTGTTAGGGAGTGATCTAATCTCATACTTTTACATGTACCTGTCCAGTTTTTCCAGCACCACTTATTGAAGAGGCTATCCTTTCTCCACTGTACATTCCTCCCTCCTGTATCAAAGATAAGGTGACCATATGTGTGTGTGTTTATCTCTGGGCTTTCTATCCTGTTCCATTGATCTATATTTCTGTTTTTGTGCCAGTACCACACTGTCTTGATTACTGTAGCTTTGTAGTATAGTCTGAAGGCAGGGAGCCTGATTCCTCCAGCTCCGTTTTTCATTCTCAAGATGGCTTTGGCTATTCGGGGTCTTTTGTGTTTCCATACAAATTTTGAAATTTTTTGTTCTAGTTCTGTGGAAAATGCCAGTGGTAGTTTGATAGGGATTGCATTGAATCTGTAGATTGCTTTGGGTAGTAGAGTCATTTTCACAATGTTGATTCTTCCAATCCAAGAACATGGTATATCTCTCCATCTATTTGTATCATCTTTAATTTCTTTCATCAGTGTCTTATAATTTTCTGCATACAGGTCTTTTGTCTCCTTAGGTAGGTTTATTCCTATATATTTTATTCTTTTTGTTGCAGTGGTAAATGGGAGTGTTTTCTTAATTTCACTTTCAGATTTTTCACCATTAGTGTATAGGAATGCAAGAGATTTCTGTGCATTAATTTTGTATCCTGCTACTTTACCAAATTCATTGATTAGTTCTACTGGTTTTCTGGTAGCGTCTTTAAGATTCTCTATGTATAATATCATGTCATCTGTAAACAGTGACAGCTTTACTTCTTTTCCGATTTGGTTTCCTTGTATTTCCTTTTCTTCTCTGATTGCTGTGGCTAAAACTTTCAAAACTATGTTGAATAAGAGTGGTGATAGTGGGCAACTTTGTCTTTTTCCTGATCTTAGTGGAAATGCTTTCAGTTTTTCACCATTCAGGGTGATGTTAGCTGTGGGTTTGTCATATATGGCCTTTATTATATTGAGGAAAGTTCTCTCTATGCCTACTTTCTGCAGCGTTTTTATCATAAGTGGGTGTTGAATTTTGTCGAAAGCTTTCTCTGCATCTATTGAGATGATCATATGGTTTTTCTCCTTCAATTTGTTAATATGGTGTATCACATTGATTGATTTGTGTATATTGAAGAATCCTTGCATTCCTGGAATAAACCCCACTTGATATTGGTGGGGTATTGTATGATCCTTTTAATGTGCTGTTGGATTCTGTTTGCTAGTATTTTGTTGAGGATTTTTGCATCTATGTTCATCAGTGATATTGGCCTGCAGTTTTCTTTCTTTGTGACATCCTTGTCTGGTTTTGGTATCAGGGTGATGGTGGCCTTGTAGAATGAGTTTGGGAGTATTCCTCCCTCTGTTATATTTTGGAAGAGTTTGAGAAGGATAGGTGTTAGCTCTTCTCTAAATGTTTGATAGAATTTGCCTGTGAAGCCATCTGGTCCTGGGCTTTTATTTGTTGGAAGGTTTTTAATCACAGTTCCAATTTCATTACTTGTGATTGGTCTCTTCATATTTTCTATTTCTTCCTGATTCAGCCTTGGCAGGTTGTGCATTTCTAAGAATTTGTCCACTTCTTCCAGATTTTCCATCTTATTGGCATAGAGTTGCCTGTAGTAATCTCTCATGATCTTTTGTATTTCCGCAGTGTCAGTTGTTACTTCTCCTTTTTCATTTCTAATTCTATTGATTTGAATCTTCTCCCTTTTTTCCTTCATGAGTCTGGCTAATGGTTTATCAATTTTGTTTATCTTCTCAAAGAAACAGCTTTTAGTTTTATTGATCTTTGCTATAGTTTCCTTCATTTCTTTTTCATTTATTTCTGATCTGTTCTTTATGATTTCTTTCCTTCTGCTAACATTGGGGTTTTTTTGTTCTTATTTCTCTAATTGCTTTAGGTGCAAGGTTAGGTTGTTTATTCAAGATGTTTCCTGTTTCTTAAGGTAGGATTGTATTGCTATAAACTTCCCTCTTAGAACTGCTTTAGCTGAATCCCATAAGTTTTGGGTTGTCGTGTCTCCATTGTCATTTGTTTCTAGGTATTTTTTGATTTCCTATTTGATTTCTTCAGTGATCACTTCGTTATTAAGTAGTGTATTGTTTAGCCTCCTTGTGTTTGTATTTTTTACAGTTCTTTTCCTGTAATTGATATCTAGTCTCATAGCGTTGTGGTCAGAAAAGATACTTGATACAATTTCAGTTTTCTTAAATTTACCAATGCTTGATTTGTGACCCAAGATATGGTCTATCCTGGAGAATGTTCCATTAACAGTTGAGAAAAATGTGTATTCTGTTGTTTTTGGATGGAATGTTCTATAAATATCAATTAAGTCCATCTTGTTTAATGTATCATTTAAAGCTTGTCTTTCCTTATTTATTTTCATTTTGGATGCTCTGTCCATTGGTGAAAGTGGGGTATTAAAGTCCCCTACTATGAATGTGTTACTGTCAATTTCCCCTTTTATGGATGTTAGTATTTGCCTTATGTATTGAGGTGCTCCTATGTTGGGTGCTAAATGTTTACAATTGTTATATCTTCTTCTTGGATAAATCCCTTGATCATTATGTAGTGTCCTTCTTTGTCTCTTCTAATAGTCTTTATTTTAAGGTCTATTTTATCTGATATGAGAATTGCTACTCCAGCTTTCTTTTGGTTTCCATTTGCATGGAATATCTTTTTCCATCCCCTCACTTTCAGTCTGTATGTGTCTCTAGGTCTGAAGTTGGTCTCTTGTAGACAGCATATATATGGGTCTAGTTTTTGTATCCAGTCAGCCAGTCTGTGTCTTTTGGTGGGAGCATTTAATCCATTTACATTTAAGGTAATTATCGATATGTATGTTCCTATTCCCATTTTCTTAATTGTTTTGTGTTTGTTATTGTAAGTCTTTTCCTTCCATTGTGTTTCTTGCCTAGAGAAGGTTCTTTACTATTTGTTGTAAAGCTGGTTTGGTGGTGCTGAACTCTCTCAGCTTTTGCTTGTCTGTAAAGGTTTTAATTTCTCCATCAAATCTGAATGAGATCCTTGCTGGGTAGAGTAATCTTGGTTGCAGGTTTTTCTCCTTCATCACTTTAAATATGTCCTGCCACTCCCTTCTGGCTTGCAGAGTTTCTGCTGAAAGATCAGCTGTTAACCTTATGGGGATTCCCTTGTGTGTTATTTGTTGTTTTTCCCTTGATGCTTTTAATATGTTTTCTTTGTATTTAATTTTTGACAATTTGATTAACATGTCTTGGCATGTTTCTCCTTAGATTTATCCTGTATGGGACTCTCTGTGCTTCCTGGACTTGATTAACTATTTCCATTTCCATATTAGGGAAGTTTTCAACTATAATCTCTTCAAATATTTTCTCACTCCATTTCTTTTTCTCCTCTTCTTCTGGAACCCCTATAATTCAAATATTGGTGCGTTTAATGTTGTCCCAGAGGTCTCTGAGACCGTCCTGAATTATTTTCATTGTTTTTTCTTTATTCTGCTCTGCAGTAGTTATTTCCACTATTTTATCTTCCAGGTCACTTATCTGTTCTTCTGCCTCAGTTATTCTGCTATTGATCCCATCTAGAGTGTTTTTAATTTAATTTATTGTGTTGTTCATTGTTGCTTGTTTCATCTTTAGTTCTTCTAGGTCCTCGTTATATGCTTCTTGCATTTTCTCTATTCTATTTCCAAGATTTTGGATCATCTTTACTATCATTATTCTGAATTCTTTTTCAGGTAGACTGCCTACTTCCTCTTCATTTGTTAGGTCTGCTGGGTTTTTATCTTGCTCCTTCATGTGGTGTGTATTTTTCTGTCTTCTCATTTTGCTTATCTTACTGTGTTTGGGGTCTCCTCTTTGCAGGCTGCAGGTTCCTAGTTCCCGTTGTTTTTGGTGTCTGTCCCCAGTGGCTAAAGTTGGTTCAGTGGGTTGTGTAGGCTTCCTGGTGGAGGGGACTAGTGCCTGTGTTCTGGTGGATGAGGCTGGATCTTGTCTTTCTGGTGGGCAGGTCCACATCTGATGGTATTTTTTGGGGTGTCTGTGGACTTATTATTTTAGGCAGCCTCTCTACTAATGGGTGGGGTTTTGTTCCTGTCTTGCTAGTTGTTTGGCATAGGGTGTCCAGCACTGTACCTTGCTGGTTGCTGGGTGAAGCTGGGTGCTTGTGTTGAGATGGAGATCTCTGGGAGTTTTTTGCCGTTTGATATTATGTGGAACTGGGAGGTCTCTTGTGGACCAGTGTCCTGAAGTTGGCTCTTCCACCTCAGAGGCATAGCACTGACTCCTGCCTGACTGGATCACCAAGAGCCTTTCATCCACATGGCTCAGAATAAAATGGAGAAAAAGAAGAAAGAAAGAAAAGAAAGAAAAGAAAGAAAGAAAGAAAGAGGAAGGAAGGAAAGAATGAAGATAAAATAAAGTAAGATAAAATACAATAAGGTTATTAAAATAAACAATCAGTATTAAGAAAAAAATTTAAAAAAAAACATAAAAACGGATGCATAGAACCCTAGAACAAATGGTGGAGGCAAAGCTGTACAGACAAAATCTCACACCGAAGCATACACATACACACTCACAAAAAGAGGAAAAGGGAAAAAATAATATATCTTGCTCTCAAAGTCCACCTCCTTAATTTGGGATGATTCGTTGTCTATTCAGGTTTTCCACAGATGCAGGGTACATCAAGTTGATTGTGGAGCTTTAATCTGCTGCTTTTGAGGCTGCTGGTAGAGATTTCCCTTTCTCTTCTTTGTTCGCACAGCTTCCAGGGCTCAGCTTTGGATTTGGCTCCGCCTCTGCATGTAGGTCGCTGGAGGGCATCTGTTTTTTACTCAGACAGGACGGGGTTATAGTAGCAGCTGCTTCGGGGACTCTGGCTCACTCAGTCCAGGGGGAGGGAGGGGTGCGGATGCGGGGCGAGCCTGCGGCAGAGGCCGGCAGGACGATGCACCAGCCTGAGGCATGCCGTGCGTTCTCCCGGGGAAGTTGTCCCTGGATCCCGGGACCCTGGCAGTGGCGGGCTGCACAGGCTCCCCAGAAGGGAGGTGTGGATAGTGACCTGTGCTCGCACACAGGCTTCTTGGTGGCGGCAGCAGCAGCCTTAGCATCTCATGCCCGCTTCTGTGGTCCGCTCTCTTAGCCGTGGCTTGCGCCCGTCTCTGGAGCTCCTTTAATAGGGCTCTTAATCCCCTCTCCTCGCGCACCAGGAAACAAAGATGGAAGAAAAAGTCTCTTGCCTACTCGGCAGGTCCAGACTTTTCCCCGGACTCCCTCCCGGGTAGCTGTGGTGCACTAACCCCCTGCAGCCTGTGTTCACGCCGCCAACCCGTCCTCTCCCTGCGCTCCGACTGAAGCCCGAGCCTCAGCTCCCAGCCCCGACCGCCCCGGCAGGTGAGCAGACAAGCCTCTCGGGCTGGTGAGTGCCGGTTGGCACTGATCCTCTGTGTGGGAATCTCTCCGCTTTGCCCTCTGCACCCCTGTTGCTTTGGTTTCCTCCGCGGCTCCGAAGCTTTCCCCCTCTGCCACCTGCAGTCTCTGCCTGCGAAGGGGCTTCCTAGTGTGTGGAAACCTTTCCTGCTTCACAGCTCCCTCCCACTGGTGCAGGTCCCGTCCCTATTCTTTTGTCTCTGTTTATCCTTTTTTCTTTTGCCCTACCCAGGTACCTGGGGAGTTTCTTGCCTTTTGGGAGGTCTGAGGTCTTCTGCCAGCGTTCAGTAGGTGTTCTGTAGGAGTTGTTCCACTTGTAGATGTATTTCTGATGTATCTGTGGGGAGGAAGGTGATCTCCACCTCTTACTCTTCCGCCATCTTCCTGATGCCCTCCTTCTTTGTCTTTTGTTGTATACTCTGTTGTAAAGTCTACTTTACCTGATATGAGTATTGCTGACACAGCTTTCTTGTCATTTCCATTTGCATGAAATATATTTTTCCATCTCCTCACTTTCAGTCTGTGTGTGCCTTTAGCTCTGAAGTGAGTCTCTGCTAAGCAGCATATACATGTATTTTGTCTTTTAATCTGGTCAGCCATTCTAGTCTTTTTTCCTCATTTTACAAATTTTATTTTTGAATTTTATTTTTTTATACAGCAGGTTCTTCTTAGTTATCTATTTTATACATATTAGTCAATCCCAATCTCCCAATTAATCCCAGCCTCCCCCACTTCCCCCCTTGGTATCCATGTGTTTGTTCTCTGTCTGTGTCTCTATTTCTGCTTTGTAAATAAGATCATCTATACCAGTTTTTTCAGATTCCACATATACACATTAATATACAATATTTGTTTTTCTCTTTCTGAGTTACTTCACTCAGTCTGACAGTCTCTATGTTCATCCATGTCTCTACAAATGACCCAGTTTTGTTCCTTTTTATGGCTAATATTCCATTGTATATATGTGCCACATCATCTTTACCATTCATCTGTCGATGGACATTTAGGTTGCTTCCATGTCCTGGCTATTGTAAATAGAGCTGCAATGAACATTGGGGTGCATGTGTCTTTTTGAATTATGGTTTTCTCTGTGTATATGCCTAGTAGTGGGATTTCTGGGTCATATGGTAGTTCTATTTTTAGTTTTTTCAGGAATCTCCATACTGTTTTCCATAGTGGCTGTATTAAAATGATTATTGATACATATGTACTTATTGCCATTTTGTTGTTTCCTGGTTGTTTTATAGTTCTTCTCTGTTCTTTTTTTTGTTTCTTCTCTTGTGGTTTGATGATTTTGTTTAATGGTATCCTAGTGTTCGTTTCTCTTTAGGTTTTGTGTATCTATTGTAAGTTTTTGATTTGTGATTATTATGGAATTCATACATGTTGACCTATACCTATATCTATTTGTTTAAAACTGGTAGTCATTTAATTTCAAATACTTTCTAAAAGATCTTTTTACTCCCCTCCCCCCATTTTGTTTTGGATGTCATATTTCATATCTTTATGTTTTAACTGTTTGTTGTAGTTACAGTTGATTTTACAATTCTTTGTTTTTCAGTCTTTGTACTAGCTTATTAAAGTGGTTGATCCACAGCTGTTACTATGTGCTTGGCTTTACTAGTGGGATCTTTCCTTTCCTGTAGATTCTAACTTCTTGTTAGAGCCTTTTCTTTTCTACTTAGAGAAGACCCTTCAAAATTTCTTTTAGGGTTGGTGTACTGATGAGCTCTATCTCTCCTTCAATTCTGAATGATAATCTTGCTGAGGAGATTATGCTAGGTTGTTGGTTTTTCCCTTTCCACACTTTAAACATGTCATGCCATTCCCGTCTGGCCTGCAATGTTTCTGCAGAAAAATCATCTCATAGACTTACGGGGGTTCCCTTGTATGTGACTCCTTGCTTTTCTATTGCTGTCTTAAGAATTCTCTCTTTAACTTTTGCCATTTTAATTTTGATGCCTAGGTGTGGATCTATTTGGATTCATCTTGTTTGGGACTCTCTGTGCTTCCTGTACCTGGATGTACTTCCTTCTTCAGATTCAGGAACTTTTCAGCCATAATTTCACTGAATACATTTTCAACCCCTTTTTCTCTCCTCCTTCTGGGACCCCCATAATGCAAATGTTGGTACACATGATGTTGTCCCAGAGTTTCCTTAAACTGATTTCATTTTTAAAATTTGTTTTCTTTTTGCAATCCTGATTGGGTGATTTCCATTATTTTATCTTCCAGATCACTTATATGTTCTTCTGTATCAGATGGTTTGCTGTTAATTTCTTCTAGTGTGCTTTTCACTTCAGTTATCATATACTTCAGTTCTGATTGGTTCTTTTTTATTTTCTAGTTCCTTGTTATAATTCACACTGTGTTCATCTATTCTTTTCCGTAGTTCAGTTAGCATCTTATTATTAATGCTTTGAAATCTTTATCCGGTAAATCATTTATCTGTTTCATTCATTTTATAAAAAAAATTATTTTGGGCTGCACTGGGTCTTTGTTGCTGTGTGCGGGCCTTCTCCAGTTGTGGTGAGTGGGGGCTACTCTTTGTTGCAGTGTGCGGGCTTCTCATTGCAGTGGCTTATTGTGGAGCATGGGCTCTAGGCATGCCGGCTCAGTAGTTTTGGCTCACCGGCTCTAGAACGCAGGCTCAGCAGTTGTGGCACATGGGCTTAGCTGATCCACAGCATGTGGGATCTTCCCAGATCAGGGCTTGAACTCATGTCCCCTGTGTTGGCCAGTGGATTCTTAACCACTGTACCACCAGGGAAGCCCCAATCTCTGTTCCATTCATTTTTTTTCGGGTGTTTTTTCTTTCTTGTTCTTTTATTTGAAACAAACTCCTCCGTCTTCTCATTTTGCTTATCTTTCTCTGTCTCTATGAAATTAGATGAAACAGTTACCTATCCTGGTCCTGACTGGGTGTCCTTGTGTGGGAGCATTCTTATGCAGTCTGCATGTGCCCAGTGGCTTTTGTGGGTGAGCTGGATCTGAAGTGAGCATGAGTCACATTCCTCTTCCAGGTGTGCTGGGCAGCTATCACCTTGCTAGGAGGTGGAGCTTGGAGATGGCAGAGATGGGGGAGGGCTAGAGCTAGAGCCAGGTGTGACAGGGGGTTCTCCTCTGCCCAGTGGCCAACATCACCCTATTGAGGGAGGGGGCGGGTCCAAAGTTGCTGGAGCAGAAGCCCTGAGGGTCAGGTTCTGTTCCCTCTAGTGTGTTCTATTCCATCCCAGCATGGGCACCTTCGCCCTGCAGGGGAGTATTGCTGGAGTAGGTGTCCCGTGCAGGCCAGGGTGTGAGCTGGGGTGTTCCACGCACACCAGTCAAAGCTCCAGATCACTCCCAATCTGCTGCCTCTGCCAGTGCCGGTGATGGCCATCCTCACCCTGTTCAGATACAGTGCTGGGTCCAAGCTGGTTCCATCCTCCACAACTGCATACTCTCCTCAGCAGCAGCAGCCTTTGCCTTAGTGGGGAGCTGTGCTGTGGAGCAAGAGGGGCCACAGTGTGCGCTGGGGTGGTCCAGGCACCAGTCAGAGCACTGATCTTTCACTGCTGTGAACACCAGGATGGATGCCTTGCCAGGTCTGAGCAGACTCTGTCCCTGACAGCTATGCACTTAGCTACAGCAGCCTTTGCCCTAGTGTGGAGGTGCTCTGCAGAGCAAGAGGGGCCATGGTGGGTGCTCAGCTTGGCCTTGGGCCTGCAATGGGGCAGTTGCAGAAAACCAGCCAAAGTTCTGGGTCATTTCAATCTGCTTCCACTGCCTTGTTGAGGGAGTAAGCATGCGTGCACATTTCATAATAGTCTAGGTTTCTGGCAGCCCCGCTGTCAGTCTCCTTGGCCTTCAAACCTGCTAAGGGGACCTTTCCTCCCAGTGTTGGACCCCAGGGATGGGGTGCCTGATATGTGGTTCAGACCCCTCACTCCCCAGGGACAATCTCTGAGGCTGTGTAATCCCCCTCCTCTTCTGTGTCCCCTCCCAGGGGCACAGGTCCTGACCTGGTTGCTTCTCCTCTCTTCCTGCCTCTGTGGGTCTTTCTTACAGCCTTGGTTGTATAAGTCATTCTGCCAGTCTCCAGTTTGTTTCTAGTGAGAATTGCTCCACATGTAGAGGTATTTCTGATGTGTTCATGGTGGGGGGGGGGAGGTGAGCTCCACATCTTCCTACTCTGCCATCTTGATCTTCACCTCTTAATTCACTTCTTTCTTCAGAATCCCAGAGTTTGCAGAGAGAAGAAAACTACTTATGTATGTGGAAAATCTACCTGAATGTACTCAATCTCACTCTGAGCACCTGCTAATTTTGAACATAATGTTACTTTACACATCTAAGCACTGCTGCCAGAATCGTTCAATACCGAATTGTCCATCTGGGTGGAGGTTGGACTGGAGTGTTGTCTATACCATTTAAAAAAAATAATAAATTTAGTTTTTTATTTTTGGCTGCGTTGCGTCTTCACTGCTGCTCATGGGCTTTCTCTAGTTGCAGTGACGGGCTTCTCATTGCGGTGGCTTCTCTTGTCGTGGAGCACAGGCTCTAGGCTCACGGGCTTCAGTAGTTGTGGCACGCAGGCTCAGTAGTTGTGGCTCATGGGCTCTAGAGCGCAGGCTCAGTAGTTGTGGTATATGGGCTTAGTTGCTCCGTGGCATGTGGGATCTTCCTGGACCAGGGATTGAACCCATGTCCCCTGCATTGGCAAGCAGATTCTTAACCACTGCACCACCAAGGAAGCCCTCTATACCATTTTTTAAAGGGCACTATCCTACTTCTTCCAGATTATAGACTCATTAGTTTACAACATTTTACCTAAATAAGTTAGTTTCATCTATGATAAATTACAAATCTTGGTTTCTCAAGCCAGTATTCTACATGAGGGATAAATATACTATAGGAATCATTATTCTATTACCTTTCTTCATTCTGTAGCAAATTCAAATAATAGCATAAGATAGTAATTTTTAATAATATTCCTTGCCCTTTGAGTTATAAGCTGCATTATACAGGTTCAACAAACCTCTTCAGCCAATGATGCTCATTTTGTACGCTACAATTCATGTGGGGAAGTTTTATGTACCTTTCTTAGCATCCATTGGTTTGACACAGATGCACAGTAGCTGGTAAGCTAACAGTGCAAATTTTTCTTTTTTTTAGGTCCCCAAACCAGCCATGACTAGGTTTGCTGAGCAAGGTATAAGAAGACAGGTAAAGAAACATCACTGTTATTGGACCACGCTTTTTCTCTGTGGCAAAATAGCACCAAGGCAACCACTGGGACCTTCTAGAAACAGGTACTTTTGACTATTTTTTATGGTGTGTCTATTCCAGTGGAGTGCCAGCTCCTTTCATGTGGTGTTTTTGGGTGTTGATATTGTGTCTAGGGTCCCTGAGTCAGTCACTTAATCATATTTTAAAAATATGTGCTTAGTCTCCACTCTTTATATGCATTAAACATTTTACTCATTCTTGTTAGTGCACATCCTAAGCAGCTAACTCTAGGAAGTATTGCATCAGCTTAAAGGAAACACTCTCATATGATCAAAGCTCATTACTTGAAATTTTAGTTCATGCCAATATACAATGGAAATTGTCACTTGAAAACCATTTGTTTATGCCTATTTGGCCTAGTAATAGACCTCTTGAAACTTAGAACCCTAGAAAGCATTACATAGTCCTAGGTTGGGACATTCTGGCCCTGAGGGTATGTTCTAGTACCACCTACCCTGGCACACCACTTATACTTAAACCCAACCTGCCCCTTAATGTCCTGGTGAGAGTATGAAATGGGCTAGGATTTCCGAACAAACAAATTAGACAATAAATGTGTGCAGCAGAAAAATGGGGATATATTTGAGTTCCTTTAATTGTATCATAATTGGCTAAAGCCACTTTTGGATGAGCTAGAAGCATGCTCTCTGCTATATGAATGGATAAATATTTTAAACTGATCCTATGATTTTACTGTCACAATCTCAATGGGCCTCACTAAGTGACAGCTTCTCTTATCAAATACACCTCTAAGGCAAAAGAAGACCTAAGCATCATTTACTATCGAATGCAAATCCTAACTTTGGGCAGAAGTCCTCCAATGTTAATTGGCTCATGTTCACCATCTCTGTAATTTAATTACTTAACTGTAGATTCTGCTTACCAATTTAACCTGGAGGGTTCACCAGGAAGGTATATTGCTCAACACAAAATAGACCACAGGTACACTGTTGAGATGAGTGAAAATCCTGATATAAAAGTTTCCCATGCTAGGATTCTATATGGGACTAGATTTGTTTTTTGAGAGAATTCTTGGCTCTTCCCCTAAAGGCTGCTACTTCACCCTACTCCCACATGAAGAGGCATGAAGATATACCATATTTACCAGCATATATGTAACAACACATAGGGAAATTTATAACTTTACACGGATAATTATTTGGAAAAAAATTAAGTTTTCATCACACACGATTTGTAGGTATCTCTATAAGTTGTCTTATATAAAGAAAACCATTTTGTTCATATAAGAACAATATATTGAAGTTAAAATGAGATAATAACTTCCTTCTATTTTAGATCTTTGCAAGTTGACCACAGTAGAGACACATGGGATGTGGGACAGTTTTTGTATATATTTAGGTATGAGATGTGACTGCCTTGATTTTACGAAGAAGTGTAAACCCTCCTGTTTGTCAAAGCATGTGAAGCTGTCCAAATAAATAATGCCAGGTATCTGTGTTAGCAAAGTTTAGGTCTTTGCCGGTGAGCACAATCACAATGTGTCAGGTTTAATCAAAAGCCTGATTAGAAGAAACAGTCACAGAGGATTGCCTAAAGGAAACATAGCCCACTCATTCCACTCAGTTTTAAGGGTGTTATATCTTTCTAGACCACAAGTGAGAGCAACTGCTTGGATCACACTCTCAGCTCCTGGCTGACCAGCATTTCCTATCATATACTCTACACATCTGGGCCCCCGCAGAAAGTACTAGAAAGGGTAAGTGTTCAAAACTTGCGATATGTGTATCAATGCTTTGAGAGTTTTTAAGTTTCTGAATACATAACTCGAACTTGCAAGAAGAATTTCATCTCAGGCTTTAGTACTAGGAAAAATCGTGTTTCTCCTTGAGAAAAAAAAAAAGTGTTCCTCTTCACTGTTGCTGTGTTGGAAGCTCTAATCCCAATCTGTGTGCTGCTCTAGCAATGATGCAGGACCTCATCATGAACTTCTGTGTCCTAACTTTATACTTGCATTCATCTTGTTAGCCAAATCTTACCCTTCATCCTAATTTCTTTATGTATTTGAAAGTCTTTATCTTGGTATATAAATATATGTAAGCTCCCTCAAATACCATTAGGAAAGATATGGGAATATGGGCATAAAGAAAATATAGCATTATTCTTTACTATATTGCAAAACAGAGTTCTACAGTTCTTCATGTACGTTTTACTCTGAGAAGAATATGAGGGTCTTTTCTAAATACTTTTTTTTTTTTTTTTTTTTTTTGCGGTACGCGGGCCTCTCACTGTTGTGGCCTCTCCCGTTGAGGAGCACAGGCTCCGGACACGCAGGCTCAGCGGCCATGGCTCACGGGCCCAGCCGCTCCGCGGCATGTGGGATCCTCCCGGACCGGGGCACAAACTCGTGTCCCCTGCATCGGCAGGCGGACTCTCAACCACTGCGCCACCAGGGAAGCCCGAGGGTCTTTTCTTATACTGTTTTTGGCCACAAGTTGTGCAGTGGATGTCAGGAAGCCAGGGCCCTAGGAGGCCAGCTCTGCAGGAAGCTCTGAAAGGCCCTGGACAAGCCCTATAGCCACTCCTGCCTTAGCAGTTGGAAGGAATTCTTCTCACTTGTCCCCTGCAGCCCTGTGGTTTTTGATTTAAAGACAGACTGTCTACATGGAGTGTGAATGTTTGTCTTTCATTCTTTTATCAAGCAATTGTCATACCTGATTTTCTGTGACTGGACGGATGCCTGATGGATGACTTAGTCTTCCTCTGGGGCACTTTTCACCAGTTAATTCTCACTAGGCATTTTATGAAAGCGCTAAATATCACTGCAGCAATGCAGACACTACCTAGAGGAGGAATGAAACAATGTGACACTACCTCTTTGTGCAATAATACACTTTTATTTTCCTTTTACCTTTGCAGTCATCTTTGAGTAATTGTTGTGTAAACAATAGAATGGAACGAAATTACATTAAATTGTATGCAAATGGCTCTAGAACACCTTAACAATTATGACAAGGCAATTATAAATAACTTTTTTGTCCCTAGTAATATATATTTGCTTTTTAAATTACATTAAAGAGCTGCCATATCTAGGGTTAGCTAGGAAAGAGCAAATGCTACCATCTGGGAGCCACCTCCCTGAAAGTTTAGACTCCAATTTTGAAAATCCTAAGGTTTACTATTCCATAATGTATAGTCAAGCAGAGGGCTATTTGGGATGAAAGTATTTATTCTTGAAACTTAACAGCGTTTTACCTTTTAGTCATTGCACAAAACCTTTCTATTATTTTTCACTCCATCTGGGTATTCTGCAGAATTTCAAGTAAAACACGGATTCTGGTATTTTCAAGTTTATCACCTTTGGAACGACAGATCCTATCACTTCAGGAGATGTCAAATCAGAGGTGGGTACATAATTAGCAATCTAATAGAATGGCAACATTTTATAAAGCATCCTAAACGTTCCAGTGAAGCAAAACTTACATATGCCACTTTATGTAGAGGAAATTTTAGATCTGAGACTATTCCAGAGTAAAGCAGCCTCAGGCACATTCTAAATGTGAAAGTTGTTTTGTTTTTGCAAGGCACCTCCCTCTCCCAAGAGACAATCAGCTTGTGGACTGGTTTTCAGGCAAACCAAAAGAGTAAGCATCCTAGTTCCTAATTCAGTCATTTCAAAAATCACAAGTTATAAATACTCCAAAGATAGACCTGAAACTTTTTGTTTAAATAACAAGAGAGTAACTGCAAGAAGCATATATAATCAAAAACGTTTTTTCTTTCTTATAGCTAAGGTGTGTAATGCATAAATATATGAAAAATAAAATTCACAGTCAGTTTTAAAACTAGAATTCAAGTTCGGCTAATAAATCTTAATTTTATATTAATTTCTAAATACAACAGAAGAGGCAGTATTGTCAGATGTACAATAAAGTATTATAACAGAAAGGAAGGACAACAACGAGAGAAGAAATAGGCTTCTGATAGAAAAAATTCCTTTCGTTGCCAATAAATGGGACCACCTGAGTGTGTTTCAGATTCTTTTCACGTAAGGGAGATCCAAATTGACTGCTGAGGATATTAAATTGCTTTTGGAAAAATGAGCAACAGTCGTGCAGCTGTGGTGTTTGCTTGTTCTCATATTGTGGGTTGCTAGAGAATAAAGCAGAACTCAGTGTTGTTAAGTTTAAAAAAATTCTTTTTTATCCCGTTATGTTGAAGCCGGCCTCTTCACAATCCTCTGATTTTGCTAGGGGGTGGGAGGAAGTGGCAGGGGAGGGAAAGGTTGGGGGGAGGGCACAGCGAGGGGGAGGCATGGCAGATCAGGGTGACATCAAGGGACAGACATCAGCTGACACTCAACTGAGCAAACCCAATCAGCTTCACTTCGTCGGGAATCTCCGACCCATCACAGCCAGAAGCCTGAAAAGGGAAAAAGAAATGCTCAGTGCTGGTTCGTTGCTACTGGTTTTTTACAGACTTGTTCGTGTGACGGCAGATCCAAGCACCGTCTTCATGGGGCCAAGTGTCCCATCTCTTCCAGGAGACATCCTAAGAATCACTTTCTTCAGTGACTACTGGGCACTAACTACCCTGAGAAACCTGGACCTCCAGTACAGAAGGGATTTGTTAACCGTGAGAACACTACCACTGAACCGATGAACCACCGATGAACCACAGGACTGCGTGGAAGGTACATACACAATCTCAACAACTAAGTAAAATGCTTTTAAATATGCTTTACTTTTAAAAGAATATTATGAAAGTGAGCAGAAGAGATCTAACAGGTCACACTCAAGGGTAACTTGGTTTTTTATCAAAAGCACTTCCTTGTCAAACTGGCCAAAAAAAAAAAAAAAAAAGTGGTCACCAAGTAGTGGAACAGCTCATGACAGACAACTGTTGTTTAAATATATGTAATTTTTACACGGAAAGGTACCATAACAAGTTTTTCCATAAACAATTTATAATAATCTAGGACATATTATTTATTACCAAGTTATAGAGTACCAAATGCTTTATCATTGCAAAATCCAAAGAAACTGCAAATAAGCCATTGCCCATCAAAGCTTTCACTGGCCCTAATTCAAAGCTTATTCTCCTCTTTTTGACCTCCCTCTCCTACACACGCACACAGAGTACTCAGATCACCATTCTAAGTTGCCTCTTCACTCTGTAGTACCCAAATCACAACTGGACATTATGTAAGTACTACGAGTGGGGTGAAGAAAGTCTGAATGCCTGGGAATGGGCAGTTAATTACCAAAGGGCCATACAAACCTTTTCTTGGCCTAATGCCCGCTAAATTATTGTTGAAACAATTAGTTTCCCAGGGTACGAAGCCCTTTCCAAAATCATCACAGTGAAGCTGCTTAGCACTGCTCCAAAAACAATGTACAGAAACCAGCCCTTTGCCAACCCCAGCATTTTCCTTTAAAATAAGCAGCTAATTAGAACATATAACTTAATATTTTAAAATAATTATCCTTAAAATAACACTCAGTATGAGCAGTTATGCTTAATAAGAAAATCCATAGCCTAAAGAGTAGGAATATTAACAAACTTTGTGTCTGTCTAATGATGTCTCTAGTTTCACTTGACAGATAAGATACTCAGTAAAATACCATTTCCATTGTTTGCATTGCCAGGGGCTGAAAGGTCAGAAGCGCTTCTTTCCTTATCACTGTGAACAAAGCAGTCATACTGATACTGTAATGCTTACCACCTCACCAGTTTTCTCCTTCTACTACCTCTGTTTCTTGATCTATCCTCCTAAACCTTCCCTTCTCTGCTTGTCGCTATTGCTAACAACGTCATTTACATTTGCCCACTGATGCAGGCAGACAATCTGTGTAGACAACTGACAAACATCTGAGGTCAAGCTATTGCTGCTGCCGTTGACAAAGGGGTCAGACTAGCAAGTGTGAAGCACGTCAGTGCATTTGAAAGCTCCATCAGAAATGTGTAAATGTGAATAGCAGGAGGTTAAAATGGCTAGAAATAAAAACATTAAAATTCTTCCAGTGAAGAGTAATAGAAGTGAGAATGTGTAGTCAGTCAAACCAGTGATTATGTGGGTACACGGCATAGGGGGCCCACGTCCCATCCTATGTTCTGCTTCCTGGCAAAGAGGCACAGGCCAGGGGGTTTGACTTTGCTTCAAGGCACTCAGCCCTCTCTCCTCCAACTATCTTGCTAGCTCTCTCTTAAGGCCAAGTCCTTGCCTCTTTGCGGCTTGCAAAATGCTCACGAGGGCAATATGCAAATGATACTAAAATTTAGAGAAAAGTGACCAGAAACCCTTAACGTAGCAGTTCTCAAACTTTATCAAGAACTCCAAACAGTTATGTCTCTATGGGTTACATTTATTGTACCGACTTAGGGATGTTAAAAAAATTATTTTTATAAACAAATGGGACAGAGCTAAACTTACAAGCTTTTGCACAGCAAAGGAAACCATAAACAAAACGAAAAGACAATCTACAGAACGGGCGGAAATATTTGCAAACAAACAATGCCACCGACAAGGGCTTAATTTCCAAAACATACAAACAGCTCATACAACTCAACAACAAAGAAACAAACAACCCAATCAAAAAATGGTCAGAAGACCTAAACAGACATTTCTCCAAAGAAGACATACAGATGACCAACAGGCACATGAAAAGATGCTCAATCGCTAATTATTAGAGAGATGCAAATCAAAACTATAATGAGGCACCACCTCACACCGGTCAGAATGGCCACCATTAAAAAGTCTAAAAATAACAAATGCTGGAGGGGGCGTAGAGAAGAGGGAACCCTCCTACACTGTTGGTGGGAATGTAAGTTGGTGCAGCCACTATGGAGGTTCCTCAGAAAACTAAAACTAGAGTTACCATATGATCCAGCAGTCTCACTCCTGGGCATATATCCAGACAAAACTAATCCAAAAAGATACGTGCACTCCTATGTTCATAGCACTATTCACAACAGCCAAGACATGGAAACAACCTAAATGTCCATCAACGGAATGGATAAAGAAGATGTGGTACATATATACAATGAAATACTGACTCAGCCACAAAAAAGAATGACATAATGCCATTTGCAGCAACATGGACGGACCTAGAGATTATCATACTAAGTGAAGTAAATCAGAAGGAGAAAGACAAATACCATATGATATCATTTACATGGAATCTAAAATATGACACAAATGAACTTATCTGCAAAACAGAAACAAACCCATGGATATGGAGAACAGACTTGTGGTTGCCAAGGGGGAGGGGGTTGGGGGAAGGATGGAGTGGGAGGCTGGGGTTAAAGTTATTATAGATATAAATGGAGAAACAACAAGGTCCTACCGTATAACACAGGGAACTATGATATTTAGTATCCTATGATAAACCATAATGGAAAAAGAATATTAAAAGAATGTATCACTTTGCTGTATAGCAGAACTTAACACAAAGTTGTAAATCAACTATATTTCAATAAAAAATATTTTTAGTCATGTTAAAGTACTATATATATTTTAAATCATAAAACATGTTTATGTAGATTATATGGTACTGACCGTCTTAGAAGTTATTTCTAAAGTATTCATTTACGGATTCATTAAACATTATAGAAGTAAACCCACTGTGTGCTAATAAATAAAATCTTCATGAAAAATAAATAACCATAGTTTCCTAAAACAGAAATTTGAGAAGAGTGGCACTACTTTTTCCATTTTTGCAAATCTTTAATGTTTTGCTTAATAGAAGATGGCTGGCTTCTTACACCTGCATCTGCATTCACTCTATTGCTCTGTTTTCCTTAAAGTGTATAAAGAAAATCCAGTCTTTCACAAATAGGTAGTTGGAAAAAGGAAGAGTATCTTAATAGCCTTTCCAGATAATTGTGGATATCATTTGTTACTATGCCAAAACTTGCCAAGTGGTATTATCTTTTTTCTTTTTTTTCAGATTCAGGTTCATTTTTATTCAGGAGCACGTCTTTTCATAATGCCAATGGTGAGCATTGTCAAGATCCATTCATTCATCAGGGGCTGCAAAATGATGATATTCCATCATTCCTTCCTTATTTGCTAGCTGAATGCTTCTACAAAAAGAAACTTCTCCTCATCAACTATTTGGTTACCCTTAATGGCAGTGTCCATATATACTGCAGTTGCTGAGGCCTCCATGGACTGCGAGCCGTGCAGACAGTCGCCGTCATTACGTCGCGGAGGTAGGATGGGGGAGAGAGGTTCACTGCTGCTTCAAGGCCCGGGCCCAGCCAGTGGGTGGCCGTTGAGAGGACGCTGGGGGACACAGCCCTGAGCCTGTCCCCGGGCCCCTCAGCTCCCCTGCTGGCCCCGAGGCGGGAGGACCTGGAGGGCCGAGGGAAGAAGGCCCGATCTTCCTCTCAACTGCACTCTCTGCCATGGGGACCACTGCGAGGCTGACTGCCAAGTGGTATTTTCTTAAAGCTTAGTTGCAATGTAGAATGTGAAACCATCACATTCAACTTTTCATAACTCTGTTATAGTAAACAGTGGTCTATTTTACCTTTGAATGGATCTGTTACCTGTGTATGATGTTTTAGCATCACTGAGCTATGCAAACCTTCCAAATGTTGACATATTAAACAATATCAACAAATCATATTTATTAATATTACCCATCACCAATCTCATCAGAAATGCCTTTAAGTACTGGGGGTCGGGCGGGGGGTGTTTGTCAAGCTTACCGTGGCAGATACAAGTTTTCTAAAATCCTGTTTTTGCTTGAAATCTGAAATTTCTTATTGACAACAAATATTGTCAGTTGTTTTCCTTAAAGTGTCAGGCTTACTTGGTTCATTTTGAAAAACAAGTCTGCCAAATCCCTAGTCTGAATAGCCAATGTTTATCAGTTGTTCTTCCAAGTAAAAGCGATATGCCATGAAAAAAAATATGGCTAGTTTGGCTCACAACTCTAACAACTCACCAGTGCTTTTCCTGGAGGCAACCATCTTACTTCAGTACTGAAGAAATGCTTCCCATCTCATCACACAGAATACTAAAAAGATGTGTTCTCAAGTGGGGAATTGAGCCAGTTCCACTTACTTCTTAAGTTTTTATTTATTTATTTATTTGGCCCTCCTTAAACATGGTTCCTCTGCATCTGCGAATTCAACTAATCACAGGTTGTTAGTACTGTTGTGTTTACTGAAAAAAGTTCGCGTCTAACTGGATTTGTGCAGTTCAAACCCATGCTGTTCAAGGGTCAACCGGACTTAAAATTTGTGTTCTTTCTTCAAGGACAAATTAAGTATTTTATATTTTCACTAACAATGATTTCAAAAATTCCACACTGAAAGCAGCAAGACTTACCTACTTTACAAAACTGCAAGGTAGCAAATTAAAAAATGACTTAAAAAACATTTATGAAGACTTGCCTTGAGGCTTACAACAATAAAACCATACTGATATGTCAAACTCAAAGCACATACTACTTGAGCTGAAATGCCCCCTATGCCTGAACCACTTTGTTGAAAGTGGTAAGAAGGTTTACTGATCTCCCGGCTCTCAGCCATGTCAACAACGGAAATCGTACTTCACTTATTATCTTACCTGTCAAAGGAAGCTAAAGATCTCATTGGGTGGAGAAAAAAAAGTACATGTACTTCTTTAAATAACCAATATCCTTGCCCCTCAGGCCATTATCCTTCTTATATAAGCAGATATATAAGATAAGAGACACCTTTTCAAGCCTGAGGCCTTTTCAAGCCTTTTCAAGCCTAAATTGTGGTGGGAGCTGGGAGAGGAAAGAGATTGGAGAAGGAGTCATCTACAAATGGAATGCTTCCCAGCCTTGGCTAAACACTGGAATCACCAGGGGCGCCTTCCAAGTTCCCACAGCCCAGGCTGCACGAAGAACCATTAAATTAGGCTATGTGGAACAGGACCCAGGCATTCTCCACCATTCCTTGAGTGAAACCATTGTGCAACCAGGTGAAGAACCACAATACTAACTACTACTCTTTAGATAATTTTCAGGCCCCTTACATTCTCCTTTAGAAAGCAAAGAAAGCGCTGAGATTAAAATGATAAATAGCTGAGAGGTGAAAGGGCCATGAGCCGTAGCTGCTTAGGAGGAAAAATGCTTCCGAAACACTTTGATCTTTTAGTCTTCACTAAAATAACCAAATTGGATCTCTGTGGTTTTACCAGGATGTTAGTGTCCTACAGAAAGAAGATTAAGCCAAGGAGCGATACATTCTCAACTATACAATACAATACATTCTCAAGCTATAAAGGGAAAGAAAAACTTGCACGGCTTCTCCTGCAGGTCTCCTGCGCCAGACAGGCCAACATTACTCACTCTGCTTAAGGTACAAAGGAGATCTGGTCTCAACCAGTTAAGTGTGTCCAGTCATCCAAAAGGTGAATCCACAAACAGAAGCCTGTAAAACCATAACGCTGCAAGGTCCCGCCTGTAAGACTGAATAGTTGTTGAGCACTGGGCCGTGATGCTGCTAGATCAGGGTTAAATTCCCAGCTTCTGCACTGCTTGATCCTGGGGCAAGTTAACCTCACAGAGCCTCTGATTCCCAAGACATAAAATGGACCCAATGACATCACCATCTTGGAGGATCGTGAGGACTAAATTAACTGAGCTGAAGTATGTGAAACACCTCATGCAATGCCCTGCAAATGGTGGATGCACATGAAATAGTAGTGATTCTTGTTATTTCTGCAGGCAAGGCCAAGGCATTTTGAGAGAAATTTTCCTAAATGAGGTTTGTGTTCTGATATATTTTATTAATTATGATCAAGTCCCTACTACGTGCAGGGAATCCAACAGAAGTCCCTGCCTGCTTGGAGCCTCTAAACTTATTAGAGACACAAATAAGATTCTACACAATTTCAATATAATATAACCTTTCGGGGAGAGAATCCAGAAGGAGCACCGAGGCCAAGATCGGATGCCAGAAAAAGCTTGTTGGAGAAGTGAAATTAAGGCAGAAAACTGGAACGTGTCTAGGTGCTGGTTACACAGAGAGCAGGCCTGGAGAAGTTGGGAGAGAAGGCTATTTTAGGGAAAAGTACATACAAAGGGTCAGCTGATGAAAATAGGAGGAGAGAGGACTAGGGGAAGAAGTGAATGGGGGGATAAAGAAAGGTGGAGCAGAACCTAAAAGGAAGTCTGATCGGGGAGGACTTCCTTTAGCCATGATCAGGGTTTGAGTTTCAGAAGAGGACAGTGGAGAGCCAGTCCAGTATTTGGGGCATTTTGGAATTAAGGAAGAATTACGCGGGCTAGAGCCCCAGTGTGGTAAACAGAGCTGGAGGCTGGCAAGTTGTAGGCAGGAAGCTCAGTTACAGAAGATAAGAGGATCCCACTAGGGGGCTGAGAATGGGGATGAGGAGAACAGATTCAAGAGAGGGAATCCAGGGAACTAGCTTCACAGGGACAGTATAGTTTATCTAGGGACAGTATAGTGGGTGTTTTTACAAAACCTTCAGTACTATGAAAGGCCTGGGGTTGCTACTCCTATTTTATAGGCAGGCAAGTTTAGAGACAATGGGAATAAGCCAGCGTAAAATCTTATCTCTAGGTTTACATGTTCAAAATTTGGAAAATGTTCAGGAGGGGTTATGTTGTAACTTCTTTTTTTGCAGTATAAAAAAAATGAAGAAACATTACTACTGGCTGGAAATGCAGACACAGGGTGCCATCTTTCTCATCGATATATCCTCATAAATGAAACATGTTTATGAAGATGCAGGTGAATTAGAAACATAATAGAGGTGACAGAGGAGTCCCAAGCTAGAAGATGAATTTTTCAATTTGTTAATTTCTCACTCTTTGTCTGACTAAAATGTTCTTTTGTTATCAAAACAAAATGAATTTCTTCAGCTAAATTCTTTCTGTGAAAATCTTTGTGTTTTTCTTTTATCACTCAGCCTGGCCATCTGAATTTAGATGAGGAGCAAGACCCAGAAAGTTAATTAGCACCAGGTTAACATTTACTGTAGCGAATCATTTAGCATTTTTTGGCCATGCACATTTTCCATTAAATTTTCACAAGAAATAATAAAGACAGACCATCAACGTATGTTGTGCAAAACAAAGTGCTGGTCATCTAGATCTTAAATTGCATGCAGCATCCAAGACTGGCCCTTGACAAGATTAATTTATAATTTAAAAATGAGTCATTTAACATCCTGCTTGCAAAAACTTTCAGGAAAATCGTCACTTTTGACTACTTGGACTTCTCTCCATTTCTGGCCATGATCACAATCTCTTAGTTTCACAAGGACCCCAGAATGCTCAGTATCTGTATCTCTGTGGCTATCCTAGTTCTTAAATTTAAAATCTGCTAGTGCAGAAAAACTGCTGGAATATCTCCTCTCTACAAGAATCTGTTACTGTGATTTGAAATGTGGAGTTAAAATGTTATGTCTTTGCTCACTAGCCTTCAGAGGTCTGTTCTACAATCGCTTCCAATTACTTAAACCATTCCTACAACAATCGGCCTCAATTTTTAAACGTTAACTTGGCTTTTGCTTCAGGAAAGCTTTATTAAGAGTGCTGCTTCAAACTCAGTTTAATTTTGTCTTTATGGTCAAGTTGCCATACAAACTGGAAGCAAAAGGGTACAGACTTCAAGACTTCTCAAATGGCTACTCTTATTAAAGATGTGATGGTAAAAGAACAAGCTATGCTCATGGAAGGGGAACTTACCAGTCATGATCAGAAACTGTTCCCAAGCCATAAAAAAGAACAAAATAATGCCATCTGCAGCAACACGGATGGACCTAGAGATTGTCATACTGAGTGATGTAAGTCAGACAGAGAAAGACAAATATCATATGATACCGCTTATATGTGGAATCCAAAAATAAAAAAAGGGTACAAATGAACTTATTTACAAAACAGAGTCACAGATGTAGAAAACAAACTTATGGTTACCAGGGGGGAAAGGGAGGGGAGGGATAAATTGCAAGATTGGGATTGACATATACACACTACTATATACAAAACAGATAACTGATAAGGACCTGTTCTATAGCACAGGGAACTCTACTCAATAATCTGTAACGACCTATACGGGGAAAGAATCTAAAAAAAAAAGCAGATATATGTATATGTATAACTGATTCACTTTGCTGTATAGCTGAAACTAACACAACACTGTACATCAACTATATTCCAATTAAAAAACAAAACAAAACACCCCAGAAAATCTTCCCAAATGTTGACCACGCAAATGATGAATGCAAAAACGGATCCCCACCCTCCAGAACCAACAGCAGAATTATGGAACAGGTTACTAAATGATATTGTTATTCCTTGTTGGCACAGCATGGCGAAATATTTACCTTTGTTCCATAACTTTCCACTTACCAACTTAAATGTCAATGTTTTTAAAGCTTTGGGATCATCTACAATCTTCTGTAAATTAGCAGCCACTGTAAAATACAAACATGAAGAAAAAGTGTCCAAATTATTTCCAATAACTGGATTTTCACATCAGTGATTCAGAAAATCTAATGATGCAATAACCTGCAAAATCATTTCTTTCACAGACATTACAAAGTCCATATAAATGACCAAACTACTCTCATAAAGACGTTTTCTACCACAACCTACATCTTTAGCACATCTGAATTAATCACTATACACTGACCCCACGATTTCTACAATAAAATGAGAAATTACTTTCTCGTGGAAAGTAGAAATGATAGTAGCCCCCAGTGTTTCCACCACCTGGTTTTTCTCAACACTCATTATTAAGAGATCTATTAGCCAGGAGAGGGTAGTACAAAACAAAGAGGAGGGGTATCACAATGACCCATTTCTCTGGAAATAATAGGTCAGCATTTTGAACTCCTGTCCCTATAAATTCACTCAATTCTCTGCACCCATTTTTATCAAAGCAACAAAATACAGTGGATAACCTCTACGACTCAGGCATGTGTCTTAGTGCTTTCAGAGCACGATGATCTGTCAAAGCAGTGAAGTACCACCTTGAGCAACACCAGAATTGGCTGAACAGGGTCAAGCACTAGAGGCTGTCCGTTTGGAGCTCAACAGTACAGATATGTTTTTAGTATTGGCCAGATTCATCAGAGACCCATCCTGCTCTCTGTGGTGCCATGATGTATTTGATGCTCTCATAAAGAAGTCAGCCTTTCTTGCTTAGGGTACTGTTTATGAACAGAATCCTCAACAGGTGATGGCTGATGGAAATTTAACACCTTCCTCTTTCCACATCCAAACCTGAATGTCAGGGTAAGTACTATTGGTCAAAGAAAGAGAAGTTACTATTGAAGAAATTAGGAGAAAGGTCCTCTTCATCATTTTTATTTTTCATGAGGAAAACCCCCTGCTGCTTCAGTCATTAGGTATCTGAAGAGTTATCTGAATATTTTAAGGAAAAAAAAACAATTTAAGAGAAAATAGTAAACATAAATATTTTGAGAAAAGTGTTTCAAGTAGAAAGTTTGTAAGTAGAAAGAAATCTGTGCAAGTTTTATTTTTCTCTAAGGTTGACTGAAAACAACCTAGACACAAGAATTTCTCAGCAGATTAGTTTCATTTAATCCATCTGCTGTGGAGGGAAAAAAATTATATATTCAATATGGCCTGTTTCTCTCTTTTTTTATTTTTAAAATTTATTTTATTTATTTTATTTTTGGCTGCGTTGGGTCTGTTGCTGCATGGGCTTTTCTCTAGTTGCAGCGAGCAGGGGCTACTCTTCCCTGCAGTGCGCGGGCTTCTCATTGTGGTGTCTTCTCTTGTTGCAGAGCACGGGCTCTAGGCACACGGGCTTAGTTGCTCTGCAACAATGTGGGATCTTCCCAGACCAGGGCTCAAACCCGTGTCCCCTGCATTGGCAGGCAGACTCTTAGCCACTGTGCCACCAGGGAAGCCCTGGCCTGTTTCTCTTCATAAAGCACAATTACAAGCACCATTTAATCTTCATCTGTTGCCCTCTTAATACTTCCAATCTGAGTAACAGACAAAGTTTCATTTTTGTTAACACCCGTCTCCCCCGCTCATCTTTTTCTCTCCCTCGTTTTTGCCCACGCAGCAAACTTACACACATCATGTACAGACCCTGGGCCACCAACCTCAATCTTCTTTTGGCCTCCTCCACAGTTTCCTGAACTTATCTCAGATACTAAAATCATCTAGTCATCTACACAAGAAACATTGGCTCATGGAGTGAAAAGCTCTGCTGTAAAATCCTGCCCACTAAAGCCAGTACTGATGGTGTCAGGGCATTCTGACTACATGCAAACTGAAGCAACTGAGCAGAGTCACCCTTTTCTTAAAGCATAAAAGTGTTCTAATAGTTCCTTGGATTTGGGCTGATTTCACGAGTGGCTGTAAAGTCTTCACATGAATTTCAGTCCTTTCATTAGAGTCTCCCCGTAAATGTGGATGATTTACTGCCTTGTTCTGGGTCATCTATTTCCAGTCTGCTCTCTAATGTTCCACCCAAAGCAGAGCTGCTTCCTACACTAATTCACAACCCTCTCTCTGGTGGACACACATTTGTGGTAGGGCCAATTTCCAAGGAACATGGCTACAAGCAAGTTGTAGCCTGAAGGGCAACAATGACCTGCTGGCATCTTAAACAATCATCCCTAGAAACCATGTCCCCAGCTGTGAACCCTACACCTCGGGGGACATTAGAAATTCAAATTCTGTCTTCAGCTCAAAGCAAAAATAGCAAAACTGGCCACTTACCTGATTACTCATCCCAGGTGCTAGGCTTATTTTCAATTTCGTTGATTCTAATTTGTTATAAAGTGCTATAAAATACCTTCATTTAACTGACATCACATAAAATTCAGGGTGATGCTAATTTCTCTTCTAGTAGCAATGCTCATTAAAAAAGATGGGTGTCACTGTTTCTTCCCTTCTGACTGCACCTGGATTTCTAAAATAAAAACGCTCCTTACCTGGAACGTGAGCTGAGAAGGAAGGGCTGGGTAGGGCTGGCTGTTACTTTAGAGCTCCTCAAGTATATGCTGATAACTTAATGTTTTAAGATAACCTAGTTTCCAAAAATAAAATATGGGGCTTCTGAACGCTGCTTACTCAGTGGCTATCGACTCATTTCTGATCCCTCCTGGCTTTCCCAAATAAAACTCATTCCCCTTTATTCAACACAGTTTTGGAAGTTCTAGCCACAGCAATCAGAGAAGAAAAATAAATAAAAGGAATCCAAATTGGAAAAGAAGAAGTAAAGCTGTCACTGTTTGCAGATGGCATGATACTATACATAGAGAATCCTAAAGATGCTACCAGAAAACTACTAGACCTAATCAATGAATTTGGTAAAGTAGCAGGATAAAAAATTAATGCACAGAAATCTCTGGCATTCCTATACACTAACGATGAAAAATCTGAAAGAGAAATTAAGGAAACAATCCCATTTACCACTGCAACAAAAGGAATAAAATGCCTAGGATTAAACCTTCCTAAGGAGACAAAAGACCTGTATGCAGACACTGATGAAAGAAATTAAAGACGATACAAACAGATGGAGAGATATACCATGTTCTTGGACTGGAAGAATCAACATTGTGAAAATGTCTCTACTACCCAAAGCAATCTACAGATTCAATGCAGTCCCTATCAAACTACCACTGGCATTTTTCACAGAACTAGAACAAAAAATTTCACAATTTGTATGGAAACACAAAAGACCCCGAATAGCCAAAGCAATCTTGAGAACAAAAGATGGAGCTGGAGGAATCAGGTTCCCTGACTTCAGACTATACTACAAAGCTACAGTAATCAAGACAGTATGGTACTGGCACAAAACCAGAAATATAGATCAATGGAACAGGATAGAAAGCCCAGAGATAAACCCACACACATATGGTCACCTTATCTTTGATATAGGAGGCAAGAATATACAGTGGAGAAAGACAGCCTCTTCAATAAGTGGTGCTGGGAAAACTGGACTGCTCCATGTAAAAGAATGAAATTAGAATGCTCCCTAACACCATACACAAAAATAAGCTCAAAATGGATCAAAGACTTAAATGTAAAGCCAGACACTATCAAACCCTTAGAGGAAAACATAGGCAGAACACTCTATGACATAAATCACAGCAAGATCCTTTTTGACCCACCTCCTAGAGAAATGGAAATAAAAACAAAAATAAACACATGGGACCTAATGAAACTTAAAAGCTTTTGAACAGCAAAGGAAACCATAAACAAGACCAAAAGACAACCCTCAGAATGGGAGAAAATATTTGCAAATGAAGCAACTGACAAAGGATTAATCTCCAAAATTTACAAGCAGTTCATGCAGCTCAATAACAAAAGAACAAACAACCCAATCCAAAAATGGGCAGAAGACCTAAATAGACATTTCTCCACAGAAGATATACAGATTGCCAACAAACACAGGAAAGAATGCTCAACATCATTAATCATTAGAGAAATGCAAATCAAAACTACAATGAGATATCATCTCACAGCAGTCAGAATGGTCATCATCAAAAAATCTAGAAACAATAAATGCTGGAGAGGGTGTGGAGAAAAGGGAACACTCTTGCACTGTTGGTGGGAATGTAAATTGATACAGCCACTATGGAGAACACTATGGAGGTTCCTTAAAAAGCTAAAAATAGAACTACTGTACGACCCAGCAATCCCACTACTTGGCATATACCCTGAGAAAACCATAATTCAAAAAGAGTCATGTACCAAAATGTTCATTGCAGCTGTTTACAATAGCCAGGACATGGAAGCAACCTAAGTGTCCATCATTGGATGAATGGATAAAGAAGATGTGGCACATATATACAATGGAATATTACTCAGCCATAAAAAGAAATGAAATTGAGTTATTTGTAGTGAGGTGGATGGACCTGGAGTCTGTCATACAGAGTGAAGTAAGTCAGAAGGAGAAAAACAAATACCATATGCTAACACATATATATGGAATCTAAGAAAAAAAATGTCATGAAGAGCCTAGGGGTAGGACGGGAATATTGACACAGACCTACTAGAGAATGGACTTGAGGATATGGGGAGGGGGAAGGGTAAGCTGTGACAAACTGAGACAGTGGCATGGACATATAAACACTACCAAACACAGGGTGGATAGCTAGTGGGGAGCAGCCACATGGCACAGGGAGATCAGCTCGGTGCTTTGTGACCACCTAGAGGGGTGGGATAGGGAGGGTGGGAGGGAGGGAGACGCAAGAGGGAAGAGATATGGGAACATATGTATATGTATAACTGATTCACTTTGTTGTAAGGCAGAACTAATACACCATTGTAAAGCAATTATACTCCAATAAAGATGTTAAAAAACAAAAACAAAAAAACCTCATTCTCCTAGTTTCTGATGCAGGCTCTGTCTTATTCCTTGAACTTGTCCCTTCCATCCTCCACAGCCCACTGTCTTTGGTCTCGGTGCTTTCTCTGTCTCTTGACCACACAGGACACAGATGATACTCACTAAGGCCCCAGGGATTGTGGCCCTCTTGCCCTACCACTGGGACTAAATGATACCTTTGTGTGAGCCATCTATTTCTTGCTCTTTTTGTGCCCCTGCATCACACTTCACGCTTGAATCTCTGTCAGGGCTGGAAGTCTCTATTTGCTCTTCTGGATAACATTTGGCCTAATGTACAGTAAGTACTGCCCTTTATGAAGCTGTAATAATATCATTAACAACCACATGGAAAAAGATGCTGATGCTCAATACCCTCCTGAATCTAAACAGAGAAGGAAATAAAGAGTCTCCCAGGGGTAATCTCCCAGAGGCCAGGCAGCAGAGGTGACATTTCTCTGGCAAACTAAGTCAGGCATTCTTCAGATACTGTTTTCTCTACAATCTCCCTGTACTACTCAAATCCTGCACATTTTGACAGTTAGGAAAAGTAACATTTAGATAATGACTATTTACAGTTTGTGTTTGTATTCTGAGTGATTATTCAAAAGATACACTTTTCTCCTTACGTACCAGCATATTTCACAACAATCTCATATAGTACTGATGTTCTCATGGAGATGACTTAATTTAATTCGAGCTCTTCTCAAACAAAAGCTGTGGGGAAAAGCACACCAAATGAACCCCAAGGCTGATGTATTCCCCTAGTAAGAAATTCTGAGGTAAGACAAAAGCGTAGACTTGGGTTACCTGACGACGATAATGTCACAATGTGTTTTACTCAAAGACACACCCTGTAGGTTGCATTGGTGCAGAAAGGCAGCATGAAATTGCAAAGAAAGAGACATGTGTGCCAAAAGAGAATCCAAGCTCTAAGTAAGGAGAAAAGGAGAGGCTAGGAGAGTGAGTTTCTTATGGATACTGCTATAACACGAATGCAAAATTATGGCTAATTAACAATTCAGTTTGGGACAAAATAAAAGAGATTTGCCCTTTTATTTCCCCCTAATCTCTGGCGCTTATCTTCAGGAGATGCAGTGTAGCACAGTGTGCAAGAGCCTGAATTCTCCAGCCAGACTGCCTGTGTTCAAATTCTCCTGCTTAGAGCTGTGTGGCCCCATGAACTTGGGCAAGTTTCCTTAGCCTCTTCGTGCTTGAAGTTATGCATCTGTAAAATGTGGATATTAATGGTGCCTACCTGATAGCGTTGTTTTCAGGATTAAGTTAATAACAAAGTTCTTAGAACAGTTGTTTGATTTATAGCAAGTACATAATAAACATTAGCTTATTGCCTCTACCCTGGACAACTGTGAATCTTAACTGGTTTCCTTGCTTTCAGTCTAAACTTCTCAAGAGCCCTGTTTCTCACACCTGAGTTACCTGGAGAATTTAAGTCATAAATTGGAACGTGTTGCCTCCTTAGGTAATATTGTTTAACTGTTCCCATCAGCTCTGGGATAAAGCTCAAGTTTTTTTTTCGTTTTTTTGTTTTGTTTTGTTTTCTGTACGCGGGCCTCTCACTGTTGTGGCCTCTCCTGTTGTGGAGCACAGGCTCCGGACGCGCAGGCTCAGCAGCCATGGCTCACAGGCCTAGCCACTCCGCGGCATGTGGGATCTTCCTGGACCAGGGCACGAACCCGTGTCCCCTGCATCGGCAAGCGGACTCTCAACCACTGCACCACCAGGGAAGCCCCAAAGCTCAAGTTTTAAATGTGGTCCAACAGACCCTCTATGGTCCTACCTCCCTGGTTTATTTTTTGTCATTTCCTACCCCGAATTTTCCCAGGAAGGGTTCTGTAACCCCCATTCTCCTCTACACCGCTACCACTGTGTGCTGAAATTATCTGTTATAGATCTGATTTCCCCACTAAACTCTTTGATAACCCAGACAAAATCTTATCCACCTCTGCAAAAGGTTTACCTTTGACATATATGTGTGTGTGTGAGACATATATCCACATTCACAGAAACTGATGATTTCTCACCACCTCCACTGCTACGACACAAGCATAGCCACCATCATCCTGTCGAGATTCGTACAATGACCTATCGTCTCCCTGCTCCCATCCCAGTCCCTCAAGTCTGGCCTCCACCCAGCAGTCAGATGAGCCTTCTAACATATAATAAGACCACGTGACTTCTCTTTTCAAAGCCCCCTGCCAGCTGTGCAGCTCAGACTAAAAACCACGGTCTCTACAATGAGCAAGTCTCCTGGTCCATGTCTGACCTCAACCCTCACCATTCTTTCTGGCTGCCCCTACTCCAGCCACAATAGCCTCTGTGCTGCTCCTTGAGTGTTCAAAGCAGGCTTCCACCCGAGACCCTCTGTACCTGCCATTCCCTCTGCCAGAAACGCTGCTTCTCCATGGCTCTCCCTTCCAAGTTGCTGCTCACATGTCTCTGGCTACCCTATCAACACCCCTCCACAGCTGCACTCTCTACTTCTTTACCCAGAATTTTTTCATAGCACTTATCATCACCAGACATGCTATATATTTATGAAGTTTTGGATATGGCTTTTCACTTACCCCCGCACGAGGCACATAAGCTCCGATGAGTCCAGGAACTTTGTCTGTCTGTTCACTGCTATGTTGCTAGTGCCTGACACATAGTGTCAATATAGAGGGTTCTAAGATTCTAAAAACCCCAGGTTAATATCCTTTTATAGAAGAATTATTCATATCTTAGAAGAAGTTCTACAAATGTGTCTCCTAAAATAATCTAATTTATTTTCCCAAAAGCAAATCAATTAACTCTTGGCTCATCTCAAATGAATACTGAGTATCCTAGGCAACCATGACTTTGAAGACTGGCTATCAACAGGCACACGAAAAGATGCTCAATCACTAATTATTAGAGAAATGCAAATCAAAACTACAGTGAGCTACCACCTCACAGCAGTCAGAATGGCCATCACCAAAAAGTCTACAAATAACAAATGCTGGAGAGGGTGTGGAGAAAAGGGAACCTTCCCACACTGTTGGTGGGAATGTAAGCTGGTGCAGCCACTATGGAAAACAGTATGGAGGGTCCTTGAAAAACTAAAACTAGAACTACCAAATGATCCAGCAATCCCACTCCTGGGCACATATCTAGACAGAACTGTAATTCAAAAAGATACATGCACCCCTATGTTCATAGCAGCACTATTCACAAGAGCCAAGACATGGAAACAACCTAAATGTCCACTGACAGATGAATGGATAAAGAAGATGTGGTACTTATATACAACGGAATACTACTCAGCCATAAAAAAGAACAAAATAATGCCATTTGCAGCAACATGGATGGACCTAGAGATTGTCATACTGAGTGAAGCCAGACACAGACAAATATATGATATCACTTATACGTGGAATCTAAAAAAAAAAGGGTACAAATGAACTTATTTACAAAACAGAAGTAAAATCATGGATGTAGAAAACAAACTTATAGTTACCAGGGGATAAGGGGAGGGAGCGATAAACTGGGAGACTGGGATTGACATATACACACGACCATATATAAAATAGATAAATAATAAGAACCTGCTGTATAGCACAGGGAGCTCTACTCAATATTCCATAAAGGCCTATATTGGAAAAGAACCTAAAAAGAAAAGAGTGGATATATGTATAACTGATTCACTTTGCTGTACACCTGAAACTAACACAACATTGTAAATTAACTATACGCCAATAAAAATCTAAAAAAAAAAAGGAATGAAATAATGCCATTTGCAGCAACATGGATGGACTTAGAGACTGTCATACTAAGTAAGTCAGAATGAGAAATACAAATACCATATGATATCACTTATACGTGGAATCTAAAATATGGTGCAAATGAACCTATCTACAAAACAGACACAGACTCACAGATATAGAAAACAGACTTGTGGTTGCCAAGGGATGGGGGGTGGAGTGGGAGAGGACAGACTGGGAGTTTGGGATTAACAGTTGCAAACTATTATATATAGAATGGATAAACACAAGGTCGTACTAAATAGCACAGGGAACTATACTCAATATCCTGTGATAAACCATGATGGAAAAGAATATAAAACGAATGTATATATATATATGTTTAACTGAATCACTTTGCTGTACAGCAAAAATTAACACAAGATTGTAAATCAACTATAATAAAGATTAGCCATCTTTTAAAACATTGAGATATAATCAACATATAATACTATATTAGCTTCAGGTGTACAAGCTATTATTTTGATGTATGTATATATTATGAAATGATCGCCACAATAGGTCTAGTTAACATCCATCACCACATGCTGGGCCCTGGCTGTAGCCACAGTGAGTCCCTGTAAGCCCTCTGACAACTGTTTCTCAGTCCACTATAGTCTTGTGTGTCTTGCGGACACCAGCCTTTCAAAGCTAGATGGTCTGGGGGCTCATCTCTCAGGAGCGGGTCTTAAGAGTTGGGGTTCAAACCCTCTGCTCCTCACGGAGAAGCTTGGAGTTGAGTCCCCTCCCAATGTGGGTCATGGCAAAATTGTGTCTCCACCCTTTCTACCTGTTTCAATGTGGATTTTTCTCATTTGCCTGATATGAAGCAGTCGCTCAGCTAATTTTGGGGTTTCTTTCAGAGGAAATTGTTCCACAGGTAGCTACAGATTCAGTGTGTCTGTGGAGAGGAGGTGAGTTTGGGATCCTCCTGTGTCAACATCTTGAACTGGAACCCAGGATTTATCTTGACCTATTTCTCTCATCTGTTACTTCTAATCCATCCACAATTTCCGACAGTTTTGCCATTAATACAGATGTGCAACAGTTTACTTCTTTTTATCTCTGCTACCTCCGCCCCATTTCATCTACAAGGAACCACCAAGACTGGCCGTTTTTCATTCATTTTTTCCAGAGAGGAGAGTCTAGGTCACTCTCCAGGTAAACCAGCCAGACTAGCATAGGGGGTCCCCAGACAAAGAAAATCTACAGTGGGTAGTAGAGGATGGACATGGTGAGTATCGCTGTGACCTCAAGACCAGCTGCCACAGTGGGGACTAAAAGTCACACCACTAACCTTCCCTGTTACAGCTCTCCTCCAGGAAATGAGACCAAGCACTCCTGGAGGAACGATTCCCAGGTGGCTCCATGCAGTGCCAGGGCAGAACAGAGTGAATACTGTTTTGTGCTGTCCTGATCTTCTCGTTAGGAATGATGCAACTGTCCTCCCATCTGTGGGGGTTATTGGTGGCTGATGACTCTCGGCTTCACCCCTCTTTGGGAATTCCCTTTGCCAAAGAGTACTATCTCACCCCGAGTCTTTGCCCTCTCCCCAAAGGCAGCCCACATCAGTGACTGCCCACGACAGCAGAAAGGCCCTGGTGCCTCAAGGCAGGACAATCGCAAGAGTCAGCTCAGATCCAAAGCTCCTCATGGGATTAGCGGAGGCTTTGGCTGCGGTTGAATCCTAGTTTTAATTCCTCCGTCTGCAAAATTCGACTTCCTTTACTCCCTCACTGATGTCAATCATGAAAGCACTCCTTGAAAAACCACCTGCATGCAAACCTATACCTCTGAGTCTTTTCCCTGGGAAACCTTAAGACTCCACGCACGGATAGACTTGGTACAATCACCTTAGAAGGCGTTTTCATTAACCAAATTTTAAGACAGTACAAACGATAAATAAAATATTCAAGGAAAGGGGGGAAATCAGTGTGTCATACGACATTTTTCTTTGCATTTAGCTCAGAATTAGGATCCTGGATGATGAGAAAAAGCAGTAGTTGGAAGAGATTTTAGGAATGTTACAGGTACTATAAGCAAGCAACCTTTGAGGTCAAAATTTTAAACAGAGTTGAGTATTAGTGTTACTTACATATAGCAGGAAGGGATTACAGGATATAAAAGAAACAGAAATACCCTTGCCATCCTCCTTAATTAAGGTTTGGGCAAATTTCAGTTTATTACTATTCTCTTGGCATAACGGGAAAGTCTGAAACAGTATGGAATAGCTCAAGTGGCTGGAATTGAATGTGTCCTCTAAAATATAATAATAAAATTGATATTTTTATCCTGAATTTCCTTTACTGTGCCTAAGATAGAGTTTTATGAACTGGACAACAGCATGGTAATGAAAGTGTCCAATAAGCATTATGTTATTATTGTTCATTTTGAAAGCAATGAAATGGTATCATCAATGAAACTTCAGCCTCATTCAGCTGGTGGAGGTAATGTACCAGTACGTTTAGAGTTAACCGTGAAGAATGGCTAAACTTTACAGTCGTGCTTGTCAAGAATACCCAACATTCATCTGAGATGAAGGGAAGAATTAATTTATTTGCTTTGGAAAAGAAAAGAGGATTATTGCTTAGGAGACACAGTTGTTGAGAAGTGCTTTAGTTCTTCCCAGAATAGGAAGAATTCGATAGGTGTCTTAACCTGGGGTTTTTAGTTGTGGAACCCTCTAAACTGTAGGCAAAATTTTGTGACCACATTACTGGAGAAAGGGTGTTTACCTTTTATCAGATTCTTATGGGGTCATGTCCTTTATAACCTTAATAATCACTGTTCCGAATGCTTACTACCATCTTTTCTTACACTAATGCAGGCAGCTTGGAGGTGGGGCCTTTTGTTTCTCTTTATAACAGCCTTGCTGAAGCATAACTGACATACAATAAACTGCACATATTTAAAGAGTACAACGTGGTAAGTTTTTTTTTTTTTTTTTTTTTTTGTTGTTGTTGTATGTGGGCCTCTCACTGTTGTGGAGCACAGGCTCCAGACGTGCAGGCTCAGCGGCCATGGCTCACAGGCCCAGCCGCTCCGCAGCATGTGGGACCTTCCCGGACTGGGGCACGAACCCGTGTCCCCTGCATTGGCAGGCGGACTCTCAACCGCTGCGCCACCAGGGAAGCCCAACGTGGTAAGTTTTGACACATGTATACGCCAGTAAAACTATCACCACAAGCAGGATAATGAACACGTCTGTCACACTCCAAAACTTCCTCAGACCCTTTATAATTCTCCCCACCTTCCCCTCTTTTTATTCTCTCCAGGAAACCACTACTCCGTTTTCTGTCACGGTAAACGCGCTGTTTGCATTTTGTAAAATTTCATTCCAGTGGAGTCACAGAGTATGTACTCATTTTGTCTGGCTTTTCTCACACATCATAATTATTTTGAAATCCGTCCATGTTGCAGCGGTATAAAAAATTCTTTCCTTTTTACTGCTAAGAAGTATTCCATTGTATGAGTATATGACAGTTTGTTTATGTATTCACCTCTTGATGAACATTAGGATTGTTTCCAGGGTTTGCTGTTACAAATAAAGCTGTCATCAACATTCAAATACAAGTCTTTGTAAAGACATACTTTCTCCTTTCACTTGGGCAGATACCTAGGAGTAGAAAGGCTAAATTATATGGTAGATATATGTTTAACTTTTAAAGAAATTGCCAAAATGTTGTCATTCTAATTAATGTGTAGTGAAATCTCACTGTAGTTTTAAATTGTACACATTTAGTGAAGTTGTTTTACAGCCACTTTCTGACAATGAAAGCATTTAGGGGTTCCACAAATACAAGTGTGGCTTTTTTGGGTTAAGTCGAAGGCTTTTTCTAAAAAGAATCAAAAGCCTTTGTTGAGGAACCATAGGCATTTCTTCATCTGAGAGGTAAGATCTGCAGAGTGTCTATCAGATCTTCTTCTAGATCACCCAGTAAATGAATAAAAAGCATTTATACAGGTATCAGACAGAGCGCAAGCAGCACCAGCCCACATCTTGGAAAATCTAGAGCTTCCTGTACAGTGCAGAAACCTCAACCCTCTTCCACTAGGGATTTTTTTAATGTGTAGGTCGTAAGTCTGAGTTGAATTAAAGAAAAGAAGGAAATGATCATACCATGGAAGGCAGAAGACATAGGAAATTCATCCAACTTTGATTTCTAGAGGCATCAAGAGAAGCCTCTCCAGGTCTACAGCAAAAAGGTTTTACTGAATTATCTAGATGTCTGGATTCCAAGAGAAGAGTCTTACACCCAGGAGCACATTCTGGAAATATTAATAAGACTACATGTGTATAAAGCATGAAGGCAAAACATACTCTGGGATTCTGATGACAATCTCACAGCGACTGTTGGGGGAAGACTTATAACACAGCAAATATTAACTAAGGACAAACTAAGACAACAGGGCGACTGCTCTCCAATGTACTGTATGTGTAAGACTAAAAACAATCTGTCTCCCTCAGTGCCCATAATCCCTTGATTAAAAACAAAAACACTTACAGAAATAAGTCTGTACAACCTAAGTCTGTGTAAGTCTTTAAGCTGTCTTTACAACCTTGTAAAATCATACACATTTCAGAAAAATTCTCATCAGTCAGAGGAAACAGGCCAAAGGGAAATAAAACACTTAACTTCAGAGGACTTTTTCTTACTGTCACTCTCACTTTACCTGAATCTGTTTTATAAAGAGGTTTTCCAATAATCATGTATTAATAAGGCGCACACAGCTTGAGATTTTACCCAGTAGCTTCTGAACTGGGAAAAGCTTTGGAAAAGTTAAAATTAATGAGCCAGTAAACACACTGCTATGAGGAATGCTACTTAAATTATGGGCCAATGCAGCCAACTGAGGCACAGCCATCTGGCATGAGCACAAACAGCGGCGAGGTCTGAAGGACTCTGAGCCTGGAACGTGGCAGCAGCCTTCCAAAGACGAACATTCCTCACGCCTGTGGCCCGCCCACGCAGAGGAGGAGAGAGCTGGCCTTCTGTTTACATCACCTGGCACTGCTCCAGAGAAGGGCACCTCTTTTATCTTCGCTTCTTGAGGTTTTTTGTTTTTTTTTTCTTTACTTGTGGTATATTCCAAAGCATTTAACGTAGTAAGGGTTTAGTAGCCAGTGAAAGGTACAGAGCAAGGTTGAATAATTTTCTTCTTTAATAATAAGAAATGAAAGCAATTCACAGGTTGACTGGGTCTTCACTCTAGGTTAGGCCATAGCCTAAAAAATAAAGGACTTGGTCACCCTACTTATTACAAGGGAGCTAGACTGAGGCTCCCTGAAAGCAGACACCGTCAATCACCTGTAGATCTCCAGTCAGTACCCGGCACTGGGCCTAGTGCCCAGCAGGCACTGAACGAATGAACAAAGGAAAGATCGGAAAGTGCTTGGTTGCCATGATTAGAAAGTATTTTTTCAGAAGCTGATATTTTCCTCCCACAAAGATGAAGAAGATAAGCAGAGCTGATCAGGATGAAGTTATAAAAGCTTGTTGTATCAGACCTTCCCCCTTCCACTGTACATGACCATCTCATCCCGCAGAAGTCACCTCTTCAACCTTATTAGGTGCTTAACAAACTCTTCCCTCTCCCCAAGCGGCAAAGGCCAAGGAGGCGTGGAGAGAGAGACAAGGTCTGTGTAGCTCACTGTTGTACACCCAATACCCAGCACAGGGTCTGCCTCAAAGAAGGTGCACATAACTAATGATGGGATGAATGAAAATAAACTAGTGGCGTATTTTTTTCAAAGATAACGTGTTAACTCTTCTAGGAATCTGCAATTAGATCTGAGCCTTGATTTCTCATTATGGATAGGATAGATTTCACAGTAAGGAAATGTTAGGTCATTAGAAACTAGTGGAGACGGAATTATTCTCCTTTATTGTGGAAGGAAGGGGTGAAGCCTCTGTGTTCCCGAAATTTCACCAAACCCATAAGGAGTTCAGGCATTCAAGTGTACCTTCTGATTACAGTACACTGAACTTGAGACATCCTCGTCCCTGCCTCCTAAATTAGGTCTCCCAGATGCTGGAGGCTGGGTATGGGAGCTCACACTTATCCCACCTTCTAATTATGCCAGGTATGTAGCATAACGCCCTAGGTCTCCTCTCCCTGAACCATAATACGCGACTTGGACTATGTTCTCCTGCTTTCCTGTGCCTGCTCCCATCCCAACTTGAAAGCTCAGAGCCTTCTGGACTCTAATTTCTGCTGTTTTCAACCCTCCAGAGTCTTGAGGGGGGAGGGGGGAGCAGCAGTAGTACGAACTCAAAGATCCTTCAGATGTATATTTCATCATCAGAAAGTAGCTCACGAGGAGACAGGCTATTGAGAACTCAGCTCCTCTGTGTTGTAGGGCAAAGGCTGGGGGTGGAGGGCACACGGAGTGTTAGAAGCTGTGGACGAGGACATTCAAGTTACTGCCTATTAAAATCCATTACTTTTGGGCTTCCCTGGTGGCGCAGTGGTTGAGAATCTGCCTGCTAATGCAGGGGACACGGGTTCGAGCCCTGGTCTGGGAGGACCCCACATGCCACAGAGCAACCGGGCCCATGAGTCACAACTACTGAGCTTGCGCATCCGGAGCCTGTGCTCCGCAACAAGAGAGGCTGCGATAGTGAGAGGCCCGCGCACCGCGATGAAGAGTGGCCCCTGCTTGCCACAACTAGAGAAAGCCCTCGCACAGAAACGAAGAGCCAACACAGCCATAAATAAATAAATAAATAAAGCAAAACTGTCAACAAGTAAAAATAAATAAACACTATAAAATCCATGACTTTTTAAAAGCAGGTGTGTGTTCCAGTATGTATACCATAAGCACTGCTAGTAAACTCATTCTTACAAAAGTGTGCGCCCCAAGCTGGTGTTCCTGCTAGATCTTTGGGGAGATACAGACTAGAGTAATGCAGACCTTGCCTTGCTTAGCGTATGGGCGGATTCATAAAGGAATGGCTACATGAGTGCTGCTGGCGGGGGAGGAATACAGAGCAAGGGTGGCACAGAGGCAAACTGCCTGGAGAGTTCTGGGCAGGATTCTAGGAAGAGGTGATACTTGAAAGAAGAGGAGGAGCTTGCCAGGTGACCGGGAGCTTTCCAGGCGGAGGAAGAGCTTGGGAGAGGCGGGAGGGAGCAGAGAAAGGCTGAGCGCCGCACTGCAGTGGTCCAGCGCCCCGGAGCGAGCCTGGGCTGAGGGACGAGGAGCTGGCAGAGGCCAGCCGTCTACAACCGGTCCACCAAGGAGTGTGGACTTCGTCTTGTAGGGCAAGGTTTTAAACGTGACACCAGGTAATAACGATGTTAACTACACACACTGAAGAATGTTATCATTATTTATGAAAGTCTGGAGAAATACAAACTTTGGGTTTGGCTTTGTAAAAGGAAAAATATTTTAACAGGCATGTGATACACGCTGATTAGAACTGAAAATATCATTAAACATGTCAACTTTTTTTTTTTTTTTTTTTTTGCGGTACACGGGCCTCTCACTGTTGTGGCCTCTCCCGCTGCGGATGTGCAGGCTGCGGACGCGCAGGCTCAGCGGCCATGGCTCACGGGCCCAGCCGCTCCGCGGCATGTGGGATCTTCCCAGGCCGGGGCACGAACCCGTGTCCCCTGCATCGGCAGGCGGACTCTCAACCACTGCGCCACGAGGGAAGCCCTAAATATGTCAACTTTTTAATGCATTTTTAAATGAAAAGCTTTATACATGTACAGTAGTGTTCACATTTACTGCTCATGTAAGCTGATGTTCTCCCATAGACTGTGAAAGAGGTTAATAAATAAAGTACACTGTCTGGGTTAAGAGAAACTGAAGTGGGCATTAAAATACCCGACGTTAGTACTCTCATGCAGGCAGCTCTGCCTCCTATAGTTTAAGATGCCTGTGTGCAAGGGATGTGGGTTTTAACGCAACTAATCTTACGTAGAGGAGCTTTTTTCCTCCAGACGATTCATTAATTGAGAAATCGCTGTATCTCGCTATGTTAGTTGCCCTAATTGAACAGATAAGAAATCCCCTATGAGGGAATTCATTTTTGTTTCCTGATATTGTTCTCTTACCACCAGGGTAATGGAGAAGTAAGAGCTATTATTATAAACAGATTAAAAAAAAAAAACAGGAGTAGGAAAAGAAATCTTCGGTGGAAGAAGTTCGGAATTTTTTGTTTGTACATTTGTTTGTTTTACCGCAATACTGTATGAATAAAGGTGTCGGTGGAAAAGCAGCTTACAGCATGTCCTGATATGAGAAGGGGCATCCAGGCCTTTCTTCTTCAGGCAGGATTGCTGTACATCGTTCAAGACTGGGAGGAAGTTGTTTATCCTACATCTGAGATTGTCTACAGTCAGAAGGACGTTCTGATCTTTCTTCATTACCCATTTTCATAGCACACCAGTTACAACTTTATTACATGGTAGTGCATCTTTTTTTTTTTTTAACATCTTCATTGGAGCATAATTGCTTTACAATGGTGTGTTAGTTTCTGCTGTATAACAAAGTGAATCAGTTATATGTATACATATATCCCCATATCCCCTCCCCCTTGAGCTTCCCTCCCATGGTAGCGCATCTTTTTTTTTTTTTCTTTTTTTTTTTTGCGGTATGCGGGCCTCTCACTGTTGTGGCCTCTCCCGCTGCGGAGCACAGGCTCCGGACGCGCAGGCCCAGCGGCCGTGGCTCACGGGCCCAGCCGCTCTGCGGCACATGGGATCCTCCCAGACCGGGGCACGAACCCGTATCCCCTGCATCGGCAGGCGGACTCTCAACCACTGCGCCACCAGGGAGGCCCCATGGTAGCGCATCTTAATGAAACCAGCAGCCTTACTGAATTCTTGGTGGATAAATGACATTAATTTAGGGGGAACAGTGGCTGTCTAAATAGTAAAACATAGCCTCAAGGACTCCGCAAGTGCATTACTATTATCAATAATAAATATTAAATTGCATGCTTTGGGGTATCAAGACATTTGTTCAGCACCTACTATAATCCCTAAGAAGGTACTTTTAAAAAGTGAATATTGTAAAAATCCAACAGCTTCAAAACAACCTTATATTGAAAATTGTTATAATGGGCCTGAACTTCTATCTTATTCATTAAATAAAATGCAGTATTTGGGGGAAGAAAGAAAATACAGAGTATGCCAGACACTTGTATCACAGAGTCCATAGTCACAGCCTTTCTAAATCTTTAAACTACTAATATTTCTCTAGACTGGAATTCACCAGTTATATGTGCATGGCCAGCACTGCCTGCTTGCACAATATACTGACCTATGAGACATTCCAACCCTGTTTGGGGTGGAGAAAGCAGAGATCATCTTAAATGGATGCTTCAGGAACACTGCTTTTAATGCCAACCCCAGTCGAGATAATTATCAAAAAGATACTTTTTGTTGCTGTTATCAGAAATTATTTGAAAGAATGCCAGGGGAAATAAGACAGCCTGCAGGGAGGATGTGCTGGATCTCTAAGGACTGAAGGGAGACTAAATCATTCTTATGCTTAAAAACAGCAACCCAGAGCAATCTGGGAAACAACGACAGAAATTTTTGCTTTGGTCATTGCAATGATATTGGAACTTCTGAAGGAGAAGATTATCAGCCGTTCAGAAATGTTATATATTTATAAAGGGCTCAGCTGTCACAAGTTCCTTGCATGTACATGAAACATAATAAAACGAACTGAATTTCGGATTTCCATCCCGTCTCCAATAAAGAGAGAAGAGGTCAACCTGCTGTCTTTTAACCTTAGATACCTGAGCACAACCAATGGATTTAGACTTTTACGACAGATAGCAGGTAAAAAATAAGCCGAAGAGATATCACATTGACTTGGGGAACAAAAACCGGAGGGAGACAAACAAAACACTTTTGGCAAGGGAACAGACAAGAAAGGAACACTGTGAGGTCATGAAGTGCAGGTAGCTTCCTATCCATATAAATAAAGCTGCTGATTGTCTTCGGGTTTGTCAGAGGATGCAGAGCGGGGGGGCTCACGCGGTGTGCCGTAATGAGACCGAGGACTTAGAGGAGTCACAAGCAACCAAAATACAGAAGAGGAGCCAGAAAAGAGATGCTGACTTGGGAATGATCATCAATAATGCACTAAGGAATAAAAAATCAGAAGAATGTTTGGCAGCAGTGAAAAAGGCAAACAAGACTGTGGACTGTGTGTGCAGCCTCGAAGAACAGGTCTGTGCTGCTTATTCTGGGGCTGTTTAAGGCAGCAAGATCTCATTCACTCTGGGCAGACCTGGCTTTTCCTACCCATTGGAAGAAATTGAATGAAATGCTGCGAGATGCAATGAAAGTCGATTCCAGGTTCAAAAGACCGGGGTTGCGGGGGGCGGAGGCGGGGAAGGGGGGCACGGCAGGCACGGGGCTGCAAGCAAAGACAATGCAGTTCCCAGCCTCACTGTAGTTTTACTACAAGCCCTCCCTTCCCTTTCCCTTCCCCGGGCTTATCATAATCCTATACCTTGAGGACATTAAGAAGAGGGTTAACAGACTTAGATTAGCCAACTGTGAGAAGAGTAAGGTCGTACAGACTGCAGCCTTTGTAAACTCTGTGATGACATCACTCCTCTTCATAGAAATTTCTAAGGCAGCAGAGCATGCATGAGAAAAATAAGACATGCTAATCGTGAGGCAAAAGGTAAATAATATTTCTCTTTCTTACTGGTGTATTTTGTTCATGACTGTCCAGTCATTTAATAGAACAGATCATTAAGGAGATGATCACTGAACTTCTAATCAGGTCCTGGGAAGGGCACGGCAGAGGTAACCCCAGCTGGCTGAGATCCTGATGTTTTCACAATCAAAGAGCATTCTGCAACTAAGCCACCCAGGGCATACTGAAACCTCCACATAACGCCCAATTACTCATGTCTTCCTGTGTTCCTTTTAATGAGATTTTAATTTCACTGATTGCTAGTGACCACTGGTTGAACAAGCCTGGGAACTGACAGTTCATTTTGACTTTGAGGAATTCTGAAAACTGGAATGATGAAGTGGTTCTATTTCTAAACGATTATTAATGATTAACATGTTTACTGAGATTTAACAATGCTCTATACGTATCAACTTGTGATCCTCGCAGGCGCCTGCCCTAAGAGGATGGAACGAGCATCTGCCCCGTTTTACAGAGGACACTGAGAGATAAAGTGCTGCGTGCCCCAGGTCACGCAGCTAGGGAGGGGATGGGCGGAGGGCCTGAAGGCCAGCAGTGTGGCTCTCCAGAGCTCGTGTGCACAGCCGCAGTGCGTGCTGCCTCTCAGATAGCTACCTCCTCAAAACATGCAGTTACTGTTTGAAGGTTCTTAAACTCCGGGATTTAAGAAGCACCACTGGTACCCTTCACGTATGGGTCCTCCCCCTACATCAAAGAGCAGGTGCCAGTGAAGCTTCCAACTCATCTAAAAGCCAATTTTGCTACTGCAAAGCAATCACGAGGTTCCTATGAAGATCCCCTTGTGGATCCAGCTAGTGAACCAAGAGAAGAAGCAAAGCAAAACACACATCACAAAGCCCTCTGTGTTCTCCAGCTTGACTGTTTTAGGAAGGATTGGGGCTAATACTTCCCAACATAAGATACCATCATCTTTTTGATCTTAGTGTCTTTCAGCCAAAATTTTTCAGATGCCTCAACACTGAAAACACTTGACAGCTGGTCCCAGTTAAAGTTGTAGAAAAGTAAGCTTTGAGGATTATTTTGTTACTGATGTTTCTATGTCTTTTTTCCTGCTTTAAGAAAAAAAAAACAACTTTTTCCTTAGGTGAAGGCTTCATCTTGTTAATGTAAGGGGGAAAAAAGTGTTGCTTGAATAGAAGATGGTAACAGAGTTGATTTAGTTTACGTTAAATGACAATTTTAGAAATTCACACATAAAATTCCTGAGACATGAGTGTGTTTAAAACCACCTAAAAAAAACTGTGGTATTTGGATATATTGAGAGAAATGCCTCTAGCAGGCAAAGGGGGTGAGGAGATAGGCAGCTTCGCTGCTTGCTTATGCTCTGTGTGAGGGCAGCCACAATGATAAACAGGGTGCAATTAACAACCTATGGCTTTAACCTAGAGCAGCACTGAAGACATCACCATCCTCAGACCAGAGTGTTCAGCCCCCAAAGACCCAGGGTGAGCAGTACTCCCAGTTGTTACTTTTCTCCCTCAACACTGACATCCCTTAGTTAATACGGCTGAGACTAGGCTAGGGCAGGGCTGAGGATGTGACCAATGGTCCATCACTCATTAGCTGCTTCAGGGCCTTGAACCCACTCCCAGTCATCATAAGGAGCCACCATATGGATGGATCATCCTCTAAGCAATAAAGCCAGTCATTCTCCAAAACAAGGAATAAGAAAACTGTGGTGAACACGGGATCATGCATGTGGTTTTGAAAGTCCAATGCTTGGTAATAACATCAGGGAATTGACCCTTACAGCGAACTGTCAGGTAAATTGTCTTCACTAAATAGCTATCCTCTGTGGAATTCCCTTGCTACCCAATACATTCCTATCCACTGTCCCTAAAGAATCAACAGCACCTGGTTCAGGGAATTTGTCTCCTTTCTATGCAAGAACAAGTAAAACAAAATCAGGATGCTAAATATTCAACCAGTGCTGGAAGAGAGGGGGGTAAATTTGACACCTAAGAGGTCCTTGGCAAGGATGGCCAGGCGGCAAGTGGGTAATGGAGTGACTGGGACTGAGTTGAAGGTTTGGACTCCAAAGTGCAGAATAGTTATTCAAGAAACTTCAAAAGGATATTGTTTGTAAGTTTTCATCCCTATTTATATATCCAGAAACCGGTATTTTTTTCTAGAAGAGCAAAAATGAAATAGTCACCTGGTCCCATTAAATGTTATTTCCATCATATACATTAGGGACAGGGACTTTTTTAAATTGCAGGAAACTCTGAACTAAAAAAAGAAAACACATCAATCACCCATTAGATGCATAACTAAATAAACAGGGTGTTAGGCAACAGGAAAAGCATGATCCAAGTTGCCCACGCCGATGCATAAGAGAACTTATTTTTAAATGTAGTGATGGTAGATTAAATAATTTCTAGCTGCTATTAGAACAGAGTTGAACGTGAGATACAATACCAAGTCTAACTGAAAAGAAGCAATAGGTTGAAACCTTAAGAACAAATTAGAAACATGGTCAAACGCCAACTAAATGGTTATTAGAAACTAAACTAAAAAAAAAAGACAAAACCTCATCCAACGTATATTTCAATAAGGTAAGAATGCAGCTAATGACAAAGTAAAGGAGGACAATTATATCTCTTCACCAATCCACCTTATCCAAGATGCAGCTGCCTGGGATTACAAAACAGAAGCAGATAAGACTGCAGGGCCCTGGCATTTGATATGCAGGCTCTCATAAGACAAATGAGGCGCCCTGTTCACAACCAAATGACATTGTGGCAAGATTATACAGAGGATTTATTTCTGGCTGGCTGGAGGTCAGTCAAATATATATGTTTTCCATTTCCCAAAAGTTAATCTGCCATAGGCCCACAGTGCGCTGTTCAAACATACATTCAATTCTTACTGTAGCAGAGTCCGAAATTTGGCAGTGTTCTAGATGAGATATTGGCATGAGGCTTTTAATGAGAAATGGTGAGATAAAAATGATGAATTCATTCTTGCCTGGGTAATGTAGTAAAAAATGATTGCATTCCAGCTTCTGGT